>NC_092151.1:35670809-36295978 GCF_045791955.1 Oncorhynchus clarkii lewisi | reverse complement strand
GACGGGACAGTAGTGGAGAGGGTAGTAAGTGAAGTTCCTCGGCATACACGTACAAACTGGATTGGTCCACCCACACAGACAGCGTTGTGAAGAAGGCACAGCAGCGCCTCAAGAAATTCGGCTTGTCACCAAAAGCACTCACCAAAAGCACTCACTGCCTGGTACGGCAACTGCTCCGCCCACAACCGTAAGGCTTTCCAGAGGGTAGTTAGATCTGCAAAACGCATCACCGGGGGCAAACTACCTGCCCTCCAGGACACCTACACCACCCGATGTCACAGGAAGGCCATAAAGATCATCAAGGACAACAACCACCCAAGCCACTGCTATCATCCAGAAGGCGAGGTCAGTACAGGTGCATCACAGCAGGGACAGAGAGACTGAAAAACTACTTCTATCGCAAGGCCATCAGACTGTTAAACAGCCACCACTAACATTGAGTGGCTGCTGCCAACATACTGACTCAACTCCAGCCACTTTAATAATAGAAATTGATGGAAATTGATGTAAAAATGTATCACTAGCCACTTTAAACAATGCCACTTAATATAATGTTTACATACCTTACATTACTTATCTCATATGTATATGTATATACTGTACTCTATATCATCTACTGCATCTTGCCATCTTTATGTAATACATGTATCGATAGCCACTTTAAACCATGCCACTTTATGTTTATATACCCTACATTACTCATCTCATATGTATATACTGTACTCTATACCATCTACTGCATCTTGCCTATGCTGTTCTGTACCATCACTCATTCATATATCTTTATGTACATATTCTTTATCCCTTTACACTTGTGTGTATAAGGTAGTGTCATGTATTGTCATATTATGTCTTGTTCCTGTTCTTTCTCTTCACTCCGCCTCCCTCTGCTGGTCGTATTAGGTTACCTTCTCTTCCTCACCTTCCCCAGCTGCTCCTCATCTTCTCTAACTACCTCGTTCACCCTTTTCCCACCTGTTCCCTTTTTCTCTCTGATTAGGTCTCTATTTCTCTCTCTGTTCCTGCTTCTGTCTTTGTCAGATTCTCGTTTGAGTTTCTCATGCCAGAACCAAACTATCGTCTCGTCTGCTTCACCCTTGTCCTGTCCTGTCGGAATCTGCCTGTTCATCTGATGCTACGTGTGATCAGGTACCTCTGTCCTCTACGACCCGCGCCTACCCAGAGAGACCAGCAGTCTGTCGCCGCTAACCCAGCTATTCTCCTCTCCCGCCGGAGCAGGGTTTTTTTTTGTTAAGAAGAAGGACGGGTTCCTGCGCCCCTGCATAGATTATCGAGGGCTGAATGACATAACAGTGAAGAATCGTTATCCGCTCCCTCTTATGCCTTCGAGATCCTGCAGGGAGCCAGGTTTTTCACTAAGTTGGACCTTCGTAACGCTTACCATCTCGTGCGCATCAGGGAGGGGGACTAGTGGAAGACGGCGTTTAACACTCCGTTAGGGCACTTTGAATACCGGGTTCTTCCTTTCGGCCTCGCTAACGCTCCAGCTGTCTTTCAGGCATTAGTCAATGACGTTCTGAGAGACATGCTGAACATCTTTGTTTTCGTTTACCTTGACGATATCCTGATTTTTTCACCGTCACTCCAGATTCATGTTCAGCACGTTCGACGTGTCCTCCAGCGCCTTTTAGAGAATTGTCTTTTTGTGAAGGCTGAGAAGTGCACTTTTCATGCCTCCTCCGTCACATTTCTCGGTTCTGTTATTTCCGCTGAAGGCATTAAGATGGATCCCGCTAAGGTCCAAGCTGTCATTGATTGGCCCGTCCCTAAGTCACGCGTCGAGCTGCAGCGCTTTCTCGGCTTCGCAAATTTCTATTGTCGTTTCATCCGTAATTTCGGTCAGGTGGCAGCTCCTCTCACAGCTCTTACTTCTGTCAAGACGTGCTTTAAGTGGTCCGTTTCCACCCAGGGAGCTTTTGATCTCCTCAAGAATCGTTTTACATCCGCACCTATCCTTGTTACACCTGACGTCTCTAGACAGTTCGTTGTCGAGGTTGACGCGTCAGAGGTGGGCGTGGGAGCCATTCTTTCTCAGCGCTCCCTCTCTGACGACAAGGTCCACCCTTGCGCGTATTTTTCTCATCGCCTGTCGCCGTCGGAACGTAACTATGATGTGGGTAACCGCGAACTGCTCGCCATCCGCTTAGCCCTAGGCGAATGGCGACAGTGGTTGGAGGGGGCGACCGTTCCTTTTGTCGTTTGGACTGACCATAGGAACCTTGAGTACATCCGTTCTGCCAAACGACTTAATGCACGTCAGGCTCGTTGGGCGCTGTTTTTCGCTCGTTTCGAGTTCGTAATTTCTTATCGTCCGGGCTCTAAGAACACCAAGCCTGATGCTTTATCTTGTCTCTTCAGTTCTTCAGTAGCCTCCACTGACCCCGAGGGGATTCTCCCTGAGGGGCGTGTTGTCGGGTTGACTGTCTGGGGAATTGAGAGGCAGGTAAAGCAAGCACTCACTCACACTCCGTCGCCGCGCGCTTGTCCTAGGAACCTTCTTTTCGTTCCCGTTCCTACTCGTCTGGCCGTTCTTCAGTGGGCTCACTCTGCCAAGTTAGCCGGCCACCCCGGCGTTCGGGGTACGCTTGCTTCCATTCGCCAGCGTTTTTGGTGGCCCACTCGGGAGCATGACACGCGTCATTTCGTGGCTGCTTGTTCGGTCTGCGCGCAGACTAAGTCCGGTAACTCCCCTCCTGCCGGCCGTCTCAGACCGCTTCCCATTCCCTCTCGACCGTGGTCTCACATCGCCTTAGATTTTATCACCGGACTGCCTTCGTCAGCGGGGAAGACTGCTATTCTTACGGTTGTCGATAGGTTCTCTAAGGCGGCTCATTTTATTCCCCTCGCTAAGCTCCCTTCTGCTAAAGAGACGGCACAAATCATCATCGAGAATGTTTTCAGAATTCATGGCCTTCCGTCAGACGTCGTTTCGGACAGGGGTCCGCAATTCACGTCTCAATTTTGGAGGGAGTTTTGCCGTTTGATTGGGGCTTCCGTCAGTCTCTCTTCCGGCTTTCACCCCCAGTCTAACGGTCAAGCAGAACGGGCCAATCAGACTATTGGTCGCATCTTACGCAGTCTTTCTTTTCGTAACCCTGCGTCTTGGTCAGAACAGCTCCCCTGGGCAGAATACGCCCACAACTCGCTTCCTTCGTCTGCGACCGGGCTATCTCCTTTTCAGAGCAGCCTCGGGTACCAGCCTCCGCTGTTCTCGTCTCAGTTCGCCGAGTCCAGCGTCCCCTCCGCTCAGGCTTTTGTCCAACGTTGCGAGCGCACCTGGAAGAGGGTCAGGTCTGCACTTTGCCGTTATAGGGCGCAGACTGTGAGAGCCGCTAATAAGCGTAGAACTAAGAGTCCTAGATATTGTCACGGTCAGAGAGTTTGGCTCTCCACTCAGAACCTTCCCCTTAAGACAGCTTCTCGCAAGTTGACCACGCGGTTCATTGGTCCGTTCCGTATTTCTCAGATCATTAATCCTGTCGCAGTGCGACTTCTTCTTCCGCGATATCTTCGTCGCGTCCACCCGGTCTTCCATGTCTCCTGTGTTAAGCCCGTTCTTCGCGCCCCAGCTCGTCTTCCCCCCCCCCCATCCTTGTCGAGGGCGCACCTATCTACAGGGTCCGTAAGATTTTGGACATGCGTCCTCTGGGCCGTGGTCATCAGTACCTAGTGGATTGGGAGGGGTACGGTCCTGAGGAAAGGAGTTGGGTTCCCTCTCGGGACGTGCTGGACCGTTCGCTGATCGATGATTTCCTCCGTTGCCGCCAGGTTTCCTCCTCGAGTGCGCCAGGAGGCGCTCGGTGAGTGGGGGGGTACTGTCATGTATTGTCATATTATGTCTTGTTCCTGTTCTTTCTCTTCACTCCGCCTCCCTCTGCTGGTCGTATTAGGTTACCTTCTCTTCCTCTCCTTCCCCAGCTGCTCCTCATCTTCTCTAACTACCTCGTTCACCCTTTTCCCACCTGTTCCCTTTTTCTCTCTGATTAGGTCTCTATTTCTCTCTCTGTTCCTGCTTCTGTCTTTGTCAGATTCTCGTTTGAGTTTCTCATGCCAGAACCAAACTATCGTCTCGTCTGCTTCATCCTTGTCCTGTCCTGTCGGAATCTGCCTGTTCATCTGATGCTACGTGTGATCAGGTACCTCTGTCCTCTACGACCCGCGCCTACCCAGAGAGACCAGCAGTCTGTCGCCGCTAACCCAGCTATTCTCCTCTGCTGCTAAGAAGGGGACTCTAACCCAGCTATTCTCCTCTGCTGCTAGAAGGGGAACTCTTCTGTGAATATCAGAAGGACTTTATGATTTATTTGTCGCCCTCTCTGCGGGTTGTTTATTTTGCCATTATATACATTTGAAGAGGATCTATGTCTTACCTGTGTTTTGACATTAAAGGACTCTGTTTTTGTTAAACCGCTTTTGGGTCCTCACTCACGTGCATAACAGGTAGTAGTTGTGGAATTGTTAGGTTAGATTACTCGTTGGTTATTACTGCATTGTCGGAACTAGAAGTGCAAGCATTTCGCTACACTCGCATTAACATCTGCTAACCATGTGTATGTGACAAATAACATTTGATTTACAGGTGTTAACTTCTTGCTCCTACTTGAGACGCAGATGTCTCAAGTAGACACCTGGAAATGCAAATGCGCTACGCTAAATGCTAAATGTACTCGTTAAAACTCAAACGTTCATCAAAATGCACATGCAGGGTATTGAAATAAAGCTACACTCGTTGTGAACCTAGCCAACAAGTCAGATTTTTTAAATGCTTTTCGGCGAAAGCATGAGAAGCTATTATCTGATAGCATGCAACACCTCAAAATGCCTGAATGCGACGTAAACATAGATTTAGCTTACACAAAATGCAGAAATAAAATATAAAACATTCATTACCTTTGACGAGCTTCTTTCTTGGCACTCCTATATGCCCCATAAACATCACTATTGGGTCTTTTTTTCGTTTAAATCGGTCCATATATACCCAAAATAGCTTTCTATGGAAGCTGTGTCATTCAGAAAAAAACATTGTTTTTAAACGCTGCGTCATTTTTTAAAATTAAAAAAGTTGACGATAAACTTTCACAAAACACTTCGAAATACTTTTGTAATCCAACTTTAGGTATTAGTAAACGTTTATAATCTATCAAAATGATTACAGGGCGATGTGTATTCAATAGCTCCTCGTCTTCAAATCAATGGCTGCCAATGTGCACATTCAAAACATCCTGGTGGAGACCGGAAGAAATTGAATCCAGTTAGTTGGATTTACCAAGAAAAAACTCCCTGGAAAATGATGACAATGGCGACATCGTGTGGAATCCGTAGGAATTGCATGCAGGTCCATAATTAATTTTGTGCCCTTTTAACAACCCATGAAAGTGACGCATGGAAATTATTTTTAGCTTTCAGAGAGCAGTTTTTCTTGCGTTTTTCGATGAAACACACGATCTGTTATAGTCACAGCCGTGATTTAACCAGTTTTAGAAACTTCAGAGTGTTTTCTATCCACACATACTAATCATATGCATATACTATATTCCTGGCATGAGTAGCAGGACGCTGAAAAGTTGCGCGATTTTTAACAGAATGTTCGAAAAAGGAAGGGGTAGACTTAAGAGGACATATTTCTGTGAGTATGTATTCTACACTCTTAGAAAAATCTTGTGCTATCTATAACATAAAAGGGTTGTTTGGCTGTCCTCATAGGAGAACCCTTTGAAGAACCATTTTCTGGTTCCAGGTAGGACCCATTTGGGTTTCATGTAGAACCCTTTCCATAGAGTGTTCTACATGGAACCCAAGAGTTCAATCTGGAACCAAAAAGAGTTATCCTATGGGGACAGCCAAAGAGCCCCGTTGGAACCCTTTTTTCTAAGAGTGTATGAAAAAACAAAAACTATTCCAGAAGTTTATTATTTGCCATGTTTTCAGTTTCCATGGAAAAGAGTTTGCGTTACATAACTGTAACTGGACACCAGGAAGAGTCGCTGCTGCTTTATCCTGATAAAATACTGAATACTAAATCATGGAAGACTGCGTGCCTGTCTGCAATGTCAAGGCCCGGTTATGAAACCAACATTAATGTGCAGCGTTGCAAAGGGACACAGTGGTGCTTGATGGTAGTTGGGAGGCAATGGGGATTTGCTCTGTGTAAACGTCAGACCAGGCAGCAACAAAAATACTCTTTGATTCATTCTTCAGGTTTTCTCTCCCTCCATATTTTCCTGTAATCCCCAATGTTTTTTTCTATGCAAGGCCCAAATCAAAAGCTCTAATATCAGATCAATATGTTTTCACAGATATAATCAATGGATCACAACCACAGAGAATGTGGATATCCTCATTTAGAATTTGGCTAACAGAGCAAAAATGCTGTAGGTAATCAAGGTCATTCTTGCAGGTACATGTGGTGTGGGAGAGCCCTACCACTCAGAGGGGAGTATGTGGTGTAGATGTCTCCCACACTATCTCCAGAGGTAGTGTGGGCGACATCTCTTCAAGAGAGATTTGAATCTAGATCCGTCTCTTTAGACTACACAAGTATCTCTCCTGGACTTAGTTTGTGTCGTCAAAGAAGTGTAGTGTAAAGAGGCCCTAAGAATGCTGGGCTCATTGGGAAATGTGCCATTCATTATGGATAAGGACCATGGATGACTCCTTAAGTTTCTCTACAAGGTGGAGGCTAGACATTTGTTTAACAATTATTTTACCAGGTAAGTTGATTGAGAAAACATTCTCATTTACAGCAATCACCTGGTGGAATAGTTACAGGGGAAACTACAAACTGGGGATGATTAGGTGACCATGATGGTATGAAGGCCAGATTGGGAATTTAGCCAGGACACCAGGGTTAACACCCCTACTCTTACTACAAGTGCCATGGGCTTTTTAGTGACCATAGTGAGTCAGAACACCTGTTTAACGTCCCATCCAAAAGACAGCAACCTACACAGGGCAATGGGATATTTTTTTTAGACCAGAGGGAAGAGTGCTTCCTACTGGCCCTCCAACACCACTTCCAGTAGCATCTGGTCTCTCATCCAGGGACCAAAACTGCTTAACTTCAGAAGCAAGCCAGCAGTGGGATGCAGGGCGGTATGTTGCTGGCAAAGAACAATGAGAGATTGATTGGATCACCTAGCGTATACAAGAAACTAGACCGACTACTTAATCTATGAGAGGAGGAGACTT
Source organism: Oncorhynchus clarkii lewisi (assembly GCF_045791955.1). Lineage (NCBI taxonomy): Eukaryota > Metazoa > Chordata > Actinopteri > Salmoniformes > Salmonidae > Oncorhynchus > Oncorhynchus clarkii. The sequence continues at coordinate 36,288,769 of NC_092151.1, read as the reverse complement.
TTATACCCAATCAAATGCGTAGGGGAGGGACAACATGAGGCAATGTTCACAGATAAGGTACTTACAATGACATACCACTCTGTTACCTGCTAAGACATTTCCCTTTTTCATCCTCTATTTCATTCTAAGTAAGCATTTCACTCGACTCTAAAAGGAAGTCTATATTTAGATGTATATTTTCCTCCCACATGTTGTTTACTCATTTCACCTCCTTTTCTCACCTTGAGCATGTCTCTCAGGTTATTAAAGGGTCAGGAGGGATGAGTCAGAGTTGTCATGACCTTTTTGTAGAGAGACCTCAGGGGATGCCTGCCGAGACTCCCTGGAAATAGTTTAAACACATTGAAACAGCCAACACTGGGGAAACAGGCAGATGAGTGATGTAAATAAATAAATGAAGTAGAAGTGCTTCAGTATTATGAACAACTTTGTCCTAGACTCACAAGTCTACTGGAGTCACTGAACAATGGTAACGACACAACAGGTAGTGGTAGCAATAGAATGACAGAACGCTGTTGTGCTCCTGAGCAGGGTAGCTAATTAACCTGAACTGCTTGAGTAAACCAACGTCAACTTGTATACAATACTGCATGCTTAGCTGAACAAGCAAGCCAATGAAAAGCATACTACAATGTCCTTGTGAGTGTATGAGTGAATTCAAGGGACAAAAATAGGCAAGAAAGACCTATTAAGTTACATTGCATGGGATGTGCAAAAGTAACCTTGGCAGTATCTTTTTCTTCGCACTGTATCAAGTCGTTTCACACCTTTGGATCAGTGTGAAATTGACAGTCAATCAAACGGGGCTTGACACGTGCTGAGTTGACTGAAATCCTACCTACTCCACCTGCCTTGGATAAACCTGTTACCTCATGTCACAGCCAGAGTGTATGTGGAAGTGTCTAGATGTGTGGGTGCAAAGGTTTGTGTGTGCAAAGGTAAGAGTGCCAGCAGTGTGCTAGGGATAGCAGTGAGGAACAGGCTGTCAAATGGTTGGTACTATATGTAGCCGTGTCGTCTGATTCTGTAGCCTGTGTCTGGGTCAGATATCAGAGCCCTGGTGGACAGCCTCACGTGTAGCAGACAGATGGAGTCAGAGTGGATATATTCACCCACATGCACAGCTGTTAAGACCTGTGCGAGGTCAGTACAGGTGCATTCAAGCTGGGACCGAGAGACTGAAAAACAGCTTCTATCGCAAGGCCATCAGACTGCTAAACAGCAATCACTAACTCAGAGAGGCTGCTGCCTAGATAGAGACTCAAATCACTGGCCACTTTAATAAATATATCACTAGTCACTTTAAACAGTGCCACTTTAATAATGTTAACATATCTAACATTACTCATCGCAAATGTATATATTGTACCTTATACCATCTATTGCACTTACCCTATGCCGCTAGGCCATCGGTCATCCATATATTCATACAGTTGAAGTCGGGAGTTTACATAACCCTTAGCCAAATACATTTAAAGTTTTCAGTTTTTCATAATTCCTGACATTTAATCCTAGTAAAAATTCTCTGTTTTAGGATCACCACTTTATTTGAAATTTCAAAATAATAGTAGAGAATGATGCATTTTAGCTTTTATTTCTTTCATCACATTCCCAGTGGGTCAGAAGTTTACATACACTCAATTAGTATTTGGTAGCAGTGCCTTTAAATGGTTTAACTTCTTTGGGGTACCCCCTTCTTCTCAATTTCCGCCTAAAGACTTTCCCTAATCTAACTGCCTGTATGTAGCTCAGGCCCAGAAGCAAGGATATGCATATTATTGGTATCATTTGAAAGGAAACACTCTGAATTTTGTGGAAATGTGAATTGAATGTAGGAGAATATAACACAGTAGATCTTGTTGAAGAAAATACAAGGAAATAAACATACGTTTTCTGTTTTTTATTGTTGCTGCATCCTCTTTCAAAGGAACAAGAACAGCCAAACATACAGATAGGATTCTGAGGATGATTTGAATGAAGAACATAAGATGACAACATTAGTTTGGCAAAGTTTTAGACAGGTAACTTCAAAAATGAGCGAGCTACATGACATTGAGCATGAAGTCACCCAGGTGTCCCACCCACACAAATGTACCCAAATGTACCCAAGTGGCCGAATTGGTACAGTGATACATTTGGAAGGAAAGAACTATATAAAAATACATAAATGCTATTCTAACACACCCCCAAAAAATATATATTAAAAATATTAAAAATAAATAAATAATAATAATTAAACATAAACAAATATCAAGGGTAACTATTTACACATTTTCTATTTACAATATTGTCAAGACCCTCAGTCCTCTACACAATATTGTGCTGCTGGTGCCATGACCCATAGCAGTCTGCTGTAAAGCATAGGCTTACTGAACAGGTGGTGCTGGTGATGGGGAATTTCCTGTGACAAAGGGCACAACGACGCCTCCCTACTGTGCCCTTTTTGCCCTGAGGCACATTCATGCCTGCAGAGTGGGCAGGTGAACACCACTGGTTGGAGCAGAAGGGACAGAGGTAGAGGGGACAGAAGGTGCTGCAGTGGACTTGCTGTAGCTAGCAAGCTCCTGGATGAGCAGCTCCCTGAAGGCTAGCTGTGAGATGGGGGGCTGTCCACAGCTCTTGGCCATTTCCTTCTGGAGGATGAAGGCATTCACCACAGCAATATCAATGAAATTATAGAAAAATGTCTTGTACCATTTCATGGTCTTGTGGACAACATTGTAGTATCCTATCAGTGCATCTGACAGGTCCACACCTCCCATGCCCTTGTTGTAGTCCTTCACAGCAGCTGGAATGGGGACATTTTTTGTGGTCTATGCCCCGCTACCGTCCTTCACACGCCTGACGACGTGATCGCCACTGAAGGACTTGTGGATAGTTGTGCACATGACCACCTCTCTGGTATCCATCCACTTTACAAAGAGCAGGCCATTTTCACGAATCCATCGCATGGTACCCCGCTCAGCCCGCTTAGGCATGTCGTTCACCTTTGTTTTTGGAAAGCCCACTCTGTTGGTCCGAATGGTGCCACAAGCCCACACATCGCGCTTCCTCTGCTCTGTAAACAGAATAGGGCTTGTGTAGAAGTTGTCCACAAATAGTTTGTAGCCTTTCCCCAGCAGTTGAAAATCCAATAACTCCATAACGGAATCAGAACTCTGTCCATTACCGGTAGCAAAACTGAAAGATTTATCTTCCTGAAGCAACTCCGTCTCGCTTTCTCTATAAATATCCTCAATCATTTGGGTTAAATCTGTATACCTAGACTTTGTTTTAGCATTTCCTGATTTATTCGCCATAATTTAAATATATAAACTTGCCGAAAATGCTATTGACTCTGTACTGCTATGCGTAACACTCGTGGCTCCGTCAAGTAGGATTTGCAATGGCGAATGAACTTATTTTACGGCAGAGTTTACAACAAAGGCTGGTCTTCGAACGTATAACCATTACATATTGCCGTTTACCCCAGCTCATTGGCTATCTTCCAAGCTAGATTTCAAGATGATCAGTGGTCATTGGGCCAAAATACAGTCAATCAACGATAGACCGGTCCTACCATTGGTGCGCAATGACGTCATTGATTGGTGTCTTCAAATCGGTTTGTTTCGGTCAATACGTCCCGGGGAAAGAACCATCAAGTATGGATGTGTTAATAACAACCAGTGGATTGCAATGAAACCAACCATGACTGGATAAACGTTTGTTTAGTGTGTGTAATTACCACGAACGCTTCGTCCAAAGTTGAATGAGATGGAAATCACGACGCAAGCGGTTTACAAATATTTCGTGTTAGGCTATAAAAATGGATGTTATCAAACAAAATGAACATTCACTGTGTAGTTAGGACACTTGGCATTGCCACCAGAGGAAGATCTTCAAAGGTAAGCAATTTTTTTTTTTTTGTTATTTCTGACTTCCGTGACGCTAATGCTTGGTTGGAAAATGCTAGTAATACTTGTGTGTGCGGGGTGCTGTCCTCAGAAAATCGCATGGTTTGCTTTCACAGTAAAGCCTTTTTGAAATCTGACACAGCGGCTGGAATAATAAGACGTTCATCTTTTAAATGATGTAAGATACATGTATTTCCAAGAATGTTTAATTTAACGAATGGTGTATTTAGAATGTTAGCGCTCTGCAGTTTAACCGGATGTTGGCCTGGTGGGACGTTAGCGTCTCACCTACCATAGAGAGGTTAACTTGGGTCAAACGTTTCAAGTAGCCTTCCACAAGCTTCCCACAATAAGTTGGGTGAATTGTGGCCCATTCCTCCTGACAGAGCTGGTGTAACTGAGTCAGGTTGGTAGGCCTCCTTGCTCGCACACGCCTTTTCAGTTGTGCCCACAAATTTTCTATAGGATTGAGGTCAGGGTTTTGTGATGGCCACTCCAATACCTTGACTTTGTTGTCCTTAAGTAATCTTTGGAGGTACATCCACAGGTACACCTCCAATTGACTCAAATTATGTCAATTAGCCTATCAGAAGCTTCTAAAGCCATGACATAATTTTCTGGAATTTTCCATGCTGTTTAAAGGTACAGTCAACTTAGTGTATGTAAACTTCTGACCCACTGGAATTGTGACACAGTGAATTATAAGTGAAATGATCTGTCCGTAAACAATTGTTGGAAAAATTACTTGTGTCATGCACACAGTAGAAGTCCTAACCGACTTGCCAGAAATATAGTTTGTTAACAAGAAATTTGTGGAGTGGTTGAAAAACGAGTTTTAATGACTCCAACCGAAGTGTATGTAAACTTCCGACTTCAACTGTATGTACATATTCTTATTCCATCCCTTTAGATTTATGTGTATTAGGTAGTTGTTGGGGAATTGTTTGATTACTTGTTAGACATTACTGCACTGTCGGAACTAGAAGCACAAGCATTTCGCTACACTCACATTAACATTTGCAAACCACCTGTATGTGACCAATACAATTGTATTTGATTTGCTAACAGCAGGACAGCCATAAAAGCACTCAACGCCAGTATCTTACTCTTTTAACCATTCACATAAAGCTAATAATGCTTTCTATTGAGCTGCTTGGATAACCGTTGGCCCATGCAGCTGATAATGCTTCTGAATGATGAGTTTAGTGTGAGTGTAGTACCATATAAAGTTATAAAAAAGAAGTATCAATTGGGTTAGAAGTAGAAGTAGTATTTATTTACTGAGCATGCACACACAGCATAGAGCATTTAACTCATATCCACTGACGTCCTTTATAACTTCAAACCCTCATCAGCTAGTACTGAGCAATACATTTATTACTACATGGGGAAGGTTGACTAACGGTATCTACTAAATTGGCTGCAGGCAGGGCTTCTTCCTATTTTTACTGAGCTAGATTCATCATTGGATGTCGTTATTAAGACCTCAGATGACGGCGTCAGTGATTGCCTGGAAGTAAAGATAAGTAATGAAATAACATCTGCTATATGAGCGAATTCTCCTCCGATTGTGCTGGAAGAGCAATTTCAGGGTATTAAAGAATATGGAGTTGATTAATTTGAAATCCAATGCAGATGTAGAAAAGATTATAAACATGTTCAGGGGGACTCAGTCATTTATTATAAGGAGGACACAATAACATGCTATTGCGGACTTTCAACTCTCCTGGGACATGATTCCAAACAATAAAGGACAAAACTGGCTCTGCACCTTACACAGTGTTCTAGAACTGAGCTGACTGAAGTAATACATTTTATGCATGAGCTCTGAAACGAATACAATGGATTCTATTCCTTCTCTTCTGTGAAAATAATGACATTTTCTGTGGCTGGAAAGCATGCTACTGCACATGTAATAAGTATTTTCTTTCCTATACATGAGAGAACAGATCTATAGCTGTAACCTATTTACTGTAAGACGAGGTGGGAGGAATGAAAGAAACACAGGGGTTCTAATGGGTAACCTTGTAGTGCCCCCCCCCCTCTCCCACCCACCCACCCTCTCTCTTTCTTTCTCTTCCTCTCTCTTCGCTCTCTCCCTCCCTCATCTCTCTTCTCATCTCTCTATGACAGAAGGTTTTCTCTAGAGCCCCAGCTCAGACCGCATACTTGCTCTGTTCTCTCTGTGAGGCAACTGTTGAACAAAATGGACTCTTAAAAGAAAGAAAAAATAGAAAAAGATCGATGTGAGAAAAAGGATTTTAAAATAGGACCAACCTGAGGGAGCGAGAGAGAGGGAGCGTGAGAGAAACAGAGAGAGAGAGAGAGAGTGAGAGAGAGAGTGAGAGAGAGAGAGTGAGAGATAAAGAGGATAACAGAGGAAGGATTACTCAAAATCATAAAGACATCAATTGAGGAAAAGCATCACTTTAAGTAAAGTATACCCATTATCAAACATCGTTAAATACCTATTATCATTGGAACAGTGAAACCCTTATGAATTCTAAATGCTAAAGTCTGCTAAAGTCTTCTGAGATGTTTCATTAAGCCTGGAAATGTACTTGAATAGAAATGGGTTGACGGCAGGGTTTCCGTTAGAAAAATGTGGCGCTGGATATTTGCCCAGCAGCATTTTCATTTACCGCAAACTTGAGAAATCTACCAGACCCATATGCATTTGGTGCGTAACCTGATTAGGGCGTTCATCCAGGGTGCTCAGAATAACAAAAATCACATTTAGATTATGGTAATTCATATGAACAGGACATACAAGTCGAGGATGCAACGATGTGCGATACTTCTTACCGAATTCTGATGTACACTTTGAAGATGTTAGAATTCCTTTCCACATTTACTTTTCCCCAGCCAAGAAGATGAGTAATGAACAGCAAAATCACTAGCCTATGTCAATCTACTATCCCCCATAGAACAAAATCGACCTATTCTATTGGTCAGTTTGTTGAGAAAGAAATAGCCTATTCCAAACAGACTCTGGAACAGTTGTGGGACGATAGTGCCCAAATTCATACAACCAGAAGGCCTAGTTTACATATAAAATATTAAAAAGCAACAAATCTGATGCAACAGATCAGAACGTTTAGCTTAAAATGTTGATAAACTATACTTTCTTCACATTATAGCTAAGCACAGCGATGCACACTGCAATGTTTGTTCCATAATGCAATTAGCGGGAAAACACCGTGCATGTGAGTGGTTTCATGTGACAGAGATTTCATTGGGAAAGAGGGGAGATCTAATATGCAACAACTAGCATCTTGCTGCTAATAGGACTAGTATTCTGCCTTTGGCTACAAGACAATGAAAGAAAAGTTGATATTAAATCATTGTCCACGGATATGGTATGACTTTGGCTAGGTTACTTGAAAGCAAGGTAAGACATGCCTCATAATAAACACAGCAAAAAAAGAAAAGTCCTCTCACTGTCAACTGCATTTACAGTGCCTTGCGAAAGTATTCGGCCCCTTGAACTTTACAACCTTTTGCCACATTTCAGGCTTCAAACATAAAGATATAAAACTGTATTTTTTTGTGAAGAATCAACAACAAGTGGGACACAATCATGAAGTGGAACGACATTTATTGGATATTTCAAACTTTTTTAACAAATCAAAAACTGAAAAATTGGGCGTGCAAAATTATTCAGCCCCCTTAAGTTAATACTTTGTAGCGCCACCTTTTGCTGTGATTACAGCTGTAAGTCGCTTGGGGTATGTCTCTATCAGTTTTGCACATCGAGAGACTGACATTTTTTTCCCATTCCTCCTTGCAAAACAGCTCGAGCTCAGTGAGGTTGGATGGAGAGCATTTCTGAACAGCAGTTTTCAGTTCTTTCCACAGATTCTCGATTGGATTCAGGTCTGGACTTTGACTTGGCCATTCTAACACCTGGATATGTTTATTTTTGAACCATTCCATTGGTTCCATTCCATTCCAGTATCTCGGACCTGCCTGGTGTGTTCCTTGTTCTTCATGACGCTCTCTGCGCTTTTAACGGACCTCTGAGACTATCACAGTGCAGGTGCATTTATACGGAGACTTGATTACACACAGGTGGATTGTATTTATCATCATTAGTCATTTAGGTCAACATTGGATCATTCAGAGATCCTCACTGAACTTCTGGAGAGAGTTTGCTGCACTGAAAGTAAAGGGGCTGAATAATTTTGCACGCCCAATTTTTCAGTTTATGATTTGTTAAAAAAGTTCAAAATATCCAATAAATGTTGTTCCACTTCATGATTGTGTCCCACTTGTTGTTGATTCTTTACAAAAAAATACAGTTTTATATCTTTATGTTTGAAGCCTGAAATGTGGCAAAAGGTCGCAAAGTTCAAGGGGGCCGAATACTTTCGCAAGGCACTGTATTTTCAGGAAACTTCACGTGTAAATATTTGTATGAACATAACAAGATTCAACAACTGAGACATAAACTGAACAAGTTCCACAGACATGTGACTAACAGAAATTCAATAATGTGTCACTGAACAAAGGGGGGGTCAAAATCAAAAGTAACAGTCAGAATCTGGTGTGGCCACCAGCTGCATTAAGTACTCCTCATGGACTGCACCAGATTTGCCAGTTCTTCCTGTGAGATGTTACCCCACTCTTCCACCAAGGCACCTGCAAGTTCCCGGACATTTCTGGAGGGAATGGCCCTAGCCCTCACCCTCCGATCCAACAGGTCCCAGACGTACTTAATGGGATTGAGATCCGTCGCCCATAGGCGACGTTGTTGCCGGTGATGTCTGAGGACCTTCCTTACAACAGGCCTACAAGCCCTCAGTCCAGCCTCTCTCAGCCTATTGCGGACAGTCTGGGCACTGATGGAGGGATTATGCATCTTTCTTTTGGTGTTTTTCAGAGTCAGTAGAAATGCCTCTTTTAGTGTCCTAAGTTTTCATAACTGTGACCTTAATTGCCTACCGTCTGTAAGCTGTTAGTGTCTAACGACTGTTCCACAGGTGCATGTTCATGAATAGTTTATGGTTCATTGAACAAGCATGGGAAAAAGTGTTCAAACCCTTTACAATGAAGATCTGTGAAGTTATTTGTATTTTCAAAGAATTGTCTTTGAAAGACAGGGTCCTGACAACGGGACATTTCGTTTTTTGCTGAGATTATGTATTCAAACGATTCAGTATATGTTTTCAAAATGCATACTGCCTCCAGTTCATTGCAAAGTGGTGTGTGAAGCGCTGATGAAGCATGCCTTCTGTTGCCTATGCATTTGCTGTTTGAGATTTTCCATTCAAAGGCTCTGTATTTGTATGCTGTACGCATGTGATAAATAAGATACATAACGAATATACTGTACACGTGCCAATTTAATTCCACTAAATTATGCAAATGAACCTATACACCAATAAGCATGACCAGTCAAATGTATTTAAAGTACATTGACTGGTATTTCCATCAATGAATAGACTAAAAAGCATCATTTCGCAATTTGATTTTTTTTTCTTCTCCCAGACAATTGGTCGGCACCAATTTTATTTATCGGCTTTTCTATTTTTTTATCGGTCAAAATGCGGCTACTACCAGTTGACGGGTTCCATCGCAGTATGGCTGAGGCTGTCTGGCTGGGTAGTTAGTTAGGGTTGAGGCAGTGAGGAGAGAGGCTGCCTGGCTGGGTAGTTAGTTAGGGTTGAGGCAGTGAGGAAAGAGGCTGCCTGGCTGGATAGTTAGTTAGGGTTGAGGCAGTGAGAAGAGAGGCTGTCTGGTAAGAAGGTTGAGGCAATGAGAAGAATAACGGTTTACAGCGAGGAGCCTGCTGCCAGAGCAGAGTCTGCTAATGAACACAGTGGGAGAGCCAGCCTCGTTATTGTTGACACATCTTTTGAAACGTTGCAACAAGGAGACAGGCTAGGAGGTTCGACTGGGGCTGTCAAACATCTCACAAACTAGTTTAATTGCTCAGGGAGATAGAAACACATGTAGATCATTAGATTGTTTCCTTCCTTCTTCCCCTCAAATGCACCTGCTTGGCAATTAGAGCTGGAGAGCATTTGCAGTTCTGTCTATTCTTTACACAGCGTTTCTCGAGCTGAATCTGTCTGATATTTTATTTCATTAAAACCTTTCTGTTATTCATTATGATTGATTTGTTCATTTATTTCTGGGTGAGATAAGTCTACAGCACCATGGCAGTTGTCAAGCTGTGCAGTGAGGCGACAGTACACTCCCCAAGAAACTGAAACTGACCAAGTGAACATGATATCCTGCCCCCAAAAATAGGCTACTACACAGGTCTATATTACAGGACCCCAATACAATAACTTATTAGAATTTGTGGCAGCTAGTGCTGCTGTATAATTATCTAACACGAGGCTCTCCAAACGTGTTCCTACCATCCTCCAGGTTTTCACTCCCAACCCTAATTTAGGGCACTTGCTTCTACAAATTAGCTGGTTGATAAGCTGAGTCAGGTTCATTACAAGTGGGGTTGGAATGAAAATGTACAGAAGGGTAGCTCTCCAGGGACAGGGTTGGAGAGCCCTGATCTAGCACATTAAATCCTAGCAGGTATTGTACAGTAAAGCGCCTTAGCCCAATGTCAGGAGTGACTTATCTCTGACACACACTGAACACGAGACTGTCTTGTTTTAGAGATGCTAGTGAGTTTTGAAGGTTCTAGGCCATGCGTACCGTATCACTGCTCTGATGTCAGTTTGCTGTTAGCTGTTTATTTGTTTGCGTTGGTGTTATGGCAGTAGCTGTCCCGGTGTGTGGATGTGCAAACGGGCAGACGGACGGACTCACCAGGCCTGCGACTTCCTCCTGGGCACGCTCTGTCTCATCCACTTGGAGTGAGGGGTCAGGTGGAATATCAGCTGTCTGCAGATCTTGTCGGACGACTTCAGCGTGTCCTTCTCCTGTAATACACACATATACAAAAACACACAAACCCACACACTTTAATCTCTTCTGCTGGCGGCTACAGCTGAAAAAAGGCCTCAAAAGGTTTCAAAGGGCTTAAAAAGTGTCTGGCATTCAAATAGAGGAATAATCAAATGACTGCTCTATTTGACTTTCTGAAGTGAATTAATGTAACGAAAACATGATTATTTTCCTTTCCGACATCATGAACAACTGAATTTGACCCCTTTGTTGAGAATTGGTTGATGTACATTGTATATGTAAAAGTACATATCTTTACTAAATCATATCCAATCGAATGACCGTGTCCATAATATACAGTGCTGAATATCTTGCAAGAGATTGAAAACTCTTAGGAATGTGTTTACAACAAATGCACCTGTTGTTCTGATTTCAAGGTAGTCTTAACCACATTTAGCACAATAGGTAAACTTGTGACTCCATAGAATGAATTTATACATTTAGAAGCCAAAGGCAGAACCTCTTGGATACACATATTTCAATGGACCATTGTATCACTTACGGCCTTGTAACCCCTATTATGACACATTGAGCTGTGGAGAGGAGGCTGTTTACTTTGTTCCTAGAATGTTGGTTTAAAAGGTAGTTATTTATAATTGTCTGATCCCCTTCACTTATCACTCTACAAACAATCCAACCTTTTGACTGCTTTCACCAAATGATCTCAAGGCTCTTCTCATTTGTCCATCCAACATGGTTGCCTCAAGCATTTTATACATAAAAATATGCTTTAGCATCTCTGTCAGTCTCCCTCTCTTCTCCTCCTTGGTCTCGCTCCAGCTCTTTCTCCCTTGCTTTTTCTCTCCCCCCCCCCCCCCCTCTCTCTCTCTCTCGCTCTCCCTTCCTCTGTCAAAGACTTTAAACGGATTGGGTTGAGCAGAGCAGGGTAAATCTAATTAATGGTACAACACAACAACAAGAAAGAGGCAATGCAGCAAAAGAGAAAAAAGACAGGGGCAATTTACTTCAGGCGATTAACCATTCCCACTCCTCCCACTCTGTGTGGCACAAAACATGCCTCATACACTTCAAACCTTCCAGCGTTTCGTTTCAGGCAATGAAATGACAGTGAGAACACCATTACATTATTTGTTATGTTAAATCTTGGTGGGAAAGGGGTTAACTGAATGGAAGTAGTCGTAGACAAGCTATTGACTCTAATCTGGAAATAACATGTTCTTCTCTTTGATGTGAATTCGGGCATTGTCAACATGGCATCTGTTTAACATTGTTCAAAACATGTTTTTCACTCAAATTCAAACACGATTCTGAATATTCAAAGACTTAGACGACCACAAGGCTCGAGTTAGATATACAGTTCTATAGCTGAATGCACATTAATAGTAATGAAGCAGTGAAACGTTTTGATGAGTTGTTGTTTGCATTTGATTGTCAATCCCTTGAAGCATAGAGGTGAAGGAGGAAGAACCGTGACTGGACCTGCAGCTGAGGCCCTGAGGCACAGCAGACCAACTCACTAAATCCCTGTCACATTTCACCACCCCCTAGGCATACCACGTAATTTCAAGATAATTATGTCATTTTTTGGTCGAGACGTTCATCAATGAGACTACAACATATATACTCCCACTCAAAAAGACAGACAAAAGTTTGTTGAATTTCCAGTGTGTTGTCACTATTGCAGTCAACCATCTAAAAGCACAACCAAATTCCAATGGATAAACAATGTCAGATTTCTGGTTTAATGGTCACCCACATATCCATCACTGCACTTTCAACCATTTAAAAGCACAGCAAAGTTCAAATCAGATATTTGTTTATTTATACAACAGTTTAATGTGTTATCACTGTGCTTCTAATAGCAGAACCAAATGACCTGGATTGCAGTTGAGATTACATGTGATCAATGCCGTTCGAAATTCTGTGCAGATTATTACAGCAATTGTGAAGATCTCCACTGACCTGCGATGACCTATGCATGCTGTCTTGAACATGCACGCCTTAGATGATTACATAAGAAGAAATGTATAGTAATCTCCAAATGTGACCATGGATGTGTTACTTATTTTAAGGTTGAATGTTACATTAGCTTGTAGTTTGTCTTAACTTTAGGCCATTTACTGTATTAGCAAAAGTAATATTGAATTGTGTTTGGTTGACAACGCAACATTTCAACATCATGTCTCCATCTCAACCAAAAATCCAAGTTACAGAATAGGAATAAATCTAACGAAATCAAACTTTAAATGCACTTTAAATCAAGTTGGATTTGAATTACTCCTATTATTTAACTTAGATATTGGTTGAGATGGAGACATGAATCCAACATATCAATTATTAATTTGTAGACAAACTGGAATTAAAGCCAGACTAAGTCAGTGGAACAGATGGAACTATCCAAGCAGAAGATACATCTCCTTCAAATGTTGATATTTGGTTGCGTTGACAACCAAACACAATTCAATATCACTGAAAATCATAACATTTGAAATCAGGGGTTTAAACCCTAGGTTTATTGTATTGTTTTTTTGTTGTTGAATTCTGGGTTGAATTGAAACAATAGCTGTTGATGACTTTGCAAATGCCATATAGGCCTAAATAGCATCATTGATGTTTTATGAGTGATAAAGGGCGCTTTCACACATCCCCTTATGATCCGTTTCCTGGACCGTTTGGTACCCTGATTCACGCTATAGAGCATGTGTGAAACGCAAACGAATCCTGGACCTGCGTGAGGAGTGGGTCCAAGATCCAGGACAAAAGTACCAGGTATTGCGACATTCCCACTCCTCCCACTCTGTGTGGCACAAAATATGCCTCATACACTTCAAACCTTCCAGCGTTTCGTTTCAGGCAATGAAATGACAGTGAGAACACCATTACAGTATTTGTTATGTTAAATCTTGGTGGGAAAGGGGTTAACTGAATGGAAGTAGTCGTAGACAAGCTATTGACTCTAATCTGGAAATAACATGTTCTTCTCTTTGATGTGAAAAGTATACTGTAGAATTCTCACAAAACGCTTCAGGAAACCAAACCAGGGTATCAAATGTCATATGTGAAAACGCAGTATGATCACATTTCATTTGACCTGGGTAAAACCCTGGATGGGAGGCCAAAGGGTAGCTGTAGATAGATCAATTCTCCAGCACAAGGTGCTGCTGAGCTTATTCTTTTTTTATTCTGATTGTGGATTTAATGTTGAACATCCCACGTTGTTTTAAAGGTACAAATGTAACATATTTTATTTGTCTATGTTAAAATTTGGTTACCACGATGACACATAGATTCTATGTCATTATACGTTGACAAATTACGTTGCATCAACGTTGATTCAACCAATTTGTTCCCAGTAGGAAGCCAGGCGGTCACAGCGGAGAACACCCCTGCCAACCCCTCATGACCCACTCACCCCTACCAAAAAAACTAAAATCCAATACACACCATCCTAGGTATGCTGCCCTTATTAAAAGATCTGATTTCAAAGTAGCCTTTTTTCAAAAGTATTTTTCATAATCTGTTAAAGAGAAGAAGTGCTTAATAGTTCAACTTTTCTATCTACTGTATTTCACAATGTGTTGCTAGATCTCTCTGGGCACCAGTTTAAACAAGATGAGCCTGTTAGCTGGGCACAGCTGTCTGTCTTTGTTATTATTGGAAAGTGTGCCCCTTCCCTGCATATTCCTCTGGGAAGCCATTTATTGGGAAAAGAGCTTATCAAAAGATGCCTGGTACATCTTTAAAGCAAGGGAAAGGTCAACCACATCAATCTGAGAGATTCAAGATCCCAGTAAATTCATTTAGACTAGAAGATGATGAAAACAAAGTCTTTTAGGAAGGAGAAAACACTTTTGGCTGAAAACTCTATATGAAAACTCTATATGAGCTATTGTCTGCTTAATTTTTTCTTGGCAGTAAATTCATTATTTTAGATCAATTGTACACTATTACCTATTTTCATGCAAGTGAATACTGAAGAAAAAGTAACAAGCAACAGAAGATACTGTGTTGTAAGTTGTGTACGTTGTTGAAATGACACAACACTGTGACTGACCTACTTCTGGCCATTAGTTATAAATAGGTGCCGATGTCTCGGGCACCCCAAGAGTGAACACGTGCACACACACAGGAATCGTTTAGAGACTAATCTTAACGACTGTATGGATACTGGCATCAGTTGGAAGGCTGGAACCAAACCAAGTAGCCTAGCAGTCACATTTCAAAAAGACTGACCGTCATGTACATGCTCTTGAATTGACCCTTGCAGCTGTGGATTCCTAAACGTTCTATTTTCTGTGCCTGATCTCATTTGATGTTCCCTGACAACAGCACGGCTGAGGATGTCGAGATCAACAGCCAGACGGTACGATGGGCTTACCCTCTTTGGGCACTGCATGTCTTTGGCCAGGCTGAGCAGGAGCTCATGGGAGATTGGATCCACCAGGTTGAGAAAGGCTGCATTCTTATAGAGGATATCATTAAGGGATGTTCCCTGGAGTCCCAAGTCCTGTGGGAACACAGAGAAGGAGAGAAAAATCAATCATCTGTGTTTCCTTTCAATCATTCCAAAGTCCAACAGAGCGTGAATTTCAATATTTTTTAAAGTGAAAGTCATGAATCGTTAGGCATTAAACTGACATGGCGTGGACTGCTTAATGGTTAACAGAATGTATTTACATAATAATTTCATCATCCACTTGCCTCATGATGTTCACTTTTCAAGCCGAGAGGATTTTACAGTAAGAGTGTCACATGGGACAAGGCACAGGGAGGGCTGGGATGTGGCATGAGGGGTATGTGGGGTTAAAGCAGGACAATTTCTCCCAAAATAACATTCCAACAGATACATAACAACTAAAGTGATGTGCTGTACCGTCATTCACCCCTAAAGCCCTGGGTCTTTACACATACAACACTGAACACACTCCAGTTATCTAAGAACAACCTCTAAAAACACCATGCAGGCACTTAAGAGAGAAACGGTTCAAGTCTACAGAAGTCCAGTTCCTCACCGTCTTCTCTGGAATTCAAATGGCAGGCGGGTGTGATGTGCAGACTGGTTTAATAACAATGAGGAATGAGAAAACATCCCCAGAGGTTGTTCTTACTAGTATAATCTGCAGGGTGGCTGCTATTTGCAGTGACAGTGTAAATATATTGAGGCAAAGGAATCTGCAAACTTCCGGTAATGCTCTGAGGGCTGCTGCTGGTGAGGGATGTCATCTCGGAGCCCGAGTTAGAGAGGTAAACGCTTTGAGACACATCAAAGGGTCTTCGACGTAGCCCTCACCCACCTGCCCTACCGAGGAGGATGACATCAACCAAACAGACACAGCAAGTCCTGAAACAAATTAGCTGAAACCGCAGGCAATATGTGAAGGAGAGGCTCAAAAACAAAACCCCACCACAATGAAAGGTTAAGACGGAGTAGAGCAGAGGACAAAAATGAAATTTGGAAAATATTTCTCCTCCTCTTGCTTATAACTTGGTTTGCTAATGTGTTCAGCGTCAAATATGGGGGCTATATAATATCAAGAAAAATTATACTAAATATTATTTTCTCCTCCTCTGTTCTACAGTACGTGCAAAGCTGCTGTAAATCTGTTTACTTGCTGGACATGCAACGTGAAGATAGTATCAGGCGAGGGCTTAGTGCTATACATGTAAGCTGCTGTAAAGAGGCTGTATAGGAGGAGGCTGGGGACTCTATGCTATGTTAAGCAGAACCTACAGTCTGACAGGCCAAACACTGAAGGCTACAGTGAAAGCTCTGAGGCAAATTCCCACCAGCACTTTCTCCTCCTCCTCCAGCTTTCTGGCTGATTTATTACACTTGAGCTCTCTGGGATTCCCTGACTCCGGGCCATTCTCCAGTGCTCCCTTTATGACAAGGAAACATACCCCAACAAAATACAGTAAACAAGTCCCAAACAACAACAGCATAGAGATAGGCCTATATAGTAGATCATTTTCAAATGAGTATGTTGAAAATGTGTTCAATCATCAAGTAGGTCAACTATGACCAATTTTGTGTAATATTGGAAGAAACCCAGCAGTCATCAGCCTTGAAGAAAATGCCATGGTTCTAAATCTATTACAGTAGGTATGTTTTTTTCTCTGGGTACACAGTAAACAACATTGTGTGATGTCTGCATTGGTGTGGCGGCTCAACACTGCATGGGTTAATCTGACAGAATAACTGACATGCCACTGCGTCTCTCATGTTCCACCATCTCTGTGTGAAGGGTGTTTCATTTTGTCACTGACAGTGTGTCTGCGTCGCCGTCTCTGCATGAAAGTTGTCTTCAGATCACTCCACAAAGCCTGTTCCGTAGGCTGCCTGCATATCTAATATGATTGCTGTCTTTTCAACCAAGAATTGAGTGCTGAGAGTTTGGAATTTGAGAACACCCATCCCACATCCACAGCTCATTAGGAACCTATTAAAACGTATTGCATAGAGCCCCACAACCAGTCCCGGAGTCTGTTGCCTGCTTTGAGTTTTCTTTGACAATTTGACAAGTGGGATTATTAGACATAATAATCCTCTAAAATTGCTCACATCTAACACTTGCCTTTCAAAAACTATGAATAAAAGGGAATAAAAACATAAAACACTGTGACACTTTCTGTGTTCTGAAAGAGTACATTTTCATACACCCAAGTCTTTAATTGTGGATGAATGGCAGAAGGCTACCAAATCATTAGAGCAAGGAATTTAATGTAACTGATTGTGGTGCAACATAGAAGAGGGCAAGAGGCGTAATCTCCACACCAGTCCAATTTGGCCTCTATATGAGAGATGTATAATATAGACGTTTAATATCCAGTGGGTTCGGAAAGTAGTCAGAAGCCTTGACTTTTTCCACATTTTGTTACTTACAGCCTTATTTTTAAATGTATTCAATTATATTTTCTACCTCATCAATCTACACACAATACCCCATAATGACAAAGCTAAAACAGGATTTTAGAAATGTTATCAAAATAATAAAAAAACAACAACTGAAATATCTCATTTGTGACTCATTTCAGGAAACTAGGCACGTCACGACTTGTCACGCCCTGACCTTAGTTATCTTTGTTTTCTTTATTATTTTGGTTAGGTCAGGGTGTGACGAGGGTGGTATGTGTGTTTTTTCCTTGTCTAGGGTTTTTGTAATTCTATTGGGTTTTGGAATGTCTAGGTATTTGTAGGTCTATGGTGGCCTGAATTGGTTCCCAATCAGAGACAGCTGTTTATCGTTGTCTCTGATTGGGGATCCTATTTAGGTTGCCATTTTCCATTTTGGTTTTGTGGGTTATTGTCTATGTGTAGTTATTGTCTATGTGTAGTTATTGTCTATGTGTAGTTATTGTCTATATGTAGTTATTGTCTATATGTAGTTATTGTCTATGTGTAGTTATTGTATATGTGTAGCATGTCAGCACTTGGTTTATCATAGAGTTTTGTTGTTTTGTTAGTTTGTTTAAGTGTTCTTCGTTAATTAAAGAAGAATGTATTCTTATCACACTGCGCTTTGGTCTCATCGTTACGACGAACGTGACATGACTTCACAGAAGCACCATTTCAACGTAAACTTTTTTTTAAATGTAAAATGAGTTTTTTGGCAGAAATGCCTTCTGGAAAATATGAACTATCATGTTCCTTAATAACAAACTTGTAAATACGAGAAAAAAAAGGTTAAATTAAGAACCTAGATGGGTTAGCCACAGAAACACGAGCCTAGATGGGTTAGCTACAGAAAAAGACAGCAGCCTTCCCGCTAGCCATGATTGGCTGAGATAATGAGTGGGCTGGACATGCGAGAGATGAGTTTGGATTGGTCTGACATGTAGCACGCTCCTTTCTACAACACAGCTGGCCAGTATGTGTAAGTGATCCTTTTTAACGCTGATTTTTTGAACGATTTCACGTAGTACAACTGCATAAGTGTTGCTCTTCACTTTCTGGAGGACTGAGTTTTGAAATCAGTGATTAGAGTATGATAGCTAAGGAGATAGATAAAATGATGGCGTTTGATTGCGAATATGCAGACAGAGTCGAAAAGAGAACATACCGAAGGCTGTTGTATAAAACACCTGTCTCCAGATTACATCTTCAAACTAAGGGCTACCATGACATCCGTGACAGAGTGAGAAGTGTCCATTCCATTCATGCATACGGGTAAGATAGTGTAGCTAGCTACATTTTCAGATATTACACATTTCTAGTTTCGTCAGAAAGTTGTTTTAATTTCAAGTTAAAGTGTACTGTTAGTTAGCTAGCTAACGTTAGCTGGCTGGCTAGCTATCTAATGTTACGTGTAAGATCTGTGTAGTAATAGTATTTGTATCTCAGAGCCACTTGCATTGTTAGTTATAGCCTAATGTTAGCTAGCTAACATTGAACCCGGTTGGTTAGCTCCCTGCAGATTCATGCAGGGTAGTAACATTATGAGTTGGGATTATGGTTCACTGTTTAGCTAGCTAGCTACATGTCTAAACAAAAGACTCTGCTATGCTAGTAACTATTTCAATAGAATGTTTATGATGTCACTGCGACAACTGTCGATTGCTGTAGCTGGTCAATTCTTGCTATCTACTTCGATTTCAGAGCACTCTCATCTGATTGTGCCAGAGCGCAGAGTAACTGACACATTTACGAATGCTCAACACCCGTTGAATATGGCCGGTGTCAGTAAACGTTGGAAAAAAGCGTAATTAAATTGTTGCCAGCAGCACAGTTGCAATCACCAACGCTCTGAATAACATAAAAACAGCCAAAGCAGCTCTGCTAGTGCGAGTAAAATGGTGAGCTGTTTTCTCATTTGTGTCTGGAAATAGGTAGCAAACTAGCCAACGTTAGCTTGACTGCTGTTAGATCAGAATGCTCGGATCAAACTCAGTGTGCGCTCTGAACGCTCTGAGAGAAAAACACACTGAATTTAGGAACAGACAATCTGACATCGCTCTGAGTTTACAAATGGCCAGAGCACACTCTGGCACTCCAGGTCAAATTTACAAACGGTGTGTATATACGTAGTATAAACCAGCCTTTAGTCTTAAAATCTTTGGTTGTTTAGTACATAGCCTCACATGTGAATCCTTAAAGAGATGGGTGGAGCTAAAGCTTAAGAGGGTGTGAACGATGCTGAATGGGTGTAGACAAAGAAGAGCTCTCCAGTAGGTACCAAAAGACCCATGTTCTTAAAAGAGAGGTTACAAATGTGTCAACTTTCAAAGCAGAATTACTTTCCCAAGGTTCCTCAACTGTAGTGTATGATATACAGTATGTAAATAAGGTATTTCTGTATTTTTATTTGTAATAAATGTGCAAACATAAAAAAAAAACTTTTCACTTTGTCATTATGGGGTATTGTGTGTAGATTGATGATGAGAAAACGTAATTCATAAAATTTTAGAATAGGGCTGTAAGATGACAAAATGTGGAAAAAGTCAAGATGTCTGAAAAATTTCCGAATTACCTGTACATATGTATAATACATTATTGGTAGGTAGCCTATTCCTTAACATCGAACTATCAGGAGAAGTGGCCCCTCACATTATGTTTCAAACAACGGTGACTCACTAATGCTCTCAAACACAACTGAGGTAGTAAATTGACTATTAAGTCTCATTCCAATGGTCATTTTACCTAGCCTTTTATAACCTCAGGGGCACTTTAGTATTTGCTTCCTGCATCACTAAACATATTCTGTGTTAATGCTTTTAATCTTAATGCCTGCTTGCTGATTCCTTGTTTACTGGCGAACATAGAGAAAAGTCCAAAGTAATTAACAATAATAGCCCAGAAGAGAGATTGGAGATGGAGATAGGAGTCCGGTCTCATTGATTCCTCTGTGCATCTCCTCTGTGTAATGACTTCCTGTGTGCAGTGCTGTGCTCTGAAGGAGACATCAGGCATGCTCCAATATCATCCACCATCTCAAGTAGATTAAAACCTTATTAGACCCAGGCAATCCCGAAGTGAAAAACCTGAAATTCATTACTTTCATTTATCTGCTTGCTCTGCCCTCATTTAGCCTCACATTGAAGTGTTTTACCATTTTATTTTCTAGACAACCAGGGCTAAAAGTAGAACACAAACCAATTTGACATAAACAGTTGCATTCATGAGTTTTATTAACAAATGTAAATCTAAAAATAAGGTCTGCCAAGCAAAAACCTGATAGAAAATAAATGTATAAGAATGCTGTAAGTACAGAAATTGTTGGATAAGTTGGATATTTATTTCCAACTACTCAGTGACAACTGTGTGGAGTTTGTGATATTACAGTATTGTTACAGTGGGACTACATGTGTGTCACTCTACACCTCCTGTCCTGAGTATTTCTCACTACCTTCTCTAAAAGGACACCACTAGCCGCCTAGCTAGCTTGCTATTGCTAGGCTAGCATTCCATAGGAGCAGTATAGAGAGATAAATAACATCTACAGTGCCCCTAAAAAAAAATGTGTGTATATATATATATATATATATATATATATATACTGTTTATACACATCTACAGTACCAGTCAAAAGTTTGGAGACACCTACTCATTCAAGGGTTTTTCTTTATTTTGACTATTTTCTACATGGTAGAATAATAGTGAAGACATCAAAAGATGAAAGAACACATATTGAATCAGGTAGTAACCAAAAAAGTGTTAAACACATTTTTCAAAGCAGCCACCCTTTACCTTGATGACAGCTTTGAACACTTTCTCTCAACCAGTTTCATGAGAAATGCTTTTCCAACAGTCTTGAAGGAGTTCCCACATATGCTGAGCACTTGTTGTATGCTTTTCCTTCACTCTACGGTCCAACTCATCACAAACCATCTCAATTGGATTGAGGTCGGGTGATTGTGGAGGCCAGGTCATCTGATGCAGCACTCCATCACTCTCCTTGGTCAAATAGCCCTTATACAGCCTGGAGGTGTGTTTGGGTCATTGTCCTGTTGAAAAACAAATGATAGTCCCACTAAGCGCAAACCAGATGGGATGGCGTATTGCTGTGGTTGCCAAGCTGGTTAAGTGTGCCTTGAATTCTAAATAAATCACTGACAGTGTCTCCAGCAAAGCATCCACACACCATTACACCTCCTCCTCCATGTTTCACGTTGGGAAACACACATGCGGAGATCATCTGTTCACCTACTCTGCATCTCACAAAGACAAGGCGTTTGCAACCAAAAATCTCAAATTTGGACTCATCAGACCAAAGGACAAATTTCCACCGGTCTAATGTCCATTGTTCGTGTTTCTTGGCCCAAGCAAATCTCTTCTTATTATTGGTGTCCTTTAGTAGTGGTTTCTTTGCAGCAATTCAACCATGAAGGCCTGATTCACGCAGTCTCCTCTGAACTAGAGGTCGACCGATTAATCGGAATGGCCGATTAATTAGGGCCGATTTCAAGTTTTCATAACAATCGGAAATCTGTATTTTTGGACACCGATTTGGCCGAATTTTATTTATTATTGTTATTTTTTTACACCTTTATTTAACTAGGCAAGTCAGTTAAGAACACATTCTTATTTTCAATGACGGCCTAGGAACGGTAGGTTAACTGCCTTGTTCAGGGGCAGAACAACAGATTTTTACCTTGTCTGCTCCGGGATTCAATCTTGCAACCAGTTAACTAGTCCAACGCTCTAACCACCAGCCTCACATTGCACTCCACGAGGAGCCTGCCTGTTACGTGAATGCAGTAAGAAGCCAAGGTAAGTTGCTAGCTAGCATTAAACGCATCTTATAAAAAAACAATCAATCAATCATAATCACTAGTTAACTACACATGGTTGATGATATTACTAGTTTATCTAGCGTGTCCTGCGTTGCATATAATAGATGCAGTGCGCATTCGCAGAAAAAGGACTGTCGTTGTTCCAACGTGTACCTAACCATAAACATCAATGCCTTTCTTAAAATCAATACACAAGTATATATTTTTAAACCTGCATATTTAGTTAATATTGCCTGCCAACATGAATTTCTTTTAACTAGGTAAATTGTGTCACTTCCCTGGCAACAGAGTCAGGGTATATGCAGCAGTTTGGGCCGCCTGGCTCGTTGCAAACTGTGTGAAGGCTATTTCTTCCTAACAAAGACAGCCAACTTTGCCAAACAGGGGATGACTTAACAAAAGCGCATTCGCGAAAAAAGCCCAATCGTTGAACGACTGTAACTAACCATAAACATCAATGCCTTTCTTAAAATCAATACACAGAAGTATATATTTCTAAACCTGCATATTTAGCTAAAAGACATCCAGGTTCACAGGCAATATTAACCAGGTGAAATTGTGTCACTTCTCTTGCGTTCATTGCACGCAGAGACAAGGTATATGCAACAGTTTGGGCCGACTGGCTTGTTGCGAACTAATTTGGCAGAATTTTACATAATTATGACATAACATTGAAGGTTGTACAATGTAACAGCAATATTTAGACTTAGGGATGCCACCCGTTAGATAAAATACGGAACAGTTCCGTATTTCACGGAAAGGATAAACGTTTTGTTTTCAAAATGATAGTTTCTGGATTTGACAATATTAATGACCTAAGGCCTAATTTCTCTGTGTTATTATGTTATAATTAAGTCTATGATTTGATATTTGATAGAGCAGTCTGACTGAGCGATGGTAGGCAGCAGCAGGCTCGTAAGCATTCATTCAAACAGCACTTTCATGTGTTTTGCCAGCAGCTCTTCACTGTGCTTCAAGCCCTGAGCTGTTTGTGACTTCAAGCCTATCAACTCCCGAGATTAGGCTGGTGTAACCGATGTGAAATGGCAAGCTAGTTAGCGGGGTGCGCGCTAATAGCGTTTCAAACGTCCCTCGCTCTGAGACTTGGAGTAGTTGTTCCCCTTGCTCTGCAAGGGCCGCAGATTTTGTGGAGCGATGGGTAACGATGCTTCGAGGGTGGCTGTTGTCGATGTGTTCCTGGTTCGAGCCCAGGTAGGGGCGAGGAGAGGGAAGGAAGCTATACTGTTACACTGGCAATACTAAAGTGCCTATAAGGTATTCCAATAGTCAAAGGTATATGAAATACAAATGGTATAGAGAGAAATAGTCCTATAAATACTACATTAACTACAACCTAAAACCTCTTACCTTGGAATATTGAAGACTCATGTTAAAAGTAACCAGCAGCTTTCATATGTTCTCATGTTCTGAGCAAGGAACTGAAACGTTAGCTTTCTTACATGGCACATATTGCACTTTTACTTTCTTCTCCAACACTTTGTTTTTGCATTATTTAAACCAATTTGAACATGTTTCATTATTTATTTGAGGCTAAATTGATTTTATTGATGTATTATATTAAGTTAAAATAAGTGTGCTCATTCAGTATTGTTGTAATTGTCATTATTACAAATAAATAAAAATTGTCAGATTAATCGGTATCGGCCTTTTTTGGTCCTCCAATAATCGGTATCGGCATTGAAAAATCATAATCGGTCGACCTCTACTCTGAACAGTTGATGTTGAGATGTGTCTGTTACTTGAACTCTGTGAAGCATTTATTTGGGCTGCAATCTGAGGTGCAGGTAACTCTAATGAACTTATCTCCTGCAGCAGAGGTAACTCTGGGTCTTCCTTTCCTGTGGCGGTCCTCATGAGGGCCAGTTTCATCATTGCGCTTGATGGTTTTTGCAACTGCACTTGAAGAAACTTGCAAAGTTATTGAAATTTTCCACATTGACTGACCTTCATGTCTTAAAGTAATGAGGGACTGTCATTTCTCTTTGCTTATTTGAGCGGTTCTTGCCATAATATGGTATTTTACCAAATACGACTATCTTCTGTATACCACCCCTACCTTGTCACAACACAACTGATTGGCTCAAACACATTAAGAAGGAAAGAAATTCCATAAATGTACTTTTAACAAGCCACACCTGTTAAAACTTCTTAGGGATCAAATTCCGTTAACGGTATCGATTTGACAACAGCCAGTGAAATTGCGAGGGCGCCAAATTCAAACAGAAATCTCATAATTTAAATTCCACAAACGTACAAGTATTAAACACCATTTTAAAGAAACTTCTTGTTAATCCAACCACAGTGTCCGATTTCAAAAAGGCTTTACAGCGAAAGCATACCATGCGATTACGTTAGGTCAGCGCCTAGTCACAAAAAAACATACAGCTATTTTCCAGCCAAAGAGAGGAGCCACAAAAAGCAGAAATAAAATTAATCATTAACCTTTGATGATCTTCATCAGATGGCACTCATAGGACTTCGTGTTACACAATACATGTGTGTTTTGTTCGATAATGTTCATATTTATATCCAAAAATCTCAGTTTACATTGGCACGTTATGTTCAGTAATGTTTTGGCTCCAAAAAATATCGGGTGAAATTGCAGAGAGCCACATAAATTTACAGAAATACTCATCATAAACTTTGATGAAAGATACAAGTGTTATACATAGGATTAAAGATACACTTCTCCTTAATGCAACCGCATTAAGATTTCAAAAAAGCTTTACGGCGAAAGCACACCATGCGAATATCTGAGTACAGCGCTCAGCCACCAAAACAAGCCATACAGATACCCGCCAAGTTGTGGAGTCAACAAAAGTCAGAAATAGCGTTATAAATATTCACTTACCTTTGATGATCTTCATCGGAATGCACTCACAGAAAACCCAGTTCCGTGGGCCTCCCGGGTGGCGCAGTGGTTAAGGGGGCTGTACTGCAGCGCCAGCTGTGCCATCAGAGTCCTGGGTTCGCGCCCAGGCTCTGTCGTAACCGGCCGCGACCGGGAGGTCCGTGGGGCGACGCACAATTGGCCTAGCGTCGCCCGGGTTAGGGAGGGCTTGGTCGGTAGGGGTGTCCTTGTCTCATCGCGCACCAGCGACTCCTGTGGCGGGCTGGGCGCAGTGTACGCTAGCCAAGGTGGCCAGGTGCACGGTGTTTCCTCCGGCGCATTGGTGCGGCTGGCTTCCGGGTTGGATGTGCGCTGTGTTAAAGAAGCAGCGGCTTGGTTGGTTGTGTATCGGAGGACGCATGACTTTCAACCTTCGTCTCTCCCGAGCCCGTACGGGAGTTGTAGCGATGAGACAAGATAGTAGCTACTACAACAATTGGATACTACGAAATTGGGGAGAAAAAGGGGTAAAATTAAAAAAAAAAAAAAAAAAAGAAAAGAAAACCCAGTTCCACAATAAATGTTTGTTTTGTTCGCTAAAGTCAGTCTTTACGCCCAAATACCTCCTTTTTGTTTGCGTGTTTAGTTCACTAATCCAAATACACAAAGCGCGGGCACTAAGTCCAGATGAAAAGTTTTAAAAAGTTACATTAAAGTTCGTAGAAACATGTCAAACGATGTATATAATCAATCTTTAGGATGTTTTATCATAAATCTTCAATAATATTCCAACCGGACAATTCCTTTGTCAATAGAAAGGAAAGAGAATGACCGTCGTGCTCACGGCCACGCGCGAGACACAACTAATGGCTTTCAGGCTGAGCAATTGTTGAAACAGCTCTTATTCGCTCCCCTTTCACAATAGAAGCCTGATACAACTTTCTAAAGACTGTTGGCATCTACTGGAAGCCTTAGGAAGTGCAATCTGACCCCATTTACACTGGATATTGGATAGGCAATCACTTGAAAAACTACAAACCTCAGATTTCCCACTTCCTGGTTGGATTTTTCTCAGGTTTTCGCCTGCTATATGAGTTCTGTTACACTCACAGACATCATTCAAACAGTTTTAGAGAATTCAGAGTGTAATATGCATATCCTAGCTTCTGGGCCTGAGTAGCAGGCAGTTTACTCTGGGCAACCTTTTCATCCGTACGTGAAAATACTCCCCCTATCCCAAAGAAGTTGGGAGTTAATCAAAGTTTATTCAAGATGACTACCTCATGAAGCTGGTTGAGAGAATGCCAAGAGTTTGCAAAGCTATCATCAAGACAAAGGCTTGCTACTTCGAGGAACCTCAAATATAAATTATATTTGGATTTGTTTAACTTTTTTTTTGGTTACTACATGATTCCATATCCGTGCTTCTACACCTGCATTGCTTGCTGTTTGGGGTTTTAGGCTGGGTTTCTGTACAGCACTTTGAGATATCAGCTGATGTACGAAGGGCTATATAAATAAATTTGATTTGATTTGATTTGATATGTTATTTCATAGTTTTGATGTCTTCACTATTATTCTACAATGTAGAAAATAATAAAAATAAAGAAAACACCTTGAATGAGTAGGTGTCAACTTTTCACTGGTACTGTACATAAAGCACGACAGTATGACAGACACTATGTCATGGGATGTCCAATGATCTTCTATGTAAAATAACCCTTACCTTCTAACGACCATTGTGCGGCTTGTGAGCGTCATAGAGCAAGACAGATGTGCGTGTTTTGTGAGAATCTCAGCTTTTCATTTTCACAAAACACGCACGTCTGTCTTGCTCTATGATGCTCACAAGCCACACGAGTCGTTAGAAGGTAAGGGTTATTTTACATAGAAGATCATTGGACATCCTCCCTTGTCTCACAAATAACACCCCTGTTATTAATCGCACACGCTAATGGTTGGTATCCGCGGAAGCAAAAGAAACAGACAAATCCAATGCAAAAAAGCAGCAGTTTATAGCTCAAACATTAAATGTTTAAAAGGGGTTTGAATCACTAAAACACGCAGGCATGGGACTCAAAAGCGTTAACTCCAAATCCAGCCTTCCCTGAAAGAAAAAACAGCTTATCCACTCATTGAGGAAAAACAGCAGAGCTACAAGAACTACTGTGTTGTTAAAGTGGATCAGTGTGAGTTGATATAGGTTTCATTCCCACCTGACTGGACCAGTGTTTTTATCTAGTGGGCGGTTTTCTTATCAAGTTGCATTGATGTGTTCATTAAAATGATCTATCATCGGATCAAAAGTGTAATGGGTCGACACAGCAAGTGGGAAGAGACTAACTGTCTATCTATGTTGTACAGAATAGATATAGAGATGTCAAACGTTCAGCCTGCTGCACAATCACTATGGAAGCTATAGTCTAGAGTGCCCTGTTAAATTGTGGTTAGGAGTATTTTTAAACTCTCTCCATGTTAAAGTAGTAAGAAATAGATGTAAAACTGTGAGTGTGATTAATCTTAAATCTAAATATTGAATCATTTTGACATTCGTTAAAAAAATGTATTAGGCTAAATTCCCCATGGTAGACAGAACGTCTTAGTACAATCACCACACAAAAATGACAGGAAAAACACATACTTTTTTACCTCAGATTGGTGGTGTTAGTATAAAAGTTTCTAATCATCACAATCTTACAAAAACAAATCAATGTCTTTGGTTTAGTACCAGTGTTTCTGTCTGTAGTGGGACTTTAAGGCCATAGTGGCAAGAAAAAATTATGTATAAATATCTCTGGGCTCACATGAATTTTCAGATTTGAGGGTTAAGCTATCATTCAAATGAAAGCCAACCCCTGTCGCTATTTAGAAACCAATGTGAGGTGTTGATTTCCTTGAAATTGTTCAGTCAAAAAGTGAGTGTTGTGATACCTTATTCGTATTGGCTGTCTGCCGTAAACATTTTTCTCACAGAGATATGAGTTAATAAATGGCTGCAACAGGCTCTCATTTATCTGCTGGTATATGTAGTATACCCAAGTCCATTGAGTTTTGCCTGTTAGAAGAGCGCAAGCGGTACATATCTATGCAGTTTTTGTTTGACCAGTTTCATTGATTTCAATACAAATATTGATGTTTGTGATTAATATGCACACGCTATTGATTACAGTAGAACAAGCTAATTAATTCCAGTCTAGAGTGGCCCCCTGGTAAAAATTGGTGCGAAAGCAGTTTACAAGGTACTAATTTACAAGTGTGATGTGTGTAGGGTAATTTTCCTTGTCTTCAACATATCACAGTTTATTTCAACATATTGATTTTGAATTTGGACATCTAAAACCGGTGTTTTGACACTGGGCTATACATCTAATATTCATGAAAACAGGAAGCAGCCACAGTATCAAGTTAAACTTATGTTTTAGAAATATAAAATATTATTTTAAGATAATAACTACTTAAATAGGTATAAACTACTGAATGAGCCAAAAAAAAGCGTGCTATAATTGTATTGATTTTCATGATATACAGTGTATGTGAAATCGTGATAATATGTTTGCCCTGCCTAATAGATACATAGTATTCTTCAGATAGGGACATATACTGTATGTCAGTGGCATATGGCAGTACAGTACTATTTTGTCTCCTCTGTGGTATATTAATGATGGGAGGGAGTCTTCTCAACAGGAGTTGTCTTGATCTCTGAACTTTAAGAGGCTTTCCTGTAAGATCAATATAAGTGGCTACCCAAGCGCAATAAAACCCACAGCAAGGCCCAGATTCATTAATTACAGACACTGATTTTAAATTCCCACTGTTAGTTGTGTGACAAATCTGTGAAAAGTAAGGACTTGACAAGAGAAGGTGGAGCTGAGCATGTTTTAATTAATGTAACTTCAGTGCTACAGGGAAGCAGATCAGTGCAAGTGTAGCACATGTGGACGTGTGAAACTCAGCCTGAAGTGTCTCGCTGACTGGTAAGACGCTTTAGGAGGGCGGTCTCGTGTGCTAGCAAGGCAGAGGTCCAAGGTTTGAGCCTCAGCGTGAGCTGAATCAGATGTCAGGATGTGGTACTGGCTAAGCAAGAAGTGTGACGTCCTTTACAGTGGTGCCGTGATCCGGATTTACAGTTACACTCAGCTCAACGCTGGGGTCACTGTTGAGTAAGTTTGATGGGTGAATGTAGCGCAGTGTGTAAATAATTCATCCTGAAGTGTCAGTGTGACGTAATTTAGACAAGGTTATGCTTTTTGCTGGTGCTAAGGTTTGATGTGTGGCATGTGGCTCAAATATAGTTCATTAATTTGTGCAATAGACATGACCCATTCTGCATGGCAACACAATCAGGGGTTGGAACCAAAACTTTCCAATCGTAGCGTTCTGAACAGAACCACAATTTTTCCGTTCCGTTCCACTGTTCCGACCAGCAAAATAAAGTTCTGAACCGGTTTGAAGCCCAAAAAAGGAGTGGTTTATATTGTTCCTTTCTGTTCCTTTTAAACCTGTGAAATCTACAGCTTTTTCCATTTAGCTCATTAAATTACTTCACCAATCAGTGTGGATAGAGCAGTTTGCCATGGAACATGCATGCTAGTTGTTTACATACGTGATGGTCAGACAAGTGTAGGGCGCGAGATGCTACTTAAACTTTGAAGGTGGGGAGAGAGCGAGGGGCAGGTAGCCTACACATGCACACACACTGGCAAAGATTATTGTGTGACCAACCTGGTCTCAGAGCATTTTGTATTATTCTGTACGTAAATATGCCCACTCCATTTAGTATATGTTACGTTTCGTATGGTATGTATGAATTTGAGGATATTCATCAACCATTTCGTATGATATCTCACAAATTACAATTCGTATTACAGTATATGTTACGAATTTACAAAATGTACAATATATTACGAATTTGCAAATGTATATTATGTTACAAATTTGCATAATGTATAGCTAGCTCGCTAACATTAGCTAGGCTAGGGGTTAGGGTTAAGTTTAGGAGTTAGGTTAAATGGTAAAGGTTAGGGAAGGATTTAAGGTTGGGCGGTATCCACATTTTCATATCGTCCTTCTCTCACCCAGGGATATATGGTATTACCGGTTTAATACACAGGGGGGCGCCAGGAAACCCAATAAAAAAGCTAATTTGGCATCTATTACCAGAATGCTAACAAAATTTACACAAGTAATAGCACATTTACATGGAGGCTGCTAGCTAAATATGCTAACAAGCCCAAACAAAAATAAATGAATTGCAAAGTCAGGCAATCAAGCTCATAAAGTTTTCATAAATAGGTAGGAGCTACTACCGAATGTCATTTTTTGTGATTTTGGACATTTCCAAGCGAATGTGAACGAGAGACATTGTTCAAACAAACTAAATTTTGACGCATACAGTACTCCAGCAGCATGTCTACACGCTGTGTCTGTGTGGAGTCTGAGTCACAGGCCTGCTCTGCTTGGAAAAGAGGGTGGAGGAGCAGACGGGCCGAGAACAAAGAGGAGAAAAAATGCATGAAAATCAAGATATAAGTGGCAGCTGGTCAAATAACTCATCCAAAGGGCTTTGCCTTCTCAAGCACGGCAGAAAGCTAACAAAATATGATGCTACGTCACCTTATTGATTCAGCCAATTACTTAGATAGCAAGTTAAACTCGGGGTCGTGTTAACACATAATTCTGCGTTTTCCACACAGGATTTTTTTTTAATGCATAGAAAATAGCTTGCTGCATTTTGTAAACACAGATCTAAAAGGCTTCTTATTGTAATTTCTGCTCAGCATCAGACTAATGTTGTGCTTCCCTTGCACTTCTAAACTCGGATGAGAATTCATGACTGAAAATTCTATCAGCAGACAGCGCTCTGACTGATGTGTAGCTACTTGCCTCCAATACGTTTCTCGTGTAGCCAGCCTATATTTCTCTGGTAAAATGCAAGATGAACCTTTTCACATGTACCAACAAATGGGTGTGATCATTCTACAGTGTTCCCTGCAGCGTACCCTCAAACCGGTGTGATTAGAAAGCTTATTTAGAACGTCCAGTTTCGATTGATGCAACCGTCAGCGTTTGAGCTGGCCACACTGTTTTTTCAAAGAAACATTTTTCACAAACACAGTACTTACAAAGTTATGTTACGTGACACCCAGAACGCATTGTAAAATGTCAACAAAAATGGTGCCACACATAGCTGGTAAATAGCTTAGTATTAGCTCATCATAATCAATACAACCTTCAAAAAAGGCGGAACACACCTTAATTCAAACTGTGTTTGAAAATAACATTTGTTAGAAAATCATTTGAAATTGACAAACTGAAAGATAGCCTATTGATAATTATGAGGCAGCGCGTGTTAACTTTCCTGTTGCGCAACAATCACATTTTGGAACAGTGAGTGCATTCTGACATCTCGTGCATAAAACAACTCATGCTGCCGTGACCGTTAATAGATATTTGGAACCCACATGTGAAAAGGTTAACTTTAAGCAAAACATTCACCGTCTTCTTGGTAAGCAACTCCAGTGTAGATTTGGCTTTGTGTTTTAGGTTATTGTACTGCTGAAAGGTGAATTCATTTCAGAGCGTCTGGTGGAAAGCAGATTGAATGTCACGTCTACTCCTGCTCCTCCCCACGGGAGTTCGACGTCGTTGGTTTACTAACCACCGGTCCTGGCAACCCTTCATTACGCATACCTGCGCCTCATCAGGCACACCTGGACCTTATCACTTCCGTGATTACTCCCCTTATATATATATATATCACTCCGTTGTTATTTCCCATCAGGCGTTATTGCTTGTGTTTCCTTGTCAGGCGTGTGTCTTGTTTTGTATCGTTCTATGTTCGTTCATATTAAACTCACTAACTGCACCTGCTTCCTGACTCCCTGCGTCGACGTTACAGAATAATGCCTCACCACATGGAAGTAGTAGTTGATCAAGGCATCTTCCAGATGGTCAACGAACAGGGAGACGTACTTCGCCAACACCACGACCAGCTGGCTCAAATGGGGGCAGCTATGGATGAGATCCTCCGTGTTCTTCAATGTCTCGACGTTGCCAAAAGGGCGTCACCTCCCTCAGGCGGAGGATTCTTTCTTATGTGTCGACCCAGCATCCCAGCCCATCCAGCAGTCCGTCCAGGTCAGCGAGGTCAGTTTGTCCCTCCCGGACAAATACGATAGGACTCCATCAAAATGCCGTGGCTTCTTAATCCAGTGCTCCCTCGATTTCTGCTCTTCAGATGGGAGCCCCCACCATCGAGAGGTCCAAGGTTGCCATGGTTATTTCCCTGCTGATTGGACGTGAGTTGGAGTGGGCTACGGCCATCTGGGAGAAAGGAGAGGAAGAGCTGGATTCGTATGAAGGGTTCATGGCTCTGTTCAGAAGGGTCTTTGACCATCCACTAGAGGGCAGAGATGGAGGTGAGCACTTACTCCACCTATGGCAGGAAGACCAGACCGCTGCGGAGTACGCCCTCATCTTCAGGACAGTGGCAGCATCCAGCGGATGGAATGAGCCAGCGCTCCGCACCCTATTCCAAAGAGGATTGCACGAGGAGATCCAGATGGAGTTGGCGTGCCAAGATAAGGGCACACTCTCTTGGACGCACTTATCGTGATGGCCATCTGTCTGGATAACCTTCTGCGGAAGCGTCGGAAACCATCATCACCGCTCTGCCTCCTTCGTTGACCAATCTGAGTCAGAGCCTGAACCCATGGAGGTAGGGGCCACGTGCCTCCCCGCGGCTGAGCGACACTGCCAGAGACTGGGGCTCTGTCCCTATTGCGGACAAGAGGGGCCACAGGTTCAGCCGTGTCCGGTATGTCCCAACCCGGGGTCCACAAGAGCAGAGGGACAGTCCCGTGATCATCCCTCTCCTGGGTTTGGCGTGAATATTCCACCATCCTCACTTTCCGCCAAACCCTTTCTAGTATCAATATCACTAGCTGGCTGTCCCTCATATATTGTATCTACTGCTCTAGTGGACTCCAGTGCCGCAGGGAATTTCATTGACCAGGCCCTTGCCTCATCACTTAACATCATCTCATACCCGCTCTTCTCTCCATTTCCGGTTCAAGCGTTGGATGGTCGAGCACTGGGATCTGGAAATGTCACACCTGGTGGTGTGAGCGGGTGGGTCCTGGAGGACAGCACCACTCACCCTCACTGTGGCACCAGGAAAGCCTACCCTTTATCATCACTGCACCTACGCACAAAGGCATCCTCATTCCTCTAGTCTCCCTACCGCTCTCCAGGTACCAGGCGGATTTCCACCGCAGTGAGGCGCCCGTGTTCCATCCTGGTGAATGTGTCCGGCTCTCCACCAGGAACTTCCCACTTTGCCTTGCCTGCAAGAAGCTGAGACCCTGGTTTGTGGGGCCTGTTCAAGGTCCTCCAGAGGGTCAATTAGGTGACATACAGATTGCAGCTCACCACTGAGTATGAGATCTCACCTTCCTTTCATGTTTCTCTCCTCAGGCCGATGGTTCCTGAACATCGAGGGAGGTTCCGCCTATGCCGTCAGATCCCTCCTAGACTCCAGACGTTGTGTGGGACGGCTCCAGTACCTGGTGGACTGGGATGGGTAAGGTCCAGAGGAGCGGTGTTGGGTCCCGGTGGACAACATTATAGATCCCAACATTATCCGACATCATCCGGCCCGCTCCTCGCCCTCAGGGCCGTCCTCCTGGAACCGTGTGTCTGTTTACAAACCACCGGTCCTGGCAACCCTTCATTACCCTGATTACTCCCCCTATATAATAGCACTCCGTCTTATTTCCCATCAGGCGTTATTGGTTGTGTTACCTTGTCAGATGTCTCTTGTTTTGTATCGTTCTATGTTCGTTCATATTAAACTCACTAACTACACCTGCTTCCTGACTCCCTGCGTCGACATTACACTGAACCAGGTTTTCCTAAAGGAATTTGCCTGTGCTTAGATCCATTACATTTCTTTTTTTGTCCTGAAAAACTGGCCAGTCCTTAACGATTACAAGAATACAGATAACATGGTGCAGCCACCACTATGCTGAGTGGTACTCAGTAATGTGTTGTATTGAATTTGCCTCAAACATAACACTTTGTATTCAGGAAAAAAAGTGAATTGCTTTGCCACATTTTTTGCAGTATTACTTTAGCGCCTTGTTGCAAACAGGATGCATGTTTTGGAACATTTTTATTCTGTGCAAGCATCCTTCTTTTCACTCTGTCAATTAGGTTAGTAACTACAATGTTCTTGCTCCATCCTCAGTTTTCTCCTATCACAGCCATTAAATTCTGTAACTTTTTTAAAGTCACCATTGGCCTCATGGTGAAATCGCTGAGTAGTTTCCTTCCACTCCGACAACTGAGTTAGGAAGGACGCCTGTATCTTTGTAGTGACTGGATGTATTAATACACCATCCAAAGTGTAACTAATAACTGCACCCTGCTCAAAGGGATATTCAATGTCTGCTTTTTTATACCCATCTACCAATAGGTGCCCTTCTTTGTGACCTCCCTGGTCTTTGTGGTTGAATCTGTGTTTGAAATTCACTGCTCAAGTGAGGGACCTTCAAGATGTGTATGCGTGGGGTACAGAGATGACGTAGTCATTCAGAAATCACGTTAAACACTATTGCACACAAATCAAATATTATTGGTCACATACACATATTTATCAGATGTTACTGTGGGTGTAGCGAAATGCTTGTGTTCCTAGCTCCAACAGTGCAGTAATATCTAACAATTCACAACAATACACACAAATCTAAAAGTGAAATAATGGAATTAAGAAATATAGAAATAATATATATATATATATATGAGTGGCATTGACTAAAATACAGTAGAATAGAATACAGTATAAACATATGAAATGAGTAAATCAGTATGTAAACATTATTAAAGTGACTAGTGATTCCATGTCTATGTATATAGGGCAGCAGCCTCTAAGGTGCAGGGTTGAGTAACAGGGTGGTAGCTGGCTAGTAATGGCTATTTAACAGTCTGATGGCCTTGAGATAGAAGCTGTTTTTCAGTGAGTTCATGCAATTTATGTGACTTGTTCAGCTAATCTTTACTCCTGAATTGATTTAGGCTTGCCATAACAAAGGGGTGGAACACTCATTGACTCAAGACATTTCAGCTTTTCATTTTTAATTAGTAAAAATTACGAAACACATAATTCCACTTTGACATTATGGGGTATTGTGTTTAGGCCAGTGACCAAAAATCTGAATTGAATCCATTTTAAATTCAGGCTGTAACACAACAACATGTGGAAAAAGTAAACGGGTGTGAATGAGAGCATCTGCTAAATAACAACATTTTTCAAATTGATACTTTCTGAAGGCACTGTACCTGAGCCTGAGGCAAGCAATCTGACAAAGCAGTTACACCTTTGCTCTGAGATTATATAAGGGCCAAGCCACTGAATAATTGGAGCAAAGTAAACTATAAAGCTAAGACACTTAATAAAGGTTGACAATGAAATGAACCAAAACATTTAAAGACATACAGTAAATCATTTTAAACGGGAAACCCCAAAATAAGAAGGAACCCAGCCTAACGTAAAAACAAACCTACAGTATAATAATCTAATACTAATAATAGACGCAGCATTTTTACCAGTACATTTGTAATAATTTATCAGGCACTGACTTGAGTGACAACCTGTGGATACTGCTGAACAAGCAGCATCATATTCTGCAGGTGCAGCAGGTGACTTACAGAGAGCACGTCTTATGAAGTTGAGAAGTTAATATTCAGTGTTAAACATTCTCTCTTACCTTTCTAAGCAATTTGAGCACTTCGACTGCTTGTTCTTGTTTCTCTTCTCGGATAAGCTTCTGTATTTCCCGGATCCATGCCACCCGTCTCACGTAGGGGTTGTGGTTGGTCTTTCGTAGCATCCCTGGAAGCTTGTCGGACTTGACCATCAGGGATGTAAACAAGAACTCCCCGCCACCCTTGCCTCCACTCCTCTCGGTTTCTCTGGAGCTGTCATGCCGCTGGCGTCTCCTCTTGGAAAATGTGGTTTCTATTTGGTCCAGACTACTCTGCCTGGTCAACTTAGAACCCATTACTTCACAGAATAATGTTTCACTTGAACAACGGCTCCTTGACACTATGTATCATTAACGTTTGGCTGAATGTAGCCATAACAGTTGCACAGTAGCCTAAACTTGGAAATTGAGTAACGCACGCATGTACTTTTATCTTTACAGTATGAAAACAAAGGGAGAAGATATGAGCAGAGGTTGATAAATGACTATATTCTCTATTATATTAAATATAGAGCATCACACCGTCAGTATTGCATAGCTTTCTATTCGTAATTCGTCTTCAAATAGTTTCCATCGTCTTCCAGTAATAACCACGCACTGCCACAGCAGAGCTCGTGCAGTAATACAATATCACACGGAGCTCGTGGTCTTTGCGTCCAATCAGAACCCGCGCTGCCTAGATCATGGTCGCGCGATTACTCTCTCTTCATACAGGTCCAAGGCTAATTTTGTTGTTTAGCTCACGACGAACTAACTCGATTTGAGAGATCGATGCTTTTACATTTTGTACACACAAAAATGCTTGGTTGTTTGGTTGACCCAACTGCTGGGTTGCAGGCTATGGGTCACTTAGTTGGGCTGTTTTCTTTAAAGACCGCTAGGTTATTGATGCTGGATTATTGAGTAGTGATGTGTCGGTCGTGAACGATTTCTTCTTTTTGAACGACTCATTTTAGTGACTGAGAGGTTTGATTCGGTTTTCCGAGGGACTCGTTCAGTCCTTTGTTTGACCTACTTGGCTGCAATGAATTCTACAGCAGGATTAATTGACAGGTTGTTTAGCAACAAACCCGATGCGTGCGCAACTATGGGTACAAAACAGACATAATTGGCTTAGATTGTTGACAATATGTAAACTATACTTCGTCGCCAATGTTTATTGAAAACATAAATTAATTTGCACAATGAGAACTTGTCTCAAATACATCCTTACAGTTGTTGGTTAGCTAGCTAGCGAATTTTTTGCCATATTATCACATACAAAACACCTCAAAATAAGACATGGTATCAAGACGAGATAAAAAAAAAACTTGCTGAAACGAGCCTCCTACGATTCCCCGTATGGCAGTTTCTTGGCATTGTTGCTACAGTAGCTATCTGGCCATCCAGAATCACAACAACACCCATTGCAGCACACTTATCATTTTCGTGATGTTGTCAAGTAACTTGTCCATGTCTATACTTGTTCCTCTGTGGAGACGTGCTCTGACGGTCAACTGTCTTGTCAGACATATCCTTCAGAAAGTATTATTCATACCCCTTGACTTATTCCACATTCTGTTGTGTTACAGCCTGAATTAAAAATGTATTCAATCTTTTTTCTCACAATACCCTATAATGACAAAGTGAAAACATGTTTTTAGACATTTTTGCAAATGTATTGAAAATGAAATACAGAAATATCTCATTTGCATAGGTATGCACACCCTTGAGTCAATCAAGCAATAATGGTATAAGGCCAGTATACCACGGCTAATGCCTGTTCTTATGCACGACCCAATGCGGAGTGCCTGGATACAGCCCTTAGCCGTTGTATATTGGCCATATACCATAAACCACAGAGGTGCCTTATTGCTATTATAAACTGTTTACCAATGTAATTAGAGCAGTAACAAAATTGTCATACCCGTGGTATACAGTCTGATATTAATTAGCATTCAGGGCTCGAACCACCCAGTTCATAATGCATGTTAGAATCACCTTTGGCATCAATTACAACTGTGAGTCTTTCTGGTTAAACCTCTAAATTCATTACCTGGATTGTTCAATATTTGCACATGATACTTCTTCAAGCTCTGGGTTGATAATTGATCGCATTGTGCAAGAATGAATGCAATTAATTGATTATTGAATGTTATTATGATGGACACAGCTTTGTAGAACCTAAACCTACACAGCCTTTGCTCAACAAACGCAAACTCGAGAACAAATTGTTTGGGGTGCTGCGGTTCACCAATGATTTTGTGCTTATCACCCTCACAGCAGTCAAGCAATGCATTCCGCCAAGAGTCGTTCACAATCTCGTCAAATGTACCAAGAAATAATCATATATGTAGGCCTAGCAATCAACAAATGTACATTGTTTAAAGCATGCTTTTACAAGTCTCAATCACAAATGACAGCTCCAATAAGCCCTTTATGGGGAATGACATGTGAACGAGAGGCTTGTGGAATCATGACTATTTCACCAGTAGGGGGTCCTCAATCAACCAATCAATCCAATGTATTATAAAGCCGTTTTTAAATCAGCAGCTGTCACAAAGTGCTTAAACAGAAACCGAACCTAAAACCCCAGAGAGCAAGCAATGCAGAAGCATGGTGTCTAGGAAAAACTCCCTGGAAAAGACAGAACCTAGGGAGTAAGTAACATAGAGTGGAACCAGGCCCTGAGGGTTAACTTCAGAGCCTGATTCCTCTCTACGTTTCTTCCTAGGTTCCTGCCTTTCTAGGGAGTTTTTCCTTGCCACCGTGCTTCTACATTTGCATTGCTTGCTCTCTTGCTCTCTGGGGTTTTAGATACGCTACTGGTCAAAACTTTTAGAACACCTACTCTTTCAAGGGTTTCTTTATTTTACTATTTTCTACATTGTAGAATAATAGTGAAGACATCAAAACTATGAAATAACATATGGAATCATGTAGTAACCAAAAAAGTGTTAAACAAATCAAAATATATGCTATATTTGAGATTCTTCAAATATCTAACCTTTGCCGTGATGACAGCTTTTCACACTCTTGGCATTCTCTCAATCAGCTTCATTATAGCAAGAAAAGCTCAAATAAGCAAAGAGAAACGACAGTCCATCATTACTTTAAGACAGGAAGGTCGCAAAAACCATTAAGCACTATGATGAAACTGTCTCTCAAGAGGACCGCCACAGGAATAGAAGACCCAGAGTTACCTCTGCTGCAGAGGAAAAGTTCTTTAGAGTTACCAGCCTCAGAAATTGCAACCAAAAATAAGTTCAAGTAACAGACACATCTCAACATCAACTGTTCAGAGGAGACCTTGTGAATCAGACCTTCATGGTCGAGTTCTGCAAAGAAAACACTACTAAAGGACACCAATAATAAGAAGAGACTTGCTTGAGCCAAGTAACACAAGCAGGAAATGTGTCCTTTGGTCTGGAGTCCAAATTTGAGATTTTGGGTTGGTGTGAATTTCCCACCGTGACGCATGGAGGAGGAGGTGTTATGGACTGGGGGTGCTTTGCTGGTGACACTGTCTGTGATTTATTTAGAATTCAAGGCACACTTAACCAGCATGGCTACCACAGCATTCTGGAGTGATATCCCATCCAGTGATATCCCACCTCCAGGCTATGTAAGGGCTATTTTGCCAAGAAGGAGAGTGATGGAGCGCAGATGACCTGGAGTTCAGATGACCTGGCCTCCACAATTCCCTGACCTCAACCAAATTGAGATGGTTTAGAATGATTCTGACCGCAGAGTGAAGGAAAAGCATAGGTGTGTAGGTGTTTTAAAACTTTTGACCGGTAGTGTACATGTCAATCCTCTTCTGGCTGTGCCGGGTGGAGAGTATAAGAGTACATGGCCATTAAGGCCAGATTGTTCTTCTAGATGTTCAAACGTTCATAGATGACCAGTAGGGTCAAATAATAATCACAGCGCTTATAGAGGGTGCGACAGGGCAGCACCTCAGGAATAAATGTCAGTTGGCTTTTCATAACTGAGCATTCAGAGGTCGAGACAGCAGGTGCGGGGGAGAAGAGAGAGAGTGAGGGTCGAAACAGCAGGTTTCGAACAGCAGAAAGCAGCATGACCAGGTGGACTTGGGACGGGGACAGCCAAGAGTTGTCAGGCCAGGTAGTCCTGAAGCATGGTCCTGGGGCTCAGGTCCTCCGGGAGAGAGAGAGAGAGAGATGGGAGAATTAGAGGGAGCATACATAAGATCGCACAGGACACCAGATTTATAGGACTATGGTTATAAACCCCTAGTGTACTCTTTTTTTCACCTTACAATATTTCATGGATTGAACTTGAATATGGCAACTTTCAAGATGAATCAAACCACTGTATATTTGATTCATCAATATATTTGATTCATCAATATATGTCATGCGCAAAGGCTCTCCAAACAATTATTTTATGATTCATACATACTTTCCTAACCCTGAAAATTGCCCAAATAATCTACAAGATCAGAGTATTTTAAATCTGAAATGCTGAAACGGAGACAAATATGCATATATTTAGATGGCTTTCTTTCACAGTTTTCTTTCACCTTGTATTCTGAACCATTCTCTCCCTATATTCTAGTGAGTCTGCTGAGAAAATTCTAATGAAAGGTACACCAAATTCAAATGGATGGCTTTAGATAAATGTAGTGAAAACCCTATTGAAGAAAAACTCCACAAGAAAATCAGTTAAGGTAAGTCTGAATACCAACTACTGAGAAGTGCATAGGAAAGACGTGAATAGGAAATGCGCTACGTTTCCAGTTCTGAATCGGGCCCCTGGAGCCTATGCATATCCCAGTGTTGGGATATGTAAATAATATTGTTATGAATGTTATATTATAATATGTAACGTGCAAAAATATTCAAGAAAAATTGAAATTTGCAGTGTACAAACTTAAAGGTGCTTCATATAGGATATATTCAATTTTGCATTGTATTTTCAGAAAAAATGTC
This sequence comes from Oncorhynchus clarkii lewisi, assembly GCF_045791955.1. Taxonomy (NCBI): domain Eukaryota; kingdom Metazoa; phylum Chordata; class Actinopteri; order Salmoniformes; family Salmonidae; genus Oncorhynchus; species Oncorhynchus clarkii. Next base: position 36,247,719 of record NC_092151.1, on the reverse strand, counting down.
CATAATATATCTGCAGTAACAGTGGAATTATAGTATTTCACGGTATTACTTACCTGCCAGTGTTGTGATTGGGTGTGATATTCGCCGGCGCGGCATCTGTTGTCAAAATGGAAAAGCTGTTTTGACTTTGTGGCTGTGCTATCCAGTGGAAATTAGGTTGAGTGGCCAATGTAGAAATCACTAATTTCCTGGTGAGAAAACAATCATTGAATAGTGTAAGGAATCATTGTATCATCTAAATCGCTGTGAAATATATTTTCAATAACAACAAATATAGTTTTAACAGCTTTTTGAAGCTGGTGGAACAAAACCGAAAGTAAAAGGCTCAAGCACGAGTCTCCACCATGTTACGGGGTAATAGGATGCGGAATAGGGGGAGATTTGTTTTGAAAATAGCCTAGTGCTGTTGCAATTCACCTAGCTTCCACATAGGGGAGAAATTAAGAGAGGTTCTAGGTGTAGCACCTTTAAAATGATGAACAGGAATGACATTTACTCTTACGGGTGGCCAAAAATAATAATGTGAAAGCCACGCCCCTACTAGGCCACGCCCCCTGAAATAACAGATTGATTACATTAAAAAAGACCTAGCTGCTGGGTCGACCCAACTGATGGTAAAAAAAACTGTTGGTTAAATTAACCGTTTGGGTAATCCAAGCAACCCCAACACGTAAAAATAACCAGTTTGTGTTCTGTCCATAATTTACCCAGTGCTGGGTTACCAAATAACCTAAATTGGGTTATATTTAACCCAGCATTTTTTTGCAGGAATGTAAATTGTGATATTAATTATCATAATCCATATTATCACATAGGCTAAGCAATGTACATGTTTTTCTTTTGTTTATACAGTACAACAATGCATACAAAACATACAATATAAAGGAGAATGGAGAATGGAGTGTCTTCCACTCCATTCTCCGTTCTCCGTTTTTTATATATTGTCTTGCAGACCTACAATGCAGACTTTTTTCAGATTCTTTCTCTCTCTCTATCTCACTCTCTTTTTCACCAACCTTTTTATTTAGCTATATGGATATTTCCAGAGTATTACATACTCACATAATATAAATTAATGTTTATTATGAGCCGTGAATCAGGCTGGTAATGAGACTCTCATGCAGTCAATATGTAAAAGTAAAAGAATTTAACTAACTATTGGTTTTCACATTTAATAGGCGAGTTAAACCTAAAGAGAAAATAAATTTGCAGTTACTGTATAATATATTCTACGTGTCAAGAAGAAATAAACCACAATTCTGTTGTGAAATGAGGTGATGTTATGTCATTCTCGAATTTAAAAAATTAAGAATCTATAAAACTCAGCAATATAGGAGTGTTATTAAAGATTTTTATACCATCTCAACCTTTGTTGCACCCATTGAACTTAAACATTAAAACCAATCCAGCTGTGTTGTTCTCAGAAAAGACTACAAGAGAAGAGATCTACAGGCAGTGTACCACCTTTTCATGTGGTAGAATGCTGCATTGGTAATGTGCTAAAAGATAGAGCTTCTAGAAGCACATTAAACATTCAAATCATGGTTGTTAACCTGTTTGAATTCATCTCCAACAACCATTTTGCTTCATGTGGTTAATCTTTCATGTGTGTAGCCAAGCACAAGAGCAGTCTATTTGTTAAAGAGATAATTTGTCCTATTGGTCAGATATCCAGTATCTGTGGCAACAAAACGGCATCATAGATGGTTTTATGTTGATGTTAATTTGTAAATGAATTCCCTCATAAGAGAGGTGGGTCTTATTTTTATGTTTTCTGAATGTTCCTGTCTGCTTTTGCCACAGTACCACCGATGAGGTGCTTTTATGGAGGCGTAGGTTAATGTTTAATGGCATTGTAATAGTTACACATTGAGAGCTATTGCCTACATGGTGCTATGTACTGCTCAAACTTGCTCAGAGGACTGTGAGAAACCCACTGGCAACCAGTCTGTTCCAGAGGCCTGAGAGACACCAAGGTAAGAGAAGGATCTGATCTTTTACTATTTGGGTGATGGATGGCTCAATCGTGGCAACAACAACAACAAAAATGCTATAAAGAGTGAGGACAGGGAATAACTCAGTCTGATTGGTTTGTGTATTTTCATCAACTGCACCTGTGCTACATAAGCTAAAGGAAGTGTCCAGAGATGTTACATGCGTTGAACGCTGTTGCTTTGAAGGCTGAGGAATTTGCATGGCAGTAAATACATAGCACTGAAGGGAGGTATTATCTGGCTGAGAAATTCCAGTCTTTTGTGTTGCTGGTTTAATTTTGTTGGCTGCAGGCAGCACAAGCTTCACAGAGAGGGATGTGCTGCATTACAGTGTGCTCACATATATTGTAGCTACAGTTCTGCAGTGAGGTAGGGTTTGATGCAGGCAACACATCCGCGCTTTTCTAACAATTAACAGGTCTCTCTGTTACTGGGAAACAGTCAAGTCAATAAATGATTCAGTGTCTATATATTTACCAAATGTCCTTAACTAAATAGCTAATAGTGTCAGTCAGTCCTTGGAAAAAGTCTGCATCTCAGTGGAAATATTCTTCCTTAACAATGATGGGTAATTGGTAGCTTATGATATGACATTTGTCAAATAAAAAGGGTTTGAAAACATAATGTGTTTCTATGTTATTTAAAGCATTGCAGATGACAGTATGTAACGATGGGGGTTGTGTATGTGAGTTGTGATCATGTGCAATGGTGAGAGAGTTATGGTCAGCTAGAACGGGTCATATCTTTTGGCAACACTAAATGGGCAGTTTGGTGCGTGGGTGACTGTTCACTGTTGCCCACTGAAGATGAGATGTGTCTGTATGTGAATTTATCATCCTACATTCAACAGTAACTCACCTACACCTGGTGCTAGTATCTACCGATGAATGTGACACAGCGATAAAGAGCATATCATTTTCATCGACTGTTGTTGTTAAAGTATCAAATCTGCTCTGTATTCAACACAGACACAGACATTCCCCATAAATGTTGTTTATTACATGTTGCTTAAAAATGTCAAAATAAAGAAAAATGCTTATCACATGTTGCTTATCATATGCTGCTAATTCAAATAATATAAATCAATAAAACATTTTTTATTTGAAATTCAAAAGTGTTTCTTCAAACACAAAGAGATACACAATAAACCACACCCCCAAAAATAGATGTGTTACTGAATGGGCACAGAACAAAGTTGTTTTTTTAAATCTCTTGTTGGTCAGTCTTGTATAGTGTGGGTTATGACTGGTTGATTTGAAATAGTCACACTTGAAGAGTGCCTGTTTTTTCCCCATTTTACTTTGGCCTACTTATTCGCTCTGCTGTTATTACTTACACAAAGTGTACAAAACACCTTCCTCAATTTGTCGGGGCATGAACTCTCAAGGTGTCAAAAGCGTTCCACAGGGATGCTGGCCTATGTTGACTCCAATACTTCCCACAGTTGTGTCAAGTTGCCTGGATGTCCTTTGGACGGTGGACCATTATAGATGCACATGGGAAACTGTTGAGATTGAAAACCCCAGAAGCGTTGCAGTTCTTGACACAATCAAACCGGTGTGCCTGGCACCTACTACCATACCTTGTTCAAAGGTGCTTACATCTTTTTCAATCTCTGAATGACACACATACACAATCCATGTCTCAACTGTCTCAAGGCTTGAAAATACTTATTTAATCTGTCTCGTCCCCTTCATCTGCAGTGTTTGAAGTGGATTTAACAAGCGACATCAATAAGGGATCATAGCTTTCACCTGGTCAGTCTTCGTCATGGAAAGAGCATCAAAGGGGGACTATAAGATTTTGACTTATGGATCACCAGGAAATTCATTTAGAGATGGTTTCGGATACTAAAGTAAAGATTCCTAAAATCAAGAAGTTGCTGCCGTCAAGAAATTGTTGCAGCTCTATGCAGTACTGTACAGTGCATTCCAAAATTATTCAGACCCCTTGACTTTTTCCACATTTTGTTACGTTACAGCCTTATTCTGAAATTGATTAAATCGTTTCCCCCCCTCAATCTACACAATAACCCATAATGACAAATGAAAACACAGGTTTTTAGCAATGGTGGCAAATGTAAAAAAAATATTTAAAAAAAATGAAATATTACATTTACATAAGTATTCAGACCCTTTACTCTGTACTTTGTTGAAGCACCTTGGCAGTGATTACAGCCTAGAGTCTTCTTGGGTATGATGCTACAAGATTGGCACACCTGTATTTGGGGAGGTTCTCCCATTCTTATTTGCAGATCCTCTCAAGCTCTGTCAAGTTGCATCGGGAGCGTTCGGGTTCAAGTCCGGGCTCTGGCTGGGTCCCTCAAAGACATTCAGAGACTTGTTCTGAAGCCACTCCTGCGTTGTCTTGTCTGTGTGCTTAGTGTTGTTGTCCTGTTGGAAGGTGAACCTTTGCCCCAGTCTGAGGTCCTGAGTGCTATGGAGCAGGTTTTAATCAAGGATCTCTCTACTTTGCTTCGTTTATCTTTACCTCAATCCTGACTAGACTCCTAGTCCCTTCCTCTGAAAAACATCACCACATCATAATTCTACCACCACCAAGCTTCACCTTAGGGATGGTGCCAGGTTTCCTCCAGATGTGACACTTGGCAGTAAGGAAAAATAGTTCAATCTTGGTGTCATCAGACTTGAGAATCTTGTTTCTCATGGTCTGAGAGTCCTTTTGTCAAACTCCAAGCAGGCTGTCATGTGCCTTTTACTGAGGAGTGGCTTCTGTCTGGACACTGTACCATAAAGGCCTGATTGGTGGAGTGCTGCAGTGATGGTTGTCCTCCTGGAAGGTTCTCCCATATCCACAGAGGAACTCTGGAGCCCTGTCAGAGTAACCATCGGGTTCTTGGTCACCTCCCTGACGAAGGCTCTTCTCAACTGTTTCCTCAGTTTGGCCAGACGGCCAGATATAGGAAGAGTCTTGGTGGTTCCAAACGTCTTCCATTTAAGAATGATTGAGGCCACTGTGTTCTTGGGGACCTTTCAATGCTTCAGAAATGTTTTGGTACCCTTCTCCAGATCTGTGCCTCGACACAATCCTGTCTTGGAGCTCTACGGACAATTCCTTCAACCTCATAACTTGTTTTTTTGCTCTGGCGTGCACTGTCAACTGTGGAACCTTATAAAGACAGGTGTGGGCCTTTCCAAATCATGTCCAATCAATTGAATTTACCACAGGTGGACTCCAATCAAGTTGTAGAAACATCTCAAGGATGACCAATGGAAACAGGATGCACATGAGCTCAATTTCAAGTCTCATAGCACAGTGTCTGAATATTTGTGTAATTACTGTATAAAAAATAAATAACATTTTCGCTTTGTGATTATGGGGTATTGTGTGTAGATTGATGAGGGAAAAAAATATTTAATCCATTTTAGAATTAGGCTGTAACGTAACAAAATATGGATTAAGGGAAGGGTCTGAATACTTTCCGAATGCACTATTTCTCCAATATCTATACAGTACAGTGCAAGCTGTGGTGGCAAGTAGCCTAGTGGCTAGAGTGTTGGGCCAGTAACTGAAAGGTTGCTAGATCGAATCCCTGAGCTGACAAGGTAAAAATCAGTTGTTCTGCCCCGGAACAAGGAAATTAACCCACTGTTCCTAGGCCGCCGTTGTAAATAAGAATTTGTTCTTAACTGACTTACTTAGTTAAACTCTTTTGGGATAGGGGGCAGCATTTCCACTTTTGGATGAATAGCGAGCCCAGAGTGAACTGCCTCCTACTCTGTCCCAGATGCTAATATATGCATAGTATTATTAGTATTGGATAGAAAACACTCTGAAGTTTCTAAAACTGTTTGAATGATGTCTGTGAGTATAACAGAACTCATATGGCAGGCAAAAACCTGAGAAAAATCCAACCAGGAGGTGGGACATCTGAGGTTTGTAGTTTTTCAAAGCTTGGCCTACCGAATACACATTGAGATATGGACAAAATTGCACTTCCTACGGCTTCCACTAGATGTCAACCGTCTTTAGAAACTTGAATGAGGATTCTACTATAAAGGAGGGGCTCATGACCTCTTTGAGTCAGTGGTCTGGCCTTGGCCTTGGTCTCATGACCAACAGAGCGCACTGAGCGCACTCCCGACAGAGTTACCTCTCTTTCCAGTGCTTTTCTTCAGACAAAGGAATTCTCCGGTTGTAACATTATTGATGTGTTATGTTAAAAACATCCTAAAGATTGATTCCATACATCGTTTGATATGTTTCTAAAGGACTGTAACGGAACTTTTTGAGTTTTTGTCTGGACGAAGTGCCTGCGAATCATGGATTACTGGGCTGAACATGCTAACAACAAGTGGCTATTTGGACATAAATGATGGACTTTATGGAACTTTATGGAACAAATCAGTCATTTATTGTCAAACTGGGATTCCTGGGAGTGTCTTCTGATGAAGATCATCAAAGGTAAGTGAATATTTATGGTGTTGTTTCTAACTTTTGTTGACTCCAAAATGGCGGATATTCCTCTGGTTGTTTTGGGTTCTGAGCGCCGTTCTCAGATTATGCTTTTTCCGTAAAGTTTTTTTGAAATCTGACACAGCGGTTGCATTAAGAAGAAGTCTATCTTTAATTCTGTGAATAACAGTTGTATCTTTTAACAATGTTTATTATGAGTATTTCTGCAAAATCACCGGATGTTTTGGAATCAAAACATTACTGCACGTAAGGCACCAATGTAAACTGAGGTTTTGGATATAAATATGCACATTATCGAACAAAACATACATGTATTGGGTAACGTGATGTCCTATGAGTGTCATCTGATGAAGATCATCAAAGGTTAGTGATTAATTTGATCTATATTTCTGCTTTTTGTGACTCCTCTCTTTGGCTGGAAAAATGGCTGTGTTTTTTTGACTTGGCTATAACCTAACATAATCATATGTTGTGCTTTCGCTGTAAAGCATTTTTTAAATGAGAAACTATGGGTAGATAAACAAGATGTTTATCTTTCATTTGCTGTACTGGACTTGTTAATGTGTGAAAGTTACATATTTAAAAAAAATATTTTTGAATTTCGCATGCTGCCTTTTCAGCAGAATGTTGTGGAGGGGCTCCGCTAGCAGAACGCCTGCCCTAGAGAGGTTAAATAAAAATACATTTAAAAAAGCTTTGGAAAATTCTCATTAAGTACATCAAAAGGCTCTTATCTGAATTTAAATTGCCAACCAGCTAGATTACATTTTTTTTCTCCAAAAACAACCTTCCTTTTCAAAAGGTAGAGACTACCCTCTCACCAATGGCACATCTGTGTGACTGTTTGATATAAATATGTTTAACTTTCTTATCGCAACATGTCAAAGCTTGTGATTAGCATTGCCCCATGGTCAGAATCAAATTTGATAAAATATTTATGCCTGTTTTTAAATAAATATGCCTCTTTTTATTACATTCTTTAGTCAAGTGAACCTTGCCCTCAGTAAGTGGACCTGGTTTACACAGGCTGACAAATTCAGATATTATGCCAATAATTGGTCTTCTGACCAATCAAATCAGATCTTTTGCAAATATTTAGGCAAAGAAATCAGAGTTGGGATGCCTGTGTAAACCCAGTATCAGAGTTCCACATAATTTATTAAAGAAGTGAAACTTTAGCAAAGACAAAACAATAAACAATAAACTAACAACCAACGAACCGTGACTACAACACTAACTCAAAACATAAACAATATCCCATAACCCACAGGTGGAAAAAATGCTACTTAAGTATGATCCCCAATTAGAGACAATGATAGCCAGCTGCCTCTAATTGGGAATCAAACCAAAACCCCAACATAGAAAAAACTACCTAGAACCCCGCATAGAAAATATAAACTAGACTAACCCCCCAGTCACGCCCTGACCTACTCCACCATAGAAAATAAAGGCTCTCTATGGTCAGGACGTGACAATGCATCATGCAACAATTTCAACGATTTTACTGTTACAGTTCATTTAATGAAATCCGTCAATTTAAATCGTTTAAATAGGCCCTAATCTAGCGATTTTCATGAATGGACAGAGGCACATCCATGTGTGGGCCTGGGAGAGCATAAGCCCACCCACTTGGGGGCCAGGCTCACCCACTGGGAAACCAGGCTCGGCCAGTCAGAATTATTGTTTTCCAACAAAAGGGCTTTATTACAGACTGAAATACTCCTCTGGTTCATCTGCTCTCCGATTGGCTGGTGTCAGACGATCTTGCAGCTGAAGAAGCCAGATGTGGAAGTTCTGGGGTGGCGTGGTTATAATTGGTCTGCGTTTTTGAGGCCAGTTGGACGTGCTGCTCTAAATTATGTTAGAGGTGGCTTATGGTAGAGAAATTAATATTAAATTCTCTGGCAACAGATCTGGTGGACATTCTTGCAGTCAGCATGCCAATTACAAACTCCCTCAAAACTTGAGACATCTGTGGCATTGTGTTGTGTTACAAAACTGCACATTTTAGAGTGGCCTTTTATTGTCCCTGGCACAAGGTGCACCTGTGTAATGATCATGCTGTTTAATAAGCTTATTGATATACCACACCTGTCAGGTAGATGGATTATGTTGGTAAAGGAGAAATGCTCACTAACAGGGATGTAAATACATTTGTGCATATTGAACATTTATAGCATCTTTTATTTCAGATCATGATACATGGGACCAACACTTTACAAGCTGCGTTTATATTTTTGCTCAGTGAAGTTAGGGGAAAAGTGTATCTTGTTGGGTTGATATACTGAAAGGAGTACTATTGTGTTTACTCTCTAGATAAGGTTAGGACACTGTTGAGTAGTAGTAGTATTAGTATTTATTAGGATCTCCAATTAGCTGCTGCCGAGGCAAACAGAACTCAAAACAAAACAAATGAAATAGATGACTGTACATTGCGCTACATTTACATCACAATTTAGTCATTTAGCAGATGCTCCCATCTCAAGATAGCCAGGTGAGACAACCAAGTATCACATATCATTATAATACATAATAGAATACAAAATACATAAAAGTATCTGTGTCTCTTCACAGTCCCCATCGTGCCGATGGGGAGTTATTTTATCTGGTTTTGAATCTGGTTTTAATGCTTGCTTGGGTTATCTCGGGTGGCAGAGAGTTTCATGTAGTCATGGCTTTATTTAATACTGTGCGTTTTCCAGCCTCTGTTCTGGACCTGGAATCTTTGAAGAGACCTCTGGTTGCATGTTTTGTGTGGTACAGATGAGTGTCCGAAATGTGTGCCAACTACTTGAACAGACAGATCGGTGCCTTCAACATATCAACTTTGAGCCAGGAGAGATTGACATGCATGTTACTGACATTCACTCTCATGTTACTACATCTAAGTGCAATACCTGCTGCTCTGTTCTGGATCAACTGCAGTTTGCCTATGTCCTTCTTTGCCACACCTGACCATACAACTGGGCAGTAGGCCAGGTGCGACAAAAATAGGTTGACTGAGATGTGAAGAAAGCAATGTGAAGAAAGCAAAACAAGCCTTATCATGGACAGACCTCTTCTCATTTTAGCAACCATTCAGTCTATATGACATCTTGTTATCTAGGGTTACACCCAGCAGTTTAGTCTCCTCAACTTGCTCAATCACCACATTATTCAATAATATATCTAGATATATATCTAGAGGTTTAGGTTTGAGTGAGTGATTTGTTCCAAAAACGTTGCTTTTTAAAATATATTTAGCACCAGCTAGTTACCCATTCTAAAACTGACTGGAGCTCTATGTTAAGGGTGTCAGTTATTTATTTTAATGTCATAGCTGACATGTATGCTGTTAAATTGTCAGTGTACATAGACACACTGGCTTTATTCAAGGTCAGCGGAAAGTCATTAGTAAAAACAGAAAAACAATAATGGCCCAAGCCTGCTGCCATGCGGTACACCACACTCAACTGTAATTGCATTAGAGAGGCTTCCATTAACGAAAACCCTATGTGCTCTGTTAGATAGTTAACTCTCAATCCATGATAAGGCAGAGGATGTAAATCCATAACACTTAAGTGTTTTCAGCAATAGGTTATTATCAATAATATCAAAAGCTGCACTGAAGTCCAACTAAAAAGCTACCACAATCGTATTATTATAAATGAATTTTAGCCAGTCATCAGTCATTTGTGTCAGTGAGGAGTGAGATTAGTAGTAATGGCATGGTTTCATATCTGAACAGAATGTAAGAATTGACCAACAACTCACACTGTACAATTGTGATGCACTGTCTTTTGCCTTTGCTCATGTGTTTTGCAATTTTGAGAGTACTTTTGTGTGGGGGTGTTTCTATGTGTTTATATAACTCCCTTCATTTGAGATTGACTGTAATATGATGTCCTGTGTTTCCCTGACAGAAAGATGGTCCATAAGTCCATAGTGGTGGGTCTGGTGGTGCTGCTGGTGGCTGCCGTGAGCACCTTCGTGGGTGTGTTCTTTGGGCTGGGGAGCAGGTCGACCTCAAATGACCATTCCTACTCCAGGGCTGCCGTGGCAACTGATGCTGGCCCATGCTCAGAAATCGGCAGGTAAGAACTCTCACGCAAACACATACAGTATATACAGTACCAGTCTCATACATTTCCACACCAACAATTGACTCATTGAAATGTTTTTGTAGACATCCAGACACAAAGATACCGGTTTCAAAGCATGCTGTTCCAAGCAGGCCTAATAACTTTTTCTTGGTCTGAACATATATATGCTCCTGCTTCTGAGTCTATTTATGTTCATCCATCATCTCAAATCCTTCCCATTTTGTCATGATAATTAATTTTGTCTGTGTAAACTGCCTGCTGTTTCTTTATGAACTAGTGCATTTGTATGCAAATTAGGGCCACTGAATATAAACTTTTTTCTGCGTGGGTGTGTCTGTAAATCTCAGAGACACATTGCAAAAAGGTGGCTCTGCAGTGGATGCATCTATTGCTGCCTTGCTGTGTGTTGGGCTGATGAACGCCCACAGCATGGGCATTGGTGGAGGACTCTTCTTCACTATCTATGATGCCAAAACTGGTACAGTCAGAGCCCTAATCCTTGACTTAAAACTACACCATATTTATCTTTATTGATGTCAACAATTCCAACAATGACGCCTGAACTAAAAACAGGAAATGTAAAACCTTGGTGTGATGTTCAAAAGATGATTTTGACTTCCTTCAAAGGAAAGGTAGAGACCATTGATTCCAGGGAGACGGCTCCCGCCACCGCGACAGAGGACATGTTTGGGAATAGCACTCAGTTAGCCAAGAAAGGTAATGTTTTACCAGTTACCTAACACCAGAAAATGGATGAAAGGCGTATTTTTACAATGAGTGATGGCCTTGCGATAAGAGTCAAAGATACAGAGATAAGAGTTGTACAGGAACGTTTGGCAGTAATGTTTGGCAGTAACGTTTGGCAGGAGGGTTGTCCATCGCCATACCAGGGGAGATCCGTGGGTACGAGCTGGCACACGATCGCCATGGAAAATTGCCATGGAGAGAGCTGTTCCAGCCTGCAATCCAGTTGGCACGGAAGGGCTTTCCTTTGGGCAGGGCATTGGCCACTGCTATCTCCAAGAACAGAAAAACCATCACTAGTGACACAGCTTTATGGTAAGAATGCCTAGAGGGGAGACATAATATGGAGTGGTGATCTGAGTTACTGTACAGAGGGTCAAGTTTTCACATGAGGAGATAATCCCCTTTTAAGATGATTTTTGCCCTTATTCCCAAACATGAGAGCTCAGTGTCTCATATGTTGTCTCTGACATCTCTGTTTTTGGTCTCTCTTTAAGTGAGGTGTTTTGTGACAAAAATGGTGCCATCCTGAAGGAAAATGACACCATCACCTTTACTAAACTTGCTGACACCTATGAAACAATAGCAAATGAGGGGCCTAATGCTTTTTACGAAGGCCCACTGGCAGAGAACCTTGTGAGGGACATTCAGTCAGCAGGTTGGCTTCTCCCTTATATCTACCAAATATTAACAAACCGCAATTTTGATTGAATTTCATTCAGGGTCTGCTGGCTGAACATCTTAACAGAAACAGTGTCTTATTGTCTGTTTACCGGTATGTGTTTCAGATGGTATCATCACACTGGATGACCTAAAGAACTACAAGCCTTTTTTGGATGAGAATCCTCTCAATTCTAATGTGGGGGAGTACATCATGTATGTGCCCAACGCCCCAGCCAGTGGCCCTGTCCTGTCCCTCATGCTCAACATCCTGGATGGTAAGTCTTCAACCTGATGACACAGAGTTGTAATTCAACATCAAACTGTGGCTGTTCTATTTAAGGAGGTTTGGAAAAATATTTGAGTCACATTTGGACAGCCTGTCACTCTCGTGCTACAGTACAAATGTATTAGAGATGTGGCAGCTGCTCCAGATAGGAGTAATTAAGAACCAAAGATAATTGTTTTCTGAGCCATCACACCCGAGGCACTCTGCTCTGCAGGCCTGGTGCTCCGTCAGCACTGTTAACTGCGGAAAATGATGCTGAACTGTTCATTACCATTATAGCAGCCCTGGTCTATCTCATCCCGTTACTGTATGCTCCATGTCTCTCTCTTGACCATGCATATTCAGATAGATAACCACCTTCTGTTCGGTGGTGGTGCTGCTGACTGACCAGTAATTGGTGTGTAAAAATACATCTCCTCTTCTCATCCCCAGCTCTGTTTCAGCTTCACATTAATGCCTATTGGATATCTAGTCAATAGAGTACTTCCTCCAGACTCCCTCTCTCTGCTGGTTCCCAGTACAGTAGCTATATAATATGACAGTGTCTGTCAAGGGATTAGATGGAAACTTTATTCCAGAGTATTTAAACGACCTAATTAAACTAAACCGTCTCTTCCTGTGGCTCCTCTGCCTGGCCGCCCCACTTACAGTGGCTCTCTGCCTCTACCGCAAACACTAATCTGACCAATTTACCTCTAATTGGACACAGACGAGTGGTGGGGGAATCACATAACACTGGCATGCCAGGGCCCGCTCAAGCCCTTCATCCTGACAGTTCTCCATGACTTCTGCTACTGCCTGTCAGCTGAAATTCATCAAACAATTCCATTTGGTTACAGTTCTCTTTCGTTTTTTCCCATCCTCTCCTCCTCTATGGCTGTGAGCTAAAACAGTTCTAACACCGAGAGTCTGGAATAGGGAAACAGAATGAACAGAACTTTTATATCGAGAGTAAAACCCTTTGAATGTCAACTTCACCTGATCAAATTGAACGTACTCTATTATTGTTTAATAAATGTAAAGATGGTGCCTATGGTTGAACTGGTTACTGTTTTCAGGATACAACTTCACCTCAGACAGTGTCTCCAGCACTGAGAAGAAGATCCTCACGTACCACCGCATGGTTGAGGCCTTCCGATTTGCTTACGCCAAGCGAAGCATGCTGGGAGATCCAAACTTCCTCAGCATCTCTGATGTAAGTCTCACCCCCATCTTCCCCAGAGTTTATATTCAATAGTACTCTCAATCACTTACTGATCATATTCAATCAACGGCTCATAGTACTGTATGTGTTGGAATGTCATGGGTCAATAAGTTCATGTTCATTGGAGACAGTTAATATGGATATGATTTCAGGTAGGCCTCCGAGCTACAGCAAATAAATAAAGGTAAGAGGGATGCTTGGTAACAATGCCAAAAAATCCAACAAAAGGGCTTGCCAAGAAAAACTTACAGAAGGACTAATTCGAAGTAGAAAGGAGTTGGAGCACTCAACAAAAAAGGCAGGGATTTATTTTTCTCAGCTTTAATCCATTGGATGAGCAGTTACAGGTGACTGACCCAACAATTGCACTCAACTCCTATTTTTAGCCGAGTGGCCTATTGAGACACAACCAATGTGAAATTAAACAATAACAGTGTCAATGGCTAATAATGACACAGAATAATAGTAACAAATATCAGGTGTCTCGTTGATTAATAGGCCCATATCAAAATAAACAAAGGTGATATTTGGGTGTCTGTGAAAACAGTGGCAGAGAGACACAAACAATCATGGCGACATTATGGAAACGAGGACAATGAAAAATCATAGTTTAACCCCTATTCCTGCACCAAAGGAAATACAGATGAGCTTCGTGATTTACATAAATTCACTGAAAACCCACACTAACACATGGTTATATTAAAAGTATTGCACTTTTAATGTAGCCTACATTTGGCCAGCTAATAGCCTGATCATAGATGAAGCAACATTGAAATCCTGTTTTCTTGGTAAGCCCTTTTATTAAACATGCTCACATAAGAGAGTTGATTGGATTATTGATTGAAATGAACTTCTGTCTACCAAGAGACTATTTGTACAGGTGCTATGTTGGAATTTCTGTAAATGCAAACCAGTACAGCTTCATCATTCTAGACTGTTCTAAATGGTTAGTTTTATTATTGGGCATTCATTTGAGACTCATTCTCTTGTCCCCTCGCCTCTTCAGCTCATCCGCAACATGACCTCAGATTACTTTGCCGATGCCCTCCGTCAGAAGATTACAGATGATACCACCCATCACATGAACTACTATGAGCCAGACTACTTTGTCCCCGAGAACCACGGGACAGCACATCTGTCTGTGGTGGCAGAGGATGGGAGTGCAGTGGCAGCCACCAGCACCATCAATCAATTGTAGGAATCATGTTCCAGTTAAACATTTGATTAGAAAAATGAACTGGAGCTAGTCCTCATTATCATTCTTTTCTATTTCCTCCTTAGTTTTGGCTCCAAAGTCATGTCACAATCTACAGGAATCCTCCTCAACAATGAGATGGATGACTTCAGCTCCCCTCTCATCACCAATGGCTTTGGAGTGCCTCCTTCACCAAACAACTTCATCAGACCAGGTAAGGGCTACATGTGTACAGACGCCACACTTTTCAGTTCACCACCCGGCTCTAATAGCAGAAATTGGTACTTGGTGGTGGGTAAGGATGGGCCTAACTGCCTTGTTATCTCTCCCCAGGTAAGAGGCCCTTGTCTTCTATGTGTCCAGCCATTCTCTTTGACAAGAGGAACAACAATGTCAAGATGGTGGTGGGGGGCTCAGGAGGAACAAAGATCACCACGGCAACTGCCACGGTACATCAGGCTACAATGCCCTGTCATTGCTGTGTGAAAGTACTCTAATACTTTCTTTGCATTCTACCAAGTTGTCGTCTGTGACTGAATTGTTGGCTGTTCATTCTGCAGGTGATTCTCAACACGCTGTTCTTTAACTACGACCTGAAGAAAGCTGTGGCAGATCCTAGAATCCACAACCAGCTGAGTCCTAACACTACACTGGGAGAGCCGGGGTTTGACGAGGTGGGTTAGAAGATTGACGACAGTGAATTCACATACTCCACAGTGCATAAAAAGGAGTGTCACAATGAGTAAGCTTTCCTTACAGATGGTGATGGCAGGTCTGGCTTTGAAGAACCATGAGACAGAGTTCCTGACAGCCACAGGGGCTGTGGTTCAGGCAGTGCTGCGCCAGGGAGACCAGCTCCAAGCTGAATCTGACCCCAGGAAATGGGGCTACGCTGCTGGGTACTGAGACCAACCACAGACCCCTGCTCCCAAGAACTGAGGCAAACCACACACCTCTGCTCCCACAGACAGGCTGGCTGATTGGGCTTATGATTCAGATGAAAGCCACCTCTACAATAAGGCTGTGACAATACCAGTATCGCAATATTTTTTCCATGGCAAAAATGAATACACGAATATACATCGGACTCTGGATGACAACATAATGATATTTGTTTCCAACATTAGGGCTGTTTTCCTGAAGAAGTTAATCCGCTTCGCGATATTGGTATCGTCCTGGCCCTACTCTATAGACTATATTACAAACCAAGAGAAAAACATTCAGATTCCTGTCATCTCAGCAAAGACCTACGACCTACAGTATGACCTTAGTCCTCTCTGGTAAGCCAGGGTCACCTTTTTCCCCTCATTGGTGTCATAAGAAAGTGGAGAGAAGCTACCCTCCAACGTCTCCTATCCCTCCAGTGCCTCAGTCTGAGATCCAGATCCTGAGATAGAGCTATTCATTCTCCACAGTCCTCCTCCACTCTGCGGTACTATCTGTACCATCTCAATATTTCTTAGTAACTGTGCCAACACTATATCAATGTTTTTCTTTCACTGCAATCTTTCATGGATTTTCAGTCAGGATTTTCATTTTGAGATAATAGATTATTATAATCACGGTTTGCCTTAAACCAAATGTTATATTCTGTAAAAGAAATATATATATATTATTTGTGTTGCTTTTGAGAAGACATGTTATTGGTTCAAGATTAATAATTCACAAGCCATACCCATATAACAGTTTTATGATGTAATGTTAACAAGACTGCAACAATCTTATAAGCATTGACCAACAATGAAAACACAGGAAGACAGAAACAAAGTTTAAAATAATAACAGAGGGCTTACTTCATGGTTCAATTGTTCTCATGATACGACTGCAAAGTGCAATGTTTGTTTACCATTTGTTAATTTATGTTGGTAAAATACACCATGTAGGCTATACTAATAAATAGATTCGCCCACAGCCTTATTCTAAAATTGATTATATATATATATTTTTTTAAACAATAGAAATACCATATTTACATAAGTATTCAGACCCTTTGCTATGAGACTCGAAATTGAGTTCAGGTGCATCCTGTTTCCATTGATCATCCTTGAGATGTTTCTACAACTTGATTGGAGTCCATCTGTGGTAAATTCACACACCTGTCTATATAAAAGGTCCCACAGCTGACAGTGCATGTCAGAGCAAAAACAAAGCCATGAGGTTGAAGGAATTGTCCGTAGAGCTCCGAGACAGGATTGTGATGAGGCATAGATCTGGGGAAGGGTACCCAAAACATTTCTGCAGCATTGAAGGTCCCCAAGAACACAGTGGCCTCAATAATTCTTAAATGGAAGAAGTTTGGAACCACCAAGACTCTTCCTAGAGCTGAGCAATCAGGGGAGAAAGGCGTTGGTCAGGGAGATTACCAAGAACCCAATGGTCACTGACAGAGCTTCAGAGTACAGAGAGATCCTTGATGAAAACCTGCTCCAGAGCGCTCAGACTGGTGCGAATGTTCACCTTACAACTGGACAACGACACTAAGCACACAGCCAAGACAATGCGGTTTTGGAATAAGTCTCTGAATGTCCCTGAGTGGCCCAGCCAGAGCCTGGACTTGAACCCGATCGAACATCTCTGGAGAGACCTGACAATAGCTGCGCAGTGACACTCCCCATCCAACCTAACAGAGCTTGAGAGGATCTGCAAAGAAGAATGGGAGAAACTCCCCAAATACAGGTGTGCCAAGCTTGTACTGTAGCATCATACCCAAGAAGACTCAAGGCTGTAATCGCTGCCAAAGGAGCTTCAACAAAGTAGTGAGTAAAGGGACTGAATACTTATGCTAATGTGATATTTGAGTTTTTACATTTGCAAACATTTCTAAAAACCTGTTTTTGCTTCGTCATTATTGGGGTATTGTGTGTAGATTGATGGGGGGAAAAAAACAATTTAATACATTTTAAACAAGGCTGTTACGTTAAGAAATGTGGAAAAAGTCAAGGGGTCTGAATACTTTCCAAAAGCACTGTATAAACTACCAGATATCTATTTGCTAAACCACCAACAACACATTTATTGATGATCATTTTTTATCTTGTAAGGCTAAGTGTTACATAACTTTTTCCCCACACGTTTTCAAAAAACTATATATTGCATGTGTTTACTTGATGCATGTTATTTGGACAGTAAACATGAAACCATTATGCCATAATAGCATAGAGGATAACAAGAAAACTAATGTAAACCAAACCGGAAACTATTCTCAGTGGCACCATATCAGGGATATAGTGAATGTGTAGCATAGACCATATACTCTATGACCAAATATAGCAAACAAAAAGGGACAAGGTCTGTCAGAAAATATTGAACCTGTGTCTATTGTCTTTAGCGTCATGTTCTGGACATAGTCTATGTGACGTACTATGAACAACGGGGCAAAGTGCTGCAGAGCTACAGTTTATGACTTTAACAATCATTTCCCACCAACAAGAGTTCAGTAAACGCTCATGACATGACCTCAACAATACTGTCTCTTCTGACAGGGTCATACCACATCTCTCACTGTATTAGTGGAGGGAAAGGACCATAAAGCACTTAAACCTTTGGAGAGCAGGATACAAAAGAGACAAAACCACGAGGCAAAGCTTTTAACAACTATTTTACAGCTTTGGCATGCCCTGGACAGAGAATATGCTGTATTGGAGAGTTGATTAAGGCTTTAGTCAAGCATTTCCACGAGTGTTCAAGATGGTCTGATTCACGAGAGCCTTACTGTCATTCAGCTAAACCTGATGAAACACTCTGCCACATACCAAAGACTGAGCTCCTTTACTCCAAATTATCCCACATGAACACCAGACACCAGCACCTAACACTGGGTAGCAGATTTGCATGTTTTCATAATTCACATCTAGCGCCTGGGAGGATCCACTTTGGAGATCATTACTCATTCATAAGCTCCACTATTGAAACACATCTCATTACTATTGCCTTTGTCTCTGTCGGGAGGGGGGGGGGGGGGGGGGCTGTTCTCACCTCTTTTAGGGCAAACAGAAAAAATAGAACTAATTAGTATTCATCTCAGACACAACATGCTGAAAGTTAACACTGGTTGAAGTTTTAATAGACCTGGAGGGGACCTATATAAATCTGTACATTTGTGACAACAGGCCTTGGTGAGGTCAATTAAATACATAAAAAGCTAGCACAGTACTCTCACAGTATCAACATCAGTGCTCATTACTTTTCACATTTTGGTAATACGTGCCATTAAAGCTTTTGCAAGATTGCACACTATCACTATCGCACCAGAATTCATTCAGCCCCTCTAACCGATTGACTTGCTATTTCAGATGTTGATTCTATTACAATGTACTGTGAAAGGGGGCTGCAGAAAGCCTGTTTTATCTTAATGAAAGTGTAAGTCTCAGAGTATTGCTACTACACTCCAGAGAAGGACTAATAAATGAACTTGGAGGATTGTGTTGTTACATGTTCTGCCTGAATCTGACAGGTCCTTGTGGTCACAGCAAGAGCCCCATGATACCACAGGCTGACAGGCAGTACTGACCTTCTGTTCCCATGTCAGTTCCTTCAGGACCTCACTATACTGTATGTGTACTGTGCAGTAAGTCCTCAAGAACAAATATGCACTGTATGTACTTTGTAAAATGTGAAACTCCATCCATTTGAGTGCCAAAGTGAGAGGCCCCCCAAAAAAGCCCAAACTATTACGTCAAGAGGCACATTTGATTCTTCTTAAGGCTCTTGGACTGTTGGTTTAGAATAAGGCTCTTGGACTGTTGGTTAAATATATAAAGATAAATGAACTATAAAAATACATCTCACTAAAATGATGATCCCCTTGGATCTACTGCAGTGTCCTGAGGCCCACTATTTGGCTGTAGACCTGAGTAAGGGAACACCTGGTCCCGGGAACCTCTTAATGTCCTGGTTTTCTATTGGTCAGTAGCCAGCAGCTTTGCCCTGCTTTCTGCCGTCTGACACAGCTGTGATGCATTTGTCCTCCTTGGCCACAGCATTGACCACGTTGAAGAAGTATGGGTAGTCTGTCACTCTGTGTCCAATTACCTTTAGGGCCTCTATCACAGACTGAAAGCACAGACAGACAGTTAGTTATGGTAAAACAAGCACCACTCGCAATCCTTACCTATTCCACATTATGGTTTGATTGCGATGAAGCAACACTTACACAGTGTACATTTAAAAAATAAAAATATACATTTTTTAGAGGTGGATCAGCTTAATATTGCGGAGAGAATGTTTCTTGAAATTGGTATCTGTTTTTATTTATCAAACTTTCCTTTAACCATTTATGTTCTTTAATACAGGGCTGACATACAAGTTCCTTACTTTTCTCAAATGGTCACTGCTCTCAGGCAGTCAATTGCAGTGACCTTGGCTGTCATTTTCATTGGTTTACTGAGAGGATACGAACATGGGAATTACCTTATCAAAGGCAGGCTCAAAGTTCACGTTGTTGTTGCCGTCAACAAACACTACAGGAGCAGCAATGGCCTCTTTCAAACTCATCCCCAACCAAAGGTGGTTCATGATTGACTGAAAGGAGAGAGAAAGAAAGAGAGCGAGCGAGAGCGTGAAAGAGAGCGAGATGGATGTATTTGATGAGGCCCTATGGATTCCTTTCTCAGTTTTTCAGAAGGTAATGGGTGGAGAAGGAACAGTCAGACTTGTAAAACTGGTAGAAATGTAATCTAGACTCACCAGGGCCATGGCGGTGGTGATCATGCTGCCCCCAGATCCCCCAATTACAAGGGTATTCTTTCCAGAGCTGGAGCTCAGTATAGCTGGAGCCATTGAAGAGGGAGGTTGTTCACCTGTGAGAAATTAGATATAATCATATACACAGATATCACCCATAGACTTATATAATAAGATATCACCCCATGAATACCAGTTAGAGGTTAGACAGGTAGGCCTAAGTGATACATTCATTTAAAAACATTTCATCTACCTGCACTGACTCTCTCTGCTCTAAAACAGAAATCCGCCAGCTCATTGTTAAGGATGATGCCTGTTCTAGGAGAGTAAATCGCTGCACCAAAACTGCGAGGAGAGAAAGAAAGACTGTTTTGTTAGCCAAGTGAAGAGTACACAACTCCAAAAGCTGCAGTGTTAGCTGGTTGGTTTGCCGTCAGGACTGTCCTCCTATTCATATTTAGAAGGAGATTGTGTTCTAATACAGTAGACAGTATTCTATTTAGAGGGATGTAGCTACTGTTCTGTAATGTTCTCTATCTCAGCGAGGGTAGAGGTTCACATTTGGTTGATGGTGCTTGTGACAGAGACTGCAGATCCATCTTCAGCCAGGACTGACACGTGTGTGGTCCCAAAGCGGTCAGGGGAAGGTGTGATGTTGTAGTAGGAGTTGTTATAGGTACGGTTTTTACTGATCAATAACCTGATCCGATCAGCAAAATCTGAGTCCACCATATACGATGCATCCTACATGACAAAAAAATATTTCACAAATTAGTGGGTGAAAAGTACAGAATACACTTAAAGAGAGGCCGTTCTTCTCAGATCCTTACTTTTTTAGGGTTGAAGACAGGATCGCGGACGCGTCTCCTCTGTCCGGTAGCAAATTTAGCTGCCTCAATGTAGCAGTGATAGGTTAGGACCTTCTGGTCCCCCTCCATGGACCTGGGGGTGAAATGAAACCCTGGGAAAGGTCACAAACAGCCATTCAAATCTCTACTACTCGATGAAGGGACATTTTGGAACTGTTCAATGATGAGCTACCACGATGATTTGAGTTGAAAGACTTGAGAAAGTATTTGATCATGCACCTTTAATGATGTTGAGAATAAAGGCAAGCATGGCTCCCCCTGCTGGAGGTGGAGGGATGTGCATCTGGTAATCTCCCAGAGGAACAGTCCAGGCATCTTCCACTCTGACTTGGAATGACTTCAGATCCTCCATGGTTAGGGTCCCACCTAAAATATAATGGGGAACAAAGTATGTCTATCCATGTGAGCAATCCAGACAAGAAAACATAACAAGCTGGAGTTTTCATATACATTTTTGGGGGATATAATTTGTTCCTTCCTTCTTTCTCCCTCTCGCTCTCTCTCATTTACACATACAAACCTCACCCACCTGCTGCTTTTACATCTTGGATCAAGTCAAGTCCAATTTGGCCAGTATAAAAGGCATCTGCTCCTTGTTCTGCAATGGTTTCCATGGTTTCCGCCAGCTTAGGGAACTTCAATATGTCCCCCATGCCCAGCACCGTTTTGTTCTTGTTGCAGAACACCTCACTGGAAGAGGGGAATGCATTCATTATACCATAGCAACCATAAACTGGGAAAAGACAATAGAACAAACATAAACATGCACATGTAGCCAATGCCATAGCCTATTACTTGGATGTTAAGCGACTTCACTGGATTACAGAGATAGAACAGAGAAGTAGCTACCGCCAACAAACATTACATCTCTGTTTACCACCTAATTTCATAAATATCTCCCTTCCTAAGCAGCTTGTGGAAACTCATTAGCATCTCAAATTATCCCTGAGTATATGTGAATCCCCCTGTCCGTCTGCTGGGGTGCCAAGGGCACTTTCTCTATGCAGATCTTGTGCTACTGCTTAGACTTCTGTTCTGTAAGAGGAGGAGAGAGGGGAGGAGAGCGGGGAGCTGAGGGGATACAACCCCCTTTGATGTTAATCCCAGGGCTGGGCTTTAGGAAAGCCTCTGCAGTCTGTCTGTGTATAGTACCGCACAACCATACGGATGAGAACTTGGTCTGAGCCAACAGATAAAGACTACAGCAGAGCAAGTTTATTATTAGCTTCATTGCTAGGGTAATAGGACAGGATATCTGGCAGGATATTTGGACTTCTCTGACTGAGATAAATGCACTTTGAAACAACTTGGTTGACTTTTAATTTGGGAGAATGCCTGTTTTAGGAAGGAGTACAGTTAGAATGAAAACAAATGGAACACATTTGAGTTCCTGTGTGTCAGTGTGAGATGTTGTACTACCAGAGTGATGTTGCTTTCACCAGGTTTTCTATGATTGGGAAGTTAAGGAGGCGTCCCAGGAAGGGCGGCAGAGGGAATCCCTCTCTGGCCAGTCTAATGGTGGGCTCAAACAGCCTGGCCCAGGGCAGCTTCCCATACTGTCTGTGAACCACCTCATACCCACGCAACTCTCCAGGAACGCCAATCCATTGACTACCTACCAGGGGCCACAGAGTCAGAAGAGGCGTAAAGCACAAGCGAGAAGAGACGTGATGCCACACTCCAGGACAGAGAGCAATATTAAAGGGTTACAGAAATGGGCTTGTGGTTTGTTCACATTTGATGTAAGAAAGACTAAAAGTAATTTCTACTTTAGTGGTCTTGGAGTAATTTGAATCAGTTGTTGTCATGCAATGTTTACATATTCATACTGAATACTGATCCTTCCATCAAGCCATTCATTCATTCCTCCACCGATTGGCAAGTCTACCTACCTGTGATAAATGTGACAGATGTGGGACAGCCCTTCAGCAGATCAGCTTTGAATAACTGTGGGACAGTCTCTCTCGAACTGAAGGTTTTCACCTTACCTAAGAATAGATTGATAAAGAGATGTAGAGGTCACACAATTCCACCACAAACATTATTGTCTAAACCCTACACGGTATAGTAACACAGAAGCAAAGAACAGTAAAGAACAGACTCACCAAATGTATCCCTAACAGTAAATATAGAGCCTCCTCCCAGGCCCATGCTCTGAGGGTTGACCAGTGAGGTGCACAACAGAGCTGCAATGGCCCCATCTACTGCCGACCCTCCTTCTAGCAGTATGTCTCTGGAAACACAGCACATATTACAGCAGCTTTTCCCAAACTCGGTCCTCAGGACCCCAAGGGGTGCATGTTTTGGTTTTTGCCCTAACACTTGTAAGGGGAAAAATCCTGTATAACCTCTTTATGCTTGTTTAGCAGAGACAATGTAATGAATTTAATATTTCTTAATGGTTAACTTTGTTATGCACATGCGCTGTAAATGTCCACTGTCTTGTAAGAAGGAGCAGGCATTTTTCCACTTTGACTCTGTGTGGAGATATGAGGTGAACAGATGCTGGCTTGAACAGAGAGGAGCAACAGAACTAACGTTATCACTTGTTTGTGCACTATGACCTCACACACCCGATACACACAGCCACAAGAAGAAAACAAGGTAGCTTACGATGCCCTGGTCTGCTGGGGAGGGGTGGAACGAACCATGACTTAGCATTTTTAGGTCTAGTATATAACACATCAGCATTTCCTGTATCATCGGGCTCTCAACTAATCACCGACGGGGTGGTTCGTTGACCAGCTCCATTATTGCTATAATTAATCAATGTTGTAAGTATAATTGTTTGAAGAAATAACAAAGTCTCTCCTTATTGGTTAGAATTTCCACGATGCACTGCACAGTTGATTTAAATGATCAAAGCTTGATGATTAGTTGATTAGCTGTGTAGTGTTAGGGCAAAAACCAAAATATGCACCGCTTGGGGTCCTGAGGACAGAGTTTGGGATACCCTGCATTACAGTATAACTTCAATGCTCCACTATAAACAATACTTGACAGGGTAACACTGACTGTGTGAACATAGGCTACACGCACACACACGCACTTCACAGCTTCCTGTAGTTGAGTAATTTCACTGAAACTTAAGTTATGTTATGTTCAAGAGAAAGTCAGAATGACAAATCCCATGCCAAGAGGCAAGTTTGGGCCATGCACCATGTCTCAACCCCCAGAGCACAGCTAACAGAGGAAACCGACTATTTCTGAATACCACTCATCATATCTAACACGTTACTTTTATATGGGTCCTTGTTTTCACTTTGGTCGTTTGAGGAAGTTTTTTTTATTTTTACATATGGATATTTTAAATCAGAGGTTTGATCAGGGTTACATTAAAGATGGTCATAATCACTGAGGATGACAAACATTTGCCAACTGATGAATTTGCCTGGGGGTCATTGAATGAAGAAAAAATATATATTTCAGATAGAAAGCAAAGAGGACTCAGTAAAATAATCGAATATGCCTATTTAACCTCTCTCTATGGGAGTAGAATTCAAAACTTTTGAAGACTTTTCTCCTCAGTCTAAGAACACAGGGTCAAGTGAAGCATTCACTGCAATTCTATCTGTTTCTACTGTTGTCTCGCCATTTCCTGTTAATGGAACATCATTTTTGACATGGGCTCACTGGTGAAAAAGATCCTACATCTACAGTGAACATACAGAACAATAAGAACACTGGTTCTTTCCATGATAAAGACTGACCAAGTGAATCCAGATGAAAGCCAGGACCCCTTATTGATGTCTGGTGGGACTTTTCCGGGTCATTAAAATAGGGTCATAAAAATATTATGACTCAGGTATTAAAAGCCTTGTGTCCTTTCTCATTTCCTCTCTTTGTTAAACAACAATAAAGGGGACAGTAATGGGGATCTGAGGCCATGGTGTCATCACACAGCTTGTTTGGTTTATACATGTACATTCAGTGCAAATGTCCCACCAAACAGAAGTATGTCCAACTATAACAGTCCTTACATCCTCTCTCCTCCAGTCAGGTGGTGCATGTTGGGTAATCTGTACCCCTAGAGTGTCTTCATGTCTCATTGTTTGCGAAGGATAAAGATAGTTTCACACAACTGAAGAATGAAAAGGATTGCTGAAGAGCGACAACTTTTGCAGCTGATCGTAATAGTATCTAGCTGCAGCCCCGCAGCAACCTGTCACTAAAACTAGCCTGTCACTATAACCTATAATATCGCCATTTACTGGCTGCGGTTAATCCCTATCACATACATGAGAACTCATTTACATAATTTATCCTGAGCGTTTTAAAGCATGGGATCTAACTTTTTCAACTTCCCAGCCTCCCTTTCCTCTCCTCGTTCCCCAACTCTCTTTCCTTATCTCCTTTCTTTTCAAGCTTCCTTTTCCTCCCTTTCCTTATCTACTTTCCTGTCCTAGCTCCTTTCCACCTTTCCTAGCGCTCTTTCCTCACTTCATTTTTCCTTTCCTAATTTTCTTTCCTGTAATTATTTGCTCGCTGGATGCATCTTGCCAATAGGGGACATATTATGACCTTCAACACAGAAAAGCATGGTGTGTGCTCTACCACTACCTGTTCAGCTAACAAAGCTGAATATTTTCTGTTGCTTGGGGAGCTGACTTCAAGCTTGATTTGATGCTACTTATTTAAGGTCATGGTAGCCCTCACATTAACAAAATGGTAATGCCAAGTTAGGGATTATATCGAAGGAATGTAAAGCTCAAGCCATTGAATACACAAAACATGTCTGTGTGCTTAAAATACATGGGAAAAGTCACAGATAAAAAAACATAACAAATGTTTATTGTAGGACATTTTCTGAATTTACAGACATTGCCGTTGACTGGCACACTTGATTTGTTTTTTTGTAATACAAGTAAAGCTATAGATCTGATCAGTCACAGTTGAATCAAGTCACCTGGGTTCAATGCAATTCAATGAAATGTTCTTCAGCCCATAATCTCCATGACAGACTATCAAATCTCTTAATCCGTTTACAGTTCACTAGTCTACATCTTATATCTCACTGCACCTTGGCTCGGTTGAAAATAAATAGTCTACAAAGATTCTAATGCCTGCAGTAAAGATTGAGTATCCCTGCAATATTGACATTTCAATGTATGTTGTACAGTACAGGATAAGGCACATGGCTTGAACCTGTAGCCTAAAGAGACCAGTTGAGCCATTTTACAGAACCATCAAACACCTGTTTAGACCAAACACCTATTGATAACAGTGAAAACTTCAAATAAGATGTACCTCACAAGCTGTACCTTCTTAGAAAAAAAAGGTGCTTTCAGCTGTCCCCATAGGATAACCTTTTGAATAACTATTTTTGGTTCCAGGAAGAACCCTTTTCGGTTCCATGTAGTACTCTGTGGAAAGGGTTCTACATGGAAACCAAAAGAGTTCTACCTGGAACCAAAATGGGTTCTACTTTAAACCAAAAATGATTCTCCAATGGGGACAGCTGAAGAACCGTTTTGGAACCCTTTTTTTCTAAGAGCGTATCTAACTATGCAAAGCAAGCGTACTCTACTTTACCTGCCAATCTCTGAGCAAAGTTGAGAGTCCGCAGAAACCGCCGCGTTCTTGAAGGTGTCCTCCGAGCATCCTCGGTGGATAAATACATCGAAGGCTATGCAGAGACAAATGGATATTATAGCACCCAATAAACCAATACAGAGACAACAACCAAACTGCCAGGGCTTATATCTGGCCATACTTTCAGGAGTAAAACTTTTCCAAGAGCACTTTCTGCCCAGCGGAGAATGGTATTGTATAGTCCCGTCACAGGGGCGCGTGGTACAGTAGCCAATGAGCCCTCCAATTTATGCACCAAATCCCCCTCCCCCACGCGTAAAAAAAATAAAAGAAATCAGTCCTCAAGAAGTTAAAGTAAATATGGTATTCTCTTGAGACTTCAGATATTAGATGACATCATAGGGAATGTGGCATATTATACATTTCATAGGCTTATCTTCATCCATGTTTTAAACCAGGGTGTTCAACCGGGGGTCCGCAGACGGAAGCACTGCAGGGGGTCCACGAAAAATGAAATAAATACATATATTAGTGTAACGACCCTGGGTTTATAAGCGCGGAAATCGACTCTGCCGCACGAGCATGCTTTTGCGGCACAGTCGATAGCGCGCCGGACCTCGGGCTAGAAGGTCGAGGATTCGAGACCTGCTCCCTGCCTGTTTCATTACATTGGTGTCAGAAGTGATCGGACCTTGCATCCACGACAGTGCGTGTGCTTGGCCGGCGAGCGCGTTCCTGCAAGACGTAAAGTCGCAAGCTAGCGCGAGGACGCGCTCTTTGGAAGGAGGGAGTAGTGTAACGACCCTGGGTTTATAAGCGCGGAAATCGACTCTGCCGCACGAGCATTCTTTTGCGGCACAGTCGATAGCGCGCCGGACCTCGGGCTAGAAGGTCGAGGGTTCGAGACCTGCTGCCTGCCTGTTTCATTACATTATACATATGAATGTCGCTAGCAACAACAGCATAAACAACATTTGATTTATTTACCTACGGTAGAAAAGATGAGAATATATTTTTTTCTAATGATGTCAACTATTTCCTAACTACTAATATTGAGCAAATTATGCTTATTGGAGCCAAGTACACTCACTAGAGTTGGGTTGGGGTTACTGAGGAGTGGCTTCCGTTTGGCCACTCTACCATAAAGGCCGGATTGGTGGAATGCTGCAAAGATCGAAGAAGTTTGGAACCACCAAGACTCTTCCTAGAGCTGGCGACACGGCCAAATTGAGCAATCTGAATGCAGGTGCTTCGACACAGGTGTGATTACTGAGTGAATTAATAAGCAATTAACATCCCATCATGCTTAGGGTCATGTATAAAAATGCTGGGCAGGCCAATGCTTTGGCTACCATGGCTGTGCCCCCATAGGATGTCAACGAACCCATCCACAGGGCACGAGTGGGCACTGAATGGTTTGATGAGCATGAAACGATCATATGCCAAGGCTGACTCAGTCAGCAGTTCTCAACCCAATTGAACCCTTGTGGGAGATTCTGGAGCTGCGCCAGACATATCGTTTTCTACCACCATCAACAAAACACCAAATGATTGAATTTCTCATGGAAGAATGGTGTCGCATCCCTCCAATAGAGTTCCAGACAATTGTAGAATCTATGCCAAGGTGCACTGAAGTTGTTCTGGCTAGTGGTGGCAAACTGCCAAAATAAAGGACGCATCAACATAAAGTGTCTTGAAGTGGCAATGCAGTTTTATAGATATATATTCCACACTATGAGGTTGGAATAATAAAGTGAAATTGGGAAATTGTGATAATGCACTTTTAGGGTAAGAGCTGTTTGAAAAGACTGCCTGACATTTCAGCTTGTTTGTCTGGGTGGGGGTTTTGTATAAGTTAATAGACCACCTCTCTACCAATAACAACTTGTTTTCAGGTCACATATCCCTTCCATTAGGCTCCTCCAATTAGGCCCCTCTCTCAGACCACTCCCAGACAGTCCTAGAAACATCATTGCTTGAGAAATTGCTCTTTGCTAAGAAGCTATGTTTGTTTCTTTTTGACCATTTTAATTGAAAACAATCATAGTAAGGTACTTAATTGTTATCAAGAAATTATGATATTGAGATAAAAATGTCTGCATTGGACCTTTAATAGGGAGTTGGGCCACCACTAGCCAGAACAACTTCAGTGCACCTTGGCATAGATTCTACAATTGTCTGGAACTCTATTGGAGGGATGCGACACCATTCTTCCATGAGAAATTCAATCATTTGGTGTTTTGTTGATGGTGGTAGAAAACGATATGTCTGGCGCAGCTCCAGAACCTCCCACAAGGGTTCAATTGGGTTGAGAACTGCTGACTGAGTCGTCCTTGGGATATGATCTTTTCGTGCTCATCAAACCATTCAGTGCTCACTCGTGCCCTGTGGATGGGTTCGTTGTCATCCTATGGGGGCACAGCCATGGTAGCCAAAGTATTGGCCTGCCCAGCATTTTTATACATGACCCTAAGCATGATGGGATGTTAATTGCTTAATTACCTCAGGAATCACACCTGTGTCGAAGCACCTGCATTCAGTATACTTCGTAGCCCTCATTTCTGCAAGTGTTTCCATTATTTTGTCAGTTACCTGTACTGTATTTTTCTGTTGGACTACTCTTAAATGGGATCTTGACACCAGGGGGAGATGGTGTGTAGCTTTTTAATTGGGAACATGCACAAGATGGTGATCTGCACCTTACAATTTAAGGCTGACATTTTTACAGAGTGATTGTAGGATTTAGCTCAACAAAAATATTTCAACTGAAGTAAATATTGTAATTAAGCCCCTATAATAGTATAATTACAAAGTTAATTGCCCCTGTGTTAACCTAGTATCATTAAAACGAGGGTATCTGCAAGCCCCATGCATTATTTACCATTCAAAAGAACACCCAGAGATGGGGTAGGAGTATGTGTTTTAGCAGAGAGACAAAGGTCTCTGTGATTCTATAAATAGCACTAGTTATTATTCTGCTCTCTTTGCGTCATTCTAAATCTCCACCAACCCCCCTTTCTTACCCACCTCTCCTTTAGTTGTCAGTTTTCAATCCCCTTTCACTTCTTCCGTTAATCGTAAATAATATACCACTTTCTCCTCTCTTCAACACTTAAAAATATTGTTTGCTCTTTTGTTTTTCTGGGAATTTGGGATCTTTTTTAATGAGATGCCAACAAGCATTACTTTAGAGTGTACTTATAAACAGCCAAACAGATGAGTGAGCAAAAATCAGCTTTTCGTCCATTGAGGCGGAAATATAGTTCCGAAAGAATATTTGTCCAATTGAGTCACTCCTGGAGAGAGAGAGAGAGAGAGAGAGAGAGAGAGAGAGAGATTAGAACCTGTGGCAGTGGAGAAACAGAGTACACAAAACAGTGTGAAATAAATAACAAGCTATTGGAGAACTAAAAAATGATTTTAAGTAGAAGTAAAAGTGAATGGTTCATTCAATTATAAATCATGATATAGTACAATATAAACTAAAACCCTCTAAACTAATCAGTAAATTATATTGCAGTAATCATTATTTGTGAGCACATGCAGGCACTTAGTAATAACGTCACTTTCAGTGACAGTGTCTTTTCAACCCATAGATATTTGCTTCTACCTGAGAAGCAAAGTATCAGCGTTCATTCACATTCTGTCCTCATTGTCTGTGCCATAAGCTTGTGTGTGGTTAATTAATAAAACAATGGATAAATGTTTCAGGGGTACCAAACTGTGCCAGGGGACTGGGTTAATGGGGGTGCAAAATGTGGTCAGAGATAAGAGACAGACAGCAGTCTATTGAGCAGTCAGTACTGTTACAGTTTTTTCCAACTGCTTACACAAGTTTTCAAAACTATCTCCTTTTTTTCAAAACTCTACACACAATTCCCAAAACTGCACACACAAAATGCAAAATGCCTCACATCTCCTTCAAAATGTAACACTGCATTCAAAATGCCATAAACACATGTCAGAATGAAGCATTTGCATCAAATGGCAAACACTGCTTTCATAATAGTACATTTTTGGATATACCATATAAACACAGTTGTTCTAAATCTAAAGCTCAATGGTCTTTCATAGGCTTATATCTACATTTCAATACAATGTTATACAGTGAAAGTAATCTGCTGAGAGGGGTAACAAGTACACTGTAAACACCAATGCAATGTAGAAACAGAAAATATTTATTAGGCCAAACATTAATGTTGTATTCAGTAGCATACAACAAAACCATAAACATATGTAAACCAAAGGTATATTCTTTAGAATACAGTAAAGAACACAATTGTGTGTGTGGCGTCCCAAGGGGGCAGTACAGGAATTG
Organism: Oncorhynchus clarkii lewisi; assembly: GCF_045791955.1. NCBI lineage: Eukaryota > Metazoa > Chordata > Actinopteri > Salmoniformes > Salmonidae > Oncorhynchus > Oncorhynchus clarkii. Next base: position 36,216,713 of record NC_092151.1, on the reverse strand, counting down.
GTAGGGGGGGCAGTCACCAGTGCTAAGCTACGCTTCATCTCTTCTCCGGCCTGAGTCTGGCCACGATACTTCGTCCACATCACAAGATAGGTTTTCTCTTGCCAAACATCGAGGGAAGAATCTCCTAGCATGGCGTATCCAACCTTGGACAGAGGCAACTTCTATGTCCCCACATAGACCATATTTGTAATTGCAGTCTCTTGTACATCTGTAAACAAGCGTCCTCGTCCTCCATGATGTCTTTGCCTTTCCACTCTGTACAGAATTCAAACACAGTATGTGTTCAGCATAGGAACTGTAAACAATGTACAAAAAAATGTAGTACAGCATGATAACCAACCTTATTCATTCAATGCAGTGCAGTAAATGGATGGCTTAGAGTTACAAATGTTTATGCAATACTATGAAGTCATACGTATTTTACAGTACATTACTGTAATGCTAAAATAGTCATTAGATAGTTGCATACCTGTTCTCATTTCTGAAGGTTCGAATTATGGACGCCACTGTAAATCGACTCAAATTGGGCTGGACTCTCAGTCCAGCCTCTCTCATGGTCAAATCGTGGTTGATCACATGATCAACAAATTTTGCCCTAATCTCATTAGAGATGCCTCACCTTCCTTCTCTTCTTTGCCCTCGTCCTCTTCCTCTCCCTCCTACTCCTCTTGCTCTCTGTCCATTGTTGGCATCCATTGTTCAAAACAGGTAATCTGACCTTTGACCTATTTATAGGCATATACTACAGTAAAGCAGTGATTGGTTAGTGATCAGTTAAGCTATTAGTGTTTGCACATGTGAGGAGTGTGTGACCTGGTGAATAAGTGTAGCATTTTGATTGGTTGTGTTTGGGAAAGGAAAGCAAGTCACTTCCTGTTAGATTGTTGTGTTTTAGGTAGAGAATTTTGTGTAGTGTTTTGAAAAAAGTGTTTTATGCAATTGACAACTGAGTCAAAGGCTGAGAAATAGCTTATGGTTTTGGATATTTGGTGTGTAGTTTTGTACTTTGAGTGAGAGGTTTCAAAAATCGTGTGACATGAAAAGATGTTGTGTGTAAGCAGTTGGAAAAAACTGTAATAAATGGAAAGCACAATGTTCAGGGCCATACAATTAGTCCATTGTACAGTATACAGCCTACAATGCACTGTACTACAGTATCCATTCTCAGACTTTCTCCTTCCCACTTTCAACAACCTGTTTGCTCTCTGAACTGGCTTATATTGGTTGTGTTTCATCATTTGAAACAGGTTAAATCAATTTTTATTGGTTGTATTCAATCAATGACATATGTTCTCTATTTGTATTTGATTGTGGCCACTTGTGTTTACCAGTATGGACGACATGTGCATTAGAGTGCAGAATGTGTTTTGAGAAAGAGAATGTGTTTAGAGTTTTGCTGAAAAGTCTAAGTGAGATCTGCAAATTGTGTTTTACCATGTGAAATGGTTTAAGGTATTGACCACAGACTACATAATTAGCTAAATGAGTCCAGGCAACTGAGAACTTTGTTCAGCCAATGGGTTTTAGTGTTTTAGCAATTGAGAAAAACTGTAAGAACAAATTCTTATTTACAATGAATTTTCCAAACATGGGCAGGTACTCTGCTGTCCTAGCTTCAGGGGGAAGCTGGTTCCACCATTAGGGTGCCAGGACAGAGAAGAGCTTTTACTGGGCTGAGCAGGAACTGATCCGTAGGGGTTGGACAGCCGAGAGACCAGAGGTGGCAAAACGGAGTGCTCGGGTTTAGGGTTTGAACATAGCCTAGGTAGGCAGGGGCAGTTCCCCTTGCTGCTCCATAGGCAAGAACCATGGGCTTGTCGTAGATGCAAGCTTCGACTGGAAGCCAGTGGAGTGTGCGGAGGCGCGGGTGACATGGGAGAACTTGGGAAGTTTGAACACCAGGCGAGCTGCAGCATTCTGAATAAGTTACAAGGGTTTGATGGCACAAGCTAACAGAGAGTTGCAGTAGTCTAGAAAGGAGATGACAAGAGCCTGGATTAGGACTGCACACTCAAACACAGTTGGGAGGGAGAGGTTGTATGTCTAATTGGGTCTCTATATAAAAATCCTTCACATATGGACTTCTGCCCTGAATCCCTGGGCATCTGCTCTGATTCAAGACCATGGGCATGCAGATGGGTTTGCAAGACTGTCAGGTTTTACTGCAACTATCTGGCTACACAACATAGTTTTTCTTTCATTATGTAATGATGCAATCATGAACAGAAATAGGTTATACGTTTCTTATCTGAAGAACTGCTATTGATAAAGAGCTTCAGATCTACTGTCCCTCACCTGTTGTATCTTTATAAAGGCTTTGCAAAAGTTGCAAAGACAGTTAGTTTATATTGTATTGATTGAATTATAACAGCTACATATAACACCATTATTTTCAGCAAGCACAAATGATCACACAATTTCAACCACTGATAGCACTTCATCTTTTATGAAGGGTTTGTCTTAGTCATGTCACATTTTATTTTACCATTAAAAAAATGTATGCACTGTAAAAAAGGATATAAGGATTCAGTCAAAATGACTCGTTTAAACTAGCCAAGTCAACTAAATTAGTTGAGTTTACCTTTTTTTCAAAAATTGAGTTGACTTCAACTCACTCAAAATGTCAAAACATATTCAATCAAGTTGAGATAGCAAAGAACTGTGTGTTTATTCCACTTAGAAATTCATAACCATGAAGTCAAATCAACTGAAGAAACATAACAGTTGTGCTGACAAAAAATGTCAAGTTTTAAGATAACTACAACACATCAAATAGTCTTAACTTATGAACTCAAGTTGAGTTAGCAAAAAACGATATGTTTATGCAACATATAAATTGAAAAGTAAGAAGTCAAATCAACTGAAGCAACATAACAAATTTTAAATTCAGATGACCAAAATGTACATTTTGGTAATTTAGCAGGCACTTTAATCCAGAGCAATGTCAACATTCAAGATAAACAACCACGTTAAAACGAGCGAGTAAAACATTTCTGTAACGGTTACTTAGCTTGTTGTAGTTAAAGTGGTGTTGGTTAGTCGACATTACTGAGTGCACTGCCAGTTTTGAAACTGGTGAAAATGCTCACACATGAGCAAGAGACAGATGGGAGCATAATGTTCCCTTCTGAAATCATTATTATATTATTTAAAAGATTTCAGCCCAGTTCAGAAATGTGTAATTTAATTGGAAGTTGACACAACTTAAAATTGTAAGGCAGAATTGTGACAAACTTTGGTATGTTGAAACAACTAATAGTGTTGTTTTTCTGACTAGCCAATACTTGTCCTTTCCACCAAGTAATTTGCCAAAACAACTTAACTTCTTGGTGACAGGGGGGCAGTATTCAGTAGGTTGGATGAATAAGGTGCCCTGAGTAAACGGCCTGCTACTCTGTCCCACATGCTGATATATGCATATTATTAGTAGTAATGGATAGAAAACACTCTGACGTTTCTAAAACTGTTTGAATGATGTCTGTGAGTATAACATAACTCATATGGCAGGTGAAAACCTGAGAAAAATCCAACCAGGAAGTGGGAAATCTGAGGCTTGTAGTTTTTTAACTCAGCCCCTATTGTAGATACAGTGGGATATTGGTTATGTTGCACTTCCTAAGGCTTCCACTAGATGTCAGCAGTCTTTAGAACTTTGTTTGAGGATTTTACTGTGAAGTGGGACCGAATGAGAGAGGAATGAGTCAGGTGTCTGGCAGATTGCCACAGGCTCTGAGGTGCGTTCACAAGAGAGTTAGCTCTCGTTCCATTGCTTTTCTACAGACATAGGAATTCTCCGGTTGGAACAATATTGAAGATCTATGATAAAAACATCCTAAAGATTGATTCTATACTTAGTTTGACAAGTTTCTAAGGGCTGTAACGGAACTTTTTGAACTTTTCTTCCAACGTTCGCCTGGACCTGAACGCACTTTTGGATTTGTTTTTCAAACGCCCTAACAAAACAAGGTATTTGGACATAAATGATGGACATTATTGAACAAAACAAACATTTATTGTGGAACTGCAATTCCTGGAAGTGCATTCTGATGAAGATCATCAAAGGTAAGTGAAAATGTATAATGCTATTTCTGACTAATGTCGACCACCCAATATGGCGGATATCTTTTTGGCTGCTTTGTTGTCTGAACGCTAGACTCAGATTATTGCATGGTTTGCTTTATCCGTAAAGTGTTTTTGAAATTTGACACAGTGGTTGCATTAAGGAGAAGTATATCTCTAATTCCATGTGTAACATTATAACTTTAGACCGTACCCTCGCCCATACCCGGGCGCGAACCAGGAACCCCCTGCACACATCAACAACAGTCAACCACGAAGCATCGTTACCCATCGCTCCACAAAAGCCGCGGCCCTTGCAGAGCAAGGGGAACTACTACTTCAAGGTCTCAGAGCAAGTGACGTCACCGATTGAAACGCTATTTAGCGCGCACCACCTCTAACTAAGCTAGCCGTTTCACATCCGTTACGCTCACCTCCCTTTTGACCTCCTCCTTTTCCACAGCAACCAGTGATCCGGGTTAACAGCATCAATGTAACAGTATAACTTTAGACCGTTTCCTCGCCCATACCCGGGCGCGAATCAGAGACCTTCTGTACACATCAACAACAGTCACCCACGAAGCATCGTTACCCATCGCTCCACAAAAGCCGCGGCCCTTGCAGAGCAAGGGGAACTACTACTTCAAGGTCTCAGAGCAACTGACGTCACCGATTGAAACGCTATTTAGCGCGCACCACTGCTAACTAAGCTAGCCGTTTCACATCCGTTACACATGTATAACAGTTGTATTTTCATCAACATTTATAATGAGTATTTCTGTAAATAGATGTGGCTCTCTGCACAATCACCGAATGTTTTAGAACTACTGAATGTAACGCGCCAATGTAAAATGAGATTTTTTTTATATAAATATGCACTTTATCGAACAAAACATACATGTATTGTGTAACATGAAGTCCTATGAATGTCATCTGATGAAGATCATCAAAGGTTAGTGATTAATTTTACCTCTATTTATGCATTTTGTGACTCCTTTCTCTGGCTGGAAAAATGGCTGCATTTTTCTGTGAGTTAGTGGTGACCTAACATAATCGTTTGTGGTGCTTTCGCTGTAAAGCATTTTTGAAATCAGACACTGTGGCTGGATTAACGAGAATTGTATCTTTAAAATGGTGTAAAATAATTGTATGTTTGAGGAATTTTAATTATGAGATGTTTGTTATTTTGAATTTGGCGCCCTGCACTTTCACTGGCTGTTGGCGAGGTGGGACGCTACCGCCCCACATAATCCCAGAGAGGTTTTAAATAAATTTGTTAGCACAACTATAACAAACAGTTGAAGCACATTGATTTGACTACAAGTATCATGGTCACTCAACAAGCTATTAAATCCAAATGTGTCAGTTCCACTTACTCTACTAGGTTGAAGTAACTTTAGATTAAGCTAACTCAACATGAAATCCTGATTGGACTTGTAACAAACTTTTGTAAATTGAGTCAACAAATATGTTTTTACAGTGTGGTAATTGGGTTGAAAGGTGAATGTACAATGTTACATAAGACTTTCAGCTTGAGAGCATCTGTTTACCCTAGAGAGAAAGGGGGCTCACACAGGGGGAGAGGCCAGAGAATGACTGAGGTCACTGGAAAAAGAGCAATCTGCCAACAGGAGTGGTAATAGCCTATTTAGACATTGTGGATGAAAATGAATATATAGAGATTTCTTTTGAGGCCATTGAGCCTCTAGGGTTTCATCAGCTCGATCATTTGAAAATGTTTAGTGTAGGCTAGGTTATACAAGATGTATGGAAAGCTGGGACATTAGATAGGACTGGGGGGGGGGGGAGTTTGGCTTGGAATTCCATGCAGGCTGTCAACTTTCTACTGTGGTAGGCTACAATGGCCTATTCCCAATGGTCCTCGGAAAGATACTAGACAAAAGATGTAGAGGAGAGAAGAGACAATAACTTCCCTGCAGTATGACTCATTATGAAATTGAGAATATTGTGATGATATTAATGTATACAAACCAAAATATAAACGCAATATGCAACAATTTCAAAGATTTTACTGAGTTACAGTTCACATAAGAAAATCATTCATTTTTTTTGTTATAAATTAGGCCTTAATCTATGGATTTCATATGACTGGACAGGGGTGCAGCCATGGGTGGGCCTGGGAGGGTATACGCCCACCCACTTGGAAGCCAGGCCACCCACTAGGGAGCCAGGCCCAGACAATCAGAATCAGTTTTTCTCCACGAAAGAGCTTTATTACAGACAGAAATACTGGTTACACGGGGTCTGCGGTTGTGACCCCAGTTGGATGTGCTGCCAAATTCTCTAAAACGACATTGAAGGCAGCTTATGGTAGAGGAATGAACATTACATTCTCTAGCAACAGCTCTGGTGGACATTACTGCAGTCGGCATGCCAACTGCACCCCCCTCAAAACTGTGTTGTGTGATAAAACTGCACATTTTAGAGTGGTCTTTTATTGTCCCCAGTACAAGGTGCACCTGTGTAATGATCATGCTGTTTTAATCAACTTCTTGATATGCCACACCTGTCAGGTGGATGGAATATCTTGACAAAGGAGAAATGCTCACTAAATGGGATGTGCACAAATGTGTGCACAAAATTTGAGAGAAATAAGCTTTTTGTACATGTGGAAAATGTCTGGGATTTTTTATTTCAGCTCATGAAACACAGGACCAACACTTTATATGTTGTGTTCATATTTTTGTTCAGTATATTTCCGTTTGACATGAATAGGCCTTATGTATTTGTCCAAGAGATGCAGTCCCACTTAGGTTGCCTATAATCAATAACTGACCAAAATACTTGCACAGTGATTGGTCAGTGTTCTGCCACTGAAATCCAATTTTGAGAAAGTTTTAGATATAAATATTCCAATAAAGTTATATATATATTTTTTAAATATACAAGTAAAAAAAGCCTTAAGATAAATAATTGACTTGTTAAGAGAGAAACATTTTGATTTTTTTTTTGTAAAGTAGTAATATGTTGGATGAGTGTGTTGGGGACCAGTTACCCCCTTAAGGTTATGAATGTGTTTCTACCTGTCATTTAGACAATGACTAGCCCAGTTAGTGCTTGTTTATGCTAACTTGCTAGCTAGCAACTTCAACAGAAGTAAAAAGCTAGCCAGCTAGCTAGTTAGCATTACCTGCTAGGAGCACTAGCTAGCAATCGTCTGAGGTAAAATACATAAAAAAGATAAAGTAACTTAATTTCAGTTGCAAACGATTCCACTAGTGACTGATAGCTTTACAGTTAATGCAAATGTATAGCCATTTAGCTATTTTCCACAGCATGTTATATCATATAGCTAGATAGCTATCTACATTTTTAAGAGAGAGCTTTTCAATTGGTATCTCACCCCCTGTTTTCAGTCACAGGTGGGGACTGGATTAGGTGTGAGCAGTGCAGGAGGTGGGCTCATGAGCTCCAATTTTACTGGGGATAGCTTTAATTGTGACCTACAGGTCAAATCAAATCAAATGTTATTTGTCACATGTGCTGAATAAAACAAGTGTAGACCTTACAGTGAAATGCTTACTTACAAGCCCTTAACCAACAATGCAGTTTTAAGAAAAGTAAGTGTTAAGTAAAAATTAGATAAGTAAAATATAAAAAATAAAAGTAACAAATAATTAAAGAGCAGCAGTAAAATAACAATAGCGAGGCTATATACAGGGGGTACCAATACAGAGTCAATGTGCGGGGGCACTGGTTAGTCGAGGTAATTGAGGTAATAGTTAAAGTGACTATGCACAGATAATAAACAGAGAGTAGCAGCAGCGTAAAAGGGCAATGCAAATAGTCTGGGTAGCCATTTGATTAGCTGTTCAGGAGTCTTATGGCTTGGGGGGAGAAGCTGTTAAGAAGCCTTTTGGACCTAGACTTGGTGCTCCGATACCGCTTGCCGTGTGGTACCAGAGACAAGAGTCTATGTCTAGGGTGGCTGGAGTCTTTGACATTTTTTAGGGCCTTCTTCTGACACCGCCTGGTATAGAGGTCCTGGATGGCAGGAAGCTTGGCCACAGTGATGTACTGGGCCATACGCACTACCCTCTGTGGTGCTTTGTGGTCAGAGGGCGAGCAGTTTCCATACCATGCAGTGATGCAACCAGTCATGCTCTCGATGGTGCAGCTGTAGAACTTTTTGAGGATCTGAGGACCCATGCCTTTGTCGTGCCCTCTTCATGATTGTCTTGGTATGTTTGGACCATGATAGTTTGTTGGTGATGTGGATACCAAAGCAGCTCTCAACCTACTCCACTACAGCCCCGTTGATGAGAATTGGGGCGTGCTCGTTCCTCCTTTTCCTGTAGTCCACAATCATCTCCTATGTCTTGATCACGTTGAGTGAGAGGTTGTTGTCCTGGCACCACATGGCCAAGTCTCTGTTCTCCTCCCTATAGGCTGTCTCATGCAGTCATGAGTGAACCGGGAGTACAGAAGGGAACTGAGCACACACCCCTAAGGGGCCCCGTGCTTAGGATCAGCGCAGCGGATGTGTTGTTACTAGAGGTCAACCGATTAATCGGAATGGCCGATTAATTAGGGCCGATTTCAAGTTTTCATAACAATTGGTAATCAGCATTTTTGGACACTGATTGTGGCCGTTTTTTTTAACCTTTTATTTAACTAGGCAAGTCAGTTAAGAACACATTCTTATTTTCAATGACAGCCAAGGAATGTTGGGTTAACTGCCTTGTTCAGGGGCAGAACGACAGATTTTTACCTTGTCAGCTCGGGATTCGTTCTTGCAACCTTCCGGTTACTAGTCCAATGCTCTAACCACCTGCCTTACATTGCACTCCACGAGGAGCCTGCGTGGCAGGCTGACTACCTGTTACGCGAGTGCAGCAAGAAGCCAAGATAAATTGCTAGCTAGCATTAAACTTATCTTATAAAAAAACAATCAATCTTAACATAATGACTAGTTAACTACATACACATGGTTGATGATATTACTAGTTTATCTAGCGTGTCCTGCATTGCATATAATCGATGCGGTGCCTGTTAATTTCTCATCGAATCACAGCCTACTTTGCCAAACGGGTGATGATTTAACAAGCACATTCAGTCGTTGCACCAATGTACCGAACCATAAACATCAATGCCTTTCTTTAAAATCAATACACATGTATATATTTTTAAACCTGCATATTTAGTTAATATTGCCTGCTAACATGAATTTCTTTTAACTAGGGAAATTGTGTCACTTCTCAAGCTGTCAGGTTATATGCAGCAGTTTGGGTCGCCTGGCTCGTTGCGAACTGTGTGAAGACCATTTATTCCTAACAAAGACCGTAATTAATTTGCCAAAATTGCACATAATTATGACATAACATTGAAGGTTGTACAATGTAAAAGCAATATTTAGACTTAGGGATGCCACCCATTTGATAACATACGGAACAGTTCCCTATTTCACTGAAAGAATAAACTTTTGTTTTCAAAATGATTGTTTCTGGATTCGACCATATTAATGACCTAAGGCTCATATTTCATATTATTATGTTATAATTAAGTCTATGATTTGATATTTGATAGAGCAGTCTGACTGAGCAGTGGTAGGCAGCAGCAGGCTCGTAAGCATTCATTCAAACAGCACTTTTGTGCGTTTGCCAGCAGCACTTCGCCGTGCTTCATGCATTGAGCTGTTTATGACTTCAAGCCTATCAACTCCCGAGATTAGGATGGTGTAACCGATGTGAAATGGCTTGCTAGTTAGCGGGGTGCGCACAAATAGCGTTTCAATCGGTGACGTCACTCGCTCTGAGACCTTGAAGTTGTTGTTCCCCTTTGCTTTGCAAGGGCTGCGGATTTTGTGGAGCGATGGGTAACGATGCTTCGAGGGTGGCTGTTGTCGATGTGTTCCTGGTTCGAGCCCAGGTAGGAACGAGGAGAGGGACGGAATCTATACTGTTACACTGGAAATACTCAATAGTGCCTATAAGAACATCCAATATATGAAATACAAATGGTTTAGAGAGAAATAGTCCTATAATTCCTATAAAAACTACAACCTAAAACTTACCTGGGAATATTGAAGACTCATGTTAAAAGGAACCACCAGCTTTCATATGTTCTCATGTTCTGAGAAAGGAACTTAAACATTAGCTTTTTTACATGGGACATATTGCACTTTTACTTTCTTCTCCAACACTTTGTTTTTGCATTATTTAAACCAAATTGAAGATGTTTCATTATTTACTGTGGGGCAAAAAAGTATTTAGTCAGCCACCAATTGTGCAAGTTCTCTCACTTAAAAAGATGAGAGAGGCCTGTAATTTTCATCATAGGTACACTTCAACTATGACAGACAAAATTAGAAAAAAATCCAGAAAATCACATTGTAGGATTTTTAATGAATTTATTTGCAAATTATGGTGGAAAATAAGTATTTGGTCACCTACAAACAAACAAGATTTCTGGCTCTCACAGACCTGTAACTTCTTCTTTAAGACGCTCCTCTGTCCTCCACTCGTTATCTGTATTAATGGCACCTGTTTGAACTTGTTATCAGTATAAAAGACACCTGTCCACAACCTCAAACAGTCACACTCCAAACTCCACTATGGCCAAGACCAAAGAGCTGTCAAAGGACACCAGAAACAAAATTGTAGAACTGCACCAGGCTGGGAAGACTGAATCTGCAATAGGTAAGCAGCTTGGTTTGAAGAAATCAACTGTGGGAGCAAATATTAGGAAATGGAAGACATACAAGACCACTAATAATCTCCCTCGATCTGGGGCTCCACGCAAGATCTCACCCCGTGGGGTCAAAATTATCACAAGAACTGTGAGCAAAAATCCCAGAACCACACGGGGGGACCTAGTGAATGACCTGCAGAGAGCTGGGACCAAAGTAACAAAGCCTACCATCAGTAACACACTACGCCGCCAGGGACTCAAATCCTGCAGTGCCAGATGTGTCCCCCTGCTTAAGCCAGTACATGTCCAGGCCCGTCTGAAGTTTGCTAGAGAGCATTTGGATGATCCAGAAGAAGATTGGGAGAATGTCATATGGTCAGATGAAACCAAAATATAACTTTTTGGTAAAAACTCAACTCGTCGACCTACTTTGAAGCATGGGGTGGAAACATCATGTTTTGGGGCTGTTTTTCTGCAAAGGGACCAGGACGACTGATCCGTGTAAAGGAAAGAATGAATGGGGCCATGTATTGTGAGATTTTGAGTGAAAACCTTCTTCCATCAGCAAGGGCATTGAAGATGAAACGTGGCTGGGTCTTTCAGCATGACAATGATCCCAAACACACCGCCCGGGCAACAAAGGAGTGGCTTTGTAAGAAGCATGTCAAGGTCCTGGAGTGGCCTAGCCAGTCTCCAGATCTCAACCCCATAGAAAATCTTTGGAGGGAGTTGAAAGTCTGTGTTGCCCAGCAACAGCACCAAAACATCACTGCTCTAGAGGAGATCTGCATGGAGGAATGGGCCAAAATACCAGCAACAGTGTGTGAAAACCTTGTGAAGACTTACAGAAAACGTTTGACCTCTGTCATTGCCAACAAAGGTTATATAACAAAGTATTGAGATAAACTTTTGTTATTGACCAAATACTTATTTTCCACCATCATTTGCAAATAAATTCATTATAAATCATACAATGTGATTTTCTGGATTTTTTTTCTCATTTTGTCTGTCATAGTTGAATTGTACCTATGATGAAAATTACAGGCCTCTCTCATCTTTTTAAGTGGGAGAACTTGCACAATTGGTGGCTGACTAAATACCTTTTTACCCCACTGTATTTGAGGTTAAATTGATTTTATTTATGTATTATATTAAGTTAAAATAAGTGTTAATTCAATATTGTTGTAATTGTCATTATTACAAATAAATAAATAAAATTGGCTGGTTAATCGGTATCCACTTTTTTTGGGGTCCTCCAATAATCAGTATCGGCATTGAAAAATCATAATCGGTCGATCTCAAGTTGTTACCTACCCTTACCACCTACCTGTCTTTAAAATTAGAATTGTGCAATAGCATAGCATAATAGAGTTTCCACATCAATGTTACACTGAGTAAATTTGTTATTGTAATTAAATGTTATATTCCAGCGTTATTATTTTCATTCCATTCCAATATTATATATTTTTTATATGAATTAAAAACAACTATACAAAACCTTTTGCTCCTGAATGTAATTTTAAAGACTGCTGGAATTTAAAATCATATTTAGTGCAATTGGACATAATGGATTGTATGGAAAAGGAACAACAAAGAAAGGGAATGTTCAGGTGAGTTAAAAAGAGGGACTTTACATCAAATATCCCCAGAGTGAGGATATTAATGGTGACGTGCAACACCATTAACCCCCTCCCCATATTTTATGGAAATCATTCAAATAAGACAACTAGACAGCTTTTCAGTATTACTTACCAAACCATTTCTAAATAAAACTGTTCAAATGGATTTTAACACACTTGTGTGAAACTCTATGCCATATTCTTCTACCAGGGTAACGCTCCTTTTCTTAAAAACAACATTTCATGAAATAACAAAAAAAGTGTAAACACTGGCCATTTAGTTCCCTTTATATTGTATTCGCCTAAGCATGATCTTCATCCACCTACCAATTTTTTTCAAAACTTACTTTTTTTGTGTGTCAGCAATTAGACATTGTTCTTAGGGAGGGGGGGGGGGGGGGGGCTAGTTACCCCCTAGTACCCTACTATAGAAGCGACTGTTTCCTCACTTCGCCTGACACGTAAGGACATCTTTACAATTGCGCGAGCAGGTAGCATTCAGAACTTTATCATTTCACAAGTGAGAGTGTAGGGGTGTGTTCCTAGTTTGCATTGTAGCCTAGGCTAGAGACGCGCGAATAGGTGATCCAACAGGCTGCCCTGACTACACATTGGCTAAATGCTCAGCACGACCACACAGGTGCATCTGTCTTAACGACCTCCTGTCCTGGTATCTGCACACAGTAATACATTAAGGGAACGGCATAGGACAATGAGCTCCTCTCTTCCCAAAAGCGAATCTACCACCTCTCTGCTGAGAGCTCCGGCCGTGCCGGTGAGTCGGAGGTCCGAACATTCTGAGCATCATGGGTCGCGCAGCCACTGTAGTCACATACATCAACCCGACGGAGGTAAAGATGTACCTGACGAGCCGTGTTGGACCGATGAGCGCGAGGCAAGCGCGCGCAGACCCGTTTGTCAACCGAGGCATGCTGGTGGCAGGACAGACAGGAATGGATGTGATAAACGGGGACATTCCCACCAACAAAGCAGCCACTACAATGACGGCTACAGCCAGGAAGAAGTTAGAGAGCGGGTGGATCGGAGCGGGAAAGACCGCAGTAAGTCGTCTAGACACCCACACCACCACCACCACACCTCAAGAGGTGACCTGCCGTCAGCTCATCACCACGGCAACGCACGTCCGGGGCGGAGGTCCTCGCCAACTCCATCCTATACTAAACAATCCGACGATACTGCGTACTTTTTTGAATCGAAGGACAGAATAAATACTGGGTCGTCCACGAGTTTAAACTCGGTCCCACCCGCAACGTCCACGCCAGTTACCGGCCCCGCTACCAGCCGCACCTCCAAAAGACTCAGCACAGCTCCATCTGAACATGACTCCAATCTGCACCCGATAGTGAAATCAGTCTTCGGACAGGTACGTAGTAGTCCCGTGTCTAGACAGAACTACAACACATGATTACTATCGAACAAACATTCAAAGTCAGCACAAGGATTCAACAAGTAAATTAGACTGGGGATTAATAGTCATTATCAATACATACGCCCATTGCCAAAAAACGGCGCGTGACAGAAGTTTCATTTTTATTCAATAGGAATTTATGTATTGTTTTAATTCAAGGGTAATTTCTAATTGTCATTTTAGACAACCCTCATAGGCTACACCATCACTATACTGTAAAACTGATTGTCTCTAACAAAATGCAAAAAGATTCAACTTAATTTACACCGTTGTCCCGTTAATGCATTGGTTTAAACCGCACTCTTACGAATAAACACGTAGGTGTTTGTTGTGTAACAAAGAGATGGGGAAGAAAAACACGTTTAAAGGTCCAATGCAGCTGTTGTTGTTTTTTTTATCTCAATATCAAATCATTTATGGGTAACAAATATGTACCTTACTGTGATTGTTTTCAATTAAAATGGTCAAATAAACAAAAATAGCTTCTTAGCAAAGAGCAATTTTCAAGCAAGAATTGTGCTTGGACTGTCTGGGAGTGTTCTGAATTGGGATGGGAAAACGGAAAACTAGCTGTTATTGGCAGAAAGGTTTGGAACTATCTTTCTCATTGGTCTATTGACACATTTACCGTGATGTCATTAGGCAAGCCAAAACTGCATCCCACCAAAACAGGATGACATTTCACGTGGTATTTTCTCTTACACCTAAAATGATTTATCATAATGTTCACAATTTCACAGTATTGTTTCAACGTCATAGGGTGGAAATATATATATAATCACAGGAAATCATGTTTTTGAACGATTTTTTAACAGTAATTCATGATACAGAAATGTAGAACGCATGACAACAGAGAAGGTATTATGGATTTTTCCAACTGCACAGTGCACTACACAATGTCTCGAACTTGCCCCCAAGATTCCAATGCCTTACTATATTTGAAACAAGACAGTTTGAGACATATGAATAGTAGCCTATAAGTTAGATGATAAGGCTCAGACAGCTCAGACATGCGTGATATACACACCTAGAGAAAAATGTAATGCTTCACAGTGTCAGGTTGGTCTGGTAGGGTCAAAGGTGAGGGACAGGTAGAGCAGCAACCCAAGCCAAAATGTGACCGGACACCCATTCACCCCTGCTGACCATATTAAAAATGTATGCACATTTTGAGTCCAAATTGAACTTCCGTGTAATTAGTTTGATGGAGGGGTTGGCAGACCACCATGCGTAGCGGTATGAATAAGGATACTCTCATCATGTCTGTCAGGTGGATAAACTTTCCAATCCTGTGGAAATTGTAGCTGTGCTGAACACCCGACTGCGCACACGCACACGCACGCACGCACACACGCACACACACACACACACACACACACACACACACACACACACACACACACACACACACACACACACACACACACACACACACACAGCTATTTGTGGTAAGTCACACTCACATCAAGTGTTTAAAAAAGAAAGTGACATTGAACAGTGATAACACTGTGAGAAATTGGGGAAGGTAAAGGTATAATCTACGCTATACTTTGGGGATGTACACCTGCAGATGGAGAGGTGAGGGTGGATGGTAAAAGAAGGGTGCTTCTCCATCTCTTCATTCCTGCATCCCATCTCCTCTACCATCTACAAATACGAGAGCCCTCCTCAAAGTCCTCATACAATAGTCTCATTCCTACTGTGCCTCTTGCTCTTCATATAGGATATCCAGTTTTTCTTTCTGTGCTTTTAAATATTTTTCTCAGTGCTGAAGAAGATCTAAAGCTCAGGAGGCAATACTTTCCCCATGTGTTAATTTGTGCCAGAAATAACCACTCAATCTAGGCCAGAGCTCTAATCAGTCACAGGAGTTCCAGGCAGCAAACCCCAATCTATGCAGCACCGCTGTGCTCTATACTGCCTATCTCAATCTGCTCCGTAGTGAGACAGTAGCCCTCTATCACTCTATCCAATCATTATGCCTTGAAATGGGAATACAGAAGGACCTCTAATGACAATATCTGTTAACACTCGCATGTCTGTGAAGTTGCTCAGCTGGAGGAGTTTTCAAGTAGAAAAAGTGTGCAAGGTGACTGTGTCACTTGATGCTAGTGACTGAAAATCAGAGACTTGTCACAAGGCTCTCAGACTCTTTCAGTGGTATCACACCTATAACTGGAAATGCAGTATGGTTGAGTCCAATTAAGTCGTTGCAAAGTTTCAATGCACCTGAGAGTTGGGTGCCTAGATATTGCAAGATGTTCTGTTTGTCTGATACAAAGGTCGTCTGTGTGCGCGCGTGTGTGTGCGCGCGTGGGTTTGTACTTCTCTGTGTGTGTTTGCACAAATGTGCATGTTTGGGTCTTTGGTTGTGATACTCTATTAGAGGACACTGCCTTCCACATATGTCACATCTGATGGTGTTTTTTTTATTGGCACTGGTACAGGTAGACTTTGAATACATGTTTTGATACGGAGTGAGAATATACCCACTGAGATTCTACATTTCACATTTCCATCAAGGTCTGCATACAATCCCTACAGAACTTATTTTCTGCCAGTGGAAGCTAAATATAGCATTCCCAAGACCTGATTATAAGAGAGTAGATGAGAGCAGCCTTTTATGGTGGTAGTAAAAATATTCAAATCCTTTGGCTAATGCGCTACCTGACAAAGCCAGTTTGCAAGTTGGCGACTTAAGCAGGGATTCCTGCATAAGCAAACGTAGTATCTCAAGCACCCGTATAAATAGCAGTTTTTCGTTTTCATCAGAAGGAATGACTGAAATAGGGGGGCGATGAGGTCATGAGACTAATGAGTGTTTAATGAGGAATGATTCCAATCAGTAGAGGAACATCTTGATCTAAGAACAACATTGCGGTCTAGACGCATAAATAAATAAAACAGCACACATTTTGGTCAGTCATGATAACGTTACACTCTCAGTTCATGGGGAACATAATTATCACACACGTAACTGTTTTCATATTTTCAATTCATTCATGTTGTACCTAGCAAGACTGTATGTCGATGTCATCACACATTAATTACAGTATATAGGCTACATTTTCCGTCGCTATTCATTTATAGACCAATCCAGGTAGCAGCAGCACCTTGGACATGGACAGAACAGCAGTGGGCCTGTGTCCCACCTGGAATTAACACCAATGACCTTCGGCCTCGCTTCTTAGCCACGATTGGGCCAAACTCTTCTTTCAGTCTATTCGCAGCTTTCACTGCTGTATTGAGTACTTTATTTGACCTAAAGAGACCTGTTCTGAGGAAAGGAAAACTTGACTGCTTACAATTTGTCAAACAGAGAGTGTGCGTTTGTTTGTAAGATATGTGTCAAGGGTTTGTGTTACTATAAACCGTGGATACAAACACAAAGCATTTTCAATGTATTCAAAGTGGTGTATTTGTGTGTACATCCGTGTTTGATAACAGGCTGTGTGTTGGTTCTGCAGTTTATCCAGCTTGAGCTAATAAGTTACTCATTATTAAACTGTGTTGTGTGTTAACGATTTTGACAATCACACATGAGCAAATCCACAGTTGTCAAACCAAGTCATATAAGCAGGTATTTAAGGAATTGGATAAATAGGAGGAGGGATCCGAGCTAGGTGGACGGGCATGCTAATAGACCTGGGTTATGTAAGGAAAACACAGGACTCTATTTTTCCTCTTCAGCTCCCTGTTGTCACAGCATCTGACAGCTCTCTGGTAAAATCACAGCTGAGGCTTCCTTTTCCCTTGCTCCCTTTTCCTGCTGTTGTTCTCTCTCCCTCCTCCCTACCTTCCCTTGTCACTCTTCCACTGAATCAACATCTTTCTCTCTCTCTCTCTCTCTCTCTCTCTCTCTCTCTCTCTCTCTCTCTCTCTCTCTCTCTCTCTCTCTCACTTTCTCTCTCTCTCTCTCTCTCTCTCTCTCTCTCTCTCTGTCTCTGTATCTCTCTCTCTCACTCTCTCTCTCTCTCTCTCTCTGTCTGTCTCTCTCTCTCTCTCTCTCTCTCTCTCTCTCTCTCTCTCCTTTGTCAGTCTCCTTCCTTTCCCTTTTTTATTGGTTCTCTGACCATCTTTCCATCCCTCCCTTTTTACCTCCCTCCCCCTTCCCTCTCTCCCGCCAGGGTCATACTGACCTTGATGAGGTCTGAAAGGGAAAGAGAATAGAGGGGGGCAGAGAAAATGGAGAGAGATCATGGATGACAGAAAATAGAGAGAAAGGGGGAAGGGAAAGGAGGTGTGGATAAGCTGCTATGATGTAGGTATTGTCGTATGAACCATGTCATTTCAGTTTTCAATATGTTTATAGCCCAAAGACTATTTATAGCCACAGATGGGTATTTATACAGTCCATTAACGGATGGTTGTGAAGGAGCTAGATGTTTTCACTATTCAGTTAAATCCTCATTGAAATGGGAAGGATTAGACCGTGAAATTCAAGAGACTGTGTAATGACGTCTGTGTCCGTGCGCATGTGCGTGCACGCGTGTGTTTGTGTGTGAATATGAATGATTAATATTCATCGTAACCTGATGCTGTCTGTAGCCGGTGAAAGAGGAAATCAGAGAGAGAAGGGGACACAGAGGTTAAAGCAGATGAGATGCAGAAGAAAAAGAGAAGTGTAATATTGGCTGGGGTTGTATAAAATACAATGTGCTTTGCTATTTGAAACGTTGACAGCAAACTACTCCCCCTCCATTCTCCTTTTTTCACGAGCTTCTCTCTTCACCATCCCGGAATTAGTTATTCTCAAATGAAAGATGATAGTTTCCTTGCCGTAAAATAACAACCAATTCAACCTAATCAATTATTCACACTTGAATTAAAATGACTGTTATATTTTACCTCAGGAGATGACCTGTCACCATGAAGGTCACCATAGCCTCTCTCTGCCTGGGGTGCTTTTATAGGTCACTGAATGAATGCTCCTCTGGTGATCTTCACATACAGAGCTGTGAGGCTGCGAACATGCTACAAGGTCATCGTCCCAATTCAACCGTTTTTTTTCAGGCTCAGCTCTCCTCCATAAAGAGACAGAGATAAGGGTTATCCATTCTTCAGTATTTACCCCCAGATGAAACAAAAATACAAAGAATAAAGCACATTATGAATCTATTTTCTCAGAAGAACATCTGTATGTGAATAGTTATGTGAGGCAATGTAGCGTTATAATATACAGTAATAATTATAGGTCATTGGAGGAGGTACAACTTTTTTACTGTGAGACTAATATGTTCATTGTTGTATAGGGGTTACAGAATGAGCCCACACTCACAGACAGTACCATAGTATAGTACATGGGGTATAGTACAAACATGGAATGAGAAAAGGCATACCATGACGGCATCAGGAGAGATGACGCTATCAGCCCTCCCAGTTCCAGACCCCTCTCCCTTCTCTCCCAGCTCAAATCTTCCTTAAACTGCGAATGCAATTATTAACATGACATTTCCTATTGGAATTAGCTGCCTGTCTCTCCCGTGACAAACTGTATGCGTGTGTGCAAGTGTGCCTGCATGTGTGCAGCTTCTTGAAATACTAATGCATGCTTTCCTTTGTGTGATGACTGTGGGTGTTCATGTGACTTGTTATTAGCACACATTATAGAGGGATTTTTGTATGGATGAGTCTATATCAGGAGGTGTGTGAATGCAGTGAGCATTATTGTTTATGTGAATTGTCCCCATTATGTAGGTTTAATAAGCTGTGTGTGTGTGTGCTGTGTCTTTGCACTGACATTATGAGAGCCGACGGCTCCTGAGTCTGATTTCTAATGTGTTCTGATGTTCACAATGAGCCTCCGTGGGGGCTCATTGTGAGAGGAGAGGCAGAGTGAGAATAAATGAATGGAAGAGAGAGGATAGACGAGAGATAGGACCTTGGTGTGTGTAACTATGGGAAACAATTGACAAAGTCAAACAGGAAATGATGTCGTTGATTATGTGACCAGTGGCAGCCACTGCAGGGGATTGCAGGGATTGCTATCAGCATCAGCATCCCTGTGGTGCTTGCTGTCTAAAAGCTGAGACCCCTGTAGCTGTCTAGCAAGTATATGCAGTGATTTGTGGTGTGTGTTTGCGCGTGTGTGTAGTACATGTACGTGTGTGTGTGTGTCTGTGTGTGTCTGTGTCTGTGTCTGTGTCTGTGTGTGTGTGTGTGTGTGTGTGTGTGTGTGTGTGTGTGTGTGTGTGTGTGTGTGTGTGTGGTCGGTCCATCATTCACATGCCTTTTATGTTCATTTCATGCATATTTTGTAGAGCTTTGACTTTGATCTCAATACTGTCCCTTCTAGTTTAGCATGCCTTTGTGATGAGCGCACTCTTCTGTGTGTGTACATGTGTGTGTACGAGAGAGGGGGAGGTAGCCTATTGGTTAAGAACGTTGGGCCAGTAACCGAAAGGTCGCTGGTTAGAATCCCCAAGCTAACTAGGTGAAAAATCAGTCAATGTGCCCTTGAGCAAGGCACTTAACCTTATTGCTTCTGTAAATTGCACTGGAAAAGAGCATCTGACAAATGACTAAAATGTACATGAAGAGAGAAAGGGGAGGGAGAGAGCGAGGAGAGAGAGGGAGGAGAAAAAGAGAGGGGGAAGAGAGAGCGTGTGTTGTATTTTTAGCTCCATAGCCCCACATCTGTGTGTGTTTAATCCAGTGTATGCATGTGTGTGTTTAATCCAGTATATGCATGTGTGTGTTTAATCCAGTATATGCATGTATGTGTTTAATCCAGTATATGCATGTGTGTGTTTAATCCAGTATATGCATGTGTGTGTTTAATCCAGTGTATGCATGTGTGTGTTTAATCCAGTGTATGCATGTGTGGGTTTAATCCAGTGTATGCATGTGTGGGTTTAATCCAGTGTATGCATGTGTGGGTTTAATCCAGTGTATGCATGTGTGGGTTTAATCCAGTGTATGCATGTGTGTGTTTAATCCAGTATATGCATGTGTGGGTTTAATCCAGTGTATGCATGTGTGGGTTTAATCCAGTATATGCATGTGTGGGTTTAATCCAGTGTATGCATGTGTGGGTTTAATCCAGTGTATGCATGTGTGGGTTTAATAAAGTATATGCATGTGTGTGTATTTGGATTAGTGTCTCCAGTGTGTTGTTCGGGGGAAGGTAATATGTTAATGAGCTTTTTCACCACTTTCTCTTTGCAGAGATGGTTTGAAACAGTGCAACAGAGTGAGGGAGACAGAGACGGGAGAGGGAGGGGGGAAAGAGGGAGAGACTGAGGGAAAGAGAGAGAGAGGACGGTCAGCCAATGAATAAAGCAATCTTGCATTTTCTGCTTTGAGCGCATGCATCTCGCTAAGACATGCCTGCCTCCTCTCCCTCTCATGTCTTTGTCACTTTGATCTTTCATTCTTTGTAGTATTTCTTTGCTTTCCTCCATTTAGGTTTACCTCCCCTCTTCCTCTCTTCCTGTGACTCCCAGTGTCCTTCCCTCTAGGTCCTATGTTGATCCTGTGCAACCTCACTCTCCCACTCTTTCTCTGTGCGTCTCTCTCCCCCCCTAAATTCCCTCGTCTTGGTTTCTGACCCACTGGACCCCCTTTCTCTTTATCCCATGCATAGAAACACATGCACATGCAAACGCACATGCAAACACATGCACACACACCACACAGGCATACTAACACAGACACGTTTAGAGACGCACCACACACTGAGAGGGACTTCACCATGGGGAACTCTGTCAAATCTCACTTCTCCAAGAAGGTAAGGTTTTGTGTACTGTGTTCTGGCTGTGATCCACCTGAACCCCTGACTGTCTGTGGTGCATGTCTCACTATGTGTCCTTAACTTGACTGGAGGTTATTGGACCACACTGGACCTTTTTGACCCTGGGATTGTGTCACGGGAGGTTGGTGGCACCTTCACTGGGGAGAACAGGCTCGTGGTAATGACTGGAGCGGAATCGGTGGAATGGTATCAAATACGTCAAACACATGGTTTCTAGGTGTTTGATGCCATTCCATTAGCTTCGTTCCAGCCATTATTATGAGCCATTCTCCCCTCAGCAGACTCTACTGGAATGTTTACAGTAGTGTTGGACTGTGTGAGACTCGGTTTTAGAGCACACTGCTGTATTGACTGTGAGAGACTCGGTTTCAGAGCACACTGCTGTGTTGACTGTGAGAGACTCGGTTTTAGAGCACACTGCTGTGTTGACTGTGGGAGACTCGGTTTTAGAGCACACTGCTGTGTTGACTGTGAGAGACTCGGTTTTAGAGCACACTGCTGTGTTGACTGTGAGACTCAGTTTTAGAGCACACTGCTGTGTTGACTGTGAGAGACTCGGTTTTAGAGCACACTGCTGTGTTGACTGTGGGAGACTCGGTTTTAGAGCACACTGCTGTGTTGACTGTGAGAGACTCGGTTTTAGAGCACACTGCTGTGTTGACTGTGAGACTCAGTTTTAGAGCACACTGCTGTGTTGACTGTGGGAGACTCGGTTTTAGAGCACACTGCTGTGTTGACTGTGGGAGACTCGGTTTTAGAGCACACTGCTGTATTGACTGTGAGAGACTCGGTTTTAGAGCACACTGCTGTATGGACTGTGAGAGACTCGGTTTTAGAGCACACTGCTGTATTGACTGTGGGAGACTCGGTTTTAGAGCACACTGCTATATTGACTGTGGGAGACTCGGTTTTAGAGCACACTGCTGCGTTGACTGTGGGACATCTCAGTCAGACTTTTGGTCTGAGGAGCAGTGTTCCCGCTCTTATAGGCTAGTTGTGAATATTAGAGGAGACAGGACAACCTAGTGTGTCATGCTGTTGTCTCATCCACCCCACTGAACCACTGTAACTAAAATAGTCCGCTGACCAGAATAGAATACCGACTGTGATGCTTGAAATCATTTGTGGACTGGATGACGACAGTACCACTCTACCACACATTAGGACTGTATTGTGTCTGTTTTTCCATATTTCTTTGTCATAGATATATACCAGATGGACATATAACTGTTTTTCTCTACTGAATGTCAGTTGAGCTGGAGTGACTGTGTTGGAGTCCTCAGTGTAGCCAATGAGGCTTAACCGTCACTCAACTGTAGTCGACAGTGTCCAGTGGTGTCCTGGAACCCGCTCGCTGGGATGAGTGGTGTCAATGAGCAGGTTCATGTCAAGATCAACCACATGAGTCAAAGGACTTAGCCCCAAACCAGCGTCACCACTTCACCCCTTTAGAGGGGATACAGTGGCGCGGACAAACCAACAGGTGGCGCTATCCTGTTTAACCCTGCCTACAGGAGCGCCACGAACCATAATCTGATTTTAGCAACCTTGTCAACCTTGTTGACGCATGGTGTTTTTGCAACCGGCTGATGTTCATTGTTCCATACGTGGACTACAAACTGGATTTGACTGAGCGGCATGTATCTATAGAATGGATACATTTGACTTAGTTCTACAGTATCTGCCAGCGCGACATGCTTAGTCTGTGTACAACAATGACAGCCACAGTTCTTTAGCTATCTAGTACAATGATAACTGCACAATAAAGACAGGATTCCATGTTCAGTGGGAGCGCCGGGACACCATGCATCAGGGATTTAAATCCCCTTCAGCAGCTGTACATCCTTGAGCGTGTACAGTACAATATGACAAGCAACAGTTGAAGCCATCTGGTAAATAGGAAGTTACTTCTCGACTGCTTCTCACATTTCAATATTGTTCTAGCTGCCATTTCATCATTTTTAACATACGTCTCCGCGTTAGTTGTGGTTTTGATGACACACTGGACCTTCAGAAAATCTGCACTGCTTCATGCATCACTTGCTCAGATTACCCAGTGGACAGTGCGATGGGGTGCACTGTAGCAGGGCAGGAGCTGGCACTAGAAATTCCACAGCAACAGATGGAGTATGAAGGTCACCCAAAATATCCCACCAAGCTAATTAAAATGCCACCAAGGGAGGGAAGGAAGGATAGTGGGGCAGGGATAGAGAGAGAGCTGTCTCGCTGCTGAGAAAGGCTATTTTGGGGGGAAACAAACAATGGAGGGAAATAGAAGCATGTCCTTCTTAAGTTGCCAGCTCAGTGTTCCTTGTATAGTGTCACTTTTGTCATAAGCCTGTCAGCGTTCCGGTCTCTAAACACAGCTCAGCTCTGTCCACTGATGCCACTTTTCTGTTGGTCTGTCATTCGACTGCAGAAAGGTTGGCCCTTATTTGCCTTGGTGCAGATTAATATTTGTAAAGGTTTCAATGGTGGCTGATGTTCCCCTCTTTAATTAACCTGAGGCTTTGTCTGTAATTGGGGCTGGGCATTGTGTGGCCTGCCGCTGCCCCGTGGTCCACAGACTAATTGGTCATTATAATGTAATGGCTGGATGGATTTGATTCCTTCCATTGGGACAATGGCAAATTGGAATAAGCACAAATAAGCCATCCATCGCTTTCATATGCAAGTGGCTTTCCTATCATGAACTAAACCCTGTATTTAAAGGTTAAATGGAGATTAGACTAAATGATCAATTGACAACCCTACATCTTTAACCAGTAATGAGTGTGACCATTTTTGGGGTCGCTGTCACACAGAACACTAAACTGTGTCTATCAAAAGCAGAATGGCTTGCAGATATTCGTTTGCGTCTTCCTGCGTGTTCTCTCGTGGATTGGTCTGATTGTCTTAGTTAGCTGTTGTGTCTCTTTGATTGTATGTGCTGAGTGCTGAGTCAAATAAGTGTCCCCAGCTGCACAGAGAGCATCTTTGGGATGGATGGATGGGTGGAATTCAGTGCCCCTGACTGTGTTCTTTTCACATGACTGACACCCCGACCAGCCCCATTACCATCCTGACCTTTGACCTCACAGGGACTAGCAGACCTCAGCCTCTCTACCTCCACCTCCATCCACCCACCCTCATGCCAGCTAGCCTCTTGTTGTAGTCTGACTCCATGTTGTCCATCCACAAGCTGAGTCACAGTCTGTGTCCCTGTCTCTGCCCCTGCGCCTCTATGTCCTGGCCCCACAACCTGGATGTCTGTGGCCCCAGGACCAGAAGAAGAACTACAGAGCAGTGCAGTCCTATGAGGAGGGGACTGGGGGGGCCTATCTTGAGCCACTAGTGGCTATGGCTCAGAATGGAGGCAACATGCACAACGTACTGGGGCCTGCCTGCATCTTTCTACGCAAGGGCTTCGCTGAGAGCCGGCAGGCTGTACGTAAGTCCAGACACAAACAGACACATGCCCATAATGCATGCAGAGACACATTTACAGTATATAGCTGCACCTGATAAAACAGTGTTCACAAAAGCTTGCACACAATCATACATACATTCTGTCTTTGTCTGCTTCTTTTTCACCCACGTTGACCAATACACTCCTTATGGACTCAAAGAAGAAGGTAATGGACTCAAAATATTTGCAGTAACTACATATAGAATGCCTGCCAGTTGGTGTGAAGATAAGTGTATGCGTATGCGACTGTGTGTGGGTGTGTGTGGGTGTGTGTGGGTGTGTGTGTGATGGCACTCATTGCCATTTGTGTCACACTGATAGATTGTAAGTCCTTGTGGTACACCTAGTATTAACCTGACAGACTGCTATCCCGAGTACTAAAGTCTGCGTGGAGCAGCGGCAGATGTCTTCATCTGTCTCACTCTCACTGTGGCAAGTCCTTGTCGTTAAGGGAAGATGTTCACTGACCTCTCCTTGGTAGACTGGCACCGTCCATATAAGCTAGCCGTTTCACATCCGTTACACATAGCCTGTCCTGACGATGTACTCTGTTCTGGGGATGCAGGGATGGATGCGGGGTAGAGCTACTTCAAAGGCTAGACTTTAAACTTGAGAGAAAACAAAAGGAACTCCTTCAGTCCTTGTTCCCCCACGACCAACCTTCAAAGGTGGCATGTACCTCTCTCTCACCTAAGTAGATAGGCTCCTCAGACAAGCGTCAGACAAATTCTCTAGACTAAGTTGCATTTGGGTAGCCTGCCGACTCGCACTAAATTCTTCCCCTGTTTTGTAGACAACTACATACTTTAGTCTGAGACTGCTAACATTGAAGTCATTTGTCGTGACAAAGGGCACGAGGGGCGTTGTATAAAACAAAAACATCAACGATTGGATCGTCTCTAACCAATCAAAGCCAATGACTCTCTACCTACGTGTGTCCTGGCCCAATCCATCGGTTTCTGGACCAATCAGACGGCTCCAAATGTGTTCGCATTCGGTGAAGGGTTGGGGAGCTACTCAGATCCAGACTTATTGCGGAGAATTTGGCCGGAACAAGGAGTCTGGGTAGCCAGGCAAGCATTTGGGTTCATCATTACATGATTTAACATAAAAAAGGGGTTGCACACATGACAATATTATATATATGATATATTATACTGAACAAAAATATAAACGCAACATGTAAAGTGCTGGTCCCGTGTTTCATGAGCTGAAATAAAAGATACGAGGCATGTTCCATACGCACAAAAATAATATTACTCTCAAATTTTGTGCACAAATTTGTTTACATCCCTGTTAGTGAGCATTTCTCCTTTACCAAGATAATCCATATCCCTGACAAGTGTGGCATATCAAGAAGCTGATTGAAGAGCATTATCATTACATACAGTATGTGCATCTTGTGCTGGGAACAATAAAAGGCCACTCTAAAAGGTTCAGTTTTGTCCCTCAACACAATGCAACAGATGTCTCAAGTCTTGAGGGAGTGTGCAATTGGCATGCTGACTGCAGGAATGTCCACCAGAGCTGTTGCCAGAGAATTTAATGTTAATTTCTCTACCATAAGCCGCCTCCAACGTCGTTTCAGTGAATTTGGCTGTACGTCCAACTGGCCTCACAACCGCAGATCACGTTTAACCACGCCACCACCACCAACCACCACATCCGGCTTCTTCAACCGTGGGATCGTCTGAGACCAGCCACCTGAACAGCTGATGAAACTGAGGAGTATTTCTGTCTGTAATGAAGCCCTTTTGTGTGGAAAACAAATTCTGATTGTCTGGGCCTGGCTCTTCGGTGGGTCTATGCCCTACCAGGCCCACCCATGGCTGCGCTCCTGCCTATTCATATGAAATCCATAGACAAAGGCCTAATTTATTTATTTCAATTGACTGATTTCCTTATATGAACTGTAACTCAGTAAAATCGTTGAAATTGTTGCATGTTGCGTTTATATTTTTGTTCATTATACTATTGTTGAATTGATCATATCTGACAAGAGTTTTGTAGCATCATGAGTCATCACCTGAAGAATGCCACACACTGGGTCCTAACCCTGTCTTCTTTACAGGATAGAGAGCTGAGGCCGGAGGAAATGGATGGTAAGTATCGTTATACAGGAGCATACAGTTTAAATGACAAAGAGCCTTCATATTGCATGGTATTGCATAGTCCAGACCGGGCTGTAGCAGTCCTCACTGGTTTAGATGCAGACAAACAAAGGGTCTGACCGTGGTAAACTTTCATTGTCATGTTGTGTGCCTTTAAGTGCCTTTCTGTGAACTTTTCTGCCCAAAATCATTGCGGACTGTTCCAAGCTTACACAAGCCTACCTCTCACCCTCATGTTCATTATAACACTACACTCATTGTAGTAGTAACAATAAACTAACAATGATTTTGATAATGTGGTTGAAAAACCCAATTTATATTTTTCCATGTGTTCCTCTGTCTCGCAGAGTTGCGTGAGGCTTTTAAAGAGTTTGACAAAGACCATGACGGCTTCATCGGCTGTAAAGACCTGGGCAACTGCATGAGGACCATGGGCTACATGCCTACTGAGATGGAGCTGATTGAACTGAGCCAGCAGATCAATATGAACTGTGAGTAACTCTGTGTGTGTGTGTGTGTGTGTGTGTGTGTGTGTGTGTGTGTGTGTGTGTGTGTGTGTGTGTGTGTGTGTGTGTGTGTGTGTGCGTGTGGATAGGGAGAATGTTGTGAGTGTAAAGGTCCACCAGTGTTCCTTTTTTCTATGATATTTCCTCTCTCTCTCCATCATTCTCTCTCTCTCTCTCTTTGTCTTCCTCTCTCTCCATCTCTCTCTGTCTCTCTCTCTCTCTCACTTTCCTTTTTAACTCTCTTATTATTACCCCCCCTCTCTCTCTCTCTCTCTCTCTCTCACACTTTCCTTTTTAACTCTCTTATTATTACCCCCCCCCCCTCTCTCTCTAGACTTTTCCTTTTTTAACTCTCTTTTACAGTTTTTCTCAATTGCTAAAACACAATTTCTGAAACCTTGCTCCATTTCCTGAAAACATTAAACACAAAATCTCATCTTCTAGCACTATTTACATAACCTCTGACTCCTTTTGCAAAATTAAACATTCGCCTCAAAACAGTTTTAGCTGTGTTCAAAATCAAACACTGCTCTCAAATCATAAACAAAGTGATCAAAATGATATACACTCTCAAGCTGTCAGTAAACAATCCCCCTGAAAAATAGAAAACACATTGTTCAAAACATACAATTCTCAGGGAGAAGTACATTTTTAATCTAAAAAAATATTCATATTTTTCCGTCATTGTCTTTTGATGAATGAAAACATGTTCTATCATAGTAGCTCAAAATTTATCAGAAATTACTACTCTGCTTTGCTCTTTGCAATTTTGTTTTCTGTTCTTCCTCCTCCTTGTACCCATATTTTTACAGTACTGTACCCTGCATCTCACAAACTTGTCCATTGTCTCTGTGATACTGTGATACTAATTCTTGTTCTTTGTAGATATGAACCTGCAATCAGTCAAAATCTATTGAGCAGTCAGTACTGTTAATAAATGGAAAGCACAATGTTCAGGGCCATACAATTTATCCATTGTACAGTATACAGCCTACAATGCACTGTACTACAGTATCCATTCTCAGACTTTCTCCTTCCCACTTTCAACAACCTGTTTGCTCTCTGAACTGGCTTATATTGGTTGTGTCGCATCTTTTGAAACAGGTTAAATCAATTTTGATTGGTTGTGTTCAATCAATGACATATGTTCTCTATTTGTATTTGATTGTGGCCACTTGTGTTTACCAGTATGGACGACATGTGCATTAGAGTGCAGAATGTATTTTGAGAATTAGAATGTGTTTAGAGTTTTGCTGAAAAGTCTAAGTGAGATCTGCAAATTGTGTTTTACCATGTGAAATGGTTTAAGGTATTGACAACAGACTGCATAATTAGCTAAATGAGTCCAGGCAACTGAGAACTTTGTTCAGCCAATGGGCTTTAGTGTTTTAGCAATTGAGAAAAAACTGCACTATTTCCTCTCTCTCTCTCTATCTCATCTCCATCCCCTAACACACACTCGAAGACTTGCGCTCACCATTACACACAGGCCTCTGAACATTCAAGGTCCAGTACCTCTGACGTAGATCCCTTTAACAATTTCCCCTGAAAGGAACATAAAATCACATCCGTCCTGTAAATACTCTGTGGGCTTTGGGAACATTGATGGCTGAATATGACGCTGTAGATAAGTCTTGCCAGCCTTGTCTTTCTGTCCTTTTTCAAGGTTGCAAGTTTCTGTCATTGTGCAAATGTCCCTGTCGATGTATTCTGTAGAAATGAATGTTTCCTCTATCCTCTATCTCACACAGTGGGAGGACATGTTGACTTTGAGGACTTTGTGGAGCTGATGGGGCCCAAACTTCTGGCTGAAACAGCAGATATGATCGGGGTCAAGGAGCTGAGGGACGCTTTTAAAGAGGTGAGGATAAGGGATGGAGAGGAAGGGGGCTGGTATGGAATGAGAAAAGAATAAGAGAGCGAGTGATGGAAGTAGAGTGAGAGGGAAAGGAAGATAATGAAAATAGAAATGAGATAATAGAGAAAGAAAGAACCAAATCCAAAGGCGATGAAAGAAAGTTTACGCTAAAGGAAAGTTGATTCAATGAGGAGAAGCACTACTTACGAGGGGAACTCAATATTCATTTTGGAGCGATGACGGTGTTTGGAAAGGGCAGAATGATTAACTAGTTCACTATTAATTACTCGTTCAGTTTGACACCAATGGTGACGGCAAGATCAGCACATCAGAACTCAGAGAAGCAATGAAAAAACTTCTCGGTCAACAGGTAAGAAAAGTAGTCTTTCGCTTTGTGTGTTCCCTCACTCTTTCACTCAACTTGTCCACGCATCTGTCTGATCCTGTCACTGTAGCCTACATCGGAGTAGTGTCATTTCTCGGTTCTTTCCCTGTTCTGCTAGGTTGGTCACAGGGACCTAGAAGACATCCTGCGGGACATTGACCTGAATGGAGATGGTCACGTGGACTTTGAAGGTGAGCTGTCTAAGTGGGTTCTACGATACCTCTTCATAGGCCGTTTTTTGTCCGGTATTATCGTCGTTGTTATTGTGTTGTGTGAAACATCCCAGGGGGAAGGAACTGGTTGAATCAACGTTGTGTCCACATCATTTTCAACAAAGGTCAAACGTGGATTTGAAAAAGTCCTCAGTGTTAAGGAATTCCTTGGAATGTTTGTCTCTTTTCCACCCAACGTTTAACCTAAATCCAATGACATGGTTCAAATTGTTGTTGATTTCATGTTGAATTCACATTGGTTGAAAACTCAATCAAATGTAAATCCAAACTAGATGTTGAACTGACGTCGGTGCCCAGTGGGATTAAATTGCAGCACCTGACAAATCCCTCTCCACTATTCATGTCCAACCAGCCCCTTTGGGATTGCTGATATTGCTCAACATGAGCTCCCTCATAATAACAAGTCCTGTGAGAAAAGTGAGCTCCCTCATAATAACAAGTCTCCACAAGATTTTCTAGCTTGCTTTATTGAACATAAAGCAAGCTAGAAATCTTGTGGAGTCTATTCCCTTCGGACACTCTCACATACTCAAATACAAACACAGTGCACAAACACTCTCTGTCTCTCTACCGCTCACACACTCTCTCTCAATCACACATACACTCTCTCCTGCTTCACACTCACATTATCTATCACACACACATACAAGCACATACACATGCATCGACACGCTGCCTCAATGCCAATCCTCACACACACACATTTTGAGTCAGGATACTCCAGCACCATGCTGAGAGTGAGACGGGCGGATGAAGGGAGTCGGGCTGTCTGTCAGATTATCTCCACACCAAGGGATTATGTCACCTCATAGATGACCAAGAGAACAAGGAAAGCATGCTCTCTCTCTCTCTCTCACTCTCTCTCTCTCTCTCTCTCTCTCTCTCTCCCTCTAGCCTTTTCCTTTTTGAACTATCTTTTATTATTTCCTCTCGCTCCCTCTCTCTATCTCTTCTCCATCCCCTAACACACACTCAAAGACAGGCGGGATAAAAATAGCAATATGCTGCTTTTCTTCCTAGAGTCATTACCCACTAAATCCATCCACGTTTATGATCCCCAGTGCTCAAAATACATCTTTCTTTTTATTGGCTGATAGCAGCACGTACAGTTCTTCAAAGCGCCACGATCTTCAGCCCCTACACTTGATCTAAATCATGTTCATTCTCTATCTCTGTTGTTTTATTCATCTTTCTCCTCACCCCTCAGAGTTTGTACGTATGATGTCTCGCTGAGTGACAGGTTAAGCACCTGTAGGCCATGTTTCTGACTGGCCCCTTTCCTGGTAAGAGAGGAAGAGAAGGAGAAGAGATGCCGGAGCCCTTACCAACAGACCACTTACCTCTGACTTCTGTACAACAGAAGGGGGAAACGACATATCAACAACCGCCCTGCTACTGCCACATCCGAAGACGAGCACAGAAGCTGACGGAACAACGTCAGCGATCATGATGCTGTATGCTGCTGTCTCTAAGAGCAAAAGAGATCAACAGCCAGCCTCCCACAATTTTACACTGTACATTTCCGATATTAGAGAAAACATTTGTAGGTGTTTACAGGGGCTAAAGAGCAATGTGACGTTTGAGCTACTTACAATCATTACCATGGTTGGTTAAGGCTATGGGAAAGTAAAGGAGACATATTGACATTTTTAGCATTTTCTCATGCCAGCGTCTCCCATAACCAACCTAAAGCACTATATTCCCCTCTGGGCCTTTGTACTCCTAAGCTAAACTTTTTAATGGCAATATTATTTCAACGTACCTACTGTCAAAATATGTATTGTTCATGTGTGCGTACGTGTATGTTTGTGTGAAGCTCAATTCTCCCATATTGTACGATTCCATATGTCTTAAGCTACTGTAGAGTTAGTTTCAAACCCATGGCATACGCTAGCCAACTGTCTCTGTCTTGAAATACATCTCACGTATTAGCGCTGATGCACTTCTTCAGATTATCAAACACATATCGAGTTACATTATACAAGCTCTGAACATAGATGGGCAACTGTTTTGATAAAGGAAAGAGCATTTTGGTGAAAACCGAAGACTGGGGAATGGGGTAGCAATCATAAATAAACTGTTTACGTCTGGCCAACCCAAGACCCAAAGATGTGCACATTGTTTTGCATGAATACTGAGATTGCAAGCTCCACTTTTAATATAACCAGACACACTGTCACGCTGTCCCTCCGTACAAATCAACAATGTGCACCACAGACAAACATACACACTGTCATTTATTGTGGTGATCAACATAACACTGAAACCTGTGTCTCTCTATGTGTGTGAGATCAGTGTGTATCTCTGTACTGATGAGAGTGTGTTTGTGTTTGAGTGTGGAACTTGTGAGTTTTTGTGTGTCTCCCTTATGCAGTCTTATTTGTGACTTTGAATTTGTCTTGTGCGATTCTATGCATGCCAAATACTAAAACAATGTGTAGTTGAGAATAAACAGCTTTATTGCAATTATACACTTTGTGTGTGTGTGTGTGTGTGTGTGTGTGTGTGTGTGTGTGTGTGTGTGTGTGTGTGTGTGTGTGTGTGTGTGTGTGTGTGTGTGTGTGTGTGTGTGTGTGTGACCTTGTCTATCTGCATTCAGAGCAGAGAGCAATCAGACTGGACCTGAGCTAGTTGGATATACACTGAGTGTACAAAACATTATGAACACCTGCTTTTTCCATGACATAGACTCAGGATTTTTAAGCCTTGAGACAATTAAGACATGGATTGTTTATGTGTGCCATTCAGAGGGTGAATGGGCAAGACAAAAGATGTAAGTACCTGTGAACGATGTATGGTAGTAGGTGCCAGGTGTTTGTGTTTTCACACGCAACAGTTTCCCGTGTGTATCATGTGTGTGTGTATCATGGTCCACCACCCAATGGACATCCAGCCAACTTAACAGAACTGTGGGAAGCATTGGAGTCAACATGGGCCAGCATCCCTGTGGAATGATTTCGACACCTTGTAGAATCCATGCCCTGACGAATTGAGGCTGTTCTGAGGGTGCAACTCAAGGTGTTCTTATTGTTTTGTATACTCAGTGTACTTCCATTAGGTTGCAAAAACCTGTCAGATACAGAAATAATGTAATTGATTACAAAATATTTAGAGAACTGAAATAGCATATGCAAAGACCAAGTTTGCTTTACAAAAGGAGGGAGAGAGAGAGAGAGAAAGAGAGGGAGGAAGAAAGGAAGGGAAGAGATAGTGTATTAAGAGAGAGTAATAACAGAGAAAATGCAGGAGCGGTATCACAGAAAAAAGACACTCACAAAAGGTTCCCTTTAAACACACATACCACAGATATGGTTAGGCCTACTCACAGTTCATGTTGCTCTGCTGGCTCATCTCTATCAGCTCTAGCTCTTCCTATTCTTTGGGGTAGCGACAGTTTGTAATTGTGGTACTCGCTCGGAGGGCTGTAAGAAAACTCAAAATCAGGATAAAAGGCAAGAATTCAGTTGGTGGGGGATGAATATTGCACCAATCCTGTTAGTAGAGACCTTGAAGAGAAAGAATATGTAAATAAACAGTTAAATGTAAAAAGGTTTTAAAAAATCTAGACTTTGGAAAAACTGTGCTCAACCAGGCATTTGATGTGTAAGGTAGGCTACTATGAACTAAGAATGTGGTAAATAAATGTTTTATTAAAAATACTAATTTTGGTTAAACATTTTATTGAATTGTTGTCAACACACTATATTATGCAACATAAATTGTTTAAACTACATTCGCCTTGGTGTCAATTTATCAATATTTAGACTACAGATTGTCTCTAAAATAATGCTTATAATAGTTTAAAAAAAGCTGCACTTTGTCACATTATGTCAAAATGTAGTCTAATCATGTGGGAAACATGATGGAAGAACATGGATCATTTGAAAATGAAGTACATTGAACTATATATACCATCTGAAAATGCCTTAATTTCAATGTAATTGAATATTTATGTTTGGAAACCAAAGAAATCCATAATTTGTTCAAATTTGATATCAGTCCTCATTTAACAATCCTTAACTAGGCCTAACTATAAATGCCATTAAGCAGATCTAAGGTAATTTATGTAATATTGTTGAGCTGAGAAAAAATGCTATACAAATTGTCATTCTAATATGGCATTGCTGGCATAACCATATTCAGTTGCCAAAGTGTTTTGAACATTGCAGATAGAAATACCATGAATAGAGCCGTGATTCCTTAT
The DNA here is from genome assembly GCF_045791955.1 of Oncorhynchus clarkii lewisi. NCBI lineage: Eukaryota > Metazoa > Chordata > Actinopteri > Salmoniformes > Salmonidae > Oncorhynchus > Oncorhynchus clarkii. The sequence continues at coordinate 36,182,457 of NC_092151.1, read as the reverse complement.
TCTACATGTCAAAGAGGCATGTTTGTAGCATACTGCTGAATGCGTCCCCTCTTTTGGCCTGGTAGACCTCTGTAATTTCCTAAATAAACATCAAGTTAAAAAAACTATTGGAAGTTCTTATTTGAGTTGTTAGTTGTAGGAATGTAAAGGTTAAATCTTTTTTTTAATGTTTTTGAAGAAGAGATAGTTAAATGGTTAAAAGACAATGACTCAAGTAAAAGTGAAAGTCACCCAGTAAAATACTACTTGAGTAAAAGTCTAAAAGTATTTGGTTTTAAATATACTTAAGTATCAAAAGTAAATGCAATTTCTAAAATATACCTTACTATCAAAAGTAAAATAATGAATAATTTAAAATTCCTTATGTTAAGCAAACCAGAAGAAGGCACAATTGTCTTGTTTTTTTTATTTACGGATAGCCAGGGGCACACTCCAAAACTCAAACATACTTTACAAATGAAGCATTTGTGTTTAGTGAGTCCGCCAGATCAGAGGCAGTAGGGATGAGCAGGGTCGTTCTCTTGACAAGTGTGTGAATTGGATAATTTTCTGTCCTGCTAAGCATTCAGAATGTTACAAGTACTTTCAGGTGTCAGGGAAAATGTATGGAGTAAAAAGTACATTATTTTTGTTTAAGAATGTAGTGAAGTAAAAGTTGTCAAAAATGGAAATAGTAAATTAAAGTACGCATACCCCCCAAAAATACTTAAGTAGTACTTTAAAGTATTACTTTTCACCACTGTGTGCTTAGCTGATGTGTAAAATACCTATCCAGGCGTTGTAAGATCTGGCAGGCATCAGCAGAATTGGGTAGGTTACTTTCCGAATGTAATCCATTACAGTTCAGTGTTACTTGTCCAAAATTGTAATCAGTAACGCAACTTCTGGATTAGCCAACCTAAGTAAAGTAACTTGATTACTTTCAGTTACTTTTGGATTACTTCCCCCTTCAGAGGCATTAGACGAAGATAAAAAGGACCCGTCAAACGCATTTGGTGTATCATGCCCACGTACCACTAGCAGCATTTTAGCCAAATACGGTTACATACTAGCCGTCTAGTGTTTTATAAATGTGCAATAAACATAAAACACAATTATATAAGGAATTGACAACTCGTTCTCATTCTGAGAAATAAGGTAGGCCGCTTGATTTCTGTAAAGTGTACACTGGGAGTCGGGAAGCAAGTTCAGGGAGTGTATTTAATAAATAAATTAACATAGAACAGAACAAGAAACACGGCTAGTGTACAGACATGAACACTGGAACAGAAACAATAACACCTGGGGAAAGAACCAAGGGGAGTGACAGATATAGGGGAGGTAATCAAGAAAGTGATGGAGTCCAGGTGAGTGTCATGAGGCGCAGGTGCACGTAACGATGGTGGCAGATGTGCGTAATGATTAGACAACTGGCGACAATGAGCGCCAGAGAGAAGGAGCAGGAGTAGACGTGACAATTTCAATATCTGAACAAAGTGGACAGGCTGGCATGCTTTTCAAACAGTTGGAAACAGACAGAATGGTGTGTTCATAACTATTCAACTGTTCAACCTTGTTAACTAGCAAATAGATCCAAGTTGGCTAAACTTGAAATACAAAGATTAGCTGGCTAATCACTAGCATGTGGGTTTGAGAGATTGTTGACGAGTGTTCATTTTCTATGGCCTAATGCCTCCTACAAGAAGTTAGTCATTCTTAGTGAGTATGCATTATGCATGGTTCTAGTTAAATTTGTAACAAAAAAGGTAATTAGTGTTCATTGCAAAAAAAGCCTGTTAAACTATTTTGATAAACACATTTCATTATTAGTGGGTCTTATGGTTGTGGAAGGCTTATATTTAGCCTAGGTGTAAACCCAGAATTCATTAGATTATTACTAACTGTTTGAAATGCAGTGTATTTGACCTTCAATTGTAAAACAATGCTTATTTAGAGATTATTTATTTTTTTAGATATATATCGTGAATCACCCACAAGTTAGAAAAAAAATTGAGGTATGATTTTTAGGCCACATTGCTCAGCTCTAGGTGGAACCAGATAGGATTAGACTTTGAGCAAGAGCCACATAGAGATGCAATTAAATTACTATAGTATTTTAGCCAATCCACTTGAACTCAGGGGTAGACGTAACATAGTAGACATAATATAGTAAATTTAAATCCGGGACACTCCAATTAGTATGATTGTCATGATCGTTATAATGAATGTCGGACCAAGGCGCAGCGTACGTAGAGTTCCACATGTTTATTCAGATGAAACTCACAAAAGCAACTGAAACGTGCAGCAAATGGCGTGCTCACAGGCAACTAACCAAAAACAAGATCCCACAACAAACAGGTGGGGAAAAGCTGCCTAAATATGATCCCCAATCAGAGACAACGATAGACAGCTGCCTCTGATTGGGAACCATACCAAGCCAACCTAGAAATAAAGAAACTAGAATGCCCACCCTAGTCACACCCCGACCTAACCAAAATAGAGAATAAAGGATCTCTACGGTCAGGACGTGACAATGATACAGTGCCTTGAGAAAGTGTTTACACCCCTTGACTACATTTTGTTGTGATAAAGCCTGCATTCAAAATTGATTAAATATTTTTTTCACACCTATCTACACACAATAACCCATAATGACTACGTGAAAACATGCTTTTAGAAATGTTAGCAAATGTATTGAAAATGAAACAAAAAAATCTAATTTAAATACATATTCACACCACTGAGTAAATACGTTAGAATCACCTTCGGCAGTGATTACAGCTGTAAGTCTTTTGGGGTAAATCCCTAAGAGCTTTCCACATCTGGATTGTACAATATTTTCCCATGATTATTTTCAAAGTTTGTTCAAGCTCTGTCAAATTGGTTGTTGATCATTGCTAGACAACCATTTTCAAGTCTTGCCATAGATTTTCAAGCAGATTTAAGTCAAAACTGTAACTCGTTCACTCAGAAATATTCACTGTCTTCTTGGTAAGCAACTCCAGTGTAGATTTGACTTTGTGGTTTAGGTTATTGTCCTGCTAAAAGGTGAATTAATATACCAAAGCTTGGTGGAAAACAGACTGAAACCGGGTTTTCACTAGGATTTTCCCTGTGCTTAGCTACATTCCTTTATTTTTTTATCCTGAAAAACTCCCCAGTCCTTAATGATTACAAGCATACCCTTAACATGATGCAGCCACCACTATGCTTAAAATATGGAGAGTGGTACTCAGTAATGTGTTCTATTGGATTTGCCCCAAACATAACACTTTATGTTCAGGACAAAAAGTTAATTGCTTTGCCACATTTTTTGGCCGTATTACTTGTTGCAAACAGGATGCATGTTTTGAAATATTTATCTTCTCTGGAGGCTTCATTCTTTTCACTCTGTCAATTAGGTTAGTATAGTGGATTTTAACTACAATGTTAGTTAATTATGGCTGTATCTATGTAGTGACTGCGTGTATTGATACACCATCCAAAGTGTACAGTAATTTTCTTCCCATCTACCAATCAGTGGCGTGTACTCAGGGATGCCAAGGGAAGCCAGGCTTCCCAAAGAATTGACCAAGAAAAAAGCCAATCAGCATTGAGCTAAACTGAGTGACCTCTGAATGGTCCTGCTCACCAAACAAAAGTGTCAAGGGAAGCCAGTTTGGATTTGTGGCTTGCGAAAGTATTCACCTCCCTTGGCAGTTTTCCTATTTTGTGGTCTTACAACCTGGAATTAATATACATTTATGGGGGGTTTGTATCATTTGATTTACACAACCACAACATGCCTACCACTTTGAAGAAATATGACAAAAAAACTGGGGGTATGTCTCTATAAGCTTGGCACTTCTAGCCACTGGGACATTTGCCCATTCTTCAAGGCAAAACTGCTCCAGAGCTTTCATGTTGGATGGGTTCCGCTGATGTACACCCAGCCATCTTTAAGTCATACCACAGATTCTCAATTAGATTGAGGTCTGGGATTTGACATTTAAATGTTTCCCCTTAAACCACTCGAGTGTTGCTTAAGCAGTATGCTTAGGGTCATTGTCCTGCTGGAACGTGAACCTCTGTCCCAGTCTCAAATCTCTGGAAGACTGAAACAGGTTTCCCTCAAGAATTTCATACATCATTCCTTCAATTTTGACCAGTTTCCCAGTCCCTGCCAATGAAAAACATCCCCACAGCATGATTGGTGTTCTTGGGGTGATGAGAGGTGTTAGGTTTGCACCAGACATAGTTTTCCTTTATGGCCAAAAAGCAACATTTTAGTCTCACCTGACCAGAGTATCTTCTTCCATATGTTTGGGGAGTATCCCACAGGCTTTTTGGCGAATACCAAACGTGTTTGCTTATTTTTCTCTTAAGCAATGGCTTTTTCCTGGCCACTCTTCCGTAAAACCCAACTCTGTGGAGTGTACAGCTTAAAGTGGTCCTATGGACAGATACTCCAATCTCCGCTGTGGAGTTTTGCAGCTCCTTCGAGGTTATCTTTGGTCTCTTTGTTGCCTCTCTGATTAATGCCCTCCTTGCCTGGTCTGTGAGTTTGGTGGGCGGCCCTCTCTTGGCAGGTTTGTTGTGGTGCCATATTCTTTCCATTTTTAATAATGGATTTAATGGTGCTCCATGGGATGTTAAAAGTGTCTGATATTTTTTTATAATCCAACAATGGTCTGTACTTCTCCACAACTTTGTTCCTGACCTGTTTGTGAAAGCTCCTTGGTTTTCACCACTTGCTTGGTTGTGCTTCGGGGTGCTGCTTAGTTGTGTTGCAGACTCTGGAGCCTTTCAGAACAGGTGTATATCTACTGAGATCACGTGACAGGTCATGTGACACTTAGATTGCACATAGGTGGACTTTATTTAACTAATTATGTGATTTCTGAAGGTAATTGGTTGCACCAGATCTTATTTAGGGGCTTCATAGCAAAGGGGGTGAATACATATGCACGCGCCACTTTTTCATTGAAACATTTTTTGCATTTTTTTAAGCAAGTAATTTTACAAGGCACTGTACTGCCAAATTCTCTCAAATGACATTGGTAGAGAAATTAACATTCAATTCTCTGGCAACCGCTCTAGTGACATTCCTGCAGTCATCATGCCAATTGCACGCTTCCTCAAAACTTGAGACATCTGTGGCATTGTGTTGTGTGACAAAACTGCACATTTTAGAGTGGCCTTTTATTGCCCCCAGCACAAGGTGCACCTGTGTAATGATCATGCTGTTTAATCAACTTCTTGATATGCCACACCTGTCAGATGGATGGATTCTCTTGGTAAAGGATAAATGTTCACTAACAGGGATGTGAACAAATTTGTGCACAAAATTTGAGAGAAATACAGTTGCAAGAAAAAGTATGTGAACCCTTTGGAGTTACTTGGATTTCTGCATAAATTGGTCATCAAATTTGATCTGATCTTCATCAAAGTCACAACAATAGACACTTAGTGTGCTTAAACTAATAACACACAAATGATTGTATTTATATTGTCTATATTGAATACATAATTTAAACATTCACAGTGTAGGTTGGAAAAGGTATGTGAACCCCTAGCCTAATGACTTCTCCAAAAGCTAATTGGAGTCGGGAGTCAGCAAACCTGGAGTCCAATCAATGAGACGAGATTGGAGATGTTGGTTAGAGCTGCCTTGCATGATAAAAAACACTCACAAATTGAGTTTGTTTTTCACAAGAAGCATTGCCTTGAACAAAAGAGATCTCAGAATACCAAAGATTAATAATTGTTGACTTCCGGGTTACAAAATTATCTCTAAAAGCCTTGATGATCATCAGTCCACGGTAAGACAAAGTGTCTATAAATGGAGAAAGTTCAGTACTGTTGCTACTCTCCCTAGGAGTGGCTGTCCTGCAAAGATGACCGCAAGAGCACAGCGCAGAATGCTCAATGAGGTTAAGAACAATCCTAGAGTGTCAGCTGAAGACTTACAGAAATCTCTGGAACCTGCTAACGAGTCAACGATACGTAAAACACTAAACAAGAAGGGTGTTCATGGTAGGACACCAAGGAAGAAGTCACTGCTGTCCAAAAAATCATTGCTGCATGTCTGAAGTTTGCCAAAGTGCACCTGGATGTTCCACAGCGCTACTGGCAAAATATTCTGTGGACAGATGAAACTACAGTTGAGTTGTTAGAAAGGAACACACAACACTGTGTGAAGGGGGAAAAAAGGCACAGCACACCAACATAAAAACCTCATTCCAGCTGTAAAGTATGGTGGAGGGAGCATCATGGTTTGGGGCTGCCTCAGGGCCTGGACAGCTTGCTATTAAAAATGGACAAATTCATTTCCAAGTTTATCAAGACATTTTGCAGGAGAATGTTAGGCTATCTGTCTGCCAATTGAAGCTCAACAGACGTTGGGTGATGCAACAGGACAACGACCCAAAACACAGAAGTAAATCAACAACAGAAGAAAATGCACCTTCTGGAGTGGCCCAGTCAAAGTCCTGACCCTCACCCGATTGAGATGCTGTGGCATGACCTCAAGAGAAGTTCACACCAGACATCCCAAGAATATTTCTGATCTGAAACAGTTTTGTAAAGAGTAATGGTCCAAAATTTCTCTTGACCATTGCGCAGGTCTGATCCGCAATTACAGAAATAGTTTGGTGTAGGGTAGTGCTGCCAAAGGAGGGTCAACCATTTATTACTGTAAATCCAAATGTTCACATACATTTTCCACACTACACTATGAATGTTTACGCGGTGTGTTCAAAAAATACATGAAAACCTATAATTGTTTGTGTTTAAGCAGACTGTGTTTGTCTATTGTTGTTACCTAGATGAAGATCAGATCAAATTTGATGACTAATTTATGCAGTAATCCGGGTATTTCCAAAGGGTTTGCATACAGTTGAAGTCGGAAGTTTACATACACCTTAGCCAAATACATTTAAACTCAGTTTTTCACAATTCCTGACATTTAATCCTAGTAAAAAATGCCTGTTTTAGGTCAGTTAGGATCACCACTTTATTTTAAGAATGTGAAATGACAGAATAATAGTAGAGAATGATTTATTTCAGCTTTTATGTCTTTCATCACATTCCCAGTGGGTCAGAAGTTGATATACACTCAATTAGTATTTGGTAGCATTGCCTTTAAATTGTTTAACTTGGGTCAAATGTGTCGGCTAGCCTTCCACAAGCTTCCCACAAGTTGGGTGAATTTTGGCCCATTCCTCCTGACAGAGCTGGTGTAACTGAGTCAGGTGTGTTGCTCGCACACGCATTTTCAGTTCTGCCCACACATCTTCTATAGGCTTGAGGTGAGGGCTTTGTGATGGTCACTCCATTACCTTGACTTTGTTGTCTTTAAGCCATTTTGCCACAACTTTGGAAGTATGCTTGGGGTCATTGTCCATTTGGAAGTCCCATTTGCGACCAAGCTTTAACTTCCTGCCTGATGTCTTGAGATGTTGCTTAAATATATCCGCATAATTTTCCTACCTCTATTTTGTGAAGTGCACCAGCAGCAAAGTACCCCCACAACATGATGCTGCCATCCCCGTGCTTCACGGTTGGGATGGTGTTCTTCGGCTTGCAAGCCTCCCCCTGTAACGATGTTCGTCTGAGGAAGAAGGAGTAGACCAAAGCGCAGCGTGGTATGTGTTCATATTTCCTTTAATTAACTGAACACTAAATACAAAGAACAAGAGAATAAATGAAAAACAAAACAGTCCCTCCCATATGGTGGAAACACTGAAACGGAAAACAACTACCCACAACCCATAGTGGGAAAACAGGCTGCCTAAGTATGGTTCTCAATCAGAGACAACGATTGACAGCTGCCTCTGATTGGGAATACCAGGCCAAACACCTAGAAATATAACACACAGAACAAAACATAGAAGGCCCACCCCAACTCACACCCTGACCAAACTAAAATAGAGACATAAAAAGGAACTAAGGTCAGGACTTGACACCCCCTTTTTCCTCCAAACGTATCGATGGTCATTATGGCCAAACTGTTCTATTAGACCAGAGGACATTTCTCCAAAATGTACGATCTTTGTCCCCATGTGCAGTTGCAAACCGTAGTCTGGCTTTTTTATGGCGGTTTTGGAGCAGTGGCTTCTTCCTTGCTGAGTGGCCTTTCAGGTTATATTGACACAGGACTTGTTTTACTGTGGATATAGATCCTTTTGTACCTGTTTCCTCCAGTATCTTCACAAGGTCCTTTGCTGTTGTTCTGGGATTGATTTGCACTTTTCGCACCAAAGTACGTTCATCTCAAGGAGACAGAACGCATCTCCTTACTGAGCAGTATGACAGCTGCGTGGTCCCATGGTGTTTATACTTGCGTACTATTGTTTGTACAGATGAACGTGGTACCTTCAGGCATTTGGAAATTGTTCCCAAGGATGAACCAGACTTGTGGAGGTCTACAATTTTTCCTGAGATCTTGGCTGATTTCTTTAAATTTTCCCATGATGTCAAGCAAAGAGGTACTGCATTTGAAGGTAGGCCTTGAAATACATCCACAGGTACACCTCCAATTGCCTCAAATGATGTCAATTAGCTTATCAGAAGCTTCTAAAGCCAGTTTTCCAAGCTGTTTTTAAAGGCACAGTCAACTTAGTGTAGATAAACTTCTGACCCATTGGAATTGTGATTAAGTGAAATAATCTGTCTGTAAACAATTGTTGGAAAAATGACTTGTGTCATGCACAAAGTAGATGTCCTAACCGACTTGCCAAAACTTTAGTTTGTTAACAAGAAATGTGTGGAGTGGTTGAAAAATGAGTTTTAATGACTCCAACCTAAGTGTATGTAAACTTACGACTTCAACTGTACTTTGTCTTGCCACTGTAAGCTTTTTGTTTGTATGGAAAAAGTCTGGGATCATTTATTTCAGCTCACGTAACATGGGACCAACACTTCCCATGTTATGTTTATATATTTGTACAGTTAGCTGGCTCATCATTGCTCATGAAAGGAAGTTAGGCTAGAGAGCAAACATTTCAGCCAGTTAGCCTAGGACAACAAACTGAAAGTGTATACAGAGTCATAGGCCGTTTCACCAACATGAAAGAGAAGAGGATGTCATTGCCATTTCTCTACAAGTAGGGGGAGTCAACATGTTTTTCTACTTGCACGCACTTACTCACACACACATCTCCATGGACGGCCACAACATTTTTAGCTTAAGTTGATTGGGCTAAATTGTTTTTTTGGTATATTTTAGTTGTCACTGTATTAAACTAAGCATAGGTGATTTGGTGCTGGAATAGTGGAGGCAGCTCCTGTTTTGTTTTCGACTTGCAGTAACAATCTGTGGTTCCAAATCAATGGTTTATTTCTCCAATGTCAGAAACATTAACTTGCTTGACCATGCTGTAGAGCATGGAATTGTTTGTTACATGCAAAATGCTTTGTGGACTTCACCGGACATATGTTGCTCTCTGGTTTTGTGATGAAACAAAGGTGTGGTTGAATTTATTCTGCAACTGTGTCTTTTATTATCTCGGCCTGAGGCCTATATATCACGGTGGCAATGCATATGAACTAACAGGTTATAGAGCAAACAACGCAATTATCACAACACATAGTTGTAATATGGCTTTTGAATTCCTGGATTAGCTTCTCCAGTGATTTTACCCATGCACCACTACTACTACCAATAGGTGCCCTTCTTTTGCAAGGCATTGGAAAACCTACCTGGTTTTTGTGGTTGAATCTGTGTTTGAAATTCACTGCCCGATAATTATATATGTGGGGTACAGAGAGGAGGTAGTCATTCAAAAAGGATGTTAAACACTATTATTGCACAAAGTGAGTTGTTTAGCGCATTTTTACTTGTGAACTTATTTAGGTTTGCCATTACAAAGATGTTGAATACTTATTGACTCAAGATATTTAAACTTTACATTTTGTGTTAATTTGTAAACATTTCTAAAATCCGAATTCCACTTAGACATTATGAGGTATTGTGTGTAGGCTAGTGACCAAAACAATCTAAATGTAATACATGTTTAAATTCAGGCTGTAACACAACAAAATGTGGAAAATGTCAAGGGGTGTGAATGCTTACGTTCCAGGACACTCCAATTAGAATGATATGTTATGTTTCGTATGGTATGTATTCATTTGTGGATGTCCATCATCCATTTCGTATATGATCTGTTACAAATGACAATTTGTATGAAACAGTATTTTACAAATTGCAATTCGTACAACATATTATGAATTTGCAAAATGTATGATATATTATGATTTACAATTTGTTGTGGCTAACGTTAACTAGGTGTCTAACGTTAACAAGGCTAGGGGTTAAGGTTATTTCGTTTTTTATTTAACACAATGACGGCCTAACCCGGAAGAAGCTGGGCCAACTGTGCGCCGCCCTACGGGACTCCCAATCACGGCCAGTTGTGATACAGCCTGGAATCGAACCCGTCTGTAGTGACGCCTCTAGCACTGAGATGCAGTGCCTTAGGCCGCTTTACCATGGTTTAAGGTAAAGGTTGAAGGTACAGGTTAGGGTTAGGGGAAGGGTTAGCAAAAGTAGTTGCAAAGTAGCTAAAAAATAAGTAAGTAGTTAAAAAGTTGCTAACTAGATCAATTAGGTCTGTTATGAGATTCGAACACGCAACCATCCAACCTGATCAACCACCCTCCCTTTGTTTGTCTTAAATAACCTTCTGTCTCATATAACCATACCAAAAGTAAAATTTCATACTAATTTGAGGGTGTCAGATGTACGTGTACTATGTTACGTCTAGTTTCGGGGACCAGGCTGCCAAGGCAGGGGTCTCTTTGGTTCAGATAAGATGCAGGCTCAAAGAGGTGTGGTTGGGAGGGGGGAATATGGTAATGGTGAACTTGTACAACCTGTTTAAGAGACTAGCGTTGATGGCCCTTGGAAATGTAGAAGGTCAAGATAGGAGATAGGTAATGATTTTAATACTCATAGTACGCTCTGTGGAGGGTTACGGACTCCCAAGTGGCGCAGCAGTCTAAGGCACTGCATCTCAGTGCTAGCTGCGTTACTATAGACCCTGGTTTGATACCGGGCTGTCTCGCAGTCGGCCGCGACCAGGAGACCCATGAGGCGATGCACAATTGGCCCAGTGTCATCCGGGTTAGGGGAGGGTTTGGCCCGGTCGGGATGTCCTTGTCCCGTCGCGCTGAGCCACTCTTTTGTTGCCTTGGCCGTGAGTTTTGGGTCATTGTCATGCTGGAATACCCATTCACGACCCATTTTCAATGCCCTGGCTGAGGGAAGGAGGTTCTCACCCAAGATTTCACGGTACATGGCCCCGTCCAACATCCCTTTGATGCGGTGAAGTTGTCCTGTCCCCTTAGCAGAAAACCCCCAAAGCATAATGTTTCCACCTCCATGTTTGACGGTGGGGATGGTGTTCTTGGGGTCATAGGCAGCATTCCTCCTCCTCCAAACACGGCGAGTTGAGTTGATGGCAAAGAGCTCCATTTTGGTCTCATCTGACCACAACACTTTCACCCAGTTGTCCTTTGAATAATTCAGATGTTCATTGGCAAACTTCCGACGGGCATGGATATGTGCTTTCTTGAGCAGGGGGACCTTGCGGGCGCTAGAGGATTTCAGTCCTTCATGGCATAGAGTGTTACCAATTGTTTTCTTGGTGACTATGGTCCCAGCTGCCTTGAGATCATTGACAAGATTCTCCCGTGTAGTTCTGGGCTGATTCCTCTCCGTTCTCAGGATCATTGCAACTCCACAAGGTGAGATCTTGCATGGAGCCCCAGGCCGAGGGAGATTGTCCCTGACATCCTTGGAGAGCTCTTTGGTTTTGGCCATGGTGGAGAGTTTGGAATCTGATTGATTGATTGCTTCTGTGGACAGGTGTCTTTTATACAGGTAACAAGCTGAGATTAGGAGCACTCCCTTTAAGAGTGTGCTCCTAATCTCAGCTCGTTACCTGTATAAAAGACACCTGGGAGCCAGAAATCTTTCTGACTGAGAGGGGGTCAAATACTTATTTTTCTCACTAAAATGCAAATCAATTTCTAACATTTTTGACATGCATTTTTCTGGATTATTTCATTGTTACTCTGTCTCTCACTGTTCAAATAAACCTACCATTAAAATTATAGACTGATCATTTCTTTGTCAGTGGGCAAATGTACAAAATCAGCAGGGGATCAAATACTTTTTACCTTCACTGTACACAGATGGTTCAAAAGATCCAAGGACAGGGCATACTGGGTCAGCATTTGTAGTGCAGGAATGTGGGGTGAAAGTCAGGGAACAGATATTACAGATCATCTGGCTGTATCTACGGTGGAGACGATGGCCATACTGTTGGCCTTGCAGTGGGTGGAGGAATTTAAGCCAGATGAAACCAAGATTGAACTCTTTAGCCTGAATGCCAAGCGTCACGTCTGGAGGAAACCTGGCTCCATCCCTACGGTGAAGCATGGCGGTGGCAGCATCATGCTGTGGGGATGTTTTTCAGGAGGCAGAGGCTGGGAGACTAGTCAGAATAGAGGGAAAGATGAACGGAGAAAAGTACAGAAAGATCCTTGATGAAAACCTGCTCCAGAGAGCTCAGGACCTCAGACTGGGACGAAAGTTCACCATCCAATAGGACAAAGACCATAAGCACAAAGTCATGGGGTCTAAATTCTTTCTGAATGCACTGTACATGACAGCTTCTGACCATTAGTGACTCACCACCCTAGCCTGTACTGAGCTCAAAGCCAGTCTTATGGGAATTTGTTGAACACACTGGTTGTTTTTAGATTTCTGAGAAAGGCGGTTTTGTTAATGTCTCATTTAGTAGTTTCTTTGCTCTGTCCACAGTGAGAACAAACCAAAGAATGGAGGAATCTGTGTGTTCAATCACAACTGCAATTGACATCATCATCCTGGCCAATGACGGCTGCTTTTCTATGGTATGTAAATCCTAGTGTGTCACTGTGAGCATTGTGTGTATGTGAGGCCTTCTCTGTGGTGTATGTGTGCAAGTTCGGAACGTGTGGGGCATTTGGTTGGCAGATGTATAACCCATTATTTGCAAAGATATTAAGTTGATCAAGATTGCCACTCAGTCTTCACGTCCTCTCTCAGGTTGGCCAGATACATGGTGGTCTGCCTGCCTGAGGTTGTCCAGGAGCCATGGTGAAATCCAGCCCCCACATTTGGTTTGAGATATCTGAAGTCAAAGACTGACACCTTGTGGCCAAAAGGTAATACTGCAGCTGCTTGTTGAGAAACAACTGCACGCTTTCCTTCCATGTCATCCTCAGACTCTTGCCTAAGGGCATTAAAAAGCAGTGGTGGAAAAAGTACCCAATTGTCATATTTGAGTAAGTAAAGATAGTAAAGTAAGTAAAGATACCTTAATAGAAAATGACTCAAGTAAAAGCGAGTCACCCAATAAAATACTACTTGAGTAAAGTCTAAAAGTATTTGGTTTTAAATGTACTTAAGTATCAAAAGTCAATTTAAATTGCTAAAGTATACTTAAGTATCAAAAGTAAAATAATAAATTCCTTATATTAAGCAGATTACAAGATTTTTTATTTAACTCCAACAAACTATTTGTGTTTGAGTCCACCAGATCAGAAGAAGCAGGGATGTTATCTAGTTAAGTGTGTGAATTGGACCATTTTCCTGTCCTGCTAAGCATTCAAAATGTAACAAGTACTTTTGGGTGTTAGGGAAAATGTATGGAGTAAGAAGTACATTATTTTGTTTAGGAATGTGGTGGAGTAAAAGTTGTCAAAAATGTAAATAGTAAAGTACAGATACCTAAACAAACTACTTACAGTAAGTAGTACTTTAAAGTATTTTTACTGAAGAACTTTACACCACTGTTAAAAAGCAACAAATCAATAATGGCACAATCTTCTAACGTGGTGCAAACAGTTATTATTAACATGTTATTCACTTTAAGTTTTTAGTTTTATTTTTCAGGTTGAGCAACCATGTTGCAGACAACTCAACACCCCATCCTCATCTTCCCAGAGGTTTAGTATCTAAACTTTTCTGATGGATTGAGTGCTGCTCAAATAGAGATGAGCTAAGGCACCTAATGAAGGCTGTACTATAAATTCAAATTCAAATTCATTTAAATCAAATAGAATTAGTCACGTGCCGAATACAACCGGTGTAAACCTTAGTGAAATGCTTACTTAAAACCTTTAACCAACAATGCCGTTTTAAGAAAAAAATAGATACATAAAAACAATAACTGTAACAAATAATTAAAGAGCAAAAAAAAATAAAAAAAATAACAGTAGCGAGTACAGGGGGTACCGGTACAGAGTCAATGTGAGGGGCACCGGTTAGTAAAGGTTATTGAGGTAGTATGTCATGTAGGTAGAGTTAAAGTGACTGTGCATAGATAATAAACAGAGAGTAGCAGCAGTGTAAAAAGGGGGGTAAATACAAATAGTCTGGGTAGACATTTAATTAGCTGTTCAGGAGTCTTATGGCTTGTGGGTAGAAGCTGTTTAAAAGCCTTTTGGACCTAGACTTGGCGCACCGGTACAGCTTGCCGTGCAGTAGCAGAGGACAGTCCATGACTAGGGTGGCTGGAATCTTTAACAATTTTTATGGCTTTGCTCTGACACTGCCTGGCATAGAGGTAGGAAGGCAGGAAGCTTGGCCCCAGTGATGTACTGGGCCGTACGCACTACCCTCTGTAGTGCCTTGCAGTCAGAGGCCGAGCAGTTGCCATACCAGGCAGTGATGCAACCAGTCTGGATGCTCTTGATGGTGGAGCTGTAAAACCTTTTGAGGATCTGAGGACCCATGCCACTACCACTAACTTGTGGAGAAGTACAGATCAGGGTTGGGTTATAAAAAAATATCAGAAATGTTGAACATCCCACGGAGTACTAAAAAATTTAAAGAATATGGCAACACAACAAACCTGCCAAGAGACGGCTGCCCACCAAAACTCACGGACAAGGCAAGGAGGGCATTAATCAGACAGGCAACAAAGAGACCAAAGGTAACCCTGATGGAGCTTCATAGCAGAGATTGGAGTATCTGTCGATAGGACCACTTTAAGCCGTACACTCCACAGAGCTGGACTTTACAGAAGAGTGGCCAGAAAAAAAGCCATTGCTTAAGAGAAAAATAAGCAAACACATTTGGTGTTTGCCAAAAGGCACGTGGGAGACTCCCCAAACATATGGAAGAACATACTCTGGTCAGATGAGACTAAAATTCAGCTTTTTGGCCATCAAGGAAAATGCTATGTCTGGCGCAAACCCAACACCTCTCATCACCCTGAGAACCCTATAAAACATCCCCACAGCATGATGCCGACACCACCATGCTTCACTGTGGGGATGTTTTTCATTGACGGGGACTGGGAAACTGGTCAGAATTTAAGGAATGATGGATGGCGCTAAATACAGGGAAATTCTTGAGGGAAACCTGTTTCAGTCTTCCAGAGATTTGAGACTGGTACGGAGGTTCACCTTCCAGCAGGACAATGACCCTAAGCATACTGCTAAAGCAACACTTGAGTGGTTTAAAGGGAAACATTTAAATGTATTGGAATGTTCTAGTCGAAGCCCAGGCCTCAATCCAATTGAGAATCTGTGGTATGACTTAAAGATTGCTGTACACCAGCGGAACCCATCCAATTTGAAGTAGCTGGAGCAGTTTTGTCTTGAAGAATGGGCAAAAATCCCAATGGCTAGATGTGCCATGCTTATAGAGACATACCCCAAGAGACTTTCAGCTGTAATTGCTGCAAAAGGTGGCTCTACAAAATATTGACTTTGGGGGGGTGAATAGTTATGCATGCTCAAGTTCAGTTTTTTTCTTATTTCTAGTTTTTTTCACAATAGAAAGTAAAGCAAAACCTTGAGACTTCCTTATATTTCGTGCACCAGCTGTTGTTTACAAATATACATATACCTCCACCCCTTGCTGTTCTATCCTGCTGAAAAAGTGTAAAACCCGCCAGCAGTATGCTATTAATGTCATCTTTCAGCCACGACTTGGTGAAACATAAGATATTACAGTTTTTAAATATCCCTTTGGTAGGATATACGTGCTTGTGGTTCGTATTTTTTATTATCCAGTGATTGTACGTTGGCTAATAGGATCGATGGTATGGGCAGATTACACATTCGCCATCAGATTCTTACAAGGCATCCAGACCTACGTCCCCGATATCTCAGTCTCTAGTCTCTTTCTCCTGCGAATGACGGGGATGAGGGCCTTGTCGAGTGTCTGGAGTAAGTCCTTTGCGTCCCACTCGTTAAAGAAAAAATTATTTCTTCCAGTACGGTGTGAGTAATTGCTGTCCTGATATCTAGAAGCTATTTTTGGTCATTAGACACGGTGGCAGAAACATTATGTACAAAATAAGTTAAAAATAGCGCAAAAAAACATACGCAATAGCACAATTGGTTAGGGGACCATAAAGCCGCAGCCATCTCCTCTGGTGCCATTATCCAAGATTCACGCTGTATTTAAAGATTCACCCTGTGTTGGATCTGTGTGAGTGTGTAATGCCATGGTGTGACTGTTTCCCACTCAGGCACCTGCATCAACAATACCTCAGTGATGATGTTGAAAAAGTGCAGCTTTGAGATCGACATGTTATGCTTGACCTGCTCAGTTTTCTACCACACAACACCAAAACATTTATAACAGATCCAGATAACCTGCTTTTACACTATGATTCAACTACTAGATATTAAATGTTTCTTTAGAATGTTTCTTTTTTTAAAGGAATAGTTTCACTATATTAAAATGAGAGTTAAAGTCACCTATCAGGGTGGCCCATAAAATGAGGGACAAAGATAAATTAATCACTAATAATGTTTTATGTTCTTAGGGTTTTACAATGATGGTGAACATTTTTGGGTTAAATGGATTAAAATAATCCCAGAAAATGGAAAAACATGAGGAAAGTCATTTTAGCCGATCTATTCATATAAAAAATTGGATTTATGGAATTTGTCATGTGTCTTACATTAACGGGGACTTTCAGAAAGCAATAGTGGTGCACAATTACTACTTAAAATATCAAAGGGACGCAAAAGGCACTCTATCCGTGCAACAACCCATTTATGCATATTTTGAAAACGGGAGGCAAGGTTACCAAGCAAAAGCAGACCAAAGATACAGATAAATAGGTCTATATCTGTCCCTGTCCTAGATGATAGAGATCATGACATGGAAGACCGTGTTACCAATGCTCATTATCAAAGCTCATTGAATGTGTTGCATTGATAATTAAAACATACTCTTTTGATATTGTCAACTTTTGTCTCAGCTTTTGTGGCTTCCCTTGGGGGTTGTCCTAGCCTGGGTGGCAGTCTTTCTGCTCTCTTGGCAACTCCTTATGGAATTTTCATGGCAATTATGTTTGGCTTGACAGTAATGTTCGGCTTGACAATAATGGCAATGGAGTTGGCCAGAGCACAAGCAGATCTGGGACCAGGCTATAGTTGCCTTTATTCAATGGATCCTGTGGGGACACACAAACAAACAAACACACTCACTCATTACCAGATCTTCTGTAAATCATTAAACCACACAATCAGTCATACTAGAATTGAATGAGCCTCTAAGAGTCTTGCCCAGCTGATATACAATTAATCTACCTGATGAATGTTTTGTTAAGGCTTGGCAAACATTGTTACAAGCCCTTTATGACCTGTAAACTTCACAAAACAACTAATGGTTCAATCAATAAGTTTATCTCTGCAATCCTTCACAAGGCATTGTGACCAAGTGATTTGGTTCCCCACACTTATTATTCAGATATAATGTAGGTATAATGGTAAATCCCATCCAAATTAGAGCCAATTTATGCTTGATCTGAAAATGTGTGGTCGGAGGCGACATATGGATGGTGTGACGCAATTACCAAATTGAGCTCTGTATCGCAGCTCCAAATGTTGGAATAATTTGGAGGGCTCCGTATAGCTCCGCATTGACATGATTGGTTGACGGTAGGTGAGGGCGGGAGGTCCTGTATAAACACAAACCCATTTCTTTGACAACTTCCTTTACAACAGCTCTGTGCTGCAAAAAAAACAAGAACAGCTCTGTGCTGCTCTGCGACACACAAGAATGAAGATTGTTTGTGAAATGCAGCTGAAGCTTTAAGCTTGTTTCAACACAATTCATTCAGTATATTTATAAGCTACTTGTGTTATCGTACAGTCTGCAATGTTTACCTGATGAAGGAATGTTGTTAATTAACACCCGAGTGTTACTTTATAACCGTATTTTATTTTATTTATTACAAACAAATTAGGAAAAGACCCGCACCTGCACTTTCTGTTTCATTATCAGTGGTCTACATGGTCTGGGAATGTCATGGTCAGATCAACAATTACAAATTATCAAGTTTTACTTTACTGTAATTCAATGTGTTTAAAAAAAAAAAAATCTGTATTCATAACTACACACTCCACATACACACTTGACATGCCATAGCAATAAGGTGTATGCCCAACTACAAGTGGCTCTGGGATTGTACAAGAGAAACGTAGTTATTTCAAGCTCCTCTTGTGTCTCATTGTACGTAAATTGAGCAACTTGACTGAGAGTGACAGTCAGTAAGGTAGATGTATGGGTTGGAACTGAGAAGTTGAGACAGCCTTACAATGCTTGCACAGCAAAAGGTGGATTCTTTGGTCGTCATTGTCACGTTCTGACCTCTATTTCCGTTGTTTTGTATTTATTTAGTATGGTCAGGGCGTGAGTTGGGTGGGCAGTCTATGTTTGTTTTTCTATGTTTTGGGGCATTTCTATGTTTTCGGCCTAGTATGGTTTCTTAATCAGAGGCAGGTGTCATTAGTTGTCTCTGATTGAGAATCATACTTAGGTAACCTGGGTTTCACTGTGTGTTTGTGGGTGATTGTTCCTGTCACTGTGTTTGTTGTCACAGGATAGGCTGTATAGGTTTTCACGTTCCGTTTGTTGTTTTGTAGATTTGAGTTATTTCATGTATCGTTCAGTTTTCCATTAAAGAACATGAATAACCACCACGCTGCTTTTTGGTCCGCTTCTCCTTCTACAGACGAACGTTGTTACAGTCATAGTTAGGGTTCAGTGGTCTGTCATAATCCCCATGAACTTCTGAGGTAACACCAGGGGCTTCCCCACTCTGCTCCCAGCAGCCCCCTGGTGTAGACAGACTGGGACACTCTGCTCCCAGCAGCCCCCTGGTGTAGACAGACTGGGACACACTGCTTCCTTCTCCACTTAGTCCGGCGGTTCTGGAACCATACCTGATGGGAGAAGATAAGTTTTAGTGTGCACTGTAGTTTGTATCAACAGCTGGACTGACCACTACTTAAACAACATTTTGTCTTTGTCATGCAACAAACCCATTTCTGGAACCACTTGTCAGGATAAAATGAGTGTAAGTGTGAAGGACTAAATGATGTTGGGCCATGAAGCAAACAGATTTACTTGAACTGTAGCCGTCTCAATTTACAGGAAATCGGTACGTGTGATTTCATATCACTAAAGTCCTCTGATGTTTTATGGCTCTATTGCCTCTTGTTGATTGGTTAAGATAGTCATGCTGTAAGACTGTGGGCGTAAAATTGAAACTGAAAGGGATGTATATAATTTATTATTAACTCATGTCCAGTGTGTGAGCCAGTTTAGCAGTGGTGGAAAAAGTACCCCATTTTCATTCTTGAGTAAAAGTAAAAATACCTTCATAGAAAATGACTCAAGTGAAAATCACCCAGTGAAACCCTACTTGAGTAAAAATAAAAAAGTATTTGCTTTTAAATATACTTAAACGGGATATTTTGTCAGGAAAAGATGCTAGAATATGCATACAATTGACAGCTTTGGATAGAAAACACTAACGTTTCCAAAACTGTAAATATATTGTCTGTGAGTATAACAGAACTGATGTTGCAGGTGAAAGCCTGAGAAAAATCCAGTCCGGAAGTGCCCCAGGTTTTGAAAGCGCTGCATTCCAATGACTCCCTATTCAGCTGTGAATGTACCATCAACGAGCTTACGCTTTCTACGTATTCTCCAAGGTGTCTACAGCATTGTGACGTAGTTTTACGCATTTCTGTTGAAGAATAGCCATAGGCGGCCACATTGCGTAAGTGGTCACATGGTGGCTCCGAGAGAGATTCTCGCGTAAAATACAGAGTTAGCCATTATTGCAATCGGTCCTAGTGAAAAATGAATTGTCCCAACGGATATATTATCAAATAGATATTAGAAAAACACCTTGAGGATGGATTCTAAACAACGTTTGCCATGTTTCTGTCGATATTATGGAGCTAATTTGGAATATTTTTCAGCGTTGTGGTGACCGCAATTTTGGGCGATTTCTCAGCCAAACGTGAAGAACAAACGGAGCTATTTCGCCTAAAAAAATAATATTTTGGGAAAAAATGAACATGGCTGTCTACCTGGGAGTCTCGTGAGTGAAAACATCCGAAGTTCATCAAAGGTAAACGATTTAATTTGATTGCTTTTCTGATTTCCGTGACAAGGTTGCCTGCTGCTAGCAAGGCATAATGCTATGCTAGGCTATGATAAACTTACACAAATGCTTGTCTAGAGTTGGCTGTAAAGCATATTTTGAAAATCTGAGATGACAGGGTGATTAACAAAAGGCTAAGCTGTGTTCCAATATATTTCACTTGTGATTTTCATGAATAGGAAGATTTTCTAGGAAGATTTATGTCCGTTGCGTTATGCTAATTCGTGTCAGATGATGACAACGGTCCCGTTCACGGGATGGGGTGTCACTACAGGTTAACCTCTCTGCGCACCGAACACGTTAGCAGGATTAAATTCGACAACATACTGTGATCTCTACATAAATAGTCATATTAAACATTCATGAAAATACAAGTGTCTCACATGCGTCGAAAGCCTAGAATCTTGCTAATCCAACTGCATTGTCAGATTTAAAAAAGGATTTACTGCGAAAGAATACGATGTAGGGGGTAGCTGTAAGAGGTTATTAAAACGGGAACGTTTTTTTTCAAAAAATGAAAATACTGCCCCCTAACACCAAGAGGTTTTAAGTATCAAAAGTAAAAGTAAATAATAAAAAATTCCTTATATCAAGCAAGCCAGACGGCACAATTTTCTTGGCAACAAAGAGACCAAAGATAACCCTGATGGAGCTTTATAGCAGAGATAGGAGCATCTGTCGATAGGACCACTTTAAGCCGTACACTCCACAGAGCTGGGCTTTACAGAAGCCATTGATTAAAACCTCTTAAGTCTACCCCCTCCTTTTTCGAACATTCTGTTAAAAATCGAGCAACTTTTCAGCGTCCTGCTACTCATGCCAGGAATATAGTATATGCATATGATTAGTATGTGTGGATAGAAAACGCTCTGAAGTTTCTAAAACTGGTTAAATCACGGCTGTGACTATAACAGATCGTGTGTTTCATCGAAAAGCGCAAGAAAAACTGCTCTCTGAAAGCTAAAAATAATTTCCATGCGTCACTTTCATGGGTTGTTAAAAGGGCACAAAATTAATTATGGACCTGCATGCAATTCCTACAGATTCCACACGATGTCGCCATTGTCGTCATTTTCCAGGGACTTTTTTGTTGGTAAATCCAACTAACTGGATTCAATTTCTTCCGGTCTCCGCCAGGATGTTGTGAAGTGCACATTTTCAGCCATTGATTTGAAGACGAGGAGCTATTGAATACACATCGCCCTGTAATCATTTTGATAGATTATAAACGTTTACTAATACCTAAAGTTGGATTACAAAAGTATTTTGAAGTGTTTTGTGAAAGTTTATCGTCGACTTTTTTAATTTTAAAAAATGACGCTGCGTTTTAAAACAATGTTTTTTTCTGAATTACACAGCTTCCATAGAAAGCTATTTTGGGTATATATGGACCGATTTAAACGAAAAAAAGACCCAATAGTGATGTTTATGGGGCATATAGGAGTGCCAAGAAAGAAGCTTGTCAAAGGTAATGAATGTTTTATATTTTATTTCTGTGTTTTGTGTAGCGCCGGCTACGCTAAATCTTTGTTTACGTCGCATTCAGGCATTTTGGGGTGTTGCATGCTATCAGATAATAGCTTCTCATGCTTTCGCCGAAAAGCATTTTAAAAATCTGACTTGTTGGCTAGGTTCACAACGAGTGTAGCTTTAATTCAATACCCTGCATGTGCATTTTGATGAACGTTTGAGTTTTAACGAGTACATTTAGCATTTAGCGTAGCGCATTTGCATTTCCAGGTGTCTACTTGAGACATCTGCGTCTCAAGTAGGAGCAAGAAGTTAAGAGAAAAATAAGCAAACACGTTTGGTGTTTGCCAAAAGGCATGTGGGATACTCCCCAAATATATGGAGGAAGATACTCTGGTCAGAATGCGACTAAAATTCAGCTTTTTGGCCATCAAGGAAAATGCTATGTCTGGCGCAAACCCAACACCTCTCATCACCCCGAGAACCCTATCCCCACAGGGAAGCATGGTGGTGTCGGCATCATGCTGTGGAGGTGTTTTTCATCGACGGGGACTGGGAAACTGGTCAGAATTGAAGGAATGATAGATGGCGCTAAATACAGGGAAAATCTTGAGGGAAACCTGGTTTCAGTCTTCCAGTGATTTGAGACTGGTACGGAGGTTCACCTTCCAGCAGGACAATGACCCTAAGCATACTGCTAAAGCAACACTTGAGTGGTTTAAAGGGAAACATTTAAATGTCTTGGAATGTTCTAGTCAAAGCCCAGACCTCAATCCAATTGAGAATCTGTGGTATGACTTAAAGATTGCTGTACACCAGCGGAACCCATCCAATTTGAAGGAGCTAGAGCAGTTTTGTCTTGAAGAATTGGCAAAAATCCCAATGGCTAGATGTGCCATGCTCATAGAGACATACCCCAAGAGACTTGCAGCTGTAATTGCTGCAAAAGGTAGCTCTACAAAGTATTAACTTTGGGGAGGGTGAATAGTTATGCATGCTCAAGTTCTGTTTTTTTCTTATTTCTTGTTTTTTTCACAATATAAAGTATTTTGCATCTTCAAGGTGGTAGACATGTTGTGTAAATGAAATGATACAAACCCCCCAAAAAAATCAATTTTCATTCAAGGTTGTAAGGCAGCAAAATAGGAAAAATGCCAAGAGGGGTGAATACTTTCGCAAGCCACTGTAGTCCAGTCTGTGCTAGCAAAACTGTCCTGTAGTTTAGCATCTGCTTAATAATCTGATCACTTTTCTATTCCCTGCTTTAGTTTTTCTTGTATGCAGAAATCAGGAGGCTGGAATTATGGTCAGATTTGCCAAATGGAGGGCGAGCTTTGTACATGTCTCTGTGTGTGGAGTAAAGGTGGTCGAGAGTTTTTTTTTCTCCTCTGGTTGCACATTTAACATACTGATAGAAAATAGATAAAACAGATTTCAATTTCCATGCATTAACGTCCCTGGCCACTAGGAGATCCGCCTCTGGATTAGCGTCTTCCTGTTTGGTTATGGCCGTATACAGCTCATTGAGTGCGGTCTTAGTGCCAGCATCGGTTTGTGGTGGTAAATAGACAACTACGAAGAATATAGATGAGAACCCTCTTGGTAAATAGTGTGGTCTACAGCTTGTCATGATGTACTCTACCTCAGGCAAGCAAAACCTTGAGACTTCCTTATATTTCGTGCACCAGCTGTTGTTTACAAATATACATAGACCTCCACCCCTTGCTGTTCTATCCTGCTGAAAAAGTGTAAAACCCGCCAGCAGTATGCTATTAATGTCATCTTTCAGCCACGACTTGGTGAAACATAAGATATTACAGTTTTTAAATATCCCTTTGGTAGGATATACGTGCTTGTGGTTCGTATTTTTTATTATCCAGTGATTGTACGTTGGCTAATAGGATCGATGGTATGGGCAGATTACACATTCGCCGTCAGATTCTTACAAGGCACCCAGACCTACGTCCCCGATATCTCAGTCTCTAGTCTCTTTCTCCTGCGAATGACGGGGATGAGGGCCTTGTCGAGTGTCTGGAGTAAGTCCTTTGCGTCCCACTCGTTAAAGAAAAAATGATTTCTTCCAGTACGGTGTGAGTAAATGCTGTCCTGATATCTAGAAGCTCTTTTTGGTCATTAGACACGGTGGCAGAAACATTATGTACAAAATAAGTTAAAAATAGCGCAAAAAAACATACGCAATAGCACAATTGGTTAGGGGACCATAAAGCCGCAGCCATCTCCTCCGGTGCCATTATCCAAGATTCACGCTGTATTTAAAGATTCACCCTGTGTTGGATCTGTGTGAGTGTGTAATGCCATGGTGTGACTGTTTCCCACTCAGGCACCTGCATCAACAATACCTCAGTGATGATGTTGAAAAAGTGCAGCTTTGAGATCGACATGTTATGCTTGACCTGCTCAGTTTTCTACCACACAACACCAAAACATTTATAACAGATCCAGATAACCTGCTTTTACACTATGATTCAACTACTAGATATTAAATGTTTATTTAGAATGTTTCTTTTTTTAAAGGAATAGTTTCACTATATTAAAATGAGAGTTAAAGTCACCTATCAGGGTGGCCCCTAAAATGAGGGACAAACATAAATGAATCACTAATAATGTTTTATGTTCTTAGGGTTTTACAATGATGGTGAACATTTTTGGGTTAAATGGATTAAAATAATCCCAGAAAATGGAAAAACATGAGGAAAGTCATTTTAGCCGATCTATTCATATAAAAAATTGGATTTATGGAATTTGTCATGTGTCTTACATTAACGGGGACTTTCAGAAAGCAATAGTGGTGCACAATTACTACTTAAAATATCAAAGGGACGCAAAAGGCACTCTATCCGTGCAACAACCCATTTATGCATATTTTGAAAACGGGAGGCAAGGTTACCAAGCAACAGCAGACCAAAGATACAGATAAATAGGTCTATATCTGTCCCTGTCCTAGATGATAGAGATCATGACATGGAAGACCGTGTTACCAATGCTCATTATCAAAGCTCATTGAATGTGTTGCATTGATAATTAAAACATACTCTTTTGATATTGTCAACTTTTGTCTCAGCTTTTGTGGCTTCCCTTGGGGGTTGTCCTAGCCTGGGTGGCAGTCTTTCTGCTCTCTTGGCAACTCCTTATGGAATTTTCATGGCAATTATGTTTGGCTTGACAGTAATGTTCGGCTTGACAATAATGGCAATGGAGTTGGCCAGAGCACAAGCAGATCTGGGACCAGGCTATAGTTGCCTTTATTCAATGGATCCTGTGGGGACACACAAACAAACAAACACACTCACTCATTACCAGATCTTCTGTAAATCATTAAACCACACAATCAGTCATACTAGAATTGAATGAGCCTCTAAGAGTCTTGCCCAGCTGATATACAATTAATCTACCTGATGAATGTTTTGTTAAGGCTTGGCAAACATTGTTACAAGCCCTTTATGACCTGTAAACTTCACAAAACAACTAATGGTTCAATCATTAAGTTTATCTCTGCAATCCTTCACAAGGCATTGTGACCAAGTGATTTGGTTCCCCACACTTATTCTTCAGATATAATGTAGGTATAATGGTAAATCCCCCCAAATTAGAGCCAATTTATGCTTGATCTGAAAATGTGTGGTCGGAGGCGACGTATGGATGGTGTGACGCAATTACCAAAATTGAGCTCTGTATCGCAGCTCCAAATGTTGGAATAATTTGGAGGGCTCCGTATAGCTCCGCATTGACATGATTGGTTGACGGTAGGTGAGGGCGGGAGTTCCTGTATAAACACAAACTCATTTCTTTGACAACTTCCTTTACAACAGCTCTGTGCTGCAAAAAAAAACAAGAACAGCTCTGTGCT
Source organism: Oncorhynchus clarkii lewisi (assembly GCF_045791955.1). Classification (NCBI taxonomy): domain Eukaryota; kingdom Metazoa; phylum Chordata; class Actinopteri; order Salmoniformes; family Salmonidae; genus Oncorhynchus; species Oncorhynchus clarkii. Next base: position 36,156,684 of record NC_092151.1, on the reverse strand, counting down.
GCTCTGCGACACACAAGAATGAAGATTGTTTGTGGAATGCACCTGAAGCTTTAAGCTTGTTTCCACACAATTCATTCAGTATATTTGTAAGCTACTTGTGTTATCGTACAGTCTGCAATGTTTATTAATTAACACCCGAGTGTTACTGTTATAACCGTATTTTATTTTATTTATTACAAACAAATTAGGAAAAGACCCGCACCTGCACTTTCTGTTTCATTATCAGTGGTCTACATGGTCTGGGAATGTCATGGTCAGATCAACAATTACAAATTATCAAGTTTTACTTTACTGTAATTCAATGTGTTTAAAAAAAAAATCTCATTGTATGTAAATTGAGCAACTTGACTGAGCGTGACAGTCAGTCAGGTAGATGTATGGGTTGGAACTGAGAAGTTGAGACAGCCTTACAATGCTTGCACAGCAAAAGGTGGATTCTTTGGTCGTCATAGTTAGGGTTCAGTGGTCTGTCATAATCCCCATGCACTTCTGAGGTAACACCAGGGGCTTCCCCACTCTGCTCCCAGCAGCCCCCTGGTGTAGACAGACTGGGACACTCTGCTCCCAGCAGCCCCCTGGTGTAGACAGACTGGGACACACTGCTCCCAGCAGCCCCCTGGTGTAGACAGACTGGGACACTCTGCTCCCAGCAGCCCCCTGGTGTAGACAGACTGGGACACTCTGCTCCCAGCAGCCCCTGGTGTAGACAGACTGGGACACACTGCTTCCATCTCCACTTAGTCCGGCGGTTCTGGAACCATACCTGATGGGAGAAGAGAAGTTTTAATGTGCACTGTAGTTTGTATCAACAGCTGGACTGACCACTACTTAAACAACATTTTGTCTTTGTCATGCAACAAACCCATTTCTGGAACCATTTATCAGGATAAAATGAGTGTAAGTGTGAAGGACTAAATGATGTTGGGCCATGAAGCAAACAGATTTACTTGAACTGTAGCCGTCTCAATTTACAGGAAATCGGTACGTGTGATTTCATATCACTAAAGTCCTCTGATGTTTTATGGCTCTATTGACTCTTGTTGATTGGTTAAGATAGTCATGCTGTAAGACTGTGGGCGTAAAATTGAAACTGAAAGGGATGTATATAATTTATTATTAACTCATGTCCAGTGTGTGAGCCAGTTTAGCAGTGGTGGAAAAAGTACCCCATTTTCATTCTTGAGTAAAAGTAAAAATACCTTCATAGAAAATGACTCAAGTGAAAGTCACCCAGTAAAACCCTACCTGAGTAAAAATAAAAAAGTATTTGCTTTTAAATATACTTAAGTATCAGAAGTAAAAGTAAATCATTAAAAATTCCTTATATCAAGTAAGCCAGATGCACAATTTTCTTGTTTTTTAATTTTATTTTACTGATAGGATGCATGCTGACTACGCACAGTCCTGCAGTCAATGATGGGACAGGATGGCTCCAAAGCTGGTCAATTCAGAGAGTAGGGCACCAGACCTGATGCCTCAATATCATGTTTGAACTTTGAGGTTCAATGTTGTGCTGGTCTTACCTGAGCTTGTAGAGGGTGGCCTGTGCTGTAAACCAGTGCATGAAGGGACTCATGTGGTCCAGAGAAAAGTGGGCCAGACAGCCACTGGGCAACCAAACCCTGGATTGTTAGGATTCATCTTGAACCCATGTCATCTCTCAGTTGATCAATAAGTTGTTGTTTCCCTTCCTTTTCAAAGGGTTGTCATTGATGTCTGTATGTAACTCTCTTTCTTATCCAGTTACCACGTTTCCATCCACAGTTTTAATGCAAGTAAAGTCAGTGGGGAGAACAAGTATTTGATACACTGCCGATTTTGAAGGTTTTCCTACTTACAAAGCATGTAGAGGTCTGTAATTTTTTTTATCATAGGTACACTTCAACTGTGAGAGACGGAATCTAAAAATCCAGAAAATCACATTGTATGATTTGTAAGTAATTAATTAGCATTTTATTGCATGACATAAGTATTTGATCACCTACCAACCAGTAAGAATTCCGGCTCTCACAGACCTGTTAGTTTTTCTTTAAGAAGCCCTCCTGTTCTCCACTCATTACCTGTATTAAGTGCACCTGTTTGAACTCGTTACATATTTAAAAGACACCTGTCCACACACTCAAACAGACTCCAACCTCTCCATAATGGCCAAGACCAGAGAGCTGTGTAAGGACATCAGGGATTAAATTGTAGACCTGCACAAGGCTGGGATGGGCTACAGGACAATAGACAAGCAGCTTGGTGAGAAGGCAACAATTGTTGGCGCAAATATTAGAAAATGGAAGAAGTTCAAGATGACGGTCAATCACCCTCGGTCTGGGGCTCCATGCAAGATCTCACCTCGTGGGGCATCAATGATCATGAGGAAGGTGTGGGATCAGCCCAGAACTACATGGCAGGACCTGGTCAATGACCTGAATAGAGCTGGGACCACAGTCTCAAAGACAACCATTAGTAACACACTACGCCATCATGGATTAAAATGCTGCAGCGCACGCAAGGTCCCCCCGCTCAAACCAGCGCATGTCTAGGCCCGTCTGAAGTTTTCCAATGACTATCTGGATGATCCAGAGGGGGAATGGGAGAAGGTCGTGTGGTCTGATGAGACAAAAATAGAGCTTTTTGGTCTAAACTCCACTCGCCGTGTTTGGAGAAAGAAGAAGGATGAGTACAACCCCAAGAACACCATCCCAAACGTGAAGCATGGAGGTGGAAACATCATTCTTTGGGGATGCTTTTCTGCAAAGGGGACATAACGACTGCACCGTATTGAGGGGAGGATGGATGGGGCCATGTATCGTGAGATCTTGGCCAACAACCTCCTTCCCTCAGTAAGAGCATTGAAGATGGGTCGTGGCTGGGTCTTCCAGCATGACAACAACCCAAAACACACAGCCAGGGCAACTAAGGAGTGGCTCCGTAACAAGCATTTCAAGGTCCTGGAGTGGCCTAGCCAGTCTCCAGACCTGAACCCAGTAGAAAATCTTTGGAGGGAGCTGAAAGTCCGTATTCCCCAGCGACAGCCCCGAAACTTGAAGGATCTGGAGAAGGTCTGTATAGAGGAGTGGGCCAAAATCCCTGCTGCAGTGTGTGCAAACCTGGTCAAGAACTACAGGAAACGTATGATCTCTGTAATTGCAAACAAAGGTTTCTGTACCAAATATTAAGTTCTGATTTTCTGATGTATCAAACACTTATGTCATGCAATAAAATGCAAATTAATTACTTAAAAATCATACAATATGATTTTCAGGATTTTTGTTTTAGATTCCGTCTCTCACAGTTGAAGTGTACCTATGATAAAAAATTACAGACCTCTATATGCTTTGTAAGTAGGAAAACCTGCAAAATCGGCAGTGTGTCAAATACTTGTTCTCCCCACTGTAGGTTGGAGTCAACTACTCCACAAATTTCTAGTTAACAAACTATAGTTTTGGCAAGTCGGTTAGGACATCTACTTTGTGCATGACACAATTCATTCTTGAATTATAAGTGAAATAATCACAATTCCAGTGGGTCAGAAGTTTACATACACTAAGTTGACTGTGCCTTTAAACAGTTTGGAAAATTCCTGAAAATGATGTCATGGCTTTAGAAGTTTCTGATAGGATAATTGACATAATTTTCTTCAATTGGAGGTGTACATGTGGATGTATTTCAAGGACTACCTTCAAACTCAGTGCCTCTATGCTTGACATCATGGGAAAATCAAAAGAAATCAGCCAATACATCAGAAAAAAATGGAGACCTCCACAAGTCTGGTTCATCCTTGGGAGCAATTTCCAAATGCCTTAAGGTACCACGTTCATCAATACAAACAATAGTACGCAAATTTAAACACCATGGGACCACGCAGCCGTCATACCGCTCAGGAAGGACTTTGGTGCAAATCAATCCCAGAACAACAGGACCTTGTGAAGATGCTGGAGGAAACAGGTACAAAAGTATCTATATCCAGAGTAAAACGAGTCCTATATCGACGTAACCTGAAAGACCGCTCAGCGAGGAAGAAGTCACTGCTCCTAAACTGCTGTAGAAAAGCCACTACGGTTTGCAACTGCACATGGGGACAAAGGTTGTACTTTTTGGAGAAATGTTCTCTGGTCTGATAAAACAAAAATAGAACTGTTTGACCATAATGACCATTGTTATGTTTGGAGGAAAAAGGGGGAGGTTTGCAAGCTGAAGAACACCATCCCAACCGTGAAGCACGGGGGTGGCAGCATCATGTTGTGGGGGTGCTTTGCTGCAGGAGGGAGTGGTGCACTTCACAAAATAGATGGCATCATGAGGTAGGAAAATGATGTGGATATATTGAAGCAACATCTCAAGACATCAGTCAGGAAATTAAAGCTTGTTCGGAAATGGGTCTTCCAAATCGACAATGACCCCAAGCATACTTCCAAAGTTGTGGCAAAATGGCTTAAAGACAACAAAGTCAGGGTATTGGAGTGGCCATCACAAAGCACTGACCTGAAGCCTATAGAAAATGTGTGGGCAGAACTGAAAATGCGTGTGCGAGCAAGGAGGCCTACAAACCTGACTCAGTTACACCAGCTCTGTCGGACAAAATTGACCCAACTTATTGTGGGAAGCTTGTTGAAGGCCACCCAAACCATTTGACCCAAGTTAAACAATTTAAAGGCAATGCTACCAAATACTAATTGATTGTATGCAAACTTCTGACCCACTGGGAATGTGATGAAAGAAATAAAAGCTGAAATAAATAGTTCTCTCTACTATTATTCTGACATTTCACATTCTTAAAATAAAGTGGTGATCCTAGCTAACCTAAGGCAGGGAATTTACTAGGATTAAATGTCAGGAATTGTGAAGAACTGAGTTTTCATGTATTTGGCTAAGGTGTATGTAAACTTCTGACTTCAACTGTATGTATGGCAGGACCAAACTGGGGAGAGAGGTAGGAGCAAGCCCATATAATGCTTTGTAGGTTAGCAGTAAAACCTTGAAATCAACCCTAGCCTTAACAAGAAGCCAGTGTAGAGAGGCTAACACTGGAGTAATATGAATAATTTTTTTGGTTCTAGTCAAGATTCTAGTAACCGTGTTTAGCACTACCTGAAGTTTATATAGTGCTTTATCCAGGTAGACGGAAAGTAGAGCATTGCAGTAGTCTAACCTAGAAGTGACAAAGCATGGATGGATTTATCTGCATCATTTTTGGACAAAGTTTCTGATTTTTGCAATGTTATTTAGATGGAAAAAAAGCTGTAATTGAAATGTTTGTCGTGTTTGTCAAAAGAGAGATCAGGGTCCAGAGTAAAGCCACAGTCCTTTCAGTTTTATTTGAGACGACTGTACAACCATCAAGATTAATTGTCAGATCCGGCATCACCTCTACTTTATTGCAGACATGAAATAAAACAGTTAAAGTATAAATATTGCCAAGTCATTTTGCTAAGCAAAGACAACGTGATATGTGGAAGAGTGGGTAGGGGAGGCTGTGTTTTTATGCCACTCCCCCAACCTTTAACTGAAGAGGTTGTGCTGTCTCAAAACAAAACTATACATGCCACACTAAGAAGAGCCAACATCACTGCTGCCTTGCTACTGTATCAGTCCAGTGTGAAGACTCCACGGGAAGAAGCCAACTTCAAGACTGGCAAACCTGAAGAGGATGGAGATTGGTATGAGCACTGGTAAGAATACAATATGAATATTATTCACATTCCGATGTATTCATCAATATCTGTCTAGACAGATATAACACGTGTACATAAATTCAATTAATTAGAAATGTAGATATAATTAGACATTCAAAATTTAAAATACTATTTGGCAACATTTTGCACAAAAAGTATGTAGTTAATTGATATGCATGCTTTCTAGAGAGTTAAACTGATTATCTGATACTGGCGCTCTGTAGCGTTGTGTTTTTATCAGTGGTGGAAAAAGTACCCAAATCTCATACTTGAGTAAAAGTAAATATACCTTAAAAGAAAATGACTCAAGTAAAAGTGAAAAATATACTTAAGTATAGTTAAGTATAATTTCTGAATGAGTTATTTATTTATTATTATTATTATATTTTTAACCCTTTTTCTCCCCAATTTCGTGGTATCCAATTGGTAGCTACAGTCTTGTCTCATCGCTGCAACTCCTGTAATGGACATGGGAGAGGCGAAGGTCGAGAGCCATGCGTCCTCCGAAACCCAATCAAGCCGTACTGGAAGCCAGCCGCACCAATGTGGCGGAGGAAACACCATACAGTGCCTTGCGAAAGTATTCGGCCCCCTTGAACTTTGCAACCTTTTGCCACATTTCAGGCTTCAAACATAAAGATATAAAACTGTATTTTTTTGTGAAGAATCAACAACAAGTGGGACACAATCATGAAGTGGAACGACATTTATTGGATATTTCAAACTTTTTTAACAAATCAAAAACTGAAAAATTGGGCGTGCAAAATTATTCAGCCCCCTTAAGTTAATACTTTGTAGCGCCACCTTTTGCTGCGATTACAGCTGTAAGTCGCTTGGGGTATGTCTCTATCAGTTTTGCACATCGAGAGACTGACATTTTTTCCCATTCCTCCTTGCAAAACAGCTCGAGCTCAGTGAGGTTGGATGGAGAGCATTTGTGAACAGCAGTTTTCAGTTCTTTCCACAGATTCTCGATTGGATTCAGGTCTGGACTTTGACTTGGCCATTCTAACACCTGGATATGTTTATTATTGAACCATTCCATTGTAGATTTTGCTTTATGTTTTGGATCATTGTCTTGTTGGAAGACAAATCTCCGTCCCAGTCACAGGTCTTTTCCAGACTCCATCAGGTTTTCTTCCAGAATGGTCCTGTATTTGGCTCCATCCATCTTCCCATCAATTTTAACCATCTTCCCTGTCCCTGCTGAAGAAAAGCAGGCCCAAACCATGATGCTGCCACCACCATGTTTGACAGTGGGGATGGTGTGTTCAGCTGTGTTGCTTTTACGCCAAACATAACGTTTTGCATTGTTGCCAAAAAGTTCAATTTTGGTTTCATCTGACCAGAGCACCTTCTTCCGCATGTTTGGTGTGTCTCCCAGGTGGCTTGTTAAACTACACTTTTTATGGATATCTTTAAGAAATGGCTTTCTTCTTGCCACTCTTCCATAAAGGCCAGATTTGTGCAATATACGACTGATTGTTGTCCTATGGACAGAGTCTCCCACCTCAGCTGTAGATCTCTGCAGTTCATCCAGAGTGATCATGGGCCTCTTGGCTGCATCTCTGATCAGTCTTCTCCTTGTATGAGCTGAAAGTTTAGAGGGACGGCCAGGTCTTGGTAGATTTGCAGTGGTCTGATACTCCTTCCATTTCAATATTATCGCTTGCACATTGCTCCTTGGGATGTTTAAAGCTTGGGAAATCTTTTTGTATCCAAATCCGGCTTTAAACTTCCTCACAACAGTATCTCGGACCTGCCTGGTGTGTTCCTTGTTCTTCATAATGCTCTCTGCGCTTTTAACGGACCTCTGAGACTATCACAGTGCAGGTGCATTTATACGGAGACTTGATTACACACAGGTGGATTGTATTTATCATCATTAGTCATTTAGGTCAACATTGGCTCATTCAGAGATCCTCACTGAACTTCTGGAGAGAGTTTGCTGCACTGAAAGTAAAGGGGCTGAATAATTTTGCACGCCCAATTTTTCCGTTTTTGATTTGTTAAAAAAGTTTGAAATATCCAATAAATGTCGTTCCACTTCACGATTGTGTCCCACTTGTTGTTGATTCTTCACAAAAAAATACAGTTTTATATCTTTATGTTTGAAGCCTGAAATGTGGCAAAAGGTCTCAAAGTTCAAGGGGGCCGAATACTTTCGCAAGGCACTGTACACCTGGCGACCATGTCAGCGTACACTGCGCCCTACCCGCTACAGGAGTCACTAGTGCGCGTTGGGACATTCCTGCTGGTCAAACCCTCCCCTAACCCAGACGACGCTGGGCCAATTGTGCGCCGCCCCATGGGTCTCCCGGTCGGCTGCGACAGAGCTTGGACTCGAACCCAGAATCTCTACTCGGGAGACCCGAGTCTATTTATTCTAAGCCATAAAAAGGGACCTTGACCGAGAGGAGTATGTAGACTATTTCCCGTAATTGAGTAAACAGCTGGGGGTTTCTAAATAAATATATACAACAATTAAAAACAATCCATTGTACAGATTTGATAAATGCATACTTCACAACCAGGATGTGAACAAAGCATCAAAACAACTGCGGTGAATCATTCAAACTATTTCAAAGGTCTTGAAATAACCAGGTAAAAACTAACAAAAAAATGGCAACTTTAATATTAAATGGTGACCTGTGAGATTAGGTTAATAACTGGAAAGATTTCCATTGTTGTTTGTGTGTAGATGGTGCAAGTAATGAAATTAACATCTATTTTTAAATTTGCTAATTTAATAATTAGGGACCAATTATTAGCAAGTATCTAACAAATGATTTAATGAAAGCCGCTGAGAAATGCACCCAGGTAAATGATACCATACAATCACATACAGTGGAATGTTTGTGGAGTCATAATATGCTATGTATAGAGTTTAACATCAGTTTCAGTATAGAAACCGTGCTTCCCACGTGATCTTGTTAATCATGTAAAGCTAGGTACAAGGAGGATGTTTCAGAGAAATGTCTTGCTTATAATAATGTTAATAATGTACTCATTCATATGACTTTTGGACTATGGAAAAAATAGAAGGGTTTAGCACGAGACATATTGACATATAATGAAACTGAAAGATCCATAACATGAGGGTAGTGCGTACGGCCCAGGACATCACTGGGGCTAATGTGCAGTCAACATAAACTGTTCTCTCTACTACCGCATGGCAAGGGGTACGGAGTGCCAAGTCTAGGACCAAAAGGACAGTTTTTACCCGCAAGCCATAAGACACCTGAACAGGTAATCAAATGGCTACCCGGACTATTTGCATTGTGTGCCCCCCAACCCCTCCTTTACACTGCTGCTACTCTATACCTACATGTACATACTACCTCAATTAGCTCGACTAACCGGTGTCTGTATGTAGCCTCGCTACCGTTATAGCCTCGCTACTGTATATAGCCTCGCTACCGTTATAGCCTCGCTACTGTATATTGCCTCGCTACGGTATATAGCCTCCTACTGTTATTTTTCACTGTGTTTTTTAGTTTTTATTTCTTTACTTATCTATTGTTTGCCTACAGTTGAAGTCTGAAGTTTACATACACCTTAGCCAAATACATTTAAACTCAATTTATCACGATTCCTGGCATTTAATTATAGTACAAATTCCCTGTTTTAGGTCATTTAGGATCTCAACGTTGTTTGTAGATTGTGAAATGTCAGAAAATAGCAGAGAGAATGATTTATTTCAGATTTGATTTCTTTCATCACATTCCCAGTGGGTCAGAAGTTTACATACACTCAATTAGTATTTGGTAGCATTGCCTTTAAATTGTTTAACTTCGATCAAACGTTTTGGGTGGCCTTCCACAAGCTTCCCAAAATAAGTTTGGTGAATTTTGGCCCATTCCTCCTGACAGAACTGGTGTAACTGAGTCAGGTGTGTAGACCTCCTTGCTTGCACACGCATTTTCAGTTCTGCCCACACATTTTCTATAGGATTGAGGTCAGGACTTTGTGATGGCCACTCCAATACCTTGAGTTTGTTGTCCTTAAGCCATTTTGCCACAACTTTGGAAGTATGCTTGGGGTCATTGTCCATTTGGAAGACCCATTTGCGACCAAGCTTTAACTTCCTGACTGATGTCTTGAGATGTTGCTTCAATATATCCACATCATTTTCCTACCTCATGATGCCATCTATTTTGTGAAGTGCACCAGTCCCTCCTGCAGCAAAGCACATCCACAACATGATGCTGCCACCCCCGTGCTTCACGGTTGGGATGGTGTTCTTCGGCTTGCAAGCGTCCCCCTTTTTCCTCCAAACATAACGACGGTCATTATGGCCAAACAGTTTTTTTTTGTTTCATCAGACCAGAGAGCATTTCTCCAAAAAGTACGATATTTGTCCCCATGTGAAATTGCAAACCGTAGTCTGGCTTTTTTATGGCGGTTTTGGAGCAGTGGCTTCTTCCTTGCTGAGCGGCCTTTCAGGTTATGTCGATATAGGACTCGTTTTACTGTGGATATAGATACTTTTGTACCTGTTTCCTCCAGCATCTTCACAAGGTCCTTTAATGATATTCTGGGATTGATTTGCACTTTTCGATCCAAAATACATTTATCTCTAGGAGACAGAACGCGTCTCCTTCCTGAGCGGTATGACGGCTGCGTGGTCCCATGGTGTTTATACTTGCGTACTATTGTTTGTACAGATGAACATGGTACCTTCAGGCATTTGGAAATTGCTCCCAATGATGAACCAGACATGTGGAGGTCTACAATTTTTTTTCTGAGGTCTTGGCTGATTTCTTTTGATTTTCCCATGATGTCAAGCAGAGGCACTGAGTTTGACGGTAGGCCTTGAAATATTTCCACAGGTACTCCTCCAATTGACTCAAATTATGCCAATTAGCCTATCAGAACCTTCTAAAGCCATGACATAATTTTCTGGAATTTTCCAAGCTGTTTAAAGGCACAGTCAACTTAGTGTAGGTACACTTCTGACCCACTGGAATTGTGATACAGTGAGTTTGAAGTGAAATAATCTGTCTGTAAACAATTAGTGGAAAAATGGACTTGTGTCATGCTCAAAGTAGAAGTCCTAACCGACTTGCCAAAACTATAGTTTGTTAACAAGACATTTGTGGAGTGGTTGAAAAATGCGTTTTATTGACTCGAACCTAAGTGTATGTAAACTTCTGACTTCAACTGTAATATCGTTTTTTTTACTTAAAAATTGCACTGTTGGTTAGAGCCTGTAAGTAAGCATTTCACTGTAAGTACAGTGCCTTGCGAAAGTATTCGGCCCCCTTGAACTTTGCGACCTTTTGCCACATTTCAGGCTTCAAACATAAAGATATAAAACTGTATTTTTTTGTGAAGAATCAACAACAAGTGGGACACAATCATGAAGTGGAACGACATTTATTGGATATTTCAAACTTTTTTAACAAATCAAAAACTGAAAAATTGGGCGTGCAAAATTATTCAGCCCCCTTAAGTTAATACTTTGTAGCGCCACCCTTTGCTGCGATTACAGCTGTAAGTCGCTTGGGGTATGTCTCTATCAGTTTTGCACATTGAGAGACTGACATTTTTTCCCATTCCTCCTTGCAAAACAGCTCGAGCTCAGTGAGGTTGGATGGAGAGCATTTGTGAACAGCAGTTTTCAGTTCTTTCCACAGATTCTCGATTGGATTCAGGTCTGGACTTTGACTTGGCCATTCTAACACCTGGATATGTTTATTTTTGAAACATTCCATTGTAGATTTTGCTTTATGTTTTGGATCATTGTCTTGTTGGAAGACAAATCTCCGTCCCAGTCTCAGGTCTTTTGCATACTTTTGCAGAATGGTCCTGTATTTGGCTCCATCCATCTTCCCATCAATTTTAACCATCTTCCCTGTCCCTGCTGAAGAAAAGCAGGCCCAAACCATGATGCTGCCACCACCATGTTTGACAGTGGGTATGGTGTGTTCAGGGTGATGAGCTGTGTTTCTTTTACGCCAAACATAACGTTTTGCATTGTTGCCAAAAAGTTCAATTTTGGTTTCATCTGACCAGAGCACCTTCTTCCACATGTTTGGTGTGTCTCCCAGGTGGCTTGTGGCAAACTTTAAATGACACTTTTTATGGATATCTTTAAGAAATGGCTTTCTTCTTGCCACTCTTCCATAAAGGCCAGATTTGTGCAATATACGACTGATTGTTGTCCTATGGACAGAGTCTCCCACCTCAGCTGTAGATCTCTGCAGTTCATCCAGAGTGATCATGGGCCTCTTGGCTGCATCTCTGATCAGTCTTCTCCTTGTATGAGTTTAGAGGGACGGCCAGGTCTTGGTAGATTTGCAGTGGTCTGATACTCCTTCCATTTCAATATTATCGCTTGCACAGTGCTCCTTGGGATGTTTAAAGCTTGGGAAATCTTTTTGTATCCAAATCCGGCTTTAACGGACCTCTGAGACTATCACAGTGCAGGTGCATTTATACGGAGACTTGATTACACACAGGTGAATTGTATTTATCATCATTAGTCATTTAGGTCAACATTGGATCATTCAGAGATCCTCAATGAACTTCTGGAGAGAGTTTGCTGCACTGAAAGTAAAGGGGCTGAATAATTTTGCACGCCCAATTTTTCAGTTTTTGATTTGTTAAAAAAGTTTGAAATATCCAATAAATGTCGTTCCACTTCATGATTGTGTCCCACTTGTTGTTGATTCTTCACAAAAAAATACAGTTTTATATCTTTATGTTTGAAGCCTGAAATGTGGCAAAAGGTCGCAAAGTTCAAGGGGGCCGAATACTTTCGCAAGGCACTGTATGTATTCGGCGCACACGACAAATAACTTTGATTTGATGTTCATATTGAAAGATTTACCCATATTTAGCAAATAATGAAACCATAAACGAACGGACATTTCTGCTTAAGTGTAGTCAACAAAATGATATAATAATAAAGTTCATGAATATTCTGTACAACACATGAAACATTTTTAAGGTACTAAGCAGATTAAATCCATAAACTTCATCTTCCCACATGTTTTGACTTGTCAGCCATCTGCGAGAAAGTTTAAAATGTGTGTTAGCTTTAGGTTTTAAAGGAAGGTAGACTTGCCTGGTAAATAATGTCAGCTGATTGTTTAATTGTGTTTCAGAATGTTTTGCTAACAATTTTCCTCCCTCCCCTTTAGAGATGTATCCACCCAATATATGTGGGCGTCACTGTCTGGGGCCCCTGTCCTTCCACAAAGGGGCCTTGGGAACCGATGTGTGTCTGAGTCTGGGAGGTAGACGTGTGGAGAGGGACAGAGAGACCTTCCAGAATGGTCTGACTTTCAGCAGTCGTCCAATCAGGGTCCAGGAGAAGATACATCTGCGGGTGGAATGTTGTGACCAACACTGGCATGGAGCTCTGCGGCTGGGCTTCACCATCATACCCCCCTCCTCCTCTGGGCCCCTCTTCCCTCCTGCTATGGCTATCCCTGACCTCACCACCACCTACGGGTACTGGGCATCCATCGTGCCCTCCAGCCTCATCATGCCAGGGGCAGAGCTCCGCTTCTGGGTGACCCCTCGAGGAATGCTGGTTTACGAGGGGCCAAATGGTTTGAGGTACAAGCTACTGAAGGGGGTGGATGTGACACGCCCCCTGTGGGCCATGATAGATGTCTACGGACAGACCAGAGCTGTGCTCCTATTGGGTGAGGCACATGGTGAATTTCTTGGTTGATAAAGTAGCTTGTACAATCTTTTATTTTATAGATAGTATCACATTAACTCCGACTGATCAGTGCTTTATGTTCTTCCTTCCTTTTTCAGGATCAGAAAAGAAAGACTTATTGAAGTTGCGGATCCGGAGGTCCTGTCCTGTCCCTCCTCCTCCCTCTGTGTCTCATAGGGACAGCTGCATGTGTGTGAACGAGGATCATCCCTGTCGCACCCCTCAGGACTACAGGCTCTCTGCTGACCCTATCCCTACCACACAGATAGACCACTCTATAGGTGTGTAACTAACTGCATTATTAAAGCCAGGCAGTGCCGGCTCCAGGCATAAGCGACATAAACTGTCTTAGCCAGTAGGGGGGGACCAAAATAAATACGTTAATTAATTAATAAATAAATATATTAAAATATATATATTTAAGAACTCAGTTGGTGACTCAACTTATTGTTGAGAATTAGAATAGTAGAATACACAAGGTGCAATTTCGAAATTTGGTTGTGCATCAGTAGTCTTTTTCTTATGTCAGCCATTGACAGTCACTCAATTAGCCATGTCAGCTAACAGTTTTTAGATTGGTAAGTTAGTCTAGCCAGCTATCTAAGTTTGTAGTAACCATGGCCGAGTACCATGTGCCCAATGGCCCTGAACTCCCCCATTGATTTTGTTAGTCACTCGCACTCAGATATCATTAATATGGCCTAAGTCTTGACAAAATGTCTAGAATTGCAGGAAATTAGCTATAAAACTGCATACTTGTTCTCTCTGCCCCATGGCAAAATTATATTTGTTATCAAATTGCTAAGCTTTTCTCCACCCAATGGCAACATGTGTAGAATTGTAGAAAGCTTGCTTTAAAACTGCAACATTTTCTCTTCTCCCCATTGAAAAATGTGTAGAATTGCAGGAAATTCATTTTAAAATGTACATTTTTCTATCCGCCTCCAAGAGGGGGCTTCCCAAACAAATCTCGCTTAGGGCCCCCCAAAGGCTAGGGCATTCAGGTTGGCGAGTGTAGATATTTACAAAGTTGATACAGTTGCAGTGACGATTTTAGCATATACAGTGCATTCGAAAAGTATTCAGACCCCTTGAGTTTTTACACATTTTGTTATGTGACAGCCTTATTCTAAAATGTATTAAATAGTTTTTTCCCTCATCTATTTACACACAATACCCCGTAATGACAAAGCAAAAACAGATTTTTTGATTTTTTTGCAAATGTATTAAAAATCATAACTGAAATCACATTTTACATAAGTATTCAGACCCTTTACTCAGTACTTTGTTGAAGCACCTTTGGCAGTGAATTACAGCCTAGAGTCTTCTTGGGTATGACGCTACAAGCTTGGCACACCTGTATTTGGGGAATTTCTCCCATTCTTCTCTGCAGATCCTCTCATGCTCTGTCAGGTTCGATGGGGAGTGTCACTGCACAGCTATATTCAGGTCTCTCTAGAGATGTTTTATTGGGTTCAAGGCTCTGCCTGGACCACTCTAGGACATTCAGAGACTTGTCCGGAAGCCACTCTTGCATTGTCTTGGCTGTGTGCTTAAGGTCGTTGTTCTGCTGGAAGGTGAACCTTCGCCCAAGTCTGAGGTCCTGAGCCCTCCGGAAAAGGTTTTCGTCAAGGATCTCTCTGTACCTTGCTCCGTTCATCTTTCCCTTGATCCTGAATAGTCTCCTCGTCCCTTCCGCTTAAAAACATCCCCACAGCATGATGCTGCCACCACCATGCTTCACCGTAAGGATGGAGCCAGGTTTCCTCAAGATGTGACACTTGGCATTCAGGCCAAAGAGTTCAATCTTGGTTTCATCAGACCAGGGGATCTTGTTTCCTTGACACTTTTTAGGTGTCTTTTGGCCAACTCCAAGCGGGCTATCATGTGCCTTTTACTGAGGAGTGGCTTCCATCTGGAGCTCTGTCAGAGTAACCATCGGGTTCTTGGTCACCTGCCTGACCAAGGCCCTTCACTCCCGATTGCTCAGTTTGGCCGGCGTGCCAGCTCTTAGGAAGAGTCTTGGTGGAGTCAGCTCTAGGAAGAGTCTTGGTGGTTCCAAACTTCTTCCATTTAAGAATGATAGAGGCCACTGTGTTCTTGAGGACTTAAATGCTGCAGACAGTTTTTGTTACCCTTCCCCAGACCTGTGCCTCGACACAATCCTGTTTCAAAGTTCTAGGGACAATTTCTTCGACGTCATGGCTTAGTTTTTGCTCTTACATGCACTTTCAACTGTGGGACCATATATAGACAGGTGTGTGCCTTTCCAAATCATGTCCAATCAATTGAATTTACCAAAGGTGGACTCCAGTCAAATTGTAGAAAAATCTCAAGGATTATCAATGAAAACAGGATGCACCTAAGCTCAATTTCAAGTCTCATAGAAAAGGGTCTGAATATTTAAGAAAATAAGGTAAGTTTTTTATTTTGTATAAATTATTTAAAAAATTAAGACCAGTTTTTTCGATTTGTCATTACATTGATGAGGAAACACATTAATCAATTTTAGAATAAGGTTGTAACGTAACAAAATGTGGGAAAAGTCAAGGGGTCTCAATACCGAATGCAATTTATATCTTGGTGGGGCAAACTCAAAATAAAAAATAAAATATGTAGATGCCTGCCACCAAAGCCACTATACAAGCCTAAACAATACATTCATTGCACTATAACGGTGACAAATGGTGCCCACACACTGTTAGGGTCTACATAAAGCTGTCCCAACTCCTTTCCACTGCTACAGCTGCCTATCAGTGGAGCCTTGTCTGGCAGCGAAACAGTTCATTCAGCGTCATTTACAGCCTTTAAAAAAAAACATAGCTGATATGGCTGACTTGATAAAACAAATGTGGTTTCTACTGACAATTGAGATGTACAAACTTTGGCATAAGGGGACGATGAGCAGATAAGAGGCAATCCATAATTTTGATTAAGATATTAATGATTGAGCTAGGATGGATTTAATATAACTATTTTGTTCAGCACTTTTGTAATGTACAGTGACAAAATTTAGAACATGGGTCGTTCTTACAGTGTTTTCCCTGTACACCAAGTCAGAACTGTAGGATAAATAAAGGGTGCATATAAGCAGACAATGAAAGCTCTTACAATATCAATGATTACATTTCTCTAAAACAGGCTATAGGCTACATGTGCACCACCAAGTCAGAACAGTAGGCTAAGTTATGAGGGGAAAAGGGACCAAATTATTAGGGTGAGGCACATGGGCTACCAACAGCTTACTACATACCATACACTTAGTATTACTTTCTTAGCTACAGTATACACATCTGACTGGCATATTACAGAATTTAAGCAGCAGCATACAAGCCATTGTTGAACTCACGTTGTTGTGCTGTGCTCACTTGAACAGGAAGGTGGCGCAACAATCCTTTGTCGGCAGATTTTGTCATCAAAGTCTAGCATTCTCTGGATTTATGGTGCTTTCAAGACAACTGGGAACTCTGGGGTTAAAAATCAAGGTCATGACGTGTGATCTTCAGGTTGGAGCTCTAGAAAGAGGTCAGAGTTCTCAATATGAAATTCCGAGTTGAATGACTGTTATTTTCCCGGTCTGAGCTAATTTTTTTCCAGAGTTCCCAGTTGTCTTGAACGCACTAAAGTCTGAGATTTCCGAGTTTCCAGTTGTTTTGAATGCAGCAGAAGTCATAATGGATTGACAGCATGGCCAATGTTGAATGTTTATCCTTTTAAAATTGGAAAAGAGACCCTTAAACCCAGACTTGGACCACATATCCACTCCACTGAACAGCAGGCTAGTGATTGCTTTGCAATTCTTGCCGTTAGCCACAGATTCCTCCCAAACCACTCATTGTTGAATTTGCAATTTCCAACTTGTTGTGTAATGTTTATGTCGAATGGCCGATGAGCACCGATATGTTTTTATCTGATTTTTCTTCATAATTTTTCTTCAATCGAAGATTGAAAAGGATTTTCCAGTAGATTATCGACTTGATTCATGATGACTGCTAGCTAAGATTTTGAAAATATAATGTTGGCATGATCAGTCCAATCAAAGCTACGGTAGATATAACGGGATTTGACGTAATTTTACCTTGGCCAATGACCTTGATCCTTCTTGGATGGGCACTTCTAATGTAACTCTATGGCTGCATTTCAAACTCATAAAAGACACGCCCTCGTCCACTTACCCTCACCTTTTGCCCTTGGGGGAATCCCCGTCACCATCTTGGACGTCGGTCCAAACTATTAGCCAAACAAGGGAAGTTCGCAAAGTAAGCCCCTCAGCCCTCATTTTTGATTGAGTTTGCGACTGTACAATTATGTTCACGTTGGGGCCTGAAATGTCCCATAATTCAATTCGCAATGATTGTACATCCGCTATGAAAAGTCAGCCAAAACTTAAAACCTCAATGTTAATATGGATAAGTCAACATACAAGTGTAATAAAAACAAATGTAAAAAGGTTAGAAATTGTGCTACTAACGCACATGACGGCACAAACACATCTCGTAAAAGTAATGATGTTTTTGTTTGGTTAGCTTTTGGAAATTGTAGAAATAAAACATTTTCCTTTAGAAGTTCCAGCTAGGCAGGCTAACGTTAGTTAGCTAATTAATTTGCTATCATACAGTAGGCGTATATTAATAATGATATAGTTAATATAAGTAAACATGCAATCATAATTGACTGTAGCGCATATTAAGCACCCACAGGCTACAGTGGCTGAAAGCACAATCATCGCACGATGAACGAGTGACGAATTTCCATGCAAGGTGGTCCATTTTAAAAATCATTCCTTCCTCCCTCGCCCCTTGCCCTGCAAGTGTATACTCATCAGACATCATGATACGTCATCAGAAGAGTCCACTTAATTTGAGGGCTGAGGGGATAGGGTGTGTCTTTTAAGTGTTTGAATGCAGCCTATTGCAGCACCTAAGAGGCTTGAATTTTCGAGCTCTCCCCATAGATTTGGAGGTGATGTAGTGTCACCATGAGTGACAGAACACTGAACCAATCACGGCGCAACAAGAGAACATTACCATTACATATTTTCCGCTGGCTGCCTCACCAACATATAAAGCACTGAGCTAGGCTGAAACACCTGCAAATTGGAGCTGCCTTAAGAAAGCAAAAAATAGACCATGTTTGTGTGCCGCTTCATTAACTTAATAATCTTTATTTTTATTGTTTGCAAACGGATGTGTCACGTATTAACGTCAAAATAACATGCAAAAACAAAAAAACATTGTTTTAGCTAAATAGGTGCCCCACCTACCCTGAATGATGGGTCGCCACTTGTGCAGTTGTACAGTTTTATTTCAATGTTTGGATATGGATTTCTGTTGACCTAAAGGAACTGTGGTCTATTTACAATATAGTTTTCTTGGCAGCCTCTTTTGTTGGTGACCGTAAAGTTACTTGCTTTCTATTTATTCTGCACTGTAGATCGGGACATCGCTGGCGATTGCGTGGTCTGTCTATCTGCTAGAGCTTCTGTGGTCCTTCCCTGCGCCCACCGCTGCCTGTGCCTTCGCTGCGCCCTGCGGGTCACGGCCGAGTTTGGAAACTGCCCGCTGTGTCGCCAGTCAATCAGATACAGCGACGAGGACAGGGGGATAAAAAGTTGACCAACCGATGGGGAAAGGAGGGAGAAAAGCAAAGATAATCTAATCAGCATTATATTAGTTCATAATATTGCAAACATTTCCCTTATGTTCTTTTTTATATCAACTGTCTATTTTTCACTGTGACTTATGTTATAATGTAGGCATGTATACTACATGTAGGCATGAATACTTGATGAAGAACGTCTCACTGTAGATGTTTTATTTGTCAATGAATCCAAATGTAAATAAATGCACCCAAAATGAAGACCGTTTCTCTTTTATTTGATAACTTTAAATAAATAGGCCTAGGGAAATTACAGTCAGACAACTATGTAGCCAACTGAAGAAAAAAATAGTTTATTCTCAAAATGAAAGCATATCAATATTTCTGGTACTACAAACACAGTTTCTGTACCAGGCTACAGCAGAGATCTTGTGCAACTTCGGTGTGCAATATGCAGTAGGTCATGTCAGGATGAGCCTGCAGGAAGGGTACCACATGAGGGAGCGTTGAGATTGCCAGTGTTCTGCCATGGCCAGTGAAGAACCTGGATCTCAATCCCATTGAGTACGCCTGGGACCTGTTGGATGGAGGGCTAGGGCCATTCCACCCAGAAGTGTCCAGGAACTTGTAGGTGCTTTGGTGGAAAAGTGGGGTAACATCTCACAGCAAGAACTGGCACATCTGGTGCAGTCCATGAGGAGGAGATGCACTGCAGTACTTAATGCAGCTGGTGGTCACACCAGATACTGACTGTTACTTTTTATTTTGACCCCCCCTTTGTTCAGTGACACATTATTCAATTTCTGTTAGTCACATGTCTGTGGAACTTGTTCAGTTTGTCTCAGTTGTTGAATCTTGTTATGTTCATACAAATATTTACACGTTAAGTTTGCTGAAAATAAACGCAGTTGACAGTGAGTGGACTTTTCAATTTTTGCTGGGTTTATTCATTTTATCCACTTACAATACTTTGGCCGACAGAAAGTTTGTTCGAGACTCACAAGGGCCGGGTGAAGCAGCCCTTGTGGGCAGTCTCAGGGCTTGGATCTGGATACAGGTCGTGGTTCTCTAATCGTCTTTCGCTGTCTCCAAGCTTTACTGTCTGGGCACTAAATGACAAGGCAGGTGAGATTAATATTTTGTTGGATTTAATGCACCATCTATTCATATTTATCAAATAAATAATGATGGGCTATTCCAGGCTATGACATATCTAATGTTGTTTAGGCTACATGAGTTTTGTCTTTGAGTATTTGGCTATAAACAAGAAGCATAAGCATTTGTAATTCATGTGGAAGGGGAGGGAGGCAGTTCAATATTAACAATAGTTTATTAGGCAGACATTGTAAAAGTAATGTCATCGGTGGGTTCAATTCCACAGACATTAGGCTTTAACTCTGTTATATGTTACTCTATTATAAACTGGATGGTTCAAGCTCTGAGTCCTGGTTGGCTGACAGCCGTGGTATATCAGACCATATACCATGGGTATGTCATTTTTTTTTTTTACTGCTCTAATTACATTGAACCAATTTATAATAGCAATAAAGCACCTCTGGGGGTTGTGGTGTATGGCCAATATACCACGGCTAAGGGCTGTATCCAGGCACTCTGCATTGCATTGTGTATAAGAAAAGCCCACCGCCGTGGTATATTGGCCATTAATTAACCACACCTCCTCGTGCCTTATTGCTTAAGTGTATACCACCAATAAGTCGACTTACTGACAGAGATACAATCTTTTGGGTGGAGGCTGTTCTTGGGTGGAGGCTCCATATCTCACAAGTGCATAGACGCTCAACTGCCTTAACCACGCTCTTTGCTATATGTGCGTTATATCACACTCACTTGTCAGATTTACTCAGCTTGCTCTGTTTCCTCGACCTCTTACCCTGATGACATGATGGTAACCCTGACTGGACCTCCATGGTGCCTCCGCCTCTCACCAAGGTAGCTGCAAACAGAGACTGTCCTGCCACACACACACACAACACAAATGAACAGATACAACATTCTACATTTAGTAAAATGTCAGTCCATTTTCTCACACCGTCTCTATATCTACAGGTGAATGGGTTAAGTGAAGCTGAGCTGGCTAACTTGTGAGTGGGTGATATCATAGTGGAGATGAATGGAGAGTCCTGCAGGGATGCTGCATGTGCCGGCTCAGAAAAACAGCCAGAAATCCAGACCTCAGCTCACATTCCTCATAGACAGGTATGCTGAGAAAGAGTTATATATTCACTTCATTAGCATATTGTAAACAGATGACTGGGTTCTGTTCACTTTGTTTCTCTCGGTCCCTTCATGACAGACCTGAAACAGTCTTTGGACTGACCAGAAGGGTGCCTTTTCTTCAGGAGTTAGTCTGTCATAACCTGGTTGGTTCTTTTACTGTAAAGAGATTTATTGAACAGATTTTTGTTATGTGCTGCATTTCTAATATGAATTGTATGACAATACTCTATACAGATTGAAGCAGCTATAGGCAGTTTAAAAAGCATTCAAGTATATTTTTTTTATGATTTAATGTCTCTAGATTGCTGCCAGTCAACGGAGTAATGAGAACTACAGAAAACTAAAATATTGCATCACAGCGCCAGTACAGAAAGTTACCTTGATTTCCGTGCCTAACATATTTTCCATGATTCCTGTGGACAGGAAGACGGATCATATCCCCAACAACAACGAGGTGACTGATTCAGGACAGTAAATCGATGATCGTAGCCAACAGATTGTGATTAAAGTCATTTGCTGCCCCCATGTGGATACTCTTTAAAGTGTCCCACGCAGGGAGAGGTGACGCTTCCAATTACTGTATGCATTTTCATTACCTAAAGGTAACTCCTCTGTATATAGTGTATAACGAGTATCATAATTGCATTATTATTCACCGCTCCCTCCCATTTGTCACAGTTGTGATGTCCCCAGGCAGAGGTATCCTCTTGTGGATTCTGATGTCTACCAGACAATCCAGGGCAGGAGAGAGAGAGACACCCACAGCCCCTCAGCAGTCGTAACACCTTCCGCCTAGAAGAGGAGGTGCTGGAGAAAGACTGTAGAAGTGAGACAATTTATAGGTCAAACATCGAAGAAACAGGACTGAAGTGAATGCTTCCTTTTTCTTTTGACACGCGAAGGAGGTTCTGTAAGAACAGATAGTTAATTGCAGTGTGAATGATTTCGGGAGGTGCGGCCTGTACTGTGGGAATGTGGGAATTATTTGAGATACTCTTTGAAGAGGTAGGGTTTCAGATGTTTTCAGAAGATGGGCAGAGACTCTGCTGTCTTAGCTTCAGGGGAAAGTTGGTTCCACCATTGTGGTGTATGGACAGAGAACAGCTTGGGCTGGACTTAGAGGGGGCTGACCCATAGAGGATGGACGGCCAACATACCAGAGGTGGCAAAACACAGTGCTCGGGTTGGGGTGTAGGGTTTGAGCATAGCCTGAAGGTATGGAGGGGCAGTTCCTCTTGCTGCTCCATAGACAAGTACCATGGTCTTGTAGTGGATGCGAGCTTCAACTGGAAGCCAGTGGAGGCAAGGAGGAAAGAGAGTTGGAAAGAAATGAATCGAAGGCAGATGTCAGGAGGTTGAAGTCGCCAAGTACAAAGAGAGGTGAGCGATCGTCAGGAAATTAGCTTATCAAAGTGTCAAGCTCATTGAGGAACTCTAAGGACACCTGGGGGGTGTAGATGACAATAATGTTAAGCTTGAGTGGACAAGTGACAGTGACTGCATGGAATTCAAATGAGGAAAAGGACAAGTGAGAGAGGGAGAAAAGAGAAGCTCCACTGAGTAGACCTGTGCCACCACCGCGACAACCAGATGCTATTGGACGATGAGAGAAAACATTCAGATGAAGAGAGAGCAGCTGGAGTAGCAGTGTTATCTGGGGGTGATCCATGTCTCCGTCAGGGCCAAAAAGTCAAAGGACTGAAGAGCAGAATAGGCTGAGATGAACACGGCGTTCTTGCCCACAGATCAGCAGTTCCAAATGCTACCAGAGACCAGGAATTCCACATGGGTTGTGCGCGCAGGGTACACCAAATTAGAAGGGTTTCAGCCAAGGGGTGGGGAGCGTCTGTAAAGTTTACAGGAGGAGCGAACAGGTTTAGAAAACACACTTAGTTGCCAAAGCTACAAAATAGCAAAATGAAATCTGGAAAAAAGTAAGATACTCTTTTTCCATCCTTGAATAATTCTGCAGAACTGTCTTTGTTTCGGCAACGGTCTTAGTTTTGCGACGAGACCGCTGCTTACAGCTGGCGATGAGAAAATAGAAGACTGAAGTACTAATACTAATTGTTAATTGCCTTGCAGAGGTGTAGAGCACGCTTCCCTGTACTAATTGCCAAGGAGAGGAGAAACCACCCTTAATCCTGGTTGATGTGTCAACAATCATCTGCAAGGTATGAGCAGTCAGCAGTTCACACACCAAGTAGGCTACTGGGAAGACAGGCAGCACTTAAAGTAGATGGCCCCATCTAGCAAAAAGACAGTACTAGACAACAGATAAAGACAAACATTGTACTTATCACCTCTTGAGATATCAGGGCCCTGTTTCAGAAAGCAGGTGTAGTGAAAACTCAGTTGACTCAGAGTTGAAGGAAAATCTGGGATTTCGGTTTCACAAAACCAGTTCAGTTTAAACTTCGAGTCAGTTACTATGGCAACATACTCCTTGAAGGAAGCTAACCTGCTCGCTGGCAGGTTTTCTTCAATTTACCCGGAATTTCTCCTCCTCTTTAGCTGAAGCCTGTATAGTGAAGGTGGTGTCAGACATGGCATGTCCTTTTCTGGAAGAGACAGTTGATATTGAAGCACAAATACTCCACAGAAATCTGTCGGGAGAGGATGATCAGACCCCGCTTGGATGTTTAATCATTCCATGATGTTTATGTGTTTGAGCGTTTCCGTTTCATTCATCTGAACACTATTCTCAGTCCTTATATCGTTCATTTGACACATCGTGGACATACTCTCAGTTCGGAAACAAATTATTTGTGTTGCACTTGTTTTTTTTGCCAACGGGAGTTTTCTACATAACGTCGGTGACGCTGAGCATATATCCAAGGCAACCGTCTGTCTGGCTGTCTGTCAGAAATGTGACTCTTGCACTGAAACGTTTACTGTACTCTTGTGGTGTTCAAGTCACAGACCCACAAGACTCAGAAGAATTCCACAAAAGTGCAGGTATCAATCAAAGCAATAATTAATTCATTTAGTATGAAGCTTTGAGACTTGAAGCTCTATCCAGTTAATTTGAGATAGTTTATGGTTTCCAGGTGTGATTGGCTGCATATGTGAATAGGAAGTCTTTCCAAACACACCCCTATTTGCTGACCCCTTACCCTGATCCTATGTCCGGCCCTCAGCAATGTCATAACTTGGCTCACTGCAGGACACGAGCCAGGGTAGAGATGATCATTGGGATGCTCAAGGCCCGGTTCCAGTGCCTTCGTAGGCTCAGAGTCACCCTAGAAGGGCATGTGACATTGTGGCATGTGTGATTCTCCACAACATTGCCACAATTAGAGGAAATCAATGTCCTACTCAACCAGTGAACGATCCTGATAATGATCCTAACCACCCCGTTGACGCATGAGATGGAAGAGCAGTCAGAGACACAATATGCTACCATTATTTCTGATTGATCCATCACCTCCCCAGTGTCAAATAAAGACAATATGCCTTTTTATGAATTCTTCCTTATTTCCTGCAAGTACAGTAGTTTGTATTTTTTGTGTTGTTCAGACAAGTAAAATCCACCTGTGGGCACCTCACCCACCTTTAACTGATGTTCTACCTGTGGACACCTTTAACTGATGTTCTACCTGTGGACACCTCACCACCTTTAACTGGTGTTCTACCTGTGGACACCTCACCACCTTTAACTGATGTTCTACCTGTGGACACCTCACCACCTTTAACTGATGTTCTACCTGTGGGCACCTCACCCACCTTTAACTGATGTTCTACCTGTGGACACCTTTAACTGATGTTCTACCTGTGGGCACCTCACCACCTTTAACTGGTGTTCTACCTGTGGACACCTCACCACCTTTAACTGATGTTCTACCTGTGGACACCTCACCACCTTTAACTGATGTTCTACCTGTGGACACCTCACCACCTTTAACTGATGTTCTACCTGTGGGCACCTCACCACCTTTAACTGGTGTTCTACCTGTGGACACCTCACCACCTTTAACTGATGTTCTACCTGTGGACACCTCACCACCTTTAACTGATGTTCTACCTGTGGACACCTCACCGCCTTTAACTGATGTTCTACCTGTGGACACCTCACCACCTTTAACTGATGTTCTACCTGTGGACACCTCACCACCTTTAACTGGTGTTCTACCTGTGGACACCTCACCCCCTTTAACTGATGTTCTACCTGTGGACACCTCACCACCTTTAACTGGTGTTCTACCTGTGGACACCTCACCCCCTTTAACTGATGTTCCAGAAGTTGCATTTCTATGTTTATATTTAGCATCTGCAGCCTTGTGGTACATTTCTAAATGACATTTTTCAATTTGGTTCTCTAAGTACACTTTGTACAGCTGCTTCACAGGGAGCTATAGGAACACAAAAAAATGACATTCAATTTCACAGTGCCAGGTCTACTTAGTGTCATTGTAAGTCATGGGCCAATGCTGAACAACATCAGTTGTACTGTGGAGGTGGAGGGACCCTCTTCCTCATTGTAATTTCCATCATTGCTCTGTTAGAGAAAAAGGTGAATGTTTTATTATGATACAACACTATCAACTGTTAGATGGTTATTTTTAAGTTGTAAACCTCAATAGACTTCTCTGTATCTTCTCTCTGTGGCAGCTGACAAGGGGTTATAATGTAATGAAAATGAACCATTTTGATGTTCTACTCTAAACCATTATGAGAAATCTGTGGAGTATTAAGAGTACTTACAACTGCATGGAGGTATGTTATGGGAGAAGGCTCCACCAGACAGAATACACCGTCAGTAACTGGTAGCAGATGAAGATTAGACAAATGAAAACTTTACCCAGAAAAGTGCCCCACCTAATTTGAATTTGTTTTTTACAACAGTGTGCAGGCCACATCACAATTTCTCAAATATATAACTCTGAGTCACCTTAAAATAGATTGATGTGTGAAGGACAACTACGAATCTGAAAAAGTAACAGCAGTCATTTGCAAAGAATTACACCGCTACAAGAAAATCAACGTACTAAGTTGTGTCTAAGATGGATGGGTGGGCATCACTGAGGCAACACTGGCAAAAGGATGAATGTACATACAGTATATAATTAATAATTTGAATAACTAACCTCTTATATAGGCCATTGTGTCCTGGGGGGTGGTTGGGTCAGATGAGCTTCTTCCAATGATACCTTCAGTAATAGGTCACCCACTGTTTTGACTGAGGGTCATCTCCTCAGCCTCTGTGTGGTGGTGGATGTTTACCCGTTTATCAGCCCTCAGACGTTTTTATATTGGCTATAACGGAGGTCAAATTTGAACATATCCAATATCCAGTAGCACAACATTTGGAGACTTGTATGTATAAAGGCATTTAGGTGTTACTTTCAAATAAACAATATTAAATACTGGCAGTGTTGGGATGGCTGAATTTTTTTTTTTTTTTTAAATGTCACTACTTAAAAATATATCACATGTTGAATGTAGCCACTGAATGCTGTTTAATTATGTAGTGTAGGCTAAACAACATCACAATTGCTTGTAATGAAATTATACCTTACCTGTTTGAAGTATATTTTTATATTTCATCTTCAGTTGCTGCCAAGTATGTTTTGTGCCTGTTGGGTTGCACCTGCATAAATATTAAACACACACACACACACACACACACACACACACACACACACACACACACACACACACACACACACACACACACACACACACACACACACCCCTACACACACACACACACACACACACACATACATATTATATAAAATGTTGAATAAGTTTGACAGCTCAGAGTTAGTCAACCCAGAGTTCAGGTTTAAACTCAGAGTTTGTTAAACCTGCTTTCTGAAACTGGGCCCTGGAGTCCTCTGGCTACAGAATGAAGCAGTAGGGGGCAACCTTTACACGTTGGCTGCCTGTGTTAGTTTGCCCAAAGTGTGTGCAATTTTATTACAATAAAACTACATAATTTAACTATGTGTAACCATGATTTTAATTGAATTTAGATATTGAGCTGTTATATTAAATTTATGAGTTTAAATAGAATGATCTGAATACAAATCACGCTGTTATTATGTAAAAAAATTAAGTGATCACTTTTGAATAGGAGATGAGACATTTGCATGAGAGATATAAGAAAGCCCCGAAGGCATATGTGGAAGATGGACATTCAACATTCAGCAGGGGCCAGAAGCCAAAATTATTATAAACCACTTCTTTCAATACTGAATGCCTCAAGCATTCAATCATAACTGGCTACTGGGTTTCCAGGATAACACTGAGAATAGTTTTTTCTTGTATAGCTTTAGAACTAAAACCATGATAGGGTGTTTTGGCAATTCAGTCATTTTCCAACAGACAAAATTAATATTCTCTGGTACAGAGACAGAGAGAGAAAGAGAAAGAGAGAAAGAGAGAGAGAGAGAGAGAGAGAGAGAGAGAGAGAGAGAGAGAGAATTTGGTTCATTTGAATTCTGCTCAGAGTCAATTCTACTGGAATGACAATTACTTTGATGTAAATAAAGATGGGTAAGGTACATTGGAGGAGATGATGCTGTCTGTGCAGAGATTCATTTTTCCTCCTCACTACTACTTGGTCTGAGTGTCAGGTAGATTTTGGTCACGTTCACCGGCTCAGATCATCGGCATGCATCAACCAATGATTGCGTACCACGTCATCGACCATGTCATCGACTGACAGATTTCTATAACATAAGATGTAGTTTGCTGATACGTATAATACCTATCTAGGCGTTGCAAGATCTAGCAGACGTCAGCAACACCTGGGGAGGGGAACGTGCCCATTTTCTGCAGGCTCCTGCTTCAATAGACCTGTCCTGGTGAGCCTGGATCTCTCATTAAAGCCATGATGACTTGACTGACACAGGTTGGTCAGCTATCATGGACAGGTTGGTAGTAGCTACGAAGTCTCACATGTGTAGGCCTATACTGTCTAGTTTTGCATTAAGCGAAGACATGGACAAAATATAGTGTTTTCATCAGTGTACCTGGTAAAATATGTGCATGCATAATATTATATTTCTCCATATTGCAGCATAAATGTCACAACAAAACTTGTAAAGAGGATTCAGGGAAATGTCTGCACACCGAGAAAAGTCTTGACAGGAATTCTTTCAAAAATAATATACAGTACCAGCCAAAGGTTTGGACACACAAAATCATTGAAGGTCTTTCTTTATTTTTACTATTTTCTACATTTTAGAATAATAGTGAAGACATCAAAACTATGAAAAAACACATGGAATCATGTAGTAACCAAAAAAAGTGTTCAAAAAATATTTTTTAGATTTGAGATTCTTCAAAGGAGCCACCCTTTGCCTTGATGACAGCTTTGCACAATTGGCATTCTCTCAACCAGCTTTATGAGGTAGTCACCTGGATTGCATTTCAACTAACATGTGTGCCTTGTTAAAAGTTTATTTGTGGAATTTATTTCCTGAACCAATCTGAACCAATCAGTTGTGTTGTGATAAGGCAGGGGTGGTATACAGAAGATAACCTTATTTGGTAAAAGATCAAGTCCATATTATGGCAAGAACAGCTCAAATAAGAAAATAGAAACGACAGTCCATCATTACTTTAAGACATGAAGGTTAGTCAATGCGGAAAATTTCAAATGCAGTCGCAAAAAACATCAAGCGCTATGATGAAACTGGCTCTCATGAGGACCGTCACAGGAAAGGAAGACCCAGAGTTACCTCTGCTGCAGAGGATAAATTCATTAGAGTTAACTGTACCTCAGATTGCCCAAATAAATGCTTCACAGAGTTCAAATAACCGACACATCTCAACTTCAACTGTTCAGAGTAGACTGTGTGAATCAGGCCTTCATGGTCAAATTGCTGCAAAGAAACCACTACTAAAGGACACCAATAATAAGAAGAGATGTAAATGGGCCAAAAAACATGAGCAATGGACATTAGACTGGGGGAAATCTGTCCTTTGGTATGATGACTCCAAATTTGAGATTTTTGGTTCCAACCGCTGTGTCTTTGTGAGACCCAAAGTAGGTGAACGGATGATATCTGCATGTGTGGTTCCCACCATGAAGGATGGAGGAGGTGTGTTGGTGTGGGGGTGTTTTGCTGGTGACACTGTTGGTGATTTATTTAGAATTCAAGGCACACTTAACCAGCATGGCTACCACAGCATTCTGCAGCGATACGCCATCACATCTGGTTTGCACTTAGTGGGACCATCATTTGTTTTTCAACAGGACCCTGACCCAAAACACACATCCAGGCTGTGTAAGGGCTATTTGACTAAGGAGAGTGATGGAGTGCTGCATCAGATGACCTGGCCTCCACAATCACATGACCTCAATCCAATTGAGATGGCTTGGGATGAGTTGGACCGCAGAGTGAAGGAAAAGTAGCCAACAAGCGCTCAGCATATGTTGGAACTCCTTCAAGACTGTTGGAAAAGCATTCCATGTGAAGCTGGTTGAGAGAATGCCAAGAGTGTGCAAAGCTGTCATCAAGGCAAAGGGTGGCCACTTTGAAGAATATGAAATATAAAATATATTTTTATTGGTTTAACACTTGTTATGCTTACTACATGATTCCATGTGTGATTCCATGTGTGTTATTTCATAGTTTTGATGTCTTCACTATTATTTTACAATGTAGAAAATAGTAAAAATAAAGAAAAACCCTTGAATGAGTAGGTGTGTCCAAAGTTTTGACTGGTACTGTATATTTTTAAACGAAATAAATCCAAATATAGGCCTACCTCTATCATTTCCTACTATGATAAAACCAATTTCCGCATTCAATGGGAAATAGAGATTAATGTAAAAAATTGTAGTGCCTGAACAAAATTTTTAATGCAACATGTAACAATTTCAAAGATTTTTACAGAGTTACAGTTCATATAAGGAAATCAGTCAATTGAAATAAATTAATTCGTCCTTCATCTATGGATTTCACATAACTGGGCAGGGGTGCAGCCATGGGTGGGCCTGGGAGGGCATATGCCCACTGGGGAGCCAGGCCCAGTCAATCAGAATGAGTTTTTCCCCACAAAATGGCTTTATTACGTACAGGATTACTCCTCAACACCCCTCCCCCCTTTCGAACGATACTCCAGGTGAAGAAGCCGGGTGTGGAGGTCCTGGCGTGGCGTGATTACACGTGGTTTGTGGTTGTGAGGCCGGTTGGACATACTGACAAATTCTCTGGGGGACATTCCTGCATTCAGCATGCCAATTGCATCCTGTGGCATTGTGTTGAGTGACAAAATGGCACATTTGAGTGGCCCTTTATTGTCCCCCGCACAAAGTGCACCTGTGTAATGACCATGTCAGCTTCTTAATATGCCAACCCTGTCAGGTGGATGGATGGATTATTTTAGCTGATGAGAAATGCTCACTAACAGGGATGTAAACAAATTTGTGCACACAATTTGAGAAAAATAAGCTTTTTGTGTGTATGGAATATTTCTGGGATATTTTATGTCAGCTCATGAAACATGGGACCAACACTTTACATGTTGCGTTTATATTTTTGTTTAGCATATATACTTCTATTGGATAATGTTTCCTAATGATGTGGGTATTTTTTCAGGCATCCGGTCGAAAGTCAAGCTTTGTCATTCATTTGTGGGTGTGTCTTGGCTCAGCAAATAACCTGTCTCGCAAGAGTATTTCAACATACCACGCCCACTCAGCTGTTTCCTCAACCGTCCATAGGTAAAAGTTTTTCTCTGTCGCGCTACACTAACTTATCTACTTCTATGTAGCACACCAAAACGTTTCTAGACGTTATTCAGAGGCCCACTCGTCCAAACCTCCGCAGGTCTCAGCCATGTCTCTATCGGACCAGAGCCAACAGTGGTATCCCACCAGCGTACAGGTAACTGTGCTTCAGGCAAGAAGCCTGAGGATAAAGGGAAAAAATGGCACCAACGACTCATACGCCATCATGCAAGTGGCCAAGGATAAATTCGCTACGTCGGTGGCAGAAAAGAGTGTGGCACCCGTGTGGAAAGAGGAGGCCACGTTCGAGCTGCCGCTCTTCCACAACGGTAACACAGAGAAGTGTACGTTGCATGTCCACGTAATGCACCGGGCTCTCGTGGGATCGGACAAGTTGCTCGGGCACGCAGTCATCAACCTGTTGGAGCTCAGCGAGGTTAAATCCCGCAATAAGACTGAGTGAGTGTTCACGTCTCTGTACAGTAATAATCACAGCTTTCTATTTCTACATTGCTCAAGAAAGTGTTTGCCGTTAGTAACACAAATCCTTTTTAAGTGGATAATCTCTGTAGTTGTGATAGCCTATTTAAGACATTGGAGCACCACAATGTCACAACTCCATTGGCCTTCAATAGGGGTTGTAATTATACAAGAAGAGCAGGGACTGCTCCCATATTCCACTTGTGTAATAATCACCCAACTCAACATGCAACAACAATGTTATGTATTAATTACAACAATACAGTATAAGCGCAGGCTATAAGGCCTAAAGTGTTATCCCACAGTGTTTTACCCTGACAATTCACTCAGTAGAGTGCTACTACAACCAGTTGTTAGAGCCTATGGAATAATATTGATTGTTGCCCTGTTGCTTTTTAGTTCACTCCTCTTGCCTGCCTTCACCTCCCATTGAGTGACTCTGTTTGTTTTGACAGCCTACTGATTTAGCTCATAACAGTGTGGCATGCGAGCAGCACAACACCCCATTACCAATACCTCACAAATTGCCTGTCTCCTCAGTCATCAGTTCATAGCAGTGTTCTCTCCCTTTATGAATATCTGTTAAGGTTGAATATCTCCGAACCATTGGTTTGCAGTACTGAAGCCCTAAAAGGGGGGTTTGTTTGACTGTATACTGTATTTTGACTGTATTAATTTATGTTATAAAGAAGGTAATGTTACGTACATCAGTAAGTCTCAGGTGTTCATATATTATAATAACAGTCAAACCAATCCCTAATGTATAGTTTTGAACTGAACAATGAGGATTTGAGTCAACAGTAAAAGCCTCGGTCAAACAAAAGCTGAGCCTTGCGGTCGGTCGCCTGTCCTGGAATAAAACACCCAGCTGAAGTCTGGAAGGAAATGAGGAGGGGGGCAGGAAGAGTCAACCAGGGGTCTCAGACCTGTGAGGTGTGTGTGGCCATGAGTGCCCTCTTGGAGGTTACAAAAACAAAATGAACACAATGCTGTGACTGCAGCTTCTTATCTTCGGTGAAGCACTCAATGTGAAACAGAAAAGCAATAAAAAAAACTGACTGCTCACAGAATGACAAATATGATGAATAACTGTATGGGGGGAGAGAGAGAGCCTCTCCTCACTATTACTGCAGCTTTGTTGTTGAGAGGACAGTGTGGGTAAATGTAGGGCAAGGTAGGTAGGGGTGGCAGCTTTTATTGTTGTCCAATGTTATTATTCATTCACAGAAAAATAGAGCAATACATTTGGGAATCATACAAAAATGTAAAACGTCAGGCTTGTTCAACATGTCCCTCTAGTCCAGGGCTCTCCGACCCTGTTCCTGGAGAGCTACCCTCCTGTAGGTTTTTGCTCAAACCCCAGTTGTAATTAACCTGATTCAGCTTAACAACCAGCTAATTATTAGAATCAGGTGAACTAGATTAGGGTTGAGTCAATTACTGTGAAATGTACATAGAGACATTCCATAATTGATATAGATTACTGTGTGTGTAAACAAGTTTTCTGTTTAGTTAACGCATCTCCCTTTGAGGGAGGCCATTGCGTCTAAAAAGAATACTGATCCAGTCTTGAATATTAGTCAGGTTCACACACCCTCCTTCCATGTTACGGAGTGACTGACAACACCCCAAAGACTCATCCTTTCCTTCTACACCTCCCTGCTAGTGTTTGGAATACTGAGCAAGCACGTCAGGGACATTCGTGCCCGCTTGTGGAATCTACTTAGGGGCCACATAGCAGTCACAGCTGTTATACTGTACGCAGTAGCTGCGTAGTTATGTAAACATTTTAAACCAACTCTCTGGCCTTACAGCTGCACTATCACAAGCTGCATTGCCAAAGCAGTAAGGAATGGACACTTACAGTGAGCCCACTTATTATTTCATCCCAATATAGCTCTGTAATTCAATTGACGTTAGACAACAAAGGACAGTTCATTCTTCTCTGTGGTGAAAATGTCAAGTTGTTTTGAAAGTTTCACAGTGAACAGGACACACCCAGACAATCCTTGTAGTTGTTCACTGATTGGTGCCTGTGTGGACATCATGTCACACCTCTCAACTAGAGGTCGACCGATTATGATTTTTCAACGCCGATACCGATTAATCGGCCGATTTTTAAAAAAAAAATAAAAAATAAAATAAAAAAAATAAATAAAAAATAAATAAATAAATAAATTTAAAAAAAAATATATATATATATATATATATATATATATATATATATATATATATATAAAAAAATATATTTTTAAATAAATAATAATAATAAAAAATTAAAATACAAATGTATTTTTTATTTGTAATAATGACAATTACAACAATACTGAATTAACACTTATTTTAACTTAATATAATACATCAATAAAATCAATTTAGCCTCAAGTAAATAATGAAACATGTTCAATTTGGTTTAAATAAAAAAATTATGCAAAAACAAATTGTTGGAGAAGAAAGTAAAAGTGCAATATGTGCTATGTAAGAAAGCTAACGTTTCAGTTCCTTGCTCAGAACATGAGAACATATGAAAGCTGGTGGTTCCTTTTAACATTAGTCTTCAATATTCCCAGGTAAGAAGTTTTAGGTTGTAGTTATTATAGGACTATTTCTCTATACCATTTGTATTTCATATACCTTTGGCTATTGGATGTTCTTATAGGCACTTTAGTATTGCCAGTGTAACAGTATAGCTTCCGTCGCTCGAACCAGCAACATAACAGCCACCATCGAAGCAGCGTTACCCATGCAGAGCAAGGGGAACAACTACTAGAAGGCTCAGAGCGAGTGACGTTTGAAACACTATTAGCGCGCGTTAACTAGCTATCCATTTCACTTCGGTTACACCAGCCTCATCTCGGGAGTTGATAGGCTTGAAGTCATAAACAGCGCAATGCTTGACGCACAACGAAGAGCTGCTGGCAAAACGCCCGAAAGTGCTGTTTGAATTAATGTTTACGCGCCTGCTTCTGCCTACCACCGCTCAGTCAGATACTTAGATACTTGTATGCTCAGTCAGATTATATGCAACGCAGGACATGCTAGATAATATCTAGTAATATCATCAACCATGTGTAGTTAACTAGTGATTATGATTGATTGTTTTTTATAAGATAAGTTTAATGCTAGCTAGCAACTTACCTTGGCTTACTGCATTCGCGTAACAGGCAGTCTCCTTGTGGAGTGCAACGAGAGAGAGGCAGGTCGTTATTGCGTTGGACTAATTACCTGTAAGGTTGCAAGATTGGTGCCCTGAGCTGACAAGGTGAAAATCTGTCGTTCTGCCCCTAAACAAGGCAGTTAACCCACCGTTCCTAGGCCGTCATTGAAAATAAGAATGTGTTCTTAACTGACTTGCCTAGTTAAATAAAGGTATTTAAAAATAATATATTTATATATATATATATATATTTTTTTTATCGTCAAATCGGCGCCCAAAAATACTGATTTCCGATTGTTATGAATACTTGAAATCGTCCCTAATTAATCGGCCATTCCGATTAATCGGTCGACCTCTACTCTCAACAGACCCTTGTGAACAACACCCTGCTAGGGAAGGGCCGGGCATTGGAGAACAACAAGAGGAGAAGTAACTTTACTGAACATCAGTGAAAAGGAAGTAAACTGGAGGGAGTTGACTAAGAACAGAATAGAACAGTCAATGAAAGGGCCATTTAGTATGAAAAGGCCCGGCGTCAGAGTATCATCTCAACGCAGCAGTCTCGCATCCCAGTGTGAAGTACACAACGTGCAGTACTACTGCTGCTCACAGGCATGATAGACTAATGGAAAGAGATGGAACACTGTGCGAGTCAGCATTTAGGCTATTGTTCTCTTTCAGCATATACTCTTCCTGTGTAACCCTGAATGGCTGATAAAACAAGGCCTTCCTTGACACAAACTGTTCTTATCACAATGTGCAGCTGAGTCTCTTCCCCTCATACACATGCACACACACATTCACTGAGAGAGAGACATAACTGGAAGCCAGCCTTTTATTCAAAATATGACCCCTATAATAAGGTTTGCAGATTAAATCGGTGTTTGGTGCAGTCAGTCTTATAAAGTATCTGTTTATGAACAGCCTTGTCCTTGACATAGTTATGCCACAGAGGAGGTACTCCATGTACCTTCATTGTGATAAAAAGAGCTGAAGGAAAAATATGCACAGATAAATGTGCTGCTAAGAACAGGGTTGGAGAGCCCTGCTCTATACCATTGAGTCAATTCCCGTGAAATGTACATAGAGAAATGACATTGTTGTATATTACTGTGTGTGAACAAGTTTTCTAGTTCTCTCGTTGAATGACAAACACTTAATTGAATAATATTGTTGTACGCGCGAACAGCTGAACAAAAAAACCCTGCCGAAAACCCAAACCAAACAAGAACATCACAAAATGTCATCATAATATATGCAGGAACTGTTTCAACTGGGAAACATGCAATAGTCTTTACTGTTTTTCATCCTAAATTAAGTAACCTTCTTGTTAAGCCGGTTGCATGATTCCCAGTTGAAACAGTTTGTGCATGTGTTATGATTTGGTGACATTTTGGTGTTCCACATTTCTCCATTTTTTTTTTTTAGAGGCAAGTCAAAGTTATATAGCTAAAATCTACGCCCCTTCGTCATTGATTGGTCAACAAAATACACTAGCAGGAGTGGGAACTGTGGACTGGATTCTTAAATTAAGTGTTTGTTGTCATTTAAGAACAAGGGACGACTAGTTTTCATGCAGATTTTGTCCCTTGAGAAATACTGCACCGAACATCTTCGTTAGATGTAAAATTGCGCGACTAAGACCTCCCCTGCAAAAACGTCAAATCAATAAATCTGTAATGAATATTATCTCTGACTAATCCAGACTATTTTGAGGAAGTGTTCTCGGTAATGTTATTACTACGATGGCTGAAGAGGGACAACAATAATATTGGCACTTTTTTTTAACCGTTTTTCAACCGAAGCTCTTCAGAGTATGCGAGCACAGACATTCGCTTTGCCTAGTGGAGTTCTACCAGGAGCAAGCCGAACCGATCTATGCCGGTTATTAATTAGGCTGCAGGCTTATTTATTTCACAACTTCTTGAGAAATTTTACATCTCACTAAGCTGTCTCTAGGTATTTCAGTCCACACACAACATGTGACCATGTCTTATTTCGCTGCTATACACAGCACCAGGTGATGTACACTGCACGCACACACTTAAGTCTGGTAAGTGGACACTCTTGAAAGTGGATATTGCTGTGTCTTGTGATGTGTAAGGAGAGTGCTTCTTGGTTAGACTTTTAGAGTAAATCTAGTTTGGTTTTTGCATCTTTCTGATGACCTATGCAAAGATCCATCAGGATTTGCCATCTCCTTATATAGGATCAGACTTCTCATGCCCTATGTAAAGTCCATTCTCCATGATGATAATTGGTTTCATGCTACATGCTTTATCTGAGTAGGAGACAGTCTGGAGACAGGACTGAGGATCTCCACGGCGGATAGTTTTTTTCCCCTCTGTGTGACAGTGATAGGTTCATGTGACGTTGTTGTTATCTCTGACCTTTAGCTAAAATGCCAAACTTCAGCAGAATTTTTGTAATTTTCTTCTCAGACCTGAATTCTTCCCAGAGCTACTTTTATATGCCATCTTCATAGCCTCTCAACCTGTTTTTCGATGTCTGGTCAAAGGATGTCCATGGTAACTCATAAAACATGATTCATACACCTTATGTATTGTATATAGTCCTATCAACCTTCGTTTTGAGTTCTTCAGAAAATGTCTTAAAACCAGTGAGCCGTGTTCAGGGGGTTTTCTTATTGTGTTCTACTGCTTTCTCAAGGTTGACGATGGTGTATCTGATTTCTGCGGCAGCCAAATCCAGACTTAGCCTCACATTCCAGAGTGTTTAACTTGAAAAACAAACCTATTATGTGCTCCCCCTCTCTGGTGGTTGGGACTTGACCGTGGCTTTACCAGCTCCCAAACAGACCGCGTAATGTTTGACTTAAAGCAGATAACTCAGTGTTACTGTTTACACCACCTTCCTTCCAGTTCTCACTAGCCCCTGCCAGCTGCAGACAGCTTCTACCTCTCTCTGAAACAGATGCAGTTCATTCAGATTCATTCAGACATTTTATTTTTCATTTTCTAAAGGACTAGTGGATTGTCTTTTGAAAAATAACATGTTTTATTTAAAGAGCAGTTTCAAACATTGGCACGGTATCTAGACATTGACACAGCACAAATATCCCTCTGGTAATGATTTCTTACTCTTAACTCTAAACTGTGTTTGTACAGTACCAGTCAGAAGTTGACACACCTACTTATTCCAGGGTTAATCTTTATTTGGACTATTTTCTACATTGTAGAATAACGATGAAGACATCAAAATAATGAAATAAGACATGGAGTTACGTAGTAGCCAAAAAAGTGTTAAACAAATCAAAATATATTTGAGATTCTTCAAAGTAGCCCCCGTTTGCCTCGATGACAGCTTTGCACACATGGCATTCACTCAACCAGCTTCATGAGGTAGTTTTTTCAAGTGCAGTCGCAAAAACCATCAAGCGCTATTATAATACTGGCTCTCATGAGGACCGCCACAGGAAAGGAAGATCCAGAGTTACCTCTGCTGCAGAGAATAAGTTAATTAGATTTACCAGCCTCAGAAATTGCAGCCCAGAAAAATTCAAGTAACAGACACATCTCAACATCAACTGTTCAGAGGAGACTGCGTGAATCAGGCCTTCGTGGTCAAATTGCTGCAACAAAAAAAAACCTACTAAAGGACACCAATAAGAAGAAGAGACTTTCTTGGGCCAAGAAACACGAGCAATGGACATTAGACCAATGGCAATTTGTCCTTTGGTCTGATGAGTCCAAATTAGAGAATTATGGTTCTAACCGCTGTGACTTTGAGATGCGGAGTATGTGAACGGATGATTTTCGCATGTGTGGTTCCCACCGTGAAACATGGAGGAGGTGTGAGGTTGCTTTTCTGGTGACACTGTCAGTGATTTATTTAGAATTCAAGGCACACTTAACCAGCATTCTGCAGGGATACACCATCCCATCTGGTTTGCACTTAGTGGGACTATCAACTGTTTTTCAACAGGACATTGCCCCAACACACCTCCGGGCTGTGTAAGGGTCAGATGACCTGGCCTCCACAATCACCCGACCTCAACCCAATTGAGATGGCTTGGGATGAGTTGGACCGCGGAGTGAAGGAAAAGTAGCCAACAAGCCTGCTTCCCCATCAATTTAGTGAAGGGGGAACATGGACCTGAGAAATCAGCCTCAAATCCTGTCTGTGTGTGTTACTGATCTGACACATGTACAAGTAGGGTACATGTACAATGGAGACCATAAACTGTTGAATAGTAATGCCTCATTTTGCATAGTGTATTAATATAACATTTAGTACATTTACATGCACACTAATAATTCAATATTAAACTGATTATGGCAGTAGGCTGAGCATGGCATTTGTCATGTAAACACCTTACTCTGCTTCTCTTAATCAGCCTAAAGTCATAATCACAGTCAGTATACGCCGATTGAACAACCAGGATTTGGGGCAATCTTTGGAATTATTAGTAAACACCTTGGTGTATTTGATCTGCGCATGTGCAAGCGTCCCTCTTTCGTGAGTTTGGTAAAACTGAAAGTATGCGTCTTAGAAATAGTTTTCACTTACAAACGTTATACGTCCCAACTCAGAATCAAATAGGCATCACAAAAGTAACATGGTTGCAGTAATAGAATGTTTATTTTGATTGGTGATTTTCTGCATTTCCCAAAGTCCCATCAGGTAACCTGATTTCAGATGTGTCCATGTAAACAGGATTATTAGGGAAATAATTATTCTTTCAAAGCATGTAAACATTTAAATTGAACTACTATATTAACCTGATTTATTCCTAATGGTCATATTATTGTGTGCATGTAACCGTACTAATTACTAATGCATGATTTCCATGAGGATATGGAAAAGCGACATGGCAGCACATTTTTCGGTGCATATTTGTCTTCCGCTCTTTTTATCACAATGAAGGTACCTCCTCTGTGGCATAACTCTGTCAAGGACAATGCTGTTCATAAACAGATACTTTATAAGACTGACTGCACCAAACGCAGATTTAATCTGCAAACCTTATTATAGGGGCCATATTTTGAATAAAAGGCTGGCTTTCAGTTATGTCTCTCTCTCAGTGAATGTGTGTGTGCATGTGTATGAGGGGAAGAGACTCAGCTGCACATTGTGATAAGAACGGTTTGTGTCAAGGAAGGCATTGTTTTATCAGCCATTCAGGGTTACACAGG
This sequence comes from Oncorhynchus clarkii lewisi, assembly GCF_045791955.1. Lineage (NCBI taxonomy): Eukaryota > Metazoa > Chordata > Actinopteri > Salmoniformes > Salmonidae > Oncorhynchus > Oncorhynchus clarkii. The sequence goes on along the minus strand of NC_092151.1, from coordinate 36,117,026 downwards.
AAGAGTATGTGCTGAAAGAGCCATTAGAATAATAATAGCCTAAATGCTGACTCACACAGTGTTCCATCTCTTTCCATTAGTCTATCATGCCTGTGAGCAGCAGTAGTACTGCACGTTGTGTACTTCACACTGGGATGCGAGACTGCTGCGTTGAGATGATACTCTGACGCCGGGCCTTTTCATACTAAATGACCCTTTCATTGACTGTTCTATTCTGTTCTTAGTCAGCGCCCTCCACCCAGCTAACGCCACTACAGTTTACTGTAACTGTTGTAACTTCCTTTTTACTGACTTTAAGTTACTTCTCCTCTTCTTCTCGTTGAATGCATTCAGTTGTACAACTGACTAGGTATCCCCCTTTCTCCAATGCCCGGCCCTACCCTAGCAGGGTGTTGTTCACAAGGGTCTGTTGAGAGGTGTGATGTGACGTCCACACAGGCATCTGTGAACAACTACAATGATTGTCTGGGCGTGTCCTGTTCACTGAGAAACTTTTAAAACAACTTGACATTTTCACCACAGAGAAGAATGAACTGTCCTTTGTTGTCAAACATCAATTGAATTACAGAGCTATATTGGGATGAAATAATAAGTGGGCTCACTGTAAGTGTCCATTCCTTACTGCTTTGGCAATGCAGCTTGTAGTAGTGCAGCTGTAAGGCCAGAGAGTTGGTTTAAAATGTTTGTTTACATAACTACTCAGCTACTGCATACAGTATAACAGCTGTGACTGCTATGTGGCCCCTAAGTAGATTCCACAAGCGGGCACGAATGTCCCTGACGTGCTTGCTCAGTATTCCAAACACTAGCAGGGAGGTGTAGAAGGAAAGGATGAGTCTTTGGGGTGTTGTCAGTCACTCCGTAACATGGAAGGAGGGTGTGTGAACCTGACTAATATTCAAGACTGGATCAGTATTTTTAGACGCAATGGCCTCCCTCAAAGGGAGATGCGTTAACTAAACAGAAAACATGTTTACACACACAGTAATCTACATCAATTATGGAATGTCTCTATGTACATTTCACAGTAATTGACTCTATGGAATGGAGGGACAGGTTGAACAAGCCAGACCACATTGACCTTTTTTAAAAAGTTATTTTGTACATAATGTTGCTGCTACTGTCTCTTATGATCGAAAATAATTTCTGGACATCAGAACAGCGATTACTTACCTCGAACTGGACAAAGATTTTTTTTACTTAACTAGTCCGACGCAAAGGATATACTGCTTTGTCGGGAATGGGCCCAAATCCCTGTCTTTGTGTGAAAAGACAGAGAAAAAGGTTGCGGAGGTCGGGCTGCCTTCTGAGAATTTTGTAGTCGAGTGACTAAACCTCCACTACCATCTGTTCTATTGGCCAACATGTAATCATTGGAAAACAAAATCAATGATATACGATCAAGACTATCCTACCAACGGGACATTAAAAACTGTAATATCTTATGTTTCACCAAGTCGTGGCTGAACGCCGACACGGATAATATAGAACTGGCGGGATTTTTCATGCATCTGCAGAACAGAGAAACTACGTCTGGTACGACGTAACCAAATGCCTTTTTATGCTCGCTTCGAGGCAAGCAACATTGAAGCATGCATGAGAGCACCAGCTGTTCCAGACGACTGTGTGATAACGCTCTCAGTTGCCGATGTGAGCAAGACCTTTAAACAGATCAACATTTCCAAAGCTGCGGGGCCAGACGGATTACCAGGACATGTATTCAAAGCATGCGCGGACCAACTGGCAAGTGTTTACATTTACATTTTCAACCTCTCCATGACCGAGTCTGTAATACCTACATGTTTCAAAAAGACCACCATAGTCCCTGTGCCCAAGGACGCGAAGGTAACCTGCCTAAATGATTACCGCCCCATAGTACTCATGTTGGTAGCCATGAAGTGCTTTGAAAGGCTGGTCATAGCTCACATCAACAGCATCATCCCGGAAACCCTAGACCCACTCCAATTCACATACCACCCCAACAGATCCACAGATGACACAATCTCAATCGCACCCCACACTGCCCTTTCCCATCTGGACAAAAGGAACACCTATGTGAGAAAGCTGTTAATTGACTACAGCTCAGCGTTCAACACCATAGTGCCCACGAAGGTCATCACTAAGCTAAAGACCCTGGGACTAAACACCTCTCTCTGCAACTGGACCCTGGACTTCCTGACAGGGCGCCCCCAGGTGGTAAGGTTAGGAAACAACACGTCTTCCACGCTGATCCTCAACATTGGGGCCCCTCAGGGGTGCGTGCTTAGTCCCCTCCTGTACTCCCTGTTCACCCACGACTGCGTGGCCATACACGACTCCAACACCATCGTTAAGTTTGCAGACGACACAACAGTGGTAGACCTGATTACCGACAACGATGAGACTATATGGAGGAGATCAGTGACCTGGCAGTGTGGTGGCAGGACAACAACCTCTCCCTTAATGTGAGAAAGACAAAGGATATGATCGTGGACTACAGGAAAAGGTGTGCCGAACAGACAGTCGAGAGTTTTAAGTTCCTTGGTGTCCACATCACCAATTAACTTTCATGGTCCAATCACACCAAGACAATCTTGAAGAGGGCACGACAACACCTTTTCCCCTCAGAAGACTGAAAAGATTTGGCATGGGTCCCCAGATCCTCAAAAAGTTAAACAGCTGCACCTTCGAGAGCATCCTCACCGGTTGCATCACCGCCTGGTATGGCAACTGCTCGGCCTCTGACATAAGGCGGTACAAAGGGTAGTGTGTACGGCCCAGTACATCACTGGGGCAAAGCCTCCTACCATCCAGGACCTATATACTAGGCGGTGTCAGAGGAAAGCCCAGAAAATTGTCAGACTCCAGTCACCCAAGTCATAGACTGTTCCCTCTGCTACCGCACGTGAAGTGGTAATCCTAGCGCCAAGTCTAGGACCAAAAGCTCCTTAACAGCTTCTACCCCCAAGCCATAAAACTGCTGAACAGTTCATCAAATGGCCTCCCAGACTATTTACATTGACCCCCCCCCCCTCTCTATTTGTTTTTACACTGCTGCTATTTATTATGTATGCATAGTCACTTTACCCCCACCTACATGTACAAATTACCTTGACTAACCTGTACCCCCGCACGTTGGCTCGGCACCGGTACTCCCTGCATATAACCTTGTTATTGTTATTTTATAATTTTTTTGTTTATTTACTAAATATTTTCTTAACTCTATTTCTTGAACTGCATTGTTGGTTAAGAGCTTGTAAGAAAGCATTTCACTGTAAGGTTTACACCTGTTGTATTCGGTGCATGTGACAAAGTTCGATTTGTTTTACGTTGTTGTATAATTCCCAAATGTATTGCTCTATTTTTCTCTGAATGAATAATAACATTGGACAACAATGAAAGCTGCCACCCCTACCTACCTTGCCCTACGCTTCCCCATGCTGTCTTCTCAACAACAAAGCTGCAGTAATAGTGAGGAGAGGCTCTCTCTCTCCCCCCATACAGTTATTCATCATATTTGTCATTCTGTGAGCAGTCAGTTTTTTTTATTTTTATTGCTTTTCTGTTTCACATTGAGTGCTTCACCGAAGATAAGAAGCTGCAGTCACAGCATTGTGTTCATTTTGTTTTTGTAACCTCCAAGAGGGCACTCATGGCCACACACACCTCACAGGTCTGAGACCCCTGGTTGACTCTTCCTGCCCCCCTCCTCACTCACTTCCTTCCAGACTTCAGCTGGGTTGTTGCGGAACAGGCGACCTCGGGCCTCATGGGTTTTGCTTGACAGACTTTTAATGCTGACTCAGCTCTGCATTGCTTAGTTCTAAACTATAAATGAATGGTTGTTTTGACTGTTATTCCATTATATGAACAGCTGAAACATACAGATGTAGGAACAGTACCTTCTTTATAACTGAATACATACAACGGTGATTTCTTGAGGGTCATTGAACCAATCAGCATGGACGACAGGAAATGACTTGATGCAGTCCTTACGATGTGAGCCTTTCTTTTGTACTCTGACCTTCTTTTTCCCAGAAGGCATCTTCTACACAAGTGAAACAGACTAGGTGTAGAGGAACTTGTTTTGTGATATTCTGATTATATTTAATATACTGCATTCATCAAAAAAAAAAGTGTCTGGGGATTTTGTAAGTGATTCATTAAATATGAACCTAAATTGAGTGTAATCTTAACAGACTCCAACTATATTTTACCTGCATAGCCTGTAGCTATGATCACTCATAGAACCCTCCAATGTAAAGTCCATTAATTCAGTTTAGAAATCCACATTGCAAAATGATTTCACTCCCGGAACCTGGTCCCCCACCCATTTCCACTGCTGGCCTGTAGTAGCCTATACAGTACATTTTAAGGCATGGTGTTCAGTCTTAACATACAACAGAAGTGTGTTGCAACTTAGTAGGACGGCAAGGATGAAATTGTCTTTCTTTCTATGGTGACCATTTAGTATGAATCATAATGCCCACTGACTCTCAAGATCACTTACCGCATCATCGGTCATTTCCCCTGGCTCTTCCACCCTTGGGCCTCTCCAAAAAAGAATCACTGTTTCCATGGAAGGACTCTTCACATTTGAAAGGAGAAATAGCAGCAGCCCCAACTTACTGGAATTATTCTCTTGGCTATGATAAAACCCTTGGAACCAATAGGATTAGAGGTCAACAAATAAGGGGGAAAATACAGCCTTGAATAAAGCCATGCTATGGGTGACAGCTTTCTTTATTTGTGATAGCTAACAACATGTAGACACTATATCTTTTTAGAACTGGAGGTGAGGCCCAGGGACTGCTGAACACATGACACTTATTTGATCATCAGCCTTCCTCTGCTTATGCATGCTGTGGTTGTTCAGACAGATCAGTCTGCTAAGTGTGCGTTATCTGAAAAGAGTGGTGAATGCCTACACATTTCTAGTTATTTCTGAGTGCCCTTACAAGTTATTGGAGGAGCTCAGTAGACATCTAAACAAATAAAACATTACCTTGGTTCTTTCTTTCACTGCCTCACATTCATAGACCTTGTTCTTGAGCCATCTCTCCGATAAGAACAGCATGTGTTTCATACCAATTCAATTAAACTATTTGATAAACAATAGACTTTCTCTCAACAGATGGCATAAGCTGTTGGATAAGGCAGGCAAGCCAGACAAAGACAGGGGAGAGGTGCTGGTGGACATCCAGTTTATGAAGAACAACCTGACAGCCAGCATGTTCGACCTCTCTGCTACAGACAAGCCGCGCTCCCGCCTGGGCAAGTTCAAGGACAAGGTTCGAGGCAAGAAGAAGGAGGGTCTGTCGGACTCAGCGTCTGCCGTGGTGCCGTCCTTCACCCAGGTTCTGACGGACAGTGAGGGAGAGGGGGAAGGGGAGGGATGTGCAGACAAAGAAGAGAAAAAGAAGAAAAACAAGCTGAAGTCTCTGTTTTCCCCCAAGTCTAATCTGCAGCGTCACGGACTGTCTCAATCCATGTCTGTCCTGGGCCCTCTGCCGGAGAAGGACTCCTCACTGAGTGGCAGCCCCTCCTCAGGCCTCAATGAGGACTCCTCTGAAGGTGAGCATCATCACAGACTGGCCTTCCATTTTAAATATAGCAATCTGTTAGAAAACTTGTTACACTGTGTTTACCAATCAACCCCCCCCCCCCCCCCTTCTTTCTCATCCACAGGTAAAAATAAATTCAAGTTTCTGACCCACAAGCGCACAGGCAGTTCCGACAGTAAGGCTTCTCAGGGCTCCCTGTCTCTAGGGCGCTCTAAGATCCATGCCCCGCTTGCAGAGCAGAGTAACCTGTGCATCAACGGCAGTCACTTGTACACAGAACATCCCCATCCCCGGAGCGCACGCACCGGCTCCACCTTCAGCCTTGCCAGCTCAGGCCATGGTTCCATGGAAGACCTACGCAGGGCCCAGGGCCGTAAGAGCTCCAGCAACTCCATGGACTCTCTCACGGCCCTGAAGCAGCCCTCACCCTGGGCAGAGGGGGAGAGCAGCAGGGCAGAAGAGGAGGAGGAGGAGGAGGAAGAAAGAGTTAAGATGGATGAGATGAAGCGAAAGGAAGAGCAGGAGAGAAAGAAGTTAGAGGAAGAGAGGATGAGGAAGGAGGAACAAGAGAAAAGGAGGATTGGGAAGGAGGTAGAAAGACTTAGGTTTGAGGAGGAAGAGAAAACAAGGAAGGAGGAGCAGGAAAACAGAAAGAGGATGGAGGAGGAGGAAAAGATTAGGGTTGAGGAGGAAAGTAGAATGATGGAAGAGAGGAAGAGGAGACTGAAGGAGGAGGGAGAGGAGAGGGTAAAGAAGAAAGAACAGGAAATTATTAGGTTACAGGAGGAACAAGAGAGGTGGGAAGAAGAGGAAAGGATGAGGCGAGAAGAGCATGAAAGAATGAAGAGGGAGGATAGACTGAGGAAGGATGACGAGAGGAAAATGAGGGAGGAGGAGGAAAGATTGAAGAGGGAGAAAGAGGAGAGGATTAAGGAGGAGGAAGAAAGGATTAGGAGAGAACAAGAGGAAGATATGCAAAGAAGGGAGGAACGGCAGAGGAAGATGAGGGAGGAGGAAGAAAGAGTGAAGAGAGAGCAGGATAGGCTGAGAGAAGAGGAGAGAAGAGTGAGGGAGGAGGAAGAAAGAGTGAGGAAGGCCAAGGAGGAAGATAGGCTGAGAGCAGAAATGGGGATAAAGAGGACAGAGGAGGAAAGAATTAAGAGGGAAGAGGAGGATAGGCTGAGAAAGGAGGAAGAGGAGAGGAAGATCAGGAAGGAGGAAGAGAGGATAAGGATATTAGAGGAGGAGATGTTGAGGAAGAATGAAGAGCAGAGGAAGATCAGGAAGGAGGAAGAGAGGATAAGGATATTAGAGGAGGAGATGTTGAGGAAGGATGTAGAGCAGAGGAAGATCAGGGAGGAGGAAGAGAGGATAAGGATATTAGAGGAGGAGATGTTGAGGAAGGATGAAGAGCAGAGGAAGATCAGGAAGGAGGAAGAGAGGATAAGGATATTAGAGGAGGAGATGTTGAGGAAGGATGAAGAGCAGAGGAAGATCAGGGAGGAGGAAGAGAGGATAAGGATATTAGAGGAGGAGATGTTGAGGAAGGATGAAGAGGAGAGGAAGATCAGGGAGGAGGAAGAGAGGATAAGGAGATTAGAGGAGGAGAGGCTGAGGAAGGAGGAAACAGAAACAATGAGGCTTGAAGAAGAAAGGGGCAATGAACAGGAGAGGAGTGATAAGGAGCAGAAAGAAAGATTTAGGGTAGAGGAAGAAAATATGAAAACAGAGGAGTTGAGACAGGAAGAGAAAAGGAGAAATGCACAGATGGAGGAAGAGCAAAGGCGTGAGGAGGCAGAGCAAAGGCGTGAGGAGGCGAGGGCACCGTTGGAGGAAGTTGAGAAGCAGATGGAGCAGTATAGCAAGTCAAAGGTCACCGTGTGCAATAATCCTTTTGAGGAAGTCTCTCCCTTCAGTTCATTTGATGACAGCTCTTCAAATAATCTGTTTGAGGAGAACCCTATGACCACTACTGGACCCATCAGCTGCCGGATAAATAAAGTATCAGCAGTCAAGCCAAGGTCAGTCACATACACACACTGTCTCAGTTCCCTTTGCCAGAATTCCATTAGCCCTTGAGTGCCATAAATTATGGATGCACTATTTATTTAGTCTCCAAAAGCAGCAGGGGGAAAATACCCAAGTGTCTTCTGGAACCCCCTGAGATCTCTCCTTTCATCCACACACACTAACTTTCCCTCTCTCAAATCCTCAGATTCTCTGATTCAGATATCCCATTTCATCTTCTAACAAAACAATATCAATAATGCTAACATTCTCTTTCCTCTGGGTGGCACAAGTCAGATTTATGTGGAAAACCTACCAACTTGTCTGAGACTTTTATACCACCAGTTAATCAAGGGAGGCAACAAGTCCAATGTATGGACATGGCACGGTGTGGCGGATTGCAGGGACTCGGCTGGATGGAATTGGGTTGGTTTTATTGGATCCTTACTGCTTTGGTACAAAATTGAGATTTGATCAGAACACCTGTTGCCTTATCAAATACTTTGGTACAGGGTGACGCTCTGTAGAGAATATTAAGTTCATCTCTGTGTGTTGGAGTCATGGCCGTTTGGTGTTAAGCGAGATGTCCTGGTATCTGTTGGCCTGCGGTGTATGACACTACTCTCACATGCGCATCTCATTAAAGCACAATCCCCTGAAGTGCTATGACACCGTCATGAAAATTGCAGTGCAGTGGAAAATGTGGTTGTGCGTGTTCGCGTTGGAAACCTTTGGCTCAGCTAGGATTGGCTGCTCCTCCCATGAATCACACCTTGCTATACAGTTTCTACAGATGTCATATTAAAAGTGTTACAGTGAGACACAAAGCATTAGGTGATTGCTCAAGTTTTTAACTAGGGCGTTGATGTTGAATGACTCATGTAGGTATGTATGCTGATGAGGATGAAACAAACCAACAGGATGATTTGACTCGGTGTATTCAAGCAAGGCTGTTTGGTCATGTGAACAGTTCACGGTTCAGAGGCTAGAAAGATGATTTATCTTTTTTATTTCTCCTTTTGGTGTATTTTTTCATTCATGTTTGGTTATTTTAAATCTACATGTAAAACCTTTCCGTGCCTTAGTGTGTTTGTGTTACTAACCTAAACATTATAACTAACCTTCATGTCCCTCTCATAATAAAATGAAATCCCACCCTTTCTCCCATGTTCTTGTCTGGTGAGTTATGAGCAACTAATAACAACTTTGTTATATAACACCTCTGTAGTTTGTAGTTTACATTGACTACCTCTCTGCTAACTGGAATGTGTGTGTGTTTGGATTCCAGCAAGACTTTCATAGCATTTCATCATTTAGCTTTAGAAACAAATTCTATGTTCTTTAAAAAGTTTTGAAGGTTTTTCCATTTTCAATGTTTGGTAGTTAGACCTTGTCATCAGCAACAACAACAAAAAATCTCACTGCACCCTCCCCTTCCTAACCCTGCTCTTCCAGACCCTCTTCATGGGGGAACCCTTCAAAGCCTGCTATATCTTCCAACCCCTTCTTATCGTCCTCGTCTCCTGACCTGGAGAGTTCTATGGACTCCCCCAGAGGCGCAAGGGAAAATAGAGACGCTATTGACCCGTCTACTAATCTGATGGAGAAGAAAGACCCTGCCCCTGTGGCTCCCATCAATCAGCCCTGGGCTCGTAAGGACAACTGGTCTAGTAAATCTCATTGTGCCACACCTACCCTCGCTAAAACAAAGCCAACAAAACCGCCCCCTCCCCTCAGATGTCAATCTTCTACGGCATTGGTGGGAAGTGGGGATGACCAGGGGAGTGTTAGTGGTAAGGACCATTCCAGTGTCAGACAGGATAAGGGCCCTGCTCCACTGCCTCCAGACAACCAGCGATGGGCTCATAAAGACAACTGGCCCAGTAAGTCCAACCCTGGTTCTGCCACTCCTACCCTCACCCAAAAACCGCCAACAAAACCGCAGCCTCCTCCAAGACGCCACTCTGCCACGTCATTGGTGGGAAGCGAACATGACCTGCACTTAAATGAGAGTGTTAGTCAGGATGATTCCGGTGTCAGGAGGGACAAGCGTCCTGCTCCACTGCCTCCTGACAGACCAAACCAGGCTCCAAGCCAGACACAGAGGGACCAGAGTATGACCAGTGTGAATCAGGGACATAAGGACAGAGTGGGTGCCTCCATGTCCAAAGTTTCTCAACGTGTGGTACAGATGATCACGCCACTGAGATCTTCCTCCACAGCTACAACAGAGCACATCAGTGGAGGCCAGAGCTCTACCCACCATGGGAACCAAGCAGAGGAACCCATGCCATCAGCCACTGGGGGGTTGGTGGTTGTGAAACACAATAAAGGTCCAGCACCCTCCAGGCCCCAGCACCTTCCAGGGAAGACAATGCCAACAGTTGATGTGTTAGATGAGCAATCAAATACTGAGGAACATGACTCTTCGGTTGAGTTTGGTCCAAACAATCCCTTTGCAGAAGACTGCAGAATGGAGAAGTCCTCTGGATGTGGTGTAGAACAGAGTCTAACTGGTGAGCGCCAGGGTAGCCCGCACTCTCACAATCAACAGAGTTGTACCTCCACAGATGCAGATCTAGGTCTGTTTCAGAAGCGTGTGGTTGGGGACACAACTGAGCTTCCAACGCCAGATGTTCTGCCAGCCGAGGATGTCTCCTGTCCCACCAAAAGCACATCAGTGAAGCGGGCCCGTGCTCCCTTGCCTCCAGTGAAGATAACATCCACCTTTAGAGAGGAGGGAGCTGGTAAACAGAGTTCTGGAAAACTACAAAGCCCAGGGGCTCCCACTTCGAGTAAGCTTTCCTCAGGTAACTGGGTAAAAAAGCAGAATGGCGGGGTGGGTGTGGCACTACCATGTGTTACACTTGCCCAGCCCCCATGTTTCCCCTCACCTGCCCCCTCCTCCATACCCCACCCCGAGCCCCTGAAGGGATCAGGGGGCAGGAGAGACTGCCCTCCCCAGACAACAAGCTCTGTCCCTGGCCAGAAGACCCTGCTTCATGCTGGAGCTCTGCCCGCCATTACAGAGCAGTACAGTGGAGAGGAGGCAGGAGGGAGAGGGGACAGGTCTGCCTCAAGCACACGCAGGTGAGAGAGAGATCTCAGCCTTTTCCTGTAGCGTGTAGCAGCTATGTGCTGTCCACCAAACCTCTCCTGTAGAATGTACTGTGGTTAGAATTACTAAACCTCCCCAATCGATTGTAAAATGCACTGTTCCAGAACACTTCATGAATGTGACCCTTTATAAAACTCTTCTATTCTTTTATCAAATGTTTAGCTGCACTTTCCTGAATTAAATCACTAACTTATGACTAGGTTGTATTTGCAATACTTTCAAAAATTGTGCAAAGGAAATCATAGCTGGTACTCTTTTAAAAATGACTATACTATAATTATTATGGAGTTTAACATAAAGCAAAAGGAACATAGCTCCCCAGAGCAATTAGCAGTATATTATGTCATCAAAGAGCACTTAGCTACTAATTACTGCAGATGTAATTTATTTTCTGCTAGTTGTTTAATTGTGATGTCATTCACACAATGCCCTCAGCCAGTATGAATCACATCTATAGAAATGCCAGCCTTTGTAGCTTTCATTGCTTTTTGTCATATTATTCTTCCTGTATCTGAATCTGACAAAGCTCAGTGGAGCCTGTAAAATGCCATTACTCAGACTGTGCGTACACTGTGGATCCTCTGCAGTCTAACCTTATCTAAGAGAGAAAGAATAGATACTCTTGCCATTGTGTCATATATGGTGGGAATGAGTCAATTGTGAAGACGAACCCTGCTCGGATTTCTTGTCATGTCTAACTGATCAAACAAATCGTTTCCCACTGTTGGCAGCAAGCTTCAACTCTTTTTTTTCTTCTGTGCTATGAGACATAATAATCAGACCTGCTTTTTGAGAAAAGGCATTTATTCGGATATCCCCCACATCCACATGCTGCATCCTCTAATAACAATACTTTTCAGAAAAGTTTGAGTGTCTCTTACTCTCTCTGTCTATCTCGATTCAGGCCACACCCAGTAAAGCCCTTGAGTTCCCTGGAAAACCAGCCAGCTTCCAACATCCATGAGGGACAGGCTGGCAAATCTACAGGGATCCTCGGTGGCCTTCAAGAGAAGATAAAGGTACTTTAAAGGAAAATATTGTCAGGTCCATAATTATTGGCACCCTTGATAAAGATAAAATAAATAATACAAATACTGAGCTGTATTTTATACTAATACACTTGCTCAGAGAAAGATTTTGTTTAACAAAATAATTGTCACCTCAATACTTTAGCACCCACCCTTTAGCACCCTCCCCTTGCGAGGATAATGAGGCTTTTTCAACAAAAAAAAAATAAGATTGGAGAACACGTTGGGCGGGATCTTAGACCATTCCTCAATACAGAATCTTTCCAGATCCTTGATATCCTTTGTCTGTGCTTGGACTGCCCTCTTCAATTCAAACCACAGGTTTTCAATGGGTTCCAAGTCCGGAGACTGAGATGGCCATTGAAAAATGTTGATTTTATAGTCAATTAACCATTTCTTTGTCGATTTTGATCAGTGCTTGAGGTTGTCTTGCTGGAAGATCTACTTGTGGCCAGTTTTTTTGGCTAATATGTCCTAGTACTGTGTAAAGTTCATGATGCCGTTGAACTTAACAAGGGCCCCAGGACCAGTAGAAGCAAAATAGTCCCATAACATCATAGATCCACCACCATATATTGCTGTAGGTATGAAGTACTTTTCTGCATACAGTGTATGCTTCGGTCATCTGACCACTAACTTGTGACTAGGTTGTATTTGCAATACTTAAAAAAATTGTGCAAAGGAAATCATAGCTGGTACTATATTAATTATTATATTATAATTATGGAGTTTAACATAAAGCAAAAGGAACAGTATAGTAACAGTATATTATGTCATCAAAGAGCACTTAGCTACTAAGTAATTAATGCAGATGTAATTTTTCTGTGCTAGTTGTTTAATTGTGATGTCATTCAGACAATGCCCTCAGCCAGTATGAATCACGTCTACAGAAATGCCCACTTTTGTAGTTTTCATTGTTTTTTTGCGCCTGGGCTGGAACAATACATTATGGCCTTTCTCTTGCATTTCAAAGATTCTAGTCCAAAAATATGCATTTGTTATATTCTCCTACATTAATATCACATTTCCACAAACTTCAAGGTGTTTCCTTTCAAATGGTATCAATAATATGCATATCCTTGCTACAGGCAGTTAGATTTGGGTATGTCATTTTAGGTGAAAATTGAAAAAAAGAGTCAGATCCTTAAGAGCTTTTAATAGGCTTTTAACAGGCTTTTAGCAAATCCAATGACATGGTGATTTGTATTTTTAATGATTTCATGTCAGTTGACAACTCAGCCAAATGTAAACTAAAAACTAGATGTTGAACTGATTCTCTATGTAGGATATTACATTATGTTAGCCAGTGTAAAGGACGTCACGCCGCTTCCTTAGCAAGTACCACTTCCTCCTGATTCGTCTCACACAGGGGCTCAATCCCAAAACCACGTGACCTCCCTCCTGAAGCGTCTTACCAGTCGACGGCACATGAAAGGGGAGGAGACCGGTTAAAGAATACTTTTTAAGCCTTGAGACAATTCAGACATGGCATGTGTATGTGTGCCATTCAGAGGGGGAATGGGTAAGACAAAAGATGTACAGTTGAAGTCGGAAGTTTACATACACCTTAGCCAAATACATTTAAACTCAGTTTTTCCACAATTCCTGACATTTAATCCTCGTAAAAATTCCCTGTCTTAGGTCAGTTAGGATCACCACTTTATTTTAAGAATGTGAAATGTCAGAATAATAGTAGAGGGATTTATTTCAGCTTTTATTTCTTTCATCACATTCCCAGTGGGTCAGAAGTTTACATACACTCAATTAGTATTTGGTAGCATTGCCTTTACATTGTTTAACTTGGGTCAAACGTGTCAGGTAGCCTTCCACAAGCTTCCCACAATAAGTTGAATAAGGTGAATTCTGGCCCCTTCCTCCTGACAGAGCTGGTGTAACTGGGTCAGGTTTGCCTCCAAACTTACGACTTCAACTGTAGATATGTATAGGGGTAAGGTGATTAGGCATCAGGATATATGATAAATAGAGTAGCGGTACAACCATATGGTTGAATGTATGCGTATTGAGTCAGTATAAATGTGACTGCATGTTATGTGTGTCCTTGTAGTTTCAGTGTGCATAGAGACAACAACAGAAATACAAGGGTCAACTCAGTCTGTGTAGCCACTCTGTTAGCTATTTAGCAGTCTTATGGCTTGGGGATAGAAACTGTTCAGGAGCCTTTTGGTGTCAGACTTGATGCACCGGTACCGCTTTCTGTGCGAAAGCAGAGAGAACAGTCTATGGGTGGCTGGTATTTTACACCACCTGATATAGAGGTCCTCGATGGCAGGGAGCTTGGCCCCAGTGATGTACTGGGTTGTCGGCAACAACCTCTGAAGCGACCATGCGACCAAGGGTGGTGCTGTTGCCATACCAAGCAATGATGCAGCCAGTTAAATGCCTAGTACAATAAAGGTTAAATAACAAACATATTTTAAAAAGTCCAGATGCTCTCAATGGTGCAGCTGTAGAACCTTTTGAGGATTTGAGGGCCCATGCCAAACCTTTTCAACCTCCTGAGGGGGAAGAGGCGCTGTCACACCTTCACAACTTTACGTGTGTGAGTGAACTATTTAATTTCCTTAGTGATTTAGACACCGAGGAACTTGTAGCTCCTGGCCCGCTCCCCTACAGCCCCGTCGATGTGTATGGGGCTGGCCCGTTTCCTGTAGTCCACGATCAGCTCCTTGGTCTTACTGACGTTGAGGGACAGGCTGTTTTCCCAGCACCACATTGTCATGTCGTCAGCAAACTTGATGATGGTGTTGAAGTTGTGTGGGTCCACGCAGTCATGGGTGAACAGGGAGTACAGGAGGGGACTACGCGCACACCCCTGTGGGGCCCCCGTGTTGAGGGTGAGCATGGCGGAGGTGATGTTGCCGACCCTCACCAGCTGGGGTTGGCTCTTCAGGATGTCCAGGATCCGGTTGCAGAGGGAGTTGTTCAGTCCCAGGGTCCTAAGCTTGGAGGGAACAAGGGTGTTGTTGTATGCTGAGTCAATGAACAGCTTTCTCACATAACTTTACAACTACTTTGCAAGGTTAGGGGAAGGGGAAGCTAACATGCTAAGTAGTTGCAAAGTAGCTAAAAAGTAGTTGCAAAGTTACTAATTAGCTTAAATGCTAAAGTTGTCCATGATGAGATTTGAACAATGTTAGATGTTCGCGTTATACACTCGACCAACCACCTTACTTTCATTTTTGCCTTAAGTAACCTGTCTTATGTAACCGTACCAATTGTAACATATACTAATTTCAGTGTCCCGGATTTACATTTACTATGGTACATCTAGTCCGAGACCAGGCTGCTAAGACGTCTGTCCTCAAAACAGTTTATGGACTTGGGCTCATGTATAACGCATTTAATGAACTTGCCCTGTCTGAGTGTAGCCTATGTCTTGCAAGATCACATAGGCCTAATGATTTAATTAGTATTTACATAACAGACCTGAATATAACAGCGTAGTAGTAGGCCTATATTACTGTTACACCAAAAACACCTGTCATTTTTTGACTTTTAGGGTTCTAGCTGAAGTCACTCTTTTTTTCCCTCATGCGGCCAAAACTCAACTGAGCACGCAACTTGGCAGGATGTATAGCCAGTCTATGCTAGCTGTGCCATTCGAAATCCTGTTTCAAGTCCAGGCTCTGTCAAAGCCGGCTGTGACCGGGAGACCCATGGGGCGGTGTACAATTTGGCCTAGCGTTGTCCGGGTTAGGGGATGGTTTGGCCGGCAGAGATGGTCTTGTCCCATCGCACCGACTCCTGTGGCGGGCTGGGCACGCTGACACGGTCACCAGGTGTACGGTGTTTCCCCTGACACATTAGTGCGGCTGGCTTCCGGGTTAAGCGGGCATTGTGTCAAGAAGCAGTGCGGCTTGGCTGGGTTGTTTCGGAACACACGGCTCTTGACCTTCGCCTCTCCCGAGTCTGTGCAGGAGTTGCAGCGATGGGACAAGACCGTAACTACCAATTGGGGAGAAAAAGGGCAACAACAAAAAAAAATTTAATAATTTATTGAGACAATATGTGTGGGCATAGGCAGACGTTGCAATTGGAGGATGCGTTATTCTATATTCTAGAATGCATCTGTTAGTCATTTCTCAATCAAAGTCGTCATTTAAAAAAACATGCATTTCCGCACCTAAAGGAAGGGCACTACACCCCTCTGTATGTGTACTGAATAATCAGACCCCATTGTGTCTAAGAAAAAAGATGCTATCTAGAACCTAAAAGGCTTCTTCGGCTGTCCCCATAGGAGAACCCTTTGACGAACCCTTTTTGGTTCCTTTGACAGACATCATCAGTGCCCAGGGAGCAGTTGTTGTTGGGGGTTACCTGCCTTCCTCAGGGGTAGAATGGAAGATTTTTCACCTTGCCGGCTTGGGGATTCAAACCAGTGACTTTTTAGTTACTGGCCCAACGCTCTTAACCACTAGGCTACCTGCCGCCAGACATTATAGATAATTCATGGCATATATTATCCTTAGAGAAGTCTATGGAAAAATATAAATGGCACTGAATGATTGTACCACCTCCATTGCCTCCCTTTCCTTCTAGGTCAAAGACACAGGGGTCAAAGGTCCCTACTCCCAGCTGACCCAGGAAGAGCTGATCTCCCTGGTGCTAAAGCAGCAGGAGCAGCTCTCCAAAAGGGACGATAAGATTAAGGAGCTGGAGCAGTACATTGACAACCTGCTGGTGCGCATCATCGAGGAGCAACCCAGTATCCTGATGACCATGAACTCACTCAAATGAGTGTTCCTAATCATTCAGAGCAGGGCTTTACTAAAATGTGTATCTTCCTCAATGCACATGTATTGGGCTGGTTGAATATTTCAGTCTGAATTCACCTGACACCCATGTACAGTATACCATACCAAGCACTGGCTTTCTGTTTCTACTGAACAGGTGCACTTTTGTTCATTACATTTTGATTGTTGACTATTTGATTGCTCATTACATTTTGACTGAAGGATTTCTTAACTTTATGGTGTGTAAAGACAGTATAAGAACAACAAAGCACAAGTTTAAATAGGCCTGTGGGAAGTTGCCTTACGTTTTTGACAGTTTGATTTTTCTTAGTATTAATGTTTTGATTTTCTTGCGATGAGTATCATATGAAGGTTATATCCAGCGCAATGACACTGAAGAATGAATTGAATAATAAATAATGAAAGCTCCAACAGAACAGTGGAGTTTGCATATTTGGTAACACTTTATGTAAAGCAGACAGACCGGTATAATAAGGTGTCATTCATGCTTATGACCAGTATTACAATGAATTATAATCACATAATGAGTAATACCTGTTGTTAAAGTGTTTGTATTGCTTGTCTATGAGGTACATATATATTATTCCCTGATACTGTATAACTCGTATAAATGTTGTACATATTGAGATGTCCTTTTCCTATTGTCAACTTCATGTTGAATCACTTTGAGGAGGAAATAACTGATAAGTTGCTGGTCTTAAGAGATAAACATGGATTGATAATTATTACAATTTAGTCTACAGATAAGCAAGGTTTACTGGGTAGTGTGGACTATGCAATGAATCTAGAGTGCATTCATCAAAATGCAATCTCACTGACAGGTGCACCTCTGGAAACAAATTGCATGGGTGTAACCTATAGACACCGTTCAAAGTGGCATTTCCTTGTGAAGAAAGCTATTGAAATTCAGAGACTTTTCTTAAACCAGCTACCACTGGCCATAGGTAGATATTCTGACACATCTTGCTACTGTATGTTGGTCTGCCTTTGGTCATACAAATTATTACTGTATAGTTGGGTGAAAGTTCATCTCGGGACACCCAGAACTAAAATCTAATGTATCCCACGTAATTGCGTCAAACGCTCAATTACATCTGTCCACGAGAGATTAGGTGAAAGTCGGAACGTTTATATTTGATCCATGTAAAGCCTATTTTACAATGATAAAATAAAGACTCATTTTCAAAAAATCATGTAATTTATTTCGCCTCAGGTTGACAAACACACACCACTTTCTATCTTTGTCTCTCACTCGCACACTTTCTATCGCTCATCTGTAAAGTGTGTATTAATATCTTGTGATAAACCTTTAAATAAAGCTTGACGCATCGATTACACGCGATGAACGTAACGTATGGATAAAATGCGCTGTTCCAATAGAACGTTGCAGTAGTTTTCAATAGCGGAACGAAAGTAAGGGTGCCTTGTTCCTACACGGATTATAAAGGCTGAGCTCACATTAAGAACTCGAAACGTTCATTGGTCGTTCACAACACATGAATGGTATTGACTCACAAGTTTATGATTTGCTAGCTAACTTTAACCAACATACATCAACCTGAAGATGGCTACTGTCGGTCTGAAGTGTCCGGAGTGTGGCTCGCTCGACATAGTGGACGACGAACATTATTCACAGCCACAACTTGTATGTGCAGATTGTGGCGCTGTGGTATCCGAAGGTCTACTCACCACTACCCGAAGTGAAGAGACACAGGGCACAGGTAGCTAACGTTAGTTATCTAACTTACAGGTTTATCTGTCACCATCTTAGCACAAATATTTATGCAGCTAAGAATGTGCTTTCCTACTGAGTGTAGGTCATGCAGTCTTCTCTAAGGCTATTCCACATACCTGCTGTCTATATTGTGACTGATTTAATTGAACACTTTGTTTGTATTTCCTTGTCTGCTTGTTTTGGTCCTGTAGATGTAAGATACAGTAATAGCACAGAAGTGGACAAGAAGCCATGTCGGAATCTAATCAATGGTAGGAACTGCACCGTTTCCCT
The DNA here is from genome assembly GCF_045791955.1 of Oncorhynchus clarkii lewisi. Taxonomy (NCBI): domain Eukaryota; kingdom Metazoa; phylum Chordata; class Actinopteri; order Salmoniformes; family Salmonidae; genus Oncorhynchus; species Oncorhynchus clarkii. The sequence continues at coordinate 36,098,547 of NC_092151.1, read as the reverse complement.
GTAGAACTACTGACTACCTGTTTCTGACACAATGTGAGGGTTGGATATCACACAATGCTGTGTATTTTAATCATGTTTGGCTGGCAATAATGTATCACTTCCTCCAAACAGGCATACACCGGGTGCGTGCTCTCTGTCGTATTCTCAGACTCACTTTCCTCATGGAGGAGACTGCAGAGACCCATTTTAAGCAGGCCTATGAGCACCCTAACTTCATCAGGGTTAGTCTGCAGAAGAAAGAGGTTCTGGCAGGATGCTGCGTGCTGGCGACCTGCAGGCAGCACAGCTGGCCCATCGCCATGGGAACCATTTGTTGTCTCCTGGAGGCGAACCCCAGGCTGATAGGCGTGGTCTACCAGGAGATGGTGAAGACTCTGAAGATAGAGGCTCCCCCCACCAGTATCATTAACCTACTGGAGACACACTGTCAGGCGTAAGTCAATCACCTCAACTATAAACATTAGCCTTGATTGCCTGATGATAAATAAATTGCCTGACATAGCACATGTTGTTATTAGGTAGACATTTGATGCTTATTGAGAAACTGTATTTTCTCTCCTTTCTCTGTCAGATACAAACTAAGTCCTCAACATGTCCATGAAGAGTTGTCGGAGTCCTCCAAGGATTTGACAAAGCGAGCTGCTGTTTTGTTGGAGCTGGCTGCAGATGCCTGGCTAGTGACTGGCCGCCAGCCCATCCCCATCCTCACGGCCTCCATCTTCCTGGCTTGGCAGTCCCTGAAACCCACACAGACTCGGCTCAAATACACACTGGCCAGGTTTTGCCAGATGGCCAAGGTGACCAAGTCCTCCATAGCTCCGAAGCGGGTGACTGAGTTGAAGGAGGTGCTGTGTAAGCTGGGCCAGGAGCTGCCCTGGCTGAGGGGGGATGAGGTGACACCCCAGACTGTGATCCAGATGGTGGATGACATCCTGAACCATAGACTCACCCTACTGAGGAGGGCCCTGAGCAGTCACGAGGAAGCCCTGGCCTCTGAATCAATACTCCCACCAAGTTTAGAGGACTCCCTACCTGGATCCCACACCAACACGACCTGCCTGGAGGGTGCTATCTTATCCCAGACCCCAGGGCAGACCCCTAAAGAACCCTTTGTGGGGGAGCCAGACACCGGGAGCGTCCAGCAACAAGGAGATGTTGACCTGACATACACTGTTGTAATGGAGGGGTTGCCACATACGGGGCCTGGCACAGACTCTCAGCACAGCCAGCCCTCAGTACCAAACTCTGGTAAGAGGAGTTTGTTTGAACCCCCTTCTGTGAGGTACGCTAAGATAAGGAGGGTGCAGGTCCCGGTGGTGGAGGTGACTGGTGATGAGGAGATCTCAGACAGTGAGATTGACAGTTACATCCGTACTCCTCAGGAGATCAGAGACTATGTTGAGGCTAAAGAGGCATTAGCTTCCTCTGATGATGAGTTATGACAGGAAGGGATCACATTGTAACCAGGTGACTTAGCTATACTGCGCTGTCTGATCTGTAATGCATTATAATACAACGATTTGGCTATTTATTTTGTATGAATATTGAATAATCTCTTGTACCCTTCAGGTCATAAGGCAACACATTAAATCTACTTATTTCAAAACACTCACCAACAGTGTTTAGGACTATATTAATTTTAATGGTGATTGTATCCTTAATGTGTTAGTTTATTTGAAAGATTATTCTTTGGCTGATCAATTTTATTGCATTGAAGGTGTGCGTGCATCCAAATATGTTACTAAATGGTCTGTACTTCAAACTGGAAAACAAGCCCATGTACAGTACTTGAAGTGGCCCAATAGACTCCTTAGCTTTGGTTCTTTGCAAATGATCTATTTGACTAATTACAGTGGCCTAAACTCAGTTCATCATCACAGGCCGGCTGTCAGTGATTTTGGTGCACATTCGCCTAATTAGTGTCAATGTTGTCACAGCCTGTAGCCTAAAATAGTTTTTTCAAACAGTCAGCACTGTTGGTTATTAGGTTGTTTACAGCTGTCAGCCTAAAATATTTATATTCATTTCTACATAAGTTCGGCATTAGTCATCTAGGTTTTAACTTTCTGAAGCCACGTTCTGTTTTTTTACTGATGTTGTGGTGAGAGGACTGTTACCATAGCAACCACATGTGGGATTTGTGGACAGTCACTGTGTACTTGTCACAATAAAGTATACATATTTTTTTTACTTGGATTAGTGCATTCTAGTTATTGTCTACCTGTAGTCTTGCCTCTCCATGTACTCCTCTTGTCAGTCCATTCATATCCCACAGGGCACACACTGACTGGTTAAATCAATTTCCACGTAATTTCAATTAAATGGCGTTGAACCAACGTTGAACCAACCTAGCCAAAAGGCTAGGGCCGGTTCTGACTATGTGGGTATGGAGACCCGCTAGCCACTGCAGCCCCTCATGATGAGTTCAGATGTTTTGTTGCCCCCACCCCCATCAAAGTGGCCCATACCTTATCCAAACATTTCATGCGAATGAATTTCTTGACACATGGGAAAAAAGTCACGACCGGGCTGATCGAAACAGGAAATGATCAGTGGTGTAAAGTACTTATAAGTCTAAATACTTTAAAGCAGTACTTAAGTAGTTTTTGGGGTATCTGTACTTTACTATTTATATTTTTGACAACTTTTACTTTACTACATTCCTAAAGAAAATAATGTACTTTTTACTTCATTTTCCATGACACCCAAAAGTACTCATAACATTTTGAATGCTTAGCAGGACAGGAAAATGGTCCTATTCACACACTTATCACAGTGAGGCAAACTAGTCACCTTTTTGTTGAAATTTGCCGTTTTGAATCCAAAATATATGACCTACGTGATTTGTGTAGATTTGACGAGAAAAGTTTGGGAAAGGAGGGGGGTTTGGATCCTTACTGGCTGTGAGTGAGTGATGCGCGTTTGGAGCAATACTGGCTGTATCCAAGGCTCAGCCAATCGTTCACATAACAACAGAATGCAGCAAGCGACTGAAGAAAGAAGAGACAACCAACTTACTAGTTACAGCATCAGCGCACTCTCTGGAAAAACAGCTTGTCTGTTACTGCGGCGCGTCCCCTGAACGATAACGAAGGTGTAACATTACGTGAGAAGCCTGACCACGTAAACGACCGAGGTAAAGTTGGTTTTATATTCACACGTTTGGACGTTCGACATTCAAAAGACATTCGCTAAAAGCCATTTTAAAATGTAAAAATCAATAATGAATTCACTGTTTGAATCATAAAACTAGATATGACTTATTCTATAAATGTCTAGCATACTATTACAACTTTTGTTTTGAGGAAATATTTGAGTTTTGGTTTATAGAACTACATAACATCTATAAGAAGCCATTTAAAGTGGGATAAATCAATAACTAATTCACTGTTTGTCACAGAAACAAACGAGGTATATGATTTATTCTATACATGTCTAGTATACTTTTGCTTTGAGTAAACATTCCAGTTCTGATTTGATAGAAATGCAGTTGAAGTCGGAAGTTTCATACACCTTAGCCAAATACATTTAAACTCAGTTTTTCACAATTCCTGACATTTAATCCAAGTAAAAATTCCCTGTTTTAGGTCAGTTAGGATCACCACTCTATTTTAAGAATGTGAAATGTCAGAAAAATAGTAGAGAGTGATTTATTTCAGCTTTTATTTCTTTCATCACCTTCCCAGTGGGTCAGAAGTTTACATACACTCAATTAGTATTTGGTAGCGTTGCCTTTAAATTGTTTAACTTGGGTCAAATGTTTCGGGTAGCCTTCCACAAGCTTCCCACAATAAGTTTGGTGAATTCTGGCCCATTCCTCCTGACAGAGCTGGTGTAACTGAGTCAGGTTTGTAAGGCCTCCTTGCTCGCACACTCTTTTTCAGTTCTGCCCACAAATCTTCTATAGGATTGAGGTGAGGGCTTTGTGATGGTCACTCCAATACCTTGACTTTGTTGTCCTTAAGCCATTTTGCCACAACTTTGGAAGTATGCTTGGGGTCATTGTCCATTTGGAAGACCCATTTGTGACCAAGCTATAACTTCCTGACTGATGTCTTGAGATGCTGCTTCAATACATCCCTCCTCATGAAGCCATCTATTTTGTGAAGTGCACCAGTCCCTCCTGCAGGAAAGCACCCCCACAACATGATGCTGCCACTCCTGTGCTTCACGGTTGGGATGGTATTCTTCGGCTTGCAAGCCTCCCATTTTTTCCTACAAACATAACGATGGTCATTATGGCCAAACAGTTCTATTTTTGTTTCATCAGACCAGAGGACATTTCTCCAAAAAGTATGATCTTTGTCCCCATGTGCAGTTGCAAACTGTAGTCTGGCTTTATTTATGGTGATTTTGGAGCAGTGGCTTCTTCCTTGCTGAGCGGCCTTTCAGGTTATGTCGATATAGGACTTGTTTTACTGTGGATATAGATACTTTTGTACAGTGCCTTGCGAAAGTATTCGGCCCCCTTGAACTTTGCGACCTTTTGCCACATTTCAGGCTTCAAACATAAAGATATAAAACTGTATTTTTTTTGTGAAGAATCAACAACAAGTGGGACACAATCATGAAGTGGAACGACATTTATTGGATATTTCAAACTTTTTTAACAAATCAAAAACTGAGAAATTGGGCGTGCAAAATTATTCAGCCCCTTTACTTTCAGTGCAGCAAACTCTCTCCAGAAGTTCAGTGAGGATCTCTGAATGATCTAATGTTGACCTAAATGACTAATGATGATAAATACAATCCACCTGTGTGTAATCAAGTCTCCGTATAAATGCACCTGCTCTGTGATAGTCTCAGAGCGCAGAGAGCATCATGAAGAACAAGGAACACACCAGGCAGGTCCGAGATACTGTTGTGAAGAAGTTTAAAGCCGGATTTGGATACAAAAATATTTCCCAAGCTTTAAACATCCCAAGGAGCACTGTGCAAGCGATAATATTGAAATGGAAGGAGTATCAGACCACTGCAAAATCTACCAAGACCTGGCCGTCCCTCTAAACTTTCAGCTCATACAAGGAGAAGACTGATCAGAGATGCAGCCAAGAGGCCCATGATCACTCTGGATGAACTGCAGAGATCTACAGCTGAGGTGGGAGACTCTGTCCATAGGACAACAATCAGTCGTATATTGCACAAATCTGGCCTTTATGGAAGAGTGGCAAGAAGAAAGCCATTTCTTAAAGATATCCATAAAAAGTGTTGTTTAAAGTTTGCCACAAGCCACCTGGGAGACACACCAAACATGTGGAAGAAGGTGCTCTGGTCAGATGAAACCAAAATTGAACTTTTTGGCAACAATGCAAAACGTTATGTTTGGCGTAAAAGCAACACAGCTCATCACCCTGAACACACCATCCCCACTGTCAAACAGGGTGGTGGCAGCATCATGGTTTGGGCCTGCTTTTCTTCAGCAGGGACAGGGAAGATGATTAAAATTGATGGGAAGATGGATGGAGCCAAATACAGGACCATTCTGGAAGAAAACCTGATGGAGTCTGCAAAAGACCTGAGACTGGGACGGAGATTTGTCTTCCAACAAGACAATAATCCAAAACATAAAGCAAAATCTACAATGGAATGGTTAAAAAATAAACATATCCAGGTGTTAGAATGGCCAAGTCAAAGTCCAGACCTGAATCCAATCGAGAATCTGTGGAAAGAACTGAAAACTGCTGTTCACAAATGCTCTCCATCCAACCTCACTGAGCTCGAGCTGTTTTGCAAGGTGGAATGTGAAAAACTTTCAGTCTCTCGATGTGCAAAACTGATAGAGACATACCCCAAGCGACTTACAGCTGTAATCGCAGCAAAAGGTGGCGCTACAAAGTATTAACTTAAGGGGGCTGAATAATTTTGCACGCCCAATTTTTCAGTTTTTGATTTGTTAAAAAAGTTTGAAATATCCAATAAATGTCGTTCCACTTCATGATTGTGTCCCACTTGTTGTTGATTCTTCACAAAAAAATACAGTTTTATATCTTTATGTTTGAAGCCTGAAATGTGGCAAAAGGTCGCAAAGTTCAAGGGGGCCGAATACTTTCGCAAGGCACTGTACCTGTTTCCTCCAGCATCTTCACAAGGTCCTTTGGTATTGTTCTGGGATTGATTGGCACTTTTCGCACCACAGTATGTTAATCTCTAGGAGACGGTATGACGGCTGGGTGGTCCAATGGTGTTTATACTTGCTTTGTATTGTTTGTACAGATGAACGTGGTACATTCAGGCATTTGGAAATTGCGCCGAAGGATGAATCAGACTTGTGGAGGTCAACAATTTTTTTCTGAGTTCTTGACTGATTTCCTTTGATTTTCCCATGATGTCAAGCAGAGGCAGAGATTGAAGGTAGGCCTTGAAATACATCGACAGGTACAGCTCCAATTGACTCAAATGATGTCAATTAGCCTATCAGAAGCTTCTAAAGCCATGACATAATTTCCTGGAACTATAAGTGAAATAATCTGTCTGTAAACATTTGTTAGAAAAACTAGTTGTGTCATCCACAAAGTAGATGTCCTAACCTACTTGCCAAAACTATAGTTTGTGGAGCACATACTATTCCATATGTGTTATTTCATAGTTTTAATGTCTTCAATATTATTCTACTATGTAGAAAATAGTAAAAAAAAATAATAATAAAAAAAAACCTTGAATGAGTAGGTGTGTGCAAACTTTTGACAGGTACTGTATACACTGTATATTATACCTTTATTGTTTTTTTGTGCCTGTTTTGCATGTTATTTTGGCAATAATACGTGTCACCTATCAGTTTGCAAACATAAAATGAAAAAAAGTCATATTAATTGAGTTAATAAAGCTGCATACAAACATGTTCTCTTTTTATTTTCTTGAGTAAGGCAGCTCCAAAATGCAGGTGTTTCAGCCTAATTCAGTGCTTTCTGTGGTGGTGGGACAGCCAGTGGAAAATACAGAGAGCAGTTGTTGGTAATGTTCTCTAGTTGCGTCGTGATTGGCTCAGTGTTCTGTCACTCATGGGGACACTACGTCACTGCAAATCTATGTCTTCATGAATCAAGTCGACAATCTACTGGCAAATCTTTTTCAATCCTTATGACGAGAAATTATAGATAAATGTATCAGTGCTCATCGGTCATTGGACATAAACATTACACAACAAGTTGGAAATCGCAAATTCAACAATGAGTGGTTTGGAAGGAATCAGTGGCTAACTACAAGCTTTGCAAAGCAATCACTAGCCTGCTATACAGTGGAGACGGTGTGTTGTCCAAGTCGCGGTTTAAGGGTCTCTTTTCCAAGCTTTAAAGGATAAACATCAAATCAAAGTTTATTTGTGAGTAACATCAGACTCGATTACCTCTCTGCGCTATATTTTGAGTGGCAGTTAATAGAAGCCCATCTGAAATGGTTTAATATAAGTGCAGTTTTCCTTCTTTTTTTTTACGGTCCTCATTGATGACATCTAACATTGATGAGTTGCTGTCAATAGCCCTTTTATGCTTATTCCAAGCATACATAGCATTGATATGATGCTCTGCCTTTGAATGGAGCTTAAACCCAGAATCTTTAAACAGCGCCCTTTTCCAGTTAAAAAATCATGACTGGGATGTGAAGGCCGATTCAGGTGTATTGGGCAGAGAAAAATGCCTACTGGTGAAACATTAAGTCGAATCTTGATTTACAGAATATTCAAGCCATGAAATGTCCTAATAACAGGAGCTCTTTTCCTAGTGCCATGCTGAGTTCTGGGAAATGATTTCAAACACGGCTGTACAGGACCCACTTCTCTGGATCTTGAAATGTCTGAAATACACGTTAAATAATGTGTCATATCTCTATGGAAATGTATAATTAAGGGATCCACAAGATTATATACTAACAGCTGCTAACTATAATGTGTAGTATAATATAATATAATAGTATAGGCCTGGCCTACCATTGGGTCCTTTTGGAACAGCATATCTGGTGCTTGACGCAGTTGGGAGGGACTCGATGACATCTCCTGGCAGCTCTGGCTCACTGTCTAGCACAGAGTCAGAGGTCTCTGTGTCATTCCTTAATACATCTATTACATTAAAATAACACAAGAATAATTAGTGTATAATCACAATAAAAATGCCACAGCCATCAAAACAAGAAAACACATGAATCAACAACCAACATTTTAAAGTGAGGCTTAATCTGACAAAATCATCTATTACAAGATTAAGCTAAACTTAAATTCTGAACTTGGCATATGACTGACTGCCTGGTAGATGCTCTGACGTTGTGGTGGTAGACTGGGTCCTTGTGAAGTTTGACCACACTGACTCTGATTAGCCTGACTCTGACTAGCCTCAGGTAGGGAGCTGCTCTGGGGTTCGGTGGTGATGCAAGGGCTGGGGTCTGTTTGCACCTGATCTGCCTGTTTGTGCTTATTTAAAAAGAAGTCTGATATCTCTCCATTTCTTCTCATGTTTAATTTACCCTATGCAAAAATAAGACAGGTGCATCCTGTTTCCATTGATCATCCTTGAGATGTTTCTACAACTTGTTTGGAGTCCACCTGTGATAAATTCAATTGATTGTACATGATTTGGAAAGGCACACATCTGTCTATATAAGGTCCCACAGCATGTCAGCGCAAAAACCAAGCCATGATGTCAAAGGAATTGCCCGTTGAACGCCTAGACAGGATTGTGTCGAGGCACAAATCTGGGGAAATATGGAATATCTTTGGATCCACCAAGACTATTCCTTGAGCTGGCCTCACAGCCAAACTGAGCAATCGGGGGACTTTTCCCCCCAAAAGACAATTTAAAGACTCAAGATTCTCTGGTCTGACCAACTGTTTCGCTATCGCTCTCAGAGTGATCTTCTTGACCTTAACCAGTCAGGCTTCAAGACCTGTCACTCAACCAAGACTGCTCTTCTCTGTGTCACGGAGGCTCTCTGCACTGCCAAAGCGGACTCTCTCTCCTCTGTTCTCCTCCTCCTAGATCTATCTGCTGCCTTCGACACTGTGAACGCTCAGATCCTCCTCTCCACCCTCTCAGGGCTGGGTGTCTCAGGCTCTGCATGCTCTTGGATTGCATCCTACCTACGTGGAGAGAATATGTGTCTGCACCACGTACTCTCACTACTGGCTCGGTTTTAGGCCCTCTCCTCTTCTCTCTATACACCAAGTCACTCAGCTACGTCATATCCTTACATGGTCTCTCCTGTCATTGCAATGCGGATGACACTCAGCTACTTTTCTCCTTCTATCTTTCTGACACATATCTCTGCTTTCCTGGCAGATATCTCAGCTTAGATTTTGGCCTACTACCTCAAGCTCAGCAAGCTCAGCCTGCCTAGTGTTCAACCTTCCCAGGTTCTCCTATGTCACCCCGCTTCTCTGCACACCTCACTGGCTTCCAGTTGAAGCTCGCATCCACTACAAGACCATGGTACTTACCTACGGAGCAGTAAGAGGATCTGGCCCTCCTTACCTTGCTTCTTCAAAGAGTATCATAAATAATCCCACAGCACCCCCTCCTCACCCCATGCCCTCCCACCCACAAAAAAACGTGCCTTTCTTGAACTAACACATGTACTTGACTTTTCCCCCTACTATCCCTGACTTTGTTGATAACTACTTTATTTAGGAAAAATATACTTACTATGACTGAGATATGTGGTTGTCCAACCTAGCTATCTTAAGATGAATGCACTAACTGTAAATCACTCTGGATAAGAGCATCTGCTAAATGACTAAAATGTAAATGTATTTAATGTGATTAGTGATTCATTTACATTTGTACCTCATTTTAAGGTCAACCCTTTTACGTGAATTTAACTCTCGTTTTAATATGGTGAAACTATTCCTTTTAAAATGATTTTTCAAGGAACATTGAACATCTAATAGTCAAATCATAGTCTAAAAGCAGGTGTTCTTTCTGACAGAATTCTAAAATTAGGTGAAATAAATAAATTACCAAATAAACTATGCAAAAGGCACTATATTGATGGAATAGCCTAATTAAGGTGTATATGAATTAGTCCTGTGTAAATATTGTTATGTGATGTTGGTCTATGTGATTTCAAGTCTATACTAATTAAGACATTTGCCATCTGTAATACATTAAAGCCCCAATGCAGTCTTTTCAATTTTATTTTTAAATCATCACTAATAATGTCTAATAAATTACTGGGTTTTTATTTCATGAAAATAACTCAAAATATATTTTTTATAAATTATTTCCCTGAGCCTCTGCCATTGAAATGCTCAGTCTGATCATGAGAGCGTGTTGATACAAATGTGGTCATATTTCCATATACAACCGTGATTGGCGGATAGGATTTCTAGACCAGGGGTCTCCAACCCTGTTCCTGGAGAGCTACTGTCCTGTAGGTTTTTGCTCCAACCCCAATCTAGTGCACCTGATTCTAATTATTAGCTGGTTGATAATACCCCACCTACCCCATGGTTACATCTGCAAATAAAAGATGACTGGTCATTGGTCAGAATAATCTGATCAGATCTGGGTTCAAAATCTCCATCCCACCTGAACAGGCAGAAATTCCAGGCAATTACACAAAAATCACATTTTTGACTGCACTGCCCTTTAAAGCTTATTAGCACTTTCAAAGGGAATTCAAGAAAAAAAATTGGCCAATTGTCAGTGTTCGTTTATTGAGAATTTTACACATAATTGCATGCAATCACTTAATAAGGACAGGTATTTTATATAGCATGACACAAACCACAGAAGGCCATTTATTACAAAGGGATACATAACAACTTCAGCAAACCACCATTTTGCTTAAATGTATTGAAAGTGGGTAGTCTTGTGGTTTGTCTAAAAAAAACCCAATGAGAATCAACACCTGAGTGAAACTTTCTGGAGTTATGATAATCAGTCAATAATGCAATCATGCAGTGGCAAGCATGACCTTAGCAAATGCCTAACTAACACCTAATTCTGAATGACTATTTTCAGAGGCGTGGTACATTCCCCACAAACAAAGATATGTAAGAGACTGAGAAGACTGCAATAAAAATGAAGAATTTAACCATAGGGGGAAAAAAGCTCACCTACTGTTTTATTAAGCATGTTTATTCACAGGGTGCAGACAGCGAGATCTGTAATCACATCATTCAGCAGTGCTCCAGGGATGTGCAGTCCAACCTGGACTCAGTTAGACGTAACATAGTAAATGTAAATCCAAGTATGATATTTGACTTCTGGGTATGGTATGTATTAGTTTGTGGATGTCCATTATCCATTTTGTATGATATATTCCGAATTACAATTCGTATGATGCATTACGAATTGCATTTGTACAATACGTTAGGAATTGCAAATCGTATAATATGTTATGAATTGCAATTCGTACAATATGTTATAAATTTGCAAAATGTATGATATGTTACGAATTCCAATTTGTTGTAGCTAACATTAGCTAGGTGGCTAACATTTGCTGGGGGTTAGGTGTTAAGGTTAGGGTGAGGGTTAGGAGTTAGGTTAAAGGGTTAAAGGGTTAAGGTTAGGGTGAGGGTGAGGGTTAGGAGTTAGGTTAAAGGGTTAAGGTTAGGGTTATGATTAGGGGAAGGTAAAATGCTAAGTAGTTACAAAGTAGCTAAATAGTAGTAAGTAGTTGCACAGTTGCTAATTATCTAAAGTTGTCCGTGATAAGATTCGAACACGCAACCTTGGGTTAGTAGACGTTCGCTTTAGAACCCATCCACCCCGACCAACCACCCTACTTTCTGTTTGTAACCATACCAAACGTATCATATCATACTAATTTGGCTCTTTACAGATTTACATTTACTATGTTACATCTAGTCTATGAGACCAGGCTGACCAGTCTAGGGACCAAACCTGCAGTTGACTATTAACACAACAGACAGAAGCATACTGGACACTGAGTTGAGTTGACATTGTATAGTCTGTCCTCTGAGTGCTGCGCTCTAACTTCAGCAGACAGCTGTCCATCTGGATGAATGGAAGATGTCTTCCTGTAGCAACTACTGTGATGATTACTTAACTAATGGTATTATTTACAAAACCTCTTATGAGTATTGACAACATTTTGTGGATTCAGATTTTCCTGTTTGCTACTGTTTTCTCCTAGTGTTAAATCTCTCGTGGACAGATTGACGGGAAGTGACATCTCTCTCTCTCTCTCTTCCTCTCTCCCTCTCTCCCTCTTTCCCTCCCTCTCTCCCTCTCTCTCGTCTCTCATCTCTCGTCTCTTGCTCTGTTTGTCTCTTGAATTTCACCTTCTTATTGTTGTTCAATCTGCTCATTTAATGATTATTTCGTCAATCACCGAATTTATGTTCAATTGATTAGTTTACCTATGAACAATGAGGAAACCACCTCATATCTCTATAATCAGCTGTAATTCCAAGATTTCCTGTATTGTTCATGATGATCTCTTGTTATGTCTACATTAGGTCACCAACAAACATGAACATTATCAGGAAATTGGACCTACAACATGCTTACACAGGTATCACAGGTCTTGTGTCTCTTCTATCTCCTTGTCCCTGCACAGTCAGAGGACCACACTGGCCATAGCACAGTGGTTGGTGGGGATGCCAATGCGGTGGTGGCAGGTGAACATCTTGCGCAGCTCAGCACGAAAGCGGTCGTGCAGCCAGGCATACAAGAAGGGGTTACAGCAGGAGGAGCTCATGGCACACAGGTGGCACAGCAGCTGAATGAGCAGGAAGTGGCGCTTGTTGATTAGGCGGATATCGATGTCACGCAGCACGTTGAACACATGGATGGGCAGCCAGCACACCCCGAAGGCCGCCACCACTAACGCCACCAGACGGAAGATCTTTCGCTTTCGGGCTCGCTGTGCCTCTGCCTGGTCTCGGGACCGATGTCCCGGCGCCACGCAGTTCCTCAGCTTGAAAGAGATGCAGAGATAGGAGGTGCAGACAGCGGAGAGTGGCAGGACATAGGTAACCAGCAAGGTGCTGTAGGCGTAGGCTAGCCTCTCCTTCTCCTGTCCCAGCCAGAACTCCTCACAGATAGTGAGGCCCTCCTCTCTGAACTCCACATGGTACGTGTGGGCCACGGCCGGAGCCACCAGGCCACAGGACAGCAGCCAGATCCCTGACAGGACATAAGCACAGGTGGACACAGAAGTACGCTTCTTCAGAGGATGCACAGTGGCGTAGTACCTGGCAGGGAAAGTGCACAGCAGTATTCATTTGAATGAATTGGAGAAAAAAAAAAATAGATATAGATCAACAATTACAACGTCATTATTCCAGATGTGGTGTTTAATTTATTTTTATTTTCACAGTTCATGTGTTTCACTTCATTTGAAACTGCCCTTTGAAAACCCATGGGCTTTTCGTTCTCTCGAGTCAAAGTGGCTACACTCACCTGTCAACAGCGATGGCGGTGAGGGTGAAGACAGACACATAGACGGTAACCGGCTGGATCAGGAACACCAGGTAGCACATGAACCTCCCAAACACCCAGCCACGAGGGTTGAATGCATAGGCCAGGGTTAAGGGTACACAGGTCACACACATCAGCATGTCTGAGAAGGCCAGGTTCCCTATGAAGAAGTTGGTGACATTGTGCATCTTGCGAGTGCGGCAGATGACGTAGAGCAACAGGTAGTTCCCCAACACACCCACCACCACCACCAGGGAGTAGCAGGGGATGATGAGCAGCTTGAAGCTCTGCAGCAGAGCCACGTCTGCAAACAGGGAGCTGTGGTTGGCCGAGTCATTCTGAACAGCCATCTCAAAGACCGAGTGCCCCTCTGTTGTCTTTTCGCTAACAGAGGGCAGCAGACCTCCAGTCCAGCCACTGCCACTGCCGTCCATACTGTATCTGATTAACCGCACAGCAATAGGGAGCCCTGGGTAGCAGCCTCTTAGCACCTTACCCTGAAAGAGTCAGAGCACAGAGGTTGGGAAAGTTTTAGTGACAAACAATAAGCAAAAATGTATTTTAACTACCGGTATATTCATCATAACTGGAAATGAATGGCATTCAAACATGTGAATGATACACAGTAGATCATACATTAATGTACAGTATATATTCATAAACAAAGCCAAACAGACTTTAACTTTTGCTTTTACATGACTTTTTCCCTTCGATGATTGGTTACGAGTATGAGTATGATAGTCCCCAGGTCCAGAACAAATTGAAGGAAACGTACAGTACTATACAGAGCCATGAGTGCATGGAACTCCCTTCATCTTATATAGCCCAAGTGAACAGCAAACCTTTGCTTTGTTTGTTTAAAAAAACAAATAAAGCAACACCTCACAACGTCTCTCCCCATGTGACCTACTTGTTGTGTGTATGTACTAACATGTATGTGTAACTGATAGACGCACACACAAAACTACATGTTCATATTTTTAAATGTACTGTATGTAAATTGTAAAGTACTTTTTTGTCTTTTTCGTGATGTGTCGGACCCCAGTAAGACTAGCTGTCGCCATTGGCGTCGGCTAATGGGGATCCTAATCAATCAAATAATCCAAAAAAGATCCATGACTATCTACATTACTTTAATCAGTCAGAACATGCCTGTAGTGTGGGGCTTGCTACAGTATGTCTATTAAAGTGAATTAGCTCTGGAGTGATTGAGAAAATGTTCCCAACCCTTCAGATAGACTCAGCTGCACAGTATTCCAAATGCTTTTGGGAAACGAGTTTTGGGGAGAGGAAGCTCTTGTGAAACGTAAAGAATTTTCTACAAAAATATCTTATAGGATAAGTGCATGCATGGCCAATTAAAGGCCCATTGCAGTCAAAAAACGGGATTACCTGTGTTGTATACACAGTGCCAGTCAAAAGTTTGGACACACCTACTCAATCAAGGGTTTTTCTTTATTTTTACTATTTTCCATATTGTAAAATAATAATATAGACATCAAAACTATGAAAGTAGCCGCCCTTTTCCTTGATGACAGCTTTGCAAACTCTTGGCCTTCTCTCAACCAGCTTCACCTGGAATGCTTTCCCAACAGTCTTGAAGGAGTTCCCACATATGCTGAGCACTTATTGGCTGCTTTTCCATCACTCTGCGGTCCAACTCATCTCAAACCATGTCAATTGGGTTGAGGTGGGGTGATTGTGGAGGCCAGGTCATCTGATGCACCACTTCATCACTCTTCTTCTTGGTCAAATAGCCCTTACACAGCCTGGAGGTGAGTTGGGTCATTGTTCTCAAATCAAAATAAAATCAAATGTATTTATATAGCCCTTCTTACATCAGCTGAGTACTGTACTGTACAGAAACCCAGCCTAAAACCCCAAACAGCAAGCAATGCAGGTGTAGAAGCACAGTGGCTAGGAAAAACTACATAGAAATGCCAAAACCTAGGAAGAAACCTAGAGAGGAGCCAGGCAATGAGGGGCGGCCAGTCCTCTTCTGGCTGTGCCGGGTGGAGATTATAACAGAACATGGCCAAGATGTTCAAATGTTCATAAATTACCAGCATGGTCAAATAATAATAATCACAGTAGTTGTCGAGGGTGCAACAGGTCAGCACCTCAGGAGTAAATGTCAGTTGGCTTTTCATAGCCCATCATTGAGAGTATCTCTACCGCTCCTGCTGTCTCTAGAGAGTTGAAAACAGCAGGTCTGGGACAGGTTGCACGTCCAGTTCTGTTGAAAAACAAATGATAGTCCCACTAAGCCCAAACCAGATGGGATGGCGTACTGCGGAGGAATGCTGTGGTAGCCATGCTGTTAAGTATGCATTGAATTCTAAATAAATCACTGACATTGTCACCGGAAAAGCACCATCACACCTCCTCCTCCATGCTTCATGCATGCGGAGATAATCCTTTCACCTAATCTGCGTCTCACAAAGACACTGCGGTTGGAACCAATAATATCTAATTTGGACTCATCAGACCAAAGGACAGATTTCCACCGGTCATTTTTCTTAGCCCAAGCAAGTCTCTTCTTCTTATTGGTGTCCTTTAGTAGTGGTTTCTTTGCAGAAATTTGACCACGAAGGCCTGATTCACGCAGTCTCCTCTGAACAGTTGATGTTGAGATGTGTCAGTTACTTGAAGCATTTTTTTGGGCTGCAATTTCTGAGGCTGGTAAATCTAATTAACTTATTCTCTGCAGCAGAGGTAACTCTGGATCTTCCTTTCCTGTGGCGTTCCTCATGAGAGCAAGTTTCATCATAGCGCGTGATGGTTTTTCCGACTCCACTTGAACAAACCTTCAAAGTTCTTGAAATTTACCGGTTTGACTGACCTTCATGTCTTAAAGTAATGATGGACTGTTGTTTCTCTTTTCTTATTTGAGCTCTTCTTGCCATAATATAGACTTGGTCTTTTACCAAATGTGCTACCTTCTGTATACTGTACCAGCCCTATCAGTCCCACCTGTTAATTGAAATGCATTCCAGATGACTACCTCATCTGAAATCCCCAGGTAGTAAATTGGTTAATAGACCAATAAGAAAGAGAGTTCCACATCTCTGCCAATAACAGCTAGTTTTCAGTTTTCTCCTCCCCACTCAGACCACTCCCAGACATTCCTAGCAAAAATTCTTGCTTGAGAAATTGCTCTATGCTAAGAAGCTATTTAAAAATATATTCTTGACAATTTTGGCTTTGATGAAATAAAACAGTTCAGATTGCTGACATGCCTACATAACCCTCAATTTGATGTACAAATACTTCTGTTTAATAATGAGTGTTATAATGATTAATACATACATTTAACATGATATGATGCAGTGCTGGGCAACTTTGATGGGGGTGGTGGCCACAAAAACAATAGAACTTATCATGAGGGGCCGCAGGGGATCGTGGGTCTGATTGGAGACAAAGTAGAGAATCTAGACTATTATTAATCTAAGCATTACACCCACATTACACACACTGTCTAAGCTAACAGATACAACTATATCGAGATAAAGATGGATGCAATGTGAGATGTACGCATTCTATTTAAAAAATAATAATTCTAGTGGCTACCTGGCTTACACTCAATAATATGCAATTATTTTAAAACCTGTACTAAATAGATCTGTTCTCAATATCTTTATGCCAATGGCCTCTTGGGCTCCAATAACGTATGAGTTAATGAGAACTATTGTATTTTATTATCTTCTTGCCTGCTAGTCATTTTTATTCAATTCAGAGTAATTGTTTCCAGGCATTATTTTTCACATTTGCTAAAAGGACAACTGCAGGGTGAGTGAAATAAAGGTTTAGACATGAATTCAATGTGGAATCTTGTTCTAATAAAATACTAGTGTACTCTTGCTATACTTATTTTACTACCACTTCTATTATAACTACGACAACAACTTACTACACAACATAATGATAACCACAGTAATATCCTGATTAATATCAACAACAAATTATTTTAGCAAAATCAACACTTGATCAAACACTTTTTATAGTAAAGATAAGAATGATAGCAATTAATAATAGTACATCACAAATGGACTTATCCTACAACTCTTAGGCTACCTTGCTAATGAGGTAAAAAATGAAAGTCATAATTATTTTTAAAAAATGAAGGAAACAAATATATTTGATCAAAGGCATCGTACCTCAAGTGCTGATGAGCAAAAGGAGAAGGGAACCCCTTGAAAGACTGAGAACCTCTGTCAAGTGCGCTCTCGACACATTCATATCCTTCCTGAACAGTGGTGAGTATACAGTTGCAGAGCCACTGATGCTGATATGGAAAGAGAGAGCAAGACAGAGAGAGAGAGAGAGAGAGAGAGAGAGAGACGAGCGGTTATCTCCCAGTCGGGTGGAGATTTTATTTTCTCCAATGTCAGACTCTATTATACATTTTATTATCATTTTAGTAGGCCTACCTGTAATGGGCTGCCCATAGGCTATAAAATAATAGCCAGAAAAAAATGGGTATCCTGGTAATTCACTTGGTTACTGAGCTTGCAGGATGTGTTTTGAAGAAAACCAATTGATTGGTCAAGATTGATCTCTTCAAGTCCATTACTTACAGACACCACGTGGTCCCCTGTGTCAGTCATCCATGTGCAAGGTGACATAGTTATTGTCCAAATTGTTCAGTTGGTTGGAGAATGCTCCTGGCAATTACAAGCTGTTACTTGAATAATGGCACACACAATGTGCCTCAATAGTAAGTCACATGAATAAAGGTGTATTTTTATCAACTATTCTATGGCAATCTAATCCTGGCTCACCTACTGTATTGTCACTCCAGGGATGGGATGAGGTTTAGGGCTCATAGAGGTTCCAAGGAAATGTACTGCACTGGCATATTCATGAATTATTGGGAACATGCCTCCCATGTTTTCCATGAAGTACAATATAATCTAGATAGATTGGTAAGACTTTACAACAGGATAGAGGTTGAACTCCATTCACCTGTTTTAAAGCTAGAGTCCTTAATTGAAACAACAACAAAGCGGACACCCCACCTCTGTTTTGGTAAAGAAAAAGCTGAGGTAGGAGCCTGGAGAAATGTTACCACTCTCAAATTCATTCACAGAGCTATGGATGCAAGGACTGACCATTCATGATATCAAAATGATAGTTCTATCAAGGTTTTTAGTGGTTGTTTACATTTACTTTGTTTGCAAACATTGGAGTAAAACAATCTATATTTTGTGTTCAGGTGGGGTACAACAGTTGAACTAAACACATTAGGCATTTCTAAGTTATATTCTTCAAGAATCAGCGGGTATACAGTATATCATACATTTATACGTCCAAAAATGGATGTAGAAACTAAGGATTCTAGCTTTAAGTCTGCCCTGGTCTGCTCTACTGATCTGTGAAATTAAGACAAATTGCCTGCACGGGATGACTGTTTTGGGGCAGATTTAGGATCTTAATTTCAGCCAGTTTACTACAGCAGGAAAATAATCCTGCAGCAACAGGAAATTGTAAAAAAAATATATATATATATATATATATTATGTGGATTGTAATTAATCTACATGTAGGAAAATTCTCAGCAATCAAATATGATGACCCTTTGGCTGGAGAGGATCTCTGTGAGCTGCAGACATATTTATGAATAATCGTCTCTTCACTGAGAACAGCCTACCTGTTTACTCAGTGCACTCAAGGGTGTTGTTATTTCAGTGTTTTATTTGTCTCTTTCTTTCAAAGATGTCTAGTTATCTGTGTCTGTGTCTATTCAGACCTCTCCAAACCACATCATGTCTGAAGAGCAGGTGGAGACCATTAATACCTCTTTCAAACACAGCAGAGGACAATGGAACCGAACAGGAAACAAAACACTTACAATTCCTATTTCATTTGCTGGGTTAGGCTTGGGCGGGTTTTACCTTATTTTATACCTTTCGGTATAATGAAGAAGCCGGTCAGTATTACCAACAGTGTAGGTAATGCCGTTTCCATTTCATCGGTCCTCCCTTATCATCTGATAACACGTATTTCATGTTTCCATGGGTACCTATTTGTGTGCTGCCGAACTATTGGGTTGTTACCAAGCCATGAACAGTCACTAAATGTCACACAGGGAAAAGTTCTCCTTTGAATCAATTGATCACTCAGGGGTGAGTTCGCCACAGGGTTTCTACCTGCACATGAATCGCTCTACCTTGAAGGGATTATTGTGCCGAGGTTAAACTCAGTGAAGTGCTGATGGTTTTCTCACAGCCCATTCTGTCCATTAATACCCATGTCTCAGGACCATATGGGGGAACGTTATTCATCGACGGTGTGTAACCCATCACATAAAAATTCAATTTCTGTGGTGTAATAATAACACCACTCCCAGTATTTCTACCGGATGCATCAGTAACAAAGAGTCAAATAATGACGAGCTTAAAGAAAGCTTTTACTAACCGTAGCAGGTGCAGGTGCAGTTGAGGGGGGCCTGGGGAAATGGAACAAGACTAAAATAACTGGCTCTTTTCTTTATACGTATTTGACATTTAACACAATGTGTAGAAAACATGTTCGCGATGGAATATTCTGCGAAATGTCAGTATTCAAAAAAAGTCACAGTAGAGCTTGAGTGTCACATCGCCAAAGCAACCCAGCTCACAAACATAAAACTTTTTCAAGGTTTCCAAGAATACAGTTGTGTGCATAGCTCTGAAAAAGAAAGAAAGAAAGCTGCTCCAATTGTTCTGTTCTGAGAAAACGCTGATGGGTCCTGACTCCTCTTTGTACCATGAACCAGAGGATGAGATAACGAGAGCAGCCTGAACATTGGGATGAATGCTGTCCACCCCCTGTAACCAGGTGCTCAATTTGTAAATGCATGAATTACTTCAACAATCAACACATCAACATCTTATCACCCAAAACATCTCTTACCATGTCCAGTAGCAGAATATCCTCCCTGCATAGGTTTTCATATTATATAACAAGGTAACTTGAAAATGGAATTATTAAAAAAGAGAGGTCTCACTTGACTGTACCTGCTGTTGATATGCCCCTGCATGCATTTTATGTTGTGTGAGATGTAGTTTTCCAGCTGCCATCTCCTTGTTGAGATTCATACTCTATTTTTACATTGTCATTGGGGTTTCAAGTGTGCCTGTTCATTTAGCTGTCTGTGTGACCAGTGTTTATCAATTGAGAGACAGAGGCATTGTCCGCTTGCTGGCACACTATGCCCCCATTTCCCCACACCTCTTCTCCTCTTACCCAGGCTGACATTTCCATTAGGAAAATGCTGCATACAGCTTCATGCATGGCATTACCCCTGGGTACCCGCCAAGATATCTGCCAGCGTGGTTCCAGGACAACAACCTCTCCCTCAATGTCAGGAAGACAAAGGAGCTGACCATGGACTATAGGAAACGGAAGGCCGAGCATGCCCCCATTCACATCGACGGGACTGTAGCAGAACGGTTGGACTCACTGGACTCTACCCACACACTCACAAATACTACACTGACATTCTAACACACACACACACTCACACACTACATACGCTCACACACACAAAACACACACTCACACATTGACACATTTTCAAACTCTATTCTTCACACTTTTTTACACATGCGCTGCTGCTACTCTGTTTATTATCTATCCTGATTGTCTAGTCACTTTTACTCCTACCTACATGCTCTTGAGTGGCGCAGCGGTCTAAGGCACTGCATCTTAGTGCAAGAGGCGTCACTATAGTACCTGGTTTGAATCCAGGCTGTATCACATCCGGCTGTGATTGGGAGTCCTGTAGGGCGGTGCACAATTGGCCCAGCGTTGTCTGGTTTTGGCCGGAGTAGGCCGTCATTGTAAATAAGAATTTGTTCTTAACTGACTTGCACAGTTAAATAAAGGTTAAATAAAACAATATATAAATTATCTCAATTACTTCAACTACAGTACCTCGTACCCCTGCACATTGACTCGGTACAGGTACTCCTTGTATAAAGTATCTTATTTTGTTACTATTTCCTGACATTTGTTTTGCAAATTGTTCGTACTTTTTAACTCTGCATTGTTGGGGCTTGTATTCGGTGCATGTGACAAATAAAATTGTATTTATTTTGTTATGGAGAGTTGACTTACAATTGAATGTTGTAATTGCAAAGAATATTTTCATATTCCTGAAAACGTTGTATTTTTATCAGTGGAGTACAGCAGTTTTGCAGGGCCCCCAAGCAAGGTCTGTTTTTGGGGAACACAGCTAAATTCTTACAATTCTACCCGTTTTGCAACACACCACCAGATCCAGCAGTACACCTCCTGTACTCCAGTGATTTTGAATCATTAAGTTTTAGATTTAGTTCATTAAGAAATTCTAGCGACCATGACTGAATTCAAACGTGAGTTGGTTTCGGGGTAAGGTTTGATGTGGGTGTCTCGTATGTGTGTTCAAAGGTGGGAAGAGTTAAACAAAATCTTTAGCCAATTCGCTTCAGCCGGCTGGCGTACAACTGTGGCAAAGTTGGTATGACTTTGGATAGTCTATCACCGAAGCCAGTTAGGGACTGTCAATAAATTACAAAATGTAAATGAGACAATATTTTCGTGTTGCACACCTTTAAGTTTTCTCATTAAAAGCTTTCAATATTTGTACATGGTTTCTACAATTTACAGTTGGTTTGAAATTTGTAGCTATTGGAATTTTAACATATTGTCCCATGTACATTGTGTAATTTACCCATGATCCCTAACCAGCCCCATATGGATATCCAAAGTCAACCCACATTTACTTCAGGCATTATGATGGGGTCATATGAAGCTGCACTCTGAATTGATGATTACTCCTGTTTTGCCAGCTGTGGGCAGAGCATTAAAATTAATGTGCTGATGCTGTCATGACCACAAGACTGACTTTATGACCAAAATTATCAATGCCACATATTGTAGGCTGTTTTCTAAATGATAAGTAGTTTTTTAGGGGCTGTTGCTCTTTAAAGGTTTTTGCCAATGACAGGTTCCAGCAAACTACCTTTGACATTTACTGAGGTTGACGCATCTTAGGAGGAGGAATGAGCTAAAAATAGAAAAGTGCAAGGTCAATGAAATGATTCCAATAGAGACAATTCCATTCCAACTTCTGCCTTGACACTGACACCATAATGTATCTTCAAAAAGGCTTGTCTGCCACCTTCAGCAGCAGAAGCTGCTGTAGATGACAGCTCTGCTACCTGCATTGGTAGAGGCTGCTGCCTATGTCAGCACTGTTACCTCCACTGGCAGCATTAGATGACAGGTCTGCAGTCATTCTGGGTAGTGTTTATTTATCCTCCAAGACAAATGATAATACACATGAAATGAATGTGTTGAACAGTGGAACAATTGTAGTTATAAGAGCTGTCATTGTTTTGACAAATGATTTATATATAAACTAGAATACAGACAAGGGGAGCTGTTTTGAAGCCACCGGGCCTCCATCTTGGCACTCCCCCACCGTTATTTTTATTTATTTAGAAGCTATAGAAATGCATTTATTCATGTCTATATTTGTTTTTGCTACATTTATTATATTACAAAAACCTTAATGCATACTTCTGCATAATATTATGTGAGCTAAACATAAACAATTTAAAATATTAAAATATAAAATAAATGTTTTCGTTAAAGTATAATTTTTGGAAAGTTATAATGTCACTGTCCCCACTACAACAACAAAATATTTAAATACATGTAAATGTGTCATTGAAACATTTAATTGAAATACTGTAGAATTCCATTCATTCCTATGGAGGACTGCTTCTTCTGGGGAGTTCCAATATGGCAGATCATTGGCAACAAAACCTGGCCATTAAATAGCATCACCAATCTAGGGTTGATAGACAGGTTGGTTGTTTAACAACAAAACCAAAATGTCCACAACTATGGAGCAAACAGGCAGGATTTGTTTCATTTTTTGACAACATATATTTAGTCTCCAAATGTTTATTGAAAACATAAACACATTTGCACACTGAGCACTTATTGTCTCTGAAATACATTTTTACAGTTGTTGGTTAAATATCAAGCCAATTTTAGTCATATTAGTATTAATATGAAATCAGTCAAACACCTCAAAACAAGACATGGTATCAAGAACAAGCTAAAACTGAAACGAGCCACCTACAATTCCCCACATGGCAGCTTATTGCTGCTAGCTATCTGGACGTTCAGAATCATAACAAAGCATGGTTTCCGCCCCTATCGATGGGCGCGCATCATTTTCATGATGTTGTCAGCTAACCCGTCTATATACCTCATTGGTTTTGACAGGCAATCAAATCTAGATTTATTTTCTAAATGGTATTTGTTTACTTGGATCCCCATTAGCTTTTGCAGAAGCAGCAGCTATGCTTACTGTGGTCCAGAAAGAACACAAAACATGACAACTAACAAAACACTGATACACTTATAGACAAGGACAGTCACACAAATGCTATAAGTCATTATTGAGGAAAACTATCCACAGCAGCAGCAACAGAATGAGATGACAAACCCCTCAGGTGTTTTAATCTTTCAATTTTGGATATATCTTTTCATTCATTTTTCATCTTAAATGCAGTCAGTGTCGTTATTTTGTTGTCTCAGAACTAATTATCTGCTGTCTGCCTCTTCTGCCTCTGGCTATTGTTGAGGTATGAATTTTATTCTGAGTTCGTAGGTGGAGAATGATCAAATATAAGAGAAAAAGAGCCCAGTTATAATGCATGCAATTACTATGGAATAACATTAGCATGCAAAACTGCTAAGAATCCC
This sequence comes from Oncorhynchus clarkii lewisi, assembly GCF_045791955.1. Taxonomy (NCBI): domain Eukaryota; kingdom Metazoa; phylum Chordata; class Actinopteri; order Salmoniformes; family Salmonidae; genus Oncorhynchus; species Oncorhynchus clarkii. Next base: position 36,074,428 of record NC_092151.1, on the reverse strand, counting down.
ATGATGAGAAAAGCAAAGTAAATCCCTCACTTTTGATTGGTGGGTTAAATATAATCTTATCTTGTCAGCACTAATCACACTGTTTCTATTACCATAATCACACACTGGGCTCGAAGTAATCTGGAGTCTTTTTATGGTACTGTACACTGAATATGCAGACAGGTAAAGACAGCTGTGTGACTGCTTGATTATCTGCGAGGAGCCAAGAACGGCAGAGAGCTGACAGCTTGTCCAACAATGCCTGTTGCTGTTGTCAAGGGTGTCGATCTCGGTATTTTCCTCTCTCTATATCTCCATCAGTCACGATTCACAGAGCATCTTACTCTGTTCTATTCTAGATCGCCTCAAACTGCCTGCCTACGTCACAACTCTGTTTTTAACTCCATTCGTCTCTTCTGCCCCAATGTCACTAATCTGTCAAGGAAATGGGCAAGCAATTTTCTTAACCTTTGCAAATGATATGGTGTCCATTATAGTCTATCTGTTGCTTGTCAAGTTACCATTCTTGGCTCTAAGAGTTCTCATTGAAAGTTTCAAGTTGTTATACAGTTTCAGTCTATTTCTAGTCATATTAATTATCTGTTATAATAGGACACGACTACCGTAAAACATTTTCTATTTTCTTTTTAAAATCACAAACAGCCCCAGACTTTTTAAGCTTATCCACGTTTTGCCCTGGTGATATAGAAGAGATAGTGAGAATTCTAACATCTGATTTGTTGCTCTCATCAGTGGAATCATCTCTGCAATAAGACTTTAGTGAGTGTGAGCACACACTGATTCAGTGTTTTCATTCAATTACTAGCATTTGTTTGTGTCATCGAAGCCCCAAAGAAGCCAAGTTAAAATCTTCTTCTGACACTTTCATGTGCATGGATTGACTTTATTTATTTATTTTTATTTCACCTTTATTTAACCAGGTAGGCTAGTTGAGAACAAGTTCTCATTTACAACTGCGACCTGGGCAAGATAAAGCAAAGCAGTGCGACACATACAACAACACAGAGTTACACATGGAATAAACAAACATACAGTCAATAATACAATAGAAAAGTGTATATACAGTGTGTGCAAATGAGGTAGGATAAGGGAGGTAAGGCAATAAATAGGCCATAGTGGTGAAATAATTACAATATAGCAATTACACATTGGAGTGATAGATATGTGATATATATGCAGAAGATAAGTGATACAGTAAAGATACTGGGGTGCAAAGGAGCAAAAATAAAGAAAATAAATAACAGTATGGGGGTGAGGTAGTTGGATGGGTTATTTACAGATGGGCTATGTACAGGTGCAGTGATCTGTGAGCTGCTCTGACAGCTGGTGCTTAAAGTTAGTGAGGGAGATATGAGTCTCCAGCTTCAGTGATTTTTGCAGTTCGTTCCAGTCATTGGCAGCAGAGAACTGGAAGGAAAGGCAGCCAAAGGAAGAATTGGCTTTGGGGGTGACCTGCTATGGTGACCAGTGAGCTGAGATAAGGCTGGGCTTTACCTAGCAAAGACTTATAGATGACCTGGAGCCAGTGGGTTTGGCAACGAATATGAAGCGAGGACCAGCCGAAGAGAGCATACAGGTCGCAGTGGTAGGTCGTATATGGGGCTTTGGTGACAGAACGAATGGGACTGTGATAGACTGCATCCAATATGCTGAGTAGTTGGAGGCTATTTTGTAAATGACATTGTCAAGGATCGGTAAGATAGTCCGTTTTACGAGGGTATGTTTGACAGCATGAGTGAAGGATGCTTTGTTGCGAAATAGGAAGCCAATTCTAGATTAAATTTTGGATTGGAGATGCTTAATATGAGTCTGGAAGGAGAGTTTACAGTCTAACCAGACACCTAGGTATTTGTAGTTGTCCACATATTCTAAGTCAGAACCGTCCAGAGTAGTGATGTTGGACGGGCGTGCAGGTGTGGGCAGCGATCGGTGGAAGGGCATGCATTTAGTTTTACTAGAATTTAAGAGCAGTTGGAGGCCACGGAAGGAGAGTTGTATGGCATTGAAGCTCGTCTGGAGGTTAGTTAACACAGTGTCAGAAGAAGGGCCAGAAGTATACAGAATGGTGTCGTCTGCGTAGAGGTGGATCAGAGAATCACCAGCAGCAAGAGCAACATCATTACAGTATACAGAGAAAAGAGTCGACCCGAGAATTGAACCCTGTGGCACCCCCGTAGAGGTCCGGAGAACCCCGTGCCAGAGGTCCGGACAACAGGACCTCCGATTTGACACACTGAACTTTGTCTGAGAAGTAGTTGGTGAACCAGGTGAGGCAGTCATTTGAGAAACCAAGGTTGTTGAGAATGCAGTGATTGACAGAGTCGAAAGCGTTGGCCAGGTCAATGAATACAGCTGCACAGTATTGTCTCTTATCGATGGCGGTTATGATATCGTTTAGGACATTGAGCGTGGCTGAGATGCACCCTGGGATTGCATAGCGGAGAAGGTACGGTGAGATTCTAAATGGTCGGTGATCTGTTTGTTAACTTGGCTTTCGAAGACCTTAGAAAGGCAGGGTAGGATAGATATAGGTTTGTAGCAGTTTGGGTCTAGAGTGTCACCCCCTTTGAAGAGGGGGATGACCGCAGCAGCTTTCCAATCTATGGGGATCTCAGACGATACAAAAGAGAGGTTGAACAGGCTTGTAATAGGGGTTGCAACAATCTTGGCAGATCATTTTAGAAAGAGAGGGTCCAGATTGTCTAGCCTGGCTGATTTGTAGGGGTCCAGATTTTGCAGCTCTTTCAGAACATCAGCTATCTGGATTTTGGTGAAGGAGAAATGGGGGAGTCTTGGGAAAGTTGCTGTGGGGAGTGCAGGGCTGTTGACCGGGGTAAGGGTAGCCAGGTAGAAAGCATGGCCAGCCGTAGAAAAATGCTTATTGAAATTCTCAATTATCGTGGATTTATTAGTGGTGACAGTGTTTCCTAGCCTCACTGCTGTGGGCAGCTAGGAGGAGGTGCTCTTATTCCCCATGGACTTTACAGTGTCCCAGAACTTTTGGGAGTTTGTGCAACAGGATACAAATTTCTGTTTGAAAAAGCTAGCCTTTGCATTCCTAACTGCCTGTATATATTGGTTCCTAACTTCCCTGAAAAGTTGCATATCGCGAGGGCTATTCAATGCTAATGCAGTACGCCACAGGATGTTTTTGTGCTGGTCAAGGGCAGTCAGGTCTGGAGTGAACCAAGGGCTATATCCGTTCCTGGTTCTTAATTTTTTGAATGGGGCATGCTTATTTAAGATGGTGAGGAAAGCACTTTTGAAGATCAACCAGGCATCCTCTACTGACGGAATGAGGTCAATATCCTTCCAGGATACGTGGGCCAGGTCGATTAGAAAGGCCTGCTCGCTGAAGTGTTTTAGGGAGCGCTTGACAGTGATGAGGGGTGGTTGTTTGACTTCAGACCCATTCTGGATGCAGGCAATGAGCCAGTGATCGCTGAGATCCTGGTTGAAGACAGCAGAGGATTATTTGGAGGGCAGGTTGGTTAGGATGATATCTATGAGGATTCCCGTGTTTACGGATTTGGGGTTGTACCTGGCAGGTTCATTGATAATTTGTGTTTGAGGGCATCAAGCTTAGATTGTAGGATGGCCGGGGTGTTAAGCATGTCCCAGTCCCTAATGAACTTGAGAGTCTGACATTTTGCCTGACATCCATGCAGCTTATTTCTTGAACATTGCAAAACAAATAGTTTATTAATAATTTATTAATCCTTACTTCCACATTTATAAATGTTGGTAACCTAGTTATTCACACATTTATAAACAACTTTTAAAGTATTTAATAATCATTCATAAGATCATTCATATGATGTTTAATATACGTCCTTATAAACCATTTACTAATCGTTAGTTAAGTATTTTTGTGTGGCCTCATTTAAAGTGCGGGATATTTATACTTTATAGACATTTTATAAATGTTTTGGATGACCAATGTAATTTCTCACAAAAATAGGGACATGCCATTGGTAGACATTCCAGCATAGTGATCTTAGACATAAACTGTATATGACATGAGTTTTATGATATGGAAATGTGAAGTGCACATTTGGTCTCACGGGTGTTTGGCTTGTATGACATTAAAGCATTATTTATTATAATCTTTAACGTCTCATCTTTCAAAATACATCGAGTCCTTTTACTTTACAGCATTTCTCTCACTCAGACAACAAAAACATTTGCATAAATTGCCCAATTAGTGGGAGGGATGGGGGCAACTTCTTGTCACATGCAGTGCTCAAGTTCAGAAAGGCTGTAGTGTGTTGGGTGAGGGAGCTGAACACTGTGGGATATGTAGCACTGCCTAGCTTGCTTGCTAGCTTGTTAGCACCCACATGAGGGTGAGGCTAGTGTTTCTAGGCAAGTGCCACTTGTATAGTGTAAATGAGACAGCTCTGTGAAACGCAGAGCCTGAGATCTGATGTCATGTATAGCATGTTACACTTATCAGGACACAAATCTGCCATTTTCAAGCCATGTACGGGTAGGAGTGGAAAGGTCTATACAACAAGCACACAATACCAAGGATGTTTAAAATTGCAATGTGTAACTTCTTGGGCGACCGACCAAATTCACATAGAAATGTGAGTTATAGATCTGTCATTCTCATTGATGTGATTTATAGACCTGTCATTCTCATTGTAAGCAAGTCTAAGAAGTGGAAGATATGTTCTATGTATACCATTTCTATGCATCCCAATCTTAAATGTAGTTTTTGCTTTTACTTTTGGTTTTGTACACCAGCTTCAAACAGCTGAAAATACAACATTTTGGATTATTGAAAAGATATTTCACAGCGGATTAGTACAGATGGTACAATGATTGTCTTCATTGATTGTTTTGAAATTGTGCGAAATATTTGAATTTTAGCGACCAGGCAATGTCAGAGCAATTTTTGCATATTGCACCTTTAATAAAACATATTGATCATTTTATTCCAAAAACAATCACTGTTGTAATAGTGTGATGTGTAACTTCAGACACTATGCTGAGTAAAATGGAGTTTTTAGTCCGAAAGTGCTAACATAAGCGTTTCCTGGCAATGAATGTTCTACCTATGTGGATTGCAGTCACTCCTTAGAGCAGTCTAATATTGGTTAACACAGAACTAACATCTTGATGAATGTTCTACCTATGTGGATTGCAGTCACTCTTTAGAGCAGTCTAATATTGGTTAACACAGAACTAACATCTTGATGAATGTTCTACCTATGTGGATTGCAGTCACTCCTTAGAGCAGTCTAATATTGGTTAACACAGAACTAACATCTTGCGTAATTTGGGCAACCAGGTGATTAAATTCAGCTCCATATGTGTTTGTGAAGTTTCCCCACCCGTGCAACTCTCAGCCAATTATTAAAGTGCTACCAGGTTACTCTTTCTAATGGAGATTAATGAGTGTATGAGACGTGTATGTACAGTTGAAGTTGGATGTTTACATACACTTAGGTTGGAGTCATTAAAACTCGTTTTTCAACCACTCCACAAATTTCTTGTGAACAAACTATAGTTTTGGCAAGTCGGTTAGGACATCTACTTTGTGCATGACACAAGTAATTTTTCCAACAATTGTTTACAGACAGATTATTTCACTTATAATTCACTGTATCACAATTCCAGTGGGTCAGAAGTGTACATACACTACGTTTTCTGTGCCTTTAAACAGCTCGGAAAATTCCAGAAAATTATATCATGGCTTTAGAAGCTTCTTACAGGCTAATTGACATCACTTGAGTCAACCTCTGTAACTCTTTGCTTGACATCATGGGAAAATCAAAAGAAATCAGGCAAGACCTCAGAAAATAAATTGCAGACCTCCACAAGTCTGGTTCATCCTTGGGAGCAATTTCCAAATGTCTGAAGATACCACGTTCATCTGTACAAACAATAATACGCAAGTATAAACACCATGGGACCACACAGCCGTGATACCCCTCAGGAATAAGACGTGTTCTGTCTCCTAGAGATGAACATACTTTGGTGCGAAAAGTGCAAATCAATCCCAGAACAACAGCAAAGGACCTTGTGAAGATGCTGGAGGAAACAGGTACAAAAGTATCTATATCCACAGTAAAACGAGTCCTATATCGACATAACCTGAAAGGCCGCTCAGGAAGGAAGAAGCCACTGCTCCAAAACCGGCATAGAAAAGCCAGACTGCCTTTTTGCGACTGCACATGGTGACAAAGATTGTAATTTTTGGAGAAATGTCCTCTGGTCTGATGAAACAAAAATAGAACTGTTTGGCCATGATGACCATCGTTATGTTTGGAGGAAAAAGTGGAAGGCTTGCAAGCCGAAGAACACCATTCCAACCGTGAAGCACGGGTGTGACAGCATCATGTTGTGTGGGTGCTTTGCTGCAGGAGAGACTGGTGCACTTCACAAAATAGATGGCATCATGAGGCAGGACAATTATGTGGATATATTGAAGCAACATCTCAAGACATCAGTCAAGAAGTTAAAGCTTGGTCGGAAATGGGTCTTCCATAAGGACAATGATTCCAAGCATACTTCCAAAGTTGCAGCAAAATGGCTTAAGGACAACAAAGTCAAGGTATTGGAGTGGCCTTCACAAAGCCCTGACCTCAATCCCATAGAATATTTGTGGGCAGAACTGAAAAAGCGTGTGTGAGCAAGGAGGCCTATAAACCTGAGTTACACCAGCTCTGTCAGGAAGAATGGGCCAAAATTCGAAAGCTTGTGGAAGGCTACCCAAAACATTTGACCCAAGTTAAACAATTTAAAGGCAATGCTACCAAATACTAATTGAGTCTATATCAACTTCTGACCCACTGGGAATGTGATGAAAGACATAAAAGCTGAAATAAATAATTTTCTCTAATATTATTCTGATATTTCACATTCTTAAAATAAAGTGGTGATCCTAACTGACCTAAGACAAGGGAATTTTTATTAGGATTAAATGTCAGGAATTGTGAAAAACTGAGTTTAAATGTATTTGGCTAAGGTGTATGTTAACATCCGACTTCAACTGTATCTGTGTGTGAACGTGTGGGTGGATGTGTATGTGTGTTTTGTCTCGGTGTGAAGCTGCACATTGTGAGTGCATTTAGACCATGTGTAAAGGAAAAATGTATTGATTAATTATTTTCCAGTATTTGATTTACTTTCAATATTGATTGATATACAGTGGGGAGAACAAGTATTTGATACACTGCCGATTTTGCAGGTTTTCCTACTTACAAAGCATGTAGAGGTCTGTAATATTTATCATAGGTACACTTCAACTGTGAGAGACGGAATCCAGAAAATCCAGATAATCATATTGTATGATTTTTAAGTACTTAATTTTCATTTTATTGCATGACATAAGTATTTGATCACCTACCAACCAGTAAGAATTCCGGCTCTCACAGACCTGTTAGTTTTTCTTTAAGAAGCCCTCCTGTTCTCCACTCATTGCCTGTATTAACTGCACCTGTTTGAACTAGTTACAGTGCCTTGCGAAAGTATTCGGCCCCCTTGAACTTTGAGACCTTTTGCCACATTTCAGGCTTCAAACATAAAGATATAAAACTGTATTTTTTTGTGAAGAATCAACAACAAGTTGGACACAATCATGAAGTGGAACGACATTTATTGGATATTTCAAACTTTTTTAACAAATCAATAACTGAAAAATTGGGCGTGCAAAATTATTCAGCCCCTTTACTTTCAGTGCAGCAAACTCAGTTTGCTCAAGTTCAGTGAGGATCTCTGAATTATCCAATGTTGACCTAAATGACTAATGATGATAAATACAATCCACCTGTGTGTAATCAAGTCTCCGTATAAATGCACCTGCACTGTGATAGTCTCAGAGGTCCGTTAAAAGCGCAGAGAGCATCATGAAGAACAAGGAACACACCAGGCAGGTCCGAGATACTGTTGTGAAGAAGTTTAAAGCCGGATTTGGATACAAAAAGATTTCCCAAGCTTTAAACATCCCAAGGAGCACTGTGCAAGCGATAATATTGAAATGGAAGGAGTATCAGACCACTGCAAATCTAACAAGACCTGGCCGTCCCTCTAAACTTTCAGCTCATACAAGGAGAAGACTGATCAGAGATGCAGCCAAGAGGCCCATGATCACTCTGGATGAACTGCAGAGATCTACAGCTGAGGTGGGAGACTCTGTCCATAGGACAACAATCAGTCGTATATTGCACAAATCTGGCCTTTATGGAAGTGTGGCAAGAAGAAAGCCATTTCTTAAAGATATCCATAAAAAGTGTTGTTTAAAGTTTGCCACAAGCCACCTGGGAGACACACCAAACATGTGGAAGAAGGTGCTCTGGTCAGATGAAACCAAAATTGAACTTTTTGGCAACAATGCAAAACGTTATGTTTGGCGTAAAAGCAACACAGCTGAACACACCATCCCCACTGTCAAACATGGTGGTGGCAGCATCATGGTTTGGGCCTGCTTTTCTTCAGCAGGGACAGGGAAGATGGTTAAAATTGATGGGAAGATGGATGGAGCCAAATACAGGACCATTCTGGAAGAAAACCTGATGGAGTCTGCAAAAGACCTGAGACTGGGTTGGAAGACAAATCTCTGTCAAGACAATGATCCAAAACATAAAGCAAAATCTACAATGGAATGGTTCAAAAATAAACATATCCAGGTGTGAGAATGGCCAAGTCAAAGTCCAGACCTGAATCCAATCGAGAATCTGTGGAAAGAACTGAAAACTGCTGTTCACAAATGCTCTCCATCCAACCTCACTGAGCTCGAGCTGTTTTGCAAGGAGGAATGGGAAAAAAATTCAGACTCTCAATGTGCAAAACTGATAGAGACATACCCCAAGCGACTTACAGCTGTAATCGCAGCAAAAGGTGGCGCTACAAAGTATTAACTTAAGGGGGCTGAATAATTTTGCACGCCCAATTTTTCAGTTTTTGATTTGTTAAAAAAGTTTGAAATATCCAATAAATGTCGTTCCACTTCATGATTGTGTCCCACTTGTTGTTGATTCTTCACACAAAAATACAGTTTTATATCTTTATGTTTGAAACCTGAAATGTGGCAAAAGGTCGCAAAGTTCAAGGGGGCCGAATACTTTCGCAAGGCACTGTACCTGTATAAAAGATACCTGTCCATCCACTCAATCAAACAGACTGCAACCTCTACACAATGGCCAAGACCAGAGAGCTGTGTAAGGACATCAGGGATAAAATTGTAGATGGGCTACAGGACAATAGGCAAGCAGCTTGGTGAGAAGGCAACAACTGTTGGCGCAAATATTAGAAAATGCAAGAAGTTCAAGATGACGGTCAATCACCCTCGGTCTGGGGCTCCATGCAAGATCTCACCTCGTGGGGCATCAATGATCACGAGGAAGGTGAGGGATCAGCCCAGAACTACATGGCAGGACCTGGTCAATGACCTGAATAGAGCTGGGACCACAGTCTCAAAGAAAACCATTAGTAACACACTACGCCATCATGGATTAAAATGCTGCAGCGCATGCAAGGTCCCCCTGCTCAAGCCAGCGCATGTCCAGGCCCGTCTGAAGTTTGCCAATGACCATCTGGATGATCCAGAGGAGGAATGGGAGAAGGTCATGTGGTCTGATTAGAAAAAAATAGAGCTTTTTGGTCTAAACTCCACTCGCCCTGTTTGGAGGAAGAAGAAGGATGAGTACAACCCCAAGAACACCATCCCAACCGTGAAGCATGGAGGTGGAAACATCATTCCTGCACAGGGGACAGGGCGACTGCACCGTATTGAGGGGAGGATGGAAGGGGCCATGTATCGCAAGATCCTGGCCAATAACCTCCTTCCCTCAGCAAGAGCATTGAAGATGGGTCGTGGCTGGGTCTTCCAGCATGAAACACACAACCTGAAACACACAGCCAGGGCAACTAAGGAGTGTCTCAGTAAGAAGCATCTCACGGTCCTGGAGTGTCCTAGCCATTCTCCAGACCTGAACCCAATAGAACATTTTTGGAGGGAGCTGAAAGTCCGTATTGCCCAGCGACAGCCCCGAAACCTGAAGGATCTGGAGCAGGTCTGAATGGAGGAGTGGGCCAAAATCCCTGCTGCAGTGTGTGCAAATCTGGTCAAGAACTACAGGAAACGTATGATCTCTGTAATTGCAAACAAAGGTTTCTGTACCAAATATTAAGTTCTGCTTTTCTGATGTATCAAATACTTATGTCATGCAATAAAATGCAAATTAATTACTTAAAAATCATACAATGTGATTTTCTGGATTTTTGTTTTAGATTCCGTCTCTCGCGGTTGAAGTGTACCTATGATAAAAATTACAGACCTCTACATGCTTTGTAAGTAGGAAAACCTGCAACATTGGTAGTGTATCAAATACTTGTTCTCCCCACTGTATAAGGGGAAGGGAAACAGGAGTTAACCATTTATGTTGAAGTAAGTAGTTTGCTAGTCTATAGTGATCTGTTTTACCTACTGTACGTACTGATGTTCTAACTTTGACCTGTATAGCTGCCAGTGTCAAATGTCAGCTGTTGAATGTTATCATTAACAGGCACACTAATAATGTATCTGTGACACTATGCGATTCTGTAGCAGCTGATGTTGTGACTTCCTGCAAGCCTCTCGGGCTGGTGTTTACAGGACAGAAGGTGCGGTGTGATTATTGTATAAGTGATTTTCTCTGCTTCTGTGCTGGAGGTGAAACTTGTATCAGACCAGATTTACTTTATCTGTGACTGCTCTTCTCTTTTATTCACCTTTAAAATCTCCATGTGACTTCATCCTCTTACCACTCACCATTAAGAAACACTTTACACTCCATCACTAATGATGCTCATTCAGAGAGAAGAACTTGCTTCCCTGTTGAGAGAGGCTTTGCATTCAGAGAGGGAAGGTCGGTTTGACTAAATGGCAGCAGGGACGTGGGAGTACTTGTTTAGTTTTGAGGGTAGTCACATAAGAGGCAGAGTTGCATGCTGTTGCTTTTGAGCAAAGGGGAGATTCAAGGATTCTGCGTGTCAAAGTCGGCATTGCTCAGTATATTTTATTTTATTTTATTATGATCTCTTTTAGTCTTCATTTGGACTAATCTTCCAAGAGTCCTTAATTAAACATTAAAATACAATTTACACAGGGAGCTTTGCAAAGAACATATTCGGCCCAAACTAAATGTACTAAAACTGGGAGTGCAATGCTCCCAGTGCAATTCAACCTCATGCCCAGTACACATAACTCTAGCTACATACTGTTTAGCACATGGGGATGTGTAAAACGTACTCATCAGCCTGAAGTGTCCCCACTTGCGCCAGCAAATAGGTAGCTTTTAGCTTGGCTCCGACTGGTAAGACGCTTCAGGAGAGTGGTCACGTGCTAGCAAGGCAGAGGTCCCGAATTCATGCCAGGTATGGGCTGAATCGTGAGGAGGTGGTACTCGCTAAGCAAGCAGCGTGGCGTCCTTTACACACGCCACTCAAAATAATGTAATAATGATTAATGCCCTTAGTAGGCACTTTCATCCAAAGCGACTATAAGTACAGGGACTGCATACAAAAATAGGATTATATGTTCTTTGCAAAGCTCCCTGTGTTACTTTGTCCAACAAAGACCCTTTGTGATTCTTTTGGGTGCAGCCTGTCAAAGGACACGTCTTGTTCCAATGTCAATGTGTCTCTGGCGAGAGAACAGTGTACCTCAGCAGTCATGCTGCTATTTCATCAACTACAGTTCACTACTCTGACCATGGGGAAAACAATCCTAACCTAAAATATACATGGCATTTTACTTACATTGTCATTTTTTCCATGACTGAAAATAGAATGGAGAGCTACAGCACAGTGGGATTTCAGACATTGCAACAGGGTCATAGCTCTCCACTTTTACTACTCCAACTCATCCCTGTCTTCTAATGTGTTCTATTACATAATTACAAAGCAGCTTTGTCTGTCTGAGAGGATGGCACAATTTGTCCATGTTCCCAGCTGGGGACAATAAAAGGCCATTCTAAAATCTGCAGTTTTCGGCGAGCGGTTCACTGATGTCAATGTTGAGAACAGAGTGTCCCAGGGTGGCGGTGGGGTTACGGTATGGGCAGGCATAAGCTATGGAGAACGAACACAATTGCGTTTTATTGATGGCAATTTGAACGCACATCGATACCGTGATGAGATCCTGAGGCCCATTGTCGTGCCATTCATCTGCCTCCATCACCTCATGTTTCAGCATGATAATGCACAGCCCCATGTCGCAAGGATCTGTACACAATTCCCGGAAGCTGAAAATGTCCCAGTTCTTCCATGGCCTGCGTACTCACCAGACATGTCACCCATTGAGCCTGTTTGGGATGCTCTGGATTAACATGTACAACAGCATGTTCCAGTTCCCACCAATATCCAGCAACTTCGCACAGCCAATAAAGAGTAGCTGGACAACATTCCACAGGCTACAATCAATAGACTGATCAACACAATGCGAAGGAGATGCGTTACACTGCATGAGGCAAATGGTGGTCACACCAGATACGGACTGGTTTTCTGATCCACGCCACTAGCTTTTTTAAAGGTATTTGTGACCAACAGATGCATATCTGTATTCCCAGTCATGTGAAATCCACAGATTAGGGCCTTATGAATTTATCTCAATTGACTGATTTCCTTAAATAAACTGTAACTCAGTAAAATCTTTGAAATTCTTGCATGTTGGTCAATGCTTTTTGTTCAATTACGTTGTCAAGAAGCAGGCCAACTCAAGAGCATCTGAAATTGATTGAAAGAAATAGACTGTATAGGAACATGCCCAACTAATGACCAAACCATGTATGATCTAATGTCATCTCCTATTTCAAGACTCTCAGTTTGATATAATAGAACATGTTGAAATGTTTCACCTTCAGACCTGGCTGAAAAATCACTGGAGAAGCATTATTGATCACAGAGCTCATTATATTAGGCCTGCTTGCTCATTCCTCTCCTGTATCTCCAGCACTCACCCCCTAATCCTTATGTCATGTTGCTGTGCTTAGTCACCTCACATCACGTGGAAGTTCTTATGACATATCAATTGTCACCTCAATTGTGAAACATCTGGCAGCACTTAGAGGGATCTCTCTCTTGGGTTCTCAGTTCCACCTTATGGACAAGAGCAGAGCTCAGATACCGATTGTGAGTAAACAGAACTTTCCTTCCCTCTGAGCAACCAGCAATGTGCAAATAATGACACAACCAGCAGAACCACTGCTTTGCAGTCATCAGAAGCAGAGGGTTAAGAATAAATGCTTTTATCCAGCCCAGCCAATTCACTTCAATTCACTCTGATTGAGAACATGATCTTGGTGGAAGGAGAATATTACTTCCCCCAATGCGACAGCGGGTTGATATATCCATGTGAACATTAGAGGTGTGAATGGAGTCATGAGAGATTGGAAATATTGAAATTGTAAATCAGATGATGTGAAAGGTGATTATTTCCGAGTCACGCGCTCAGATCATTTCCTATTTGATGGAAAACCTCTGTGAAAGGAGAAGAGTTGAATTCTGCTGCTGTCATTCACTCTGATGGGTCTTTTCAGAACAAACGGCTCTTTTTGAACATCTGTTTTTGTTGAACATTGAGAACCGAATCTCATTTGTGAAAGAGCTGTTCATTTGACTCTGATTGACATACTGTTACTACTGCTTAAGTTCTAAAAACATTCTCTGACGATTGTGATTCCTCACTCCAGGAACAATAGATAGTGAGGAGAGATACTTTTTATGGGCCACACACATTTTTACAGTGTGTTATTTTCTATTTTTTTTGCAAGCCATCTAATAATTGGGTCAGGTAAAACGTGTATTAACTCACACGTCACGATCTGACATAATGGCAGGCAACTTTGTAGACTTTACATTAGAGATTTGCAATTTTTAAGTACTACTGAACAAAGAGCTGATTGGGAGCCCGCTTGGGAGCCAAATTAACATCTCTTTTGCTGAACGGAGCCAAATGATACGACTCACTGGAAAGACTCGGAATGCCCATCACTGATTTACTCCCTCTGGCTGGTAAAAATAATGCATACAACCTTGTGTGCCATATGTCTTCCTGTGGAGCGTTCCATTTGCACATAATTAGCAGATTTCATTTTGACTGGGCCATTCTCTGTCTCCATGGAGGTCATGCATAGAATGAAAGATATGTGGAAAAGGTCTGTCTGACCCTGTCCTAAAGAAATAACTTTAACTAAGATTAGTAGTTAATACAGTTAATAGTCTTTTTCCTAAATTCACAGTTAATACTCTTTTCCTAAAATGTATTTATTTGTTCCTCTCAAGTTTTTCTTGGATAGCAGTAATTAGATTTTTCCAAAAATTACCCTGGTTATTGCATTCTTAAACACATGCAAATATTTTGTCACAGGTTCTGTGTGCTCAGAATAGTTGCCAATTTACTTTAGTTCCTCTTGCCAAGCCAAGTGCGAAGAATTAGCATTTCTACTTGTCTACACAATTATAAACCATAAGCAAAATATGGAGAAAGTTTTCATACCCTTCAACTTATTCCAAATGTGTTTGTGTTACAGCTGGCATTCAAAATTGATTAACAGATGTTTTTTTTCCTCGCCCATCGACACACAACACCCCATAATGACAGTGAATTTTTGGTTGTTGAAATATCTCATTTACATACAGTACCAATTTAACGTTTGGACACAACTACTCATTCCAGGTTTAAAAAAAACTATTTTCTACATTTGTAGAATAACAGCGTATACAGATTCTTCAAAGTAGCTACCCTTTGCCAGCTTTGCACACTCTTGCCATTCTCTCAACCAGCTTCACCTGGAATGCTTTTCCAACAGTCTTGAAGGAGTTCTCACATATCTTGAGCACTTGTTGGCTGCTTTTCCTTCGCTCTGCGGTTCAACTCATCCCAAACCATCTCAATTAGTTTGAGGTCAGGTGATTGTGGAGGCCAGGTCATCTGATGCAGCACACCATCACTCTCCTTCTTGGTCAAATAGACCTTACACAGTGTGGAGGTGTGTTAGATCATTGACCTGTTGAAAAACAAATGATAGTCCCACTAAGCGCAAACCAGATGGGATGGCATATTCCTGCAAAATGCTGTGGTAGCCATGTTAAATACATCGACAGTGCCTTGAATTCTAAATAAACACTGACAGTGTCACCAGCAAAGCCCCCCCACACCATCACACCTCCTCTTCCATGCTTCACGGTGGGAACCACACATGCAGAGATCATCCGTTCACCTATTCTGTGTCTCATAAAGACACGTGCATCTCAAAGTTTGGACTCGTCAGACCAAAGGACAGATTTCCACTGGTCTAATGTCCATTGCTTGAGTTTATTTGAGCTGCAACTTCTGAGGCTGGTAACTCTCTAATGAACTTATCCTCTGCAGCAGAGGTAACTCTGGGTCTTCCTTTCCTGTGGCGGTCCTCATGAGTGCCAGTTTCATCTTTGAGCTTGATGATTCTTGAAGTTGAAGTTGAAGTTCTTGAAATTTTCCGGATTGACTGACCTTCATGTCTTAAAGTAATGATGTACTGTAATTTCTCTTTGCTTATTTGAGCTGTTCTTGCCATAATATGGACTTGGTCTTTTACCAAATAGGGCTATCTTCTGTATACCACCCCTACCTTGACAAAACACAACTAATTGGCTCAAATGCATTAAGAAGGAAAGAAATTCCACAAATGTACTTTTAACAAGGCACACCTGTTAATTGAAATGCATTCCAGGGGACTACCTCATGAAACTGGATGAGAGAATGCCAAGAGTGTGCAAAGCTGTCATCAAGGCAAAGGGTGTCTACTTTGAAGAATCTCAAATATATTTTGATTTATCACTTGTTTGGTTACAACATGATTCCATATGTGTTATTTCATAGTTTTGATGTCTTCACTATTATTCTACAATGTAGAAAATACTAAAAATAAAGAAAAACCCTTGATTGAGTAGGTGTGTCCAAACTTTTGACTGGTACTGTATGTTACAGCGCTAATAAATATGTTTTAATGGAACCAAATGATCTGTTTCTAGTAAATCCCTTTTAAATGGCTAGATGGACTAGATGGGTTATATGGCCTACAGTATAGGTCAAATGTGATCATCTGCCTATAACCAGCCTGAGTAGGCCTATCACTCCATTCCTATTCTATTCAGAGTTTAGAGTAATTAATTGACTTAGAAATGAGCTAATATTAGGCTGGTTAATGCGATGCATGTCTGTTGAATTTGGAAAATCCCCCTGCACTCGGCCCCGGCCTACCTACTCAGCCAGTCAGGATCTGCTACTGCGTTGCGGCCATGCATACTGCACAGTTTTGACTAAATGATACGTGCTAAATAGTATATCACAATGAGTACATAGTATGTAATTTAAGTATGCCGTACGCTGGTATGGGTATTCGGACACATCAGTTTTTTGCGGCTTCATACTGAGTCTCCTCTGTAAAGGAATTCAAATCAATAGTGTGTCAGCTCTCCCTTTCTTAGTGTTTAAAGCAACAATCTACCACAATGTTTTAACTACACTCTTAGAAAAAAAGGGTTCCTGAAGGGTTCTTTGGCTGTCCTCATAGGAGAACACTTTTTGGTTCCACGTAGAAACCCTTTTGGGTTCTAGATAGCACCTTTCTTTCTAACAGTGTACAGTATTCAAACAACAGGGCTTCTGTTTCTGTGCCATGTTTGTCTTAGTGGTAATTGTACCCCGACATGGAACATGGCACTGAACGCCAACCTGGGTATCCATCACCTGGTATAAAGATGGACATACAGTATCACGCCATGTTGTGTGAAGTGGAGACACGACATGGTGTAATTACCAGTGCTTTTTTTTTTTCCAAAAACACGGACTCATCCAACTGCAGACATGAAACCCTGTTTGAAGTGTGCTGTGCTGGCTCCATTTCACCAGGATCTTGTCTGTTGCTGTGCTAAAGTGAAGTGTTCTGATCAGTTTCACTATAATAGCTTGTATAACGGCCTGAACCTGGAACCTGATATATACGAACCTGACACAGAGCACTAGAAACCAAGTTTGATGCAATACAACCCAAACAATGTTTGGAAATATGCTTATAGAATGTGTGTACTGATGAAGTTCCTGTTCCAACTGAAGTGACCCACTAACTGTAAAGCTTATGGAAAAATCTTTAGTTTAGACCTACCAAAAACTATAAATCATGTTTCCAGCCACCTAACATTGCACTAAATGAAGCTGCTCTTTATCAGAACTCATAACTTGTTTCTGAGTTTACCATTCCAGAGAATGGTAAGGGCTCCTCCCCATGGTATTAAAAGGTACTACCACATATTTATTCCCTATAAAGGATTTAACATTTCAAGGTTTGAATCTCCCAACTCTGTGAAATGTTTATTTGATTATTTGACTTGTATTTACCATGCTGAACCATGAATCATGAATGACCTGGTGTACTGAGGAGGCACAGGAGTAAATAACTGCATTATCCACGTAGAGATGAATGTTACAGGTTTTAACAGACCAATATTATTTACATAACTTGTGAAGAGAACAGGGCCCAAATTTGTCCCCTGCGGCACACCTTTTGCAATATTGAGGAAACTAGATTTGATACCGTCAGTAAGCACACATTGTGTTCTGTCAGTTAGATAGTTCTTGAACCAATTGCATTTCAGACAACCTTTGAACAAGTAATAAATGGCCAACCGTGTCAAATGCCTTCAACGGGTCAATAAATAAGGCAGGACAATGATTTTTATAGTCTAAACTATAGCACATCATCTAAGACACGTGTAGCTGCTGAAACAGTGCTATGACCCGGTCTAAAACCAGATTGGTGCGCATTAAAAACAGAATGAGAAGTTTAAAAAGTTCTAAGTTGAGAGTTGGCCAGAGACGAACATTTTGGCAAGGCAAGATAGCTTGGAAATTGGACAGTTGTTATCCAAGTCAGAAGGATCTCCGTCTTTGTGTAGGGGGAGGACTTGTGCTGTTTTCCAGATCTTAGGGATAACCCCGGAAACAACTGTCAAGTTAAAAATATAGGTTAATGATTCTGCAATAAGTGGGACAGAAAGCTGCAGCAAAAAAGGATCAAGCATTTCACTACACCCACAATAATCTTCTAAACCCTGCCTACCCTGGGGCGGCAGGACCAGAAGGTTGCAAGTTCAAACCCCCGAGCTGACTAGGTACAAATCTGTCGTTCTGCCCCTGAACATGAAATAACCCACTGTTCCTAGGCTGTCATTGAAAATAAGAATTTGTTCTTAACTGACTTGCCTAGTAAAATAAATAAACATGTGTAATGTGACAAATCCATTTTGAAGTGAGTCAGCCCCAGTGTATTTGTTTAACATCAATCTTCAATAAGGCACTTAGTACATCATAGACATCAAATGGTTGAAATGAAAATGAGGAATGCATATCTGGGAATGTATCGTTCTCTGCAACCTGGCTCGCGGTGAGTAATGGACTCCCTCGGCTGGAATCAAAGTTTGCAGAAGCTAGATGGCCTGCTGAGGCAAAGTGGTTATTAAAATAAATCACCACAAATGTCCATCTTATCTGTTATGGGACCAGAGGCTGTCATAACCTGCTGGGGAAATGAGGGATTGGAGTTTTGTTTCAGAGATTTGACTACCTTGCAGAAGGCAGTTGGATTCCCACCATTAGTAGAATCACAGTTCAGTAATTATGTCGATTTTAATTTTCTAACCAGGGATAGACATCTATTTCTTAAGCGTCTGAAGGACTGCCAGTCAGACATAGAATCAGTCAGCCTAGCCTTAACCCAAGCTAAATGTATCTTCTGAAATGTCTCTGATAGTTAATGAACCAGGCATTAGCTCTATCCCTTCCCCTTAGTTTCTTGAACGGATCAGGCTTATCTGTAATAGAGTTGAGCAAAGAAGTAAAAAAATGTAGGGCCGATCCAAGTCTGAGATATCTGACACAACCTTCCATTCATACAATCCCAGATCAGAAAATAATTGTTGCCTATAATTTATCTTTGTAATAATACAAGAGTGAGATATAGGTAGCTTTGCATCTCTTATGCAGGCAACGAGACAATGGCCACTAATTACCAAAAGTTCCATTTGGGGCATTTGTCAAAATAATATCTAAAAGAGTAGATTTTTCAGGGTGTTTAAAGTTGGGGCGGGTTGGTTAATTTATCAACTGAGTTATATCTGCATTTAGCTAAATCTCTTTCAGCCTATCAGAAGCTGGCATTTAAACATTTAAGTTGTCCTTTGTACATATGGCAACACATCCACCAACTGTCAGATCTAAAAAAAAACATAACCAGCCAGATACACATTCGGCATAGTCTTATTAAGTTTCAGATATTACCAGAATGTCCATGTTGGCTTAAGAAGCAAGAGTTGAAACTTCTGGCATGCCGCAGCTGAGGGATTTCAGATCAGACGGAGTCTCGAATACAAGCATAGACCTACTTTGCTCAGTTGGTAACCCCTTATCTGAAAATTCCACAGGGCTAGTTTGAATTGTTACAGATACAAGATTGGATGGATTAAAACAAGTGGATTAAAGTGGATTGTGGATTAAAAGTGGATTAAAACAAGTCAATGAGTTTCAACTGTTCTGCCTTATTATTATTCGACCATGCTGGTCATTTATGAACATTTGAACATCTTGGCCATGTTCTGTTATAATCTCCACCCAGCACAGCCAGAAGAGGACTGGCCACCCCACATAGCCTGGCTCCTCTCTAGGTTTCTTCCTAGGTTTTGGCCTTTCTAGGGAGTTTTTCCTAGCCACCATGCTTCTACACCTGCATTGCTTGCTGTTTGGGGTTTTAGGCTGGGTTTCTGTACAGCACTTTGAGATATCAGCTGATGTACAAAGGGCTATATAAAAAATAAATTTGAATGAGGGTCACCTGTTGCGGGCCTGCGGTAGAATGAGAATGCGGATCATTTATGGTTGGGATTACCTGAGTGAAAGTCTCAGCGCAGCCTTGAAATGTGAGGACAGGGTCTAGGCACAATGATGATGACATACTTTGCCTTCCAAATCAGACTAACATCCAATTAAGGTAATTGAATCAAATGACTCAGAGCTGACTCAACGAACAAGCCATCCAAACTAATTCATTAAATGGACTTCAAACAGTAAGAGATGAAGATGGCTTTCTGCTGAGATGGGGGTTGGGAGGCAGAGGTTCAAAAGGTCCATCTTTTATGCTTCCTGAGATGCGGCAACAGGGGATCAATAAAGAGAATGCAAGCAGGTGTAAAATGTCACCTGTCTTTGGTTTAATCAGTTTTACAAACTGTGAAAAAAGGCATCATGGTCAGTCTAAAATGCTCTGGCTACAGAAGAGCAGAGGATATTGAGAGACCTTTAAGCAAAGGAAACATAAGATAGTAGAGGCACCAATGGTGTTGTTGCAGAGTGAAGTCATCGCTGAACGATGTCCTAGATGTTCAACGTCCTACTCTCCACATAGCTCCAGCAGGATTTTGCGGTAATCTCCAGATGTGTCTCCCTAAACAATACAGAAACACTCAGATTACATCAAAATAACAGAAAGAAATGGGCACAAATCTAACTTTTACTGAGACAAACCATTACTTCATCTCTCGTGACCAGGGTCTCACCTTGATGAAGGAATGGAGAGTCTTGCCGTACGCTTTCAAGAACTCGGTCTTGATGTCCAACATGTCAATCTCGGCCCGGGCCACCATGATTCTAATCAGTACGCTGTCTGTAGTTCCCAGACCCTGAAAAGACAGGAGGGAAGGAGCGGTCAACATTCTGATGAATTCAGTCTGATAACCCACAAGTGTAAACAGATATAACACACCTCCATGGGATGTTTGTTAAAAAAAAGTCTCAATTTCAAAATCTTTACCTTCATGGATTTATATAACCGCTCTGCAAAGAATGCTGGCTTGTTTTTAAGGCATTTCACTGCAAAAAAAAAAAAATCAGATTGATACATCAGGCATGATAGCTCAACAAGCTTAAGTTTAGCTTATTTTCATCAGAACTGATTGGACTCTGTCTTATCAGTCTTCGGTACATTATTACAAGAGGCACTGAAACAAATTGGATCCGTCTGACCTATTGCCAGAAAGACATTCTCCAGAGAGCCAGACATCT
This sequence comes from Oncorhynchus clarkii lewisi, assembly GCF_045791955.1. Classification (NCBI taxonomy): domain Eukaryota; kingdom Metazoa; phylum Chordata; class Actinopteri; order Salmoniformes; family Salmonidae; genus Oncorhynchus; species Oncorhynchus clarkii. The sequence goes on along the minus strand of NC_092151.1, from coordinate 36,053,346 downwards.
CCCTCTTAATGCTGTCCTCGATGTCCCTCCCAGAGATCTTCTGATACTCCTTAAACACTGAGACAATGAGGTGAGAGAGAGAGAGATATGGAATCAATCATACTGTTGTAGTGAGTAAGAAGCACATGACATAATGTTGGTTCCTGAAATAACCAGAACAGGTCAGCAGAACAGTGTTTGTGCATTAAATTTTGTGCCAAAGTCAGTGTGGAAGTAAGTATCTTAACTGAAGAGAAGTGTAAAGCGTAATAAACAAACAAACAAGTACACTGTGAGAAGGTCACTTCTGGTGATGTGTAACTTGTTACTCTGATCTTAAACGTGAGTCTCAACAGAAATGTAAAAATATCTCTTATTTTATTATTATAAAATATTTTGGGAGTGTACCACTGGGGCGACGGTGGTGTACACCGTTGGTGTACCGCTGCTAAATGAATATACACTGAAATATTTTTGTGGGGACAGTACCTTGGAGTAGGTGATTTCTGTTCCTCACACAGAGCACAGTGAGGAACTTGACTTCATCTGTTCCCCAACGAGCCTCCCCAGCCTCGTAGATATCCTGAGAACCCACGACAAAAGTACTTCACAAACCCAAACAGAAAATCTCCCAATACTGACTGTTTTGGGACATATTTGATGTGAGATTAGGTTTTAAAAAACTATGTCTAAAGTTGATCTTACTGTTCATCTTCCTAACCGTGGGGTGATCCTGATACCCCAGCATGTGCTACTATGCAAGATAGACAGAGCCAGGTCACCTCCTCTCTGGGTCCATATTCTCACCTTAGCATCCTTCACAGCCTGGGCCTCATCCACAGTGTTGCTCTCATCTCGCCCCGCCTGTCAGTCACAGGACAGACACAGAGGCCATGTTAGCAAAGAGTCAGACAATGACATGACCATTACCTGGCCATAAGAGGCCTCTAAAAACTACAAACATCCATTATGTGTTAAATTGTACCCAAGTGATGAAGTGAAGGGGGAGTGACTATTTCCTTTACAACAATTCATGTACTGTAGTTCGGTTGGCTTTCCTTTGATTGTTGGAATATGAAGGTCAACCAGGTGTGTATTCAGAGAGTTCAATATTGTCACGGTCTATTCTCACCGTGAGCAAAGAGACCAGAACCCTCTGGAACATTCCGGAAGTATCACCATCGATATCTTCCTCCAGGTTCTTTTCATAATCTGTCATCACACACGATTAAGCAAAAAGTAGGAGTTAAGAATGACCTTAGACCCAGTGATCTGACTCTGCAATTATAACACACAACACTTGAAACGGTTTGTGAACACCCTGTCAAACGCTATGGCCGGCAACAAAAGTTGAATATTGCTCTATAGTAGACACTAATAAATCATTCATATCATGCATTGTGTTCATGTTGTGTGATTCATTGTTTGCCCGTACACTCTCAAGAGGGCGAGACACTGATATCCTAGATCAGATTTCCTCTTCATATACAGTGATCAATACTAAAGTATTGACTTGTACCATACATCGTATGCGATACCTCTTCTACAGGTGGAGACTCAATACATGGCACAGAAAGGCTGTGTACTGTGTAGCTACTACCTTTGATGTACACCGCTGTGATGGCTCTAATTTCAGCGTTCGTCCTTGAGGCAAGGATATCAATGAGAGCAGCCTCCTCTGTTCCAGCACCCTAGCATTCAGTAAAATAGAGATGTGGAGAGCTATGTAAGTACCTCAAAGAGTAGTGTGATGCAACACATTTATGGGTTGTGGATGAGGTGAATAGCCCAATACAATGTCAATAGATATTGAAAAGCGTTACAGTATTGAAAGCATTACATCAATCCCCATTGTGATGGTGTCTCTAGCAGTAATAACCTCTGACCTTCATAGCGTTCCTCAGCTCGTAGGCATCATACACAGGAGCGGTCATCAGGAGGCCCAGCACCACGTTCTCAAAGTTCCCCGTCAGCTCTCCCTGCAGATCATCGGTCAGGTCCTACAGGGACAGAGACACAGACATTTAAAATGGGCCCCGACTGACACAATCTCCTGCCTAGTGCTCAAGTAAGCATACACTACTTCTCTCATTACACTCGTATCTCAGAGGTGATAAACAAGGCTTTCAAAATGTTTAATCTGTCAGACTAAATGCTTCAGACATTCCAGATACGAGTCTGCTTCCAGAAGGGCGTGGCTGCGAAAGAGCTGTCCACAGAAGGTTTGTAGTAGACACATTTAGCTTCTTCATGAGCCTGCCTGTGGGCGTCCCCGTGCACTGTATGACTCACTGTTTCTGACCAGGAGGATTCCACTAGCAATCTTTGTCCTTCCCTGTGGCAAGCTTCCTCATTCATGGGACCTTTTAGATAACTTTATCAATGATTTATTGTATGCCAGACTGTGCCAGCTCCTATCTAACAGTGTCAATAGAGTAGACATTGATCAGACTTCCCTTTTAGTTTTAAATGTAGAGTTTAGTTGTCGTTTAACATGGGGCCTGTCATTCTATAGTCTCCTGTGTCCTGACTGACATTGGTCTTCAATTAAAATCAGGTTAACCTCAACCCTCATGTAGACAAGCTTCTCTCTATTCTCTGAAACACATAACCATCTTTGTGTAAGAGTTAATGATCAACCTGAGGCACCAACTGTCTGCACAATGTTACCAATAACACCAGACACCACCACACCCATAAAAACACACACACACAAAGCCACACACCAGAAGGGTATACTATAACACATCAATAAGTTAGCCAGCTAAAATTAAAAAAAAATAGCCAGAAATATTTGTTGATTTTCCACTTCATTAAGAAAGCAAAACTTAGACATGTGTTTTTGGTTGTTGAGTCAATTAGAGAATGCCCATTTCAAGCTTATCTTCAAATTTTTTAAAAGTTATTTCAGAATATTTAGGCCAGTTAGCTGGCTAACTCCATGATCCTGCTTTGTAGTATATCCATCCATGACTGATCACATGATAAATATAACCATTTACACAACCCCTGCATTCTCCTGTCACTATGAACTATTAAATACACACCCCCCCATTACTGGAGCTGGTGGTGTTTAGATTTTGGAAGGTTTTGAGAATAGTCTGATAATTCAAACGGTGATATGAGAAATGTCATAAGACAGGCATAAGTCAGTAGAACACTTACCTTCCCCACGGTCTGCTTGTAAGCCTCCTTGATGCGTTGCCTCTGAGCAATGCTACGACGTGCCAGGACCTCAATGACAGCTGCCTCGTCTGTGCCTATAAGAAACCATCACAGGGTTACATTACTGTATACCTTCACATTATACTGATCCATTAGGTAAAATAACTTGCTGTTGATAAAACAGCATCAATCACCATTGAAATATCCTAAATATCTCCCCGATATCACACAGTTACAAAGAACTAAGCCAGATTTCAACCTGGATGTTGAACAGACACACTTCTGGCTTCCAAAGCTTCTCTCTCACCCTGGAAAAACCCTGGTCCCACAGGCACAGTTGGTTCTCAGTGTATGTGCCATCTGCTTCTAATGCATCTCACACTAGAATCAGGTGAAACCTATTACGTCTAGCTAACAGCATCAGCATTCCCAAATGTGGAGCTAAGATTCGCCCATTCAGAAACAAATTGCACAGGCTGTATACTATCTTGTAGGCTTGTGTTTAACGGCGTGTAACTTGTTTTCTTACAATGCTCATTGTATTTTCTGCGTTGTATCCCTACAGCATAGACGTGTATAAAGCATAGACACCAAATATAACACAGGTGCAAAGATTATGCAATCCTACAGTAACTTTTGACTAGAACAGGAGAAAGGCTAAAATAATTATGAAAATGGAGGGGGGAAAAAAAAGAAAAAAGATGAGTCAAGTATACTGGAGAAGGAAAGAAATCACTCCCAGGCCACACAGAGGAATGAATGAGGTCTTAGAAATGGAAAGTAACTACAGTTTTGTGTAGAGGGCCTGTAGAGAGTTCTAGAATAATTACAACTGATGTGAAAGTACTGGTAGCATACTGTTCAACAGGAAGGTATTTTTGAAGCTTTCATTGAAAGGAAAGACATACAACTATTTTAGAATGAAGACCTATTTATCAGTAGAAAGGGGATCCTACCATACTCATCCAAAATTGTTTTCTATTAATTGTTCATAGAAACAAACAGCTAGTCATCGCTTAGAATGTTGGGATCACTCACCAGCCCCCTTCATGGCTCCTCTCAGTCTGTTTACATCCTCCTCTACCTTGAAGCCAGCCGCTTCAGTTACAGTTCCTCGGTTGCCAATCTGCAGTGGCAAATATTAAAATGGCATACATATAACTCCCTATGAATTCAGCAGCTGGCATTTATCCAGTCACTATCCAACACTATTTGGATATTGTACTTTGAGTTGTAGGCTATCGCCCTCAAACTCAACTCTGGACCTTGAAGTAATTTCTTCATTGTTCACCTCTATTCAGTAAATGATTTTGACCTGGGACACCAGGTGTGTGTAATAACAGAAAACCAGCAGGCTCTGGACCTCGTAGGGTAAGAGTTGAGTACCCCTGGGCTATAGGTACACACATGCACAAACATACACATCTCAACAGATCTGTGTGTGTTTGTTCAGTAACAGCAACGCGCATTTATTATGTGCAGTATAGGTGTAGCCTATGTCAGACTGCCTCAGTAGTATACTGTGGCTGCTACTTTCAAAAAGCTATCTCGTCTGTGCTGTCAGTAGGATTACAGCAGTACAAATTTAATTGGACAATTTCATTGGTAGAGTACATCATACATGTTTTATGCAAGCTACAATGAACATACTGTTGATAAGTAAATCCTTTCCAATACTAAGCAACGAAAGCAAACAAATGTAAATCTGATCATGCAAATGTATGAAAATGTTGAGCACTACAATCATTTAGTTCACTCACACTACAGTAGACACGTTTGGGAGCTGAGACTTACCGCTGCCATTATGCCAGTGAGATAGAGTTTCCAAACGTGAGCAAGAGAGATGGGAAAAGCTATCGAAAGAAAAAACGTTATATTATTTCCCAGGATGGTTAATAAACGCACATGCAGCATTTTTCCTGAGATGCGCATTATATTACCATTATCCATACAATACCTCTGACCCCTGAGTAACAGATACAGATGGGCTGACGAAACATAGACCATCTACATACATTTGTCAATTCCCACTTTGGTCAGTTGATCAAAAGCAAATGGTCCTGTTGCTACATTACCTAAACCAGCTCTGTAGAGAATAACAATGTGGTGGGCTTTCACAGTAGGAAAGACTGGGTTAAATACTCATTACCCTCATTAATGTTTCATTACCACACACACACACACACACACAAGCTTTTTTTCCAACTCAAAAAAAAAATCAACTCTACCAACAGAAACAATTAGCCGACAACACTTCCCCCAAAATCCAAATCAGACAAAATACATCTCTGGTCAGAGCTTATTTACTTCATGGTGTCACTCAATATAGTTTATGTCGTTAATGATTATATTAATAGGAGACAGCATCTTTATAGTCCGGGGTGTTGTCCCTTTTAGTGTTCCTTTTAGTCCAGGGGTGTTGTCCATATTGTGCCTCTTCATTAGCCAAGGATGACAACTCATTCAGAAATGTACTGTCTACATCTGCTCAGTTTGGGGTGGAAATACCTGGCACAAGAAGAACCCTTTTGACCCCTGCCTCTGTCACACTGCCATATCAAAACATTACTAGATCTAAAGTCACACCTTACTGAATCACTTTTTACATCAATAGGCCTCAATATTAGTAACCTACATTAGCCCACTAAAGTAAATGCAATCAATGAAATGCAGTTTTCAAAGTAACAACTGCGCAGACTCTACAAACCTTTGGTAAATATGGAGACATTGTTACGCAACACAGTTCTTATAGTTAATTGTTAGTTTCCAAGTTGCCCCGCTTGTGATTGTAACTTATGGCCCAATTCAATAAGTATATAGTTTGCAGGAGGCGATGTATGTCTGTCTGCTGGCGGCCAGCAACGGAATAATAACTTTTGAAGTTTATTTTCTGTTCGAGACACACCCTTGAATGTGTCAGATAGTAGGTATTCTAAAGCTTCTAGCTAAAAACAACACAATACACATCGAGCCTATATTTCTCGTTTAACCTCAACCTATAAAATTACATAAAAATGTTTACTTACCCTATAGACAGTAAAAACGACCTATCTTTTCAAATGAGGAAGACCGAAAGGAAGCTCTCTTCTGCGAACGTCGGCCGTTAAAATGCAACACAGTGGATGGCATAAAGACGAGTTTTCGGTCCCACCCCTTTGTGGTTACACTAGGGCAGGCTACATTATATTTTACAGTGAAGAACACACACACACTCTCTCTCTCTCTCTCTCTCTTTTAATTTAAAAAAAAATGTTTTACAATTCTTAATTGCGATTGCAGATAATTGTGATTTGTGTACCATATTGTTTGTTCTCTCTCTCTCCACCACAAACTTATTGATTGTATTATTATGCTTCAAGAGGAAAATAGCCTGTTATCCCATTCTCATATTCTAGTATACTAATGAAAAAAGTTAATTAAATGAATTCATTTGAGAGATGCTCCCTAGTGGCTGCTCACCCGCGCCCCCGCCAGTCAATGCCACCAGTGTGCCCCCCTCACTACAGACCTCATGACTACAGATCCCATGACTCCACTGCAGTAAAGCTGTAGGCTAAGGGCTGTAAGCAGGCAGCTGCTGATATGTTGGTGTGGTCGAAGTAGCCGAAGCGTGTATATCTTGCGTACATCTAACATATACTAACTGACTAGCTAGCTATATCTTATCTATATTTTCTAAGGGAGCTATCAAACCAAACTGAGATCGAAAGTAGCTACAATTGGTACATTTTCGGAATTACCATTTCCTGTCATTTTGATAGGCATTTCCTGTTGCGAAATAGCTAGGTAGCGGTTCGTGGCAGTAAGCTAGCTGACGTTGGCTAATTGGTAGCCTAGCTGGCTAGATGATGAATTGTAGCATACTTGGAAATAATCATTATTTGCTGAACGACATTGAATATGGAAGGATCGTGTAATATTGGCACGTTTTACCGGGGATATATTACAACGGACATAATTTTTACAGAATAACCTTAGCTACATGAAATGTCATAACGTTAAGATAACCGCGGAGATGGAGGGACCCACAACCCCCTGAATAGCTGCACTGATGGAGAAATGTCCTCCTCCAAGATGAGCAAGTCGAATACTGCACAAGGTTTAGCGGAATTATATTAGCGTCTATTCTCTATCTATTCTATCTATCTCTTATCTCTATAGCTATATTAGTCTGTCAAGCCAATGGGAGACTGGTTATTCGGTCATAGCTCATAATTGACAGCTAACGTTAGCTGCTGGTGAAGAAATCACTGCTGTTTTTGGCATCTGCAAACAACAAGACTGGCTTTGTCAGACAAACCTTAGGCCTTGTCCAGAAAACAAAGTTAATTTGGGAAACTGACATCGCTGGAAATAAGGACATTTGAGCTTTCTGCATCGTCATTTGAGCATTCTGCGTCGTTTTGATTGAAGTGAGGATAATATTTCCTCATCATCTGACTGATAGTTATCATGAGGAAGTTCTTTGATTCATCTCGTCGGGAGTTGGTCAGTTCAGGACCTGGTTCTGGAGGAGGTAGCAGTGGATCCAGCCATGTAGGTGGCAATTTAATTGGACGTTCATGTACCATAGGGCGGCACCAAGTCACTATTGAAGAAACAGTGGCCGAAGGTGAGTGAGATGGAGGAATTGAGGCTTGTCTTTTGGAAATGTTTAGATGCCCATGCTGACTGAGAACATGAAATGTGACATTTCAGTCAGACCGCAAACTGCCACAATGTTTGAACATTGATCAGTCATTACCAGTCAGGTAGCTGCTACACGCATGATGACATTCAGTAGTGCTTAAGCCAGAGGCAGGCCTAGGTTTCAGAATGATATGGCTACATTACAGTAGGCTATGTCATTGGCAGACACACACGTTTGTCAATTTTTCACTCAATGCCATGATGTAATCCTATTCCTGACATTTGAATATCGGACACACCCAGCCCAATTACCATTTCAATGTAGGTGGATAAGCAATTCAAATGTGCCATGCTGTTTATAGTTTTCCTGTTTTGATGATCAAGTGTAAGGGCTGCTGCCTGACAGTGATTTATCTGTCTCGTGACTGACAGCTCTTTCGTTGTTTGAGCAGCAGCTTAATTTGGTAAATCTGTTGGCAGGAAATCCCCTTACATATGAGGCGCTGATTAAATGTACTCAGGGACAGTCTGTTTTGGGTGTTGTATGGTTTATTAAAATGTGTGACCATGGACATGAGAAGAGGCTCATTTTCAGGTACTGAAGAGCACTGAGAGATGTCTGGGGTGTGGATGTATCTGTAGGCCTACTCTTAAACTAAAGTCCATCGGGGACATTAAACCTGGTATCTGTGTCCTTTTGACAACCCAAGACCATACAGATCAAGTTGCTGATCGTTTGGATATCACTTGGGTACTTGGTAGTGAAGTCCAAAGAACCTGCAGATAATGCCTTGATGTGAGGAAGTTATGTAATATTAGGCTAATCCCTGACTCCCTGTGCAAATGGTAAAATCACCTCTCAAAACAGTATATTTTTCACCTTAAGCAGCCATCTTGTTAAAGTTTATGTAAATGTAATCAGTTCTTGAAATGAAATAATTCAAGAATAGAAAAATGAAATAGCCTTTAAAAATGCCAAATGCCTAGCCTAAATAAACACAATATACATTACAATAATTGCACAATATACATTACAATAATTGCACATCTCAATTCTCAAATTTATCCCATACCCTGGTACCATACAACCGTACCATTTTGTATCATACACTTGAATGAAAGGTATACACCTGATTTTCTTAACCTGCTACTCTATATCCCCAGGTGAGTATGTGGCTATATGCATGTTAATGTGAGTGTGTAGAGAGATATGAGTGCTGCATGCTGGGAAATTGCAGTGCCTGCATTATCCTGCTCAGTAGAGTCATTTGTGTGGATTGTTTTCACTGGTAGGGTAATGATGTAGCCCTGACATCTTGCAAAAGTAGTTTACTTTGCACAACCTTCTTCTTAAAGACTGCAATTTTGCTCTAACAACCTCGGTTCATCATGACAATAATGGACCTATCACTTTTTCACATTCAACGCTTTTGTTGGTTTCGAAGGCAAATTGCATCTCATGATTTCTGCCTATTCTGTCCATCCTTCTGAAGCGCTGCTTTGCGGTGTACACTGTTCAGGAATCGAGTCTAAAACATGCTGAATAGAGAGAGAGTCAGTGTCTTGCACATTGTTGAAGTAGCCTATCCCTGCCCCAGTCTTATTTCAGCAACTTGCACTGCAACACTGTATAGATCTCAGTACACTGCAGTTTCAACACACTGAAATTGAACACCAGTATGGTATAACATATAGCCTAGATAGGTTATCAACATTAGCTAAAGACAGTGGATTCCATGCTAAGACCATTAGGCTAGACAGGCCTTCAGTTTCCCTGGGGCAATGCCATCATGGAGGCTTGAGTTGCACTGAAAGTCAGGAATTAAACATGATGCCACTAAGGCAGTTGGCAAAAGATGACTAATGATGCTGTTATGGATGCTACTCCAGGGTTTCTTTATGTAATTATATGTGCTACGCACACTATATTATGGATGCTACATTTTAACGAATGGTTAGGCCTATTCAATTTCTTTACTCAAATATCTTGCATTGTCTTCTTATCAAATTGTTTTGTAATGGGACACGAATCACCATTTTCTAAGAGTATTTATTTAAGATTTTGTGTGACTTGCTTCAGCAGTCACATTCTCAACCTTTCACTCTTGTATCCTCATTCATTTCAATCGTGGAATACAGGCTTCAACATACTACACTGAAATCACTGCCACAAAACTTTCAGAATGTTCAAACGGAAACATTTAGAGAGTTTAAAGACACATTATATGGATTATGAGGCTGTACTACTCAATCTAGCCTACTATGCTAACCCACTATAATCCGCTGTAATAACTCCACACCTACAAACCACCCAAAAATAGGTCACTATAGCTAAAGCAGAGCCTATGAAAACCCCATTACTACAACTACCACCATTACTACTGCCATCACTAGCACTACTGGGTCGTTCCATTTGATTGCAATCACATTTTGACCACACCCCTTTGGATTTGAACAGAATTTTCCATAAATATTGGTCCATTGGTAGAAGTGGTCAGAAAGTAACTTTTTGGACCTGAAAGCCAAAACATTCAGGAATGTTGACCCATTTAGCATACTCCACCATACCATGAGACATGTCTTCATCACTGGAAAATATGAACTTTCTAGTTTGATATAATTTAAAAGCAGGTGAAGAAGGTGAACTCCTAGGAGTAAAGGGAAACGGTGATACCTAGTCAATTGTACAACTGAATGCATTCAAATGAAATGTGTCTTCCGCATTTAACCTAACCCCTCTGATTCAGAGGTGTGCGGGAGGCTGCCTTAATCGACATGCGTGTCATCGGCAACATTGGGATGGTCAGTTATCATGGTCAAGTCATATTGACCAAGTTGTTGTGAAGATGGGGGGAGGTACAGTGCCTTGCGAAAGTATTCGGCCCCCTTGAACTTTGCGACCTTTTGCCACATTTCAGGCTTCAAACATAAAGACATAAAACTGTATATTTTTGTGAAGAATCAACAACAAGTGGGACACAATCATGAAGTGGAACGACATTTATTGGATATTTCAAACTTTTTTAACAAATCAAAAACTGAAAAATTGGGTGTGCGAAATTATTCAGCCCCTTTAAGTTAATACTTTGTAGCGCCACCTTTTGCTGCGATTACAGCTGTAAGTCGCTTGGGGTATGTCTCTATCAGTTTTGCACATCGAGAGACTGAACATTTTTCCCATTCCTCCTTGCAAAACAGCTCGAGCTCAGTGAGGTTGGATGGAGAGCATTTGAACAGCAGTGTTCAGTTCTTTCCACAGATTCTCGATTGGATTCAGGTCTGGACTTTGACTTGGCCATTCTAACACCTGGATATGTTTATTTTTGAACCATTCCATTGTAGATTTTGCTTTATGTTTTGGATCATTGTCTTGTTGGAAGACAAATCTCCGTCCCAGTCTCAGGTCTTTTGCAGACTCCATCAGGTTTTCTTCCAGAATGGTCCTGCATTTGGCTCCATCCATCTTCCCATCAATTTTAACCATCTTCCCTGTCCCTGCTGAAGAAAAGCAGGCCCAAACCATGATGCTGCCACCACCATGTTTGACAGTGGGGATGGTGTGTTCAGCTGTGTTGCTTTTACGCCAAACATAACGTTTTGCATTGTTGCCAAAAAGTTAAATTTTGGTTTAATCTGACCAGAGCACCTTCTTCCACATGCTTGGTGTGTCTCCCAGGTGGCTTGTGGCAAACTTTAAATGACACTTTTTATGGATATCTTTAAGAAATGTCTTTCTTCTTGCCACTCTTCCATAAAGGCCAGATTTGTGCAATATACGACTGATTGTTGTCCTATGGACAGAGTCTCCCACCTCAGCTGTAGTTCTCTGCAGTTCATCCAGAGTGATCAAGGGCCTCTTGGCTGCATCTCTGATCAGTCTTCTCCTTGTATGAGCTGAAAGTTTAGAGGGACGGCCAGGTCTTGGTAGATTTGCAGTGTTCTGATACTCCTTCCATTTCAATATTATCGCTTGCACAGTGCTCCTTGGGATGTTTAAAGCTTGGGAAATATTTTTGTATCCAAATCCGGCTTTAAACTTCTTCACAACAGTATCTCGGACCTGACTGGTGTGTTCCTTGTTCTTCATGATGCTCTCTGCGCTTTTAACGGACCTCTGAGACTATCACAGTGCAGGTGCATTTATACGGAGACTTGATTACACACAGGTGGATTGTATTTATCATCGTTAGTCATTTAGGTCAACATTGGATCATTCAGAGATCCTCACTGAACTTCTGGAGAGAGTTTGCTGCACTGAAAGTAAAGGGGCTGAATAATTTTGCACGCCCAATTTTTCAGTTTTTGATTTGTTAAAAAAAGTTTGAAATATCCAATAAATGTCGTTCCACTTCATGATTGTGTCCCACTTGTTGTTGATTCTTCACAAAATAATACAGTTTTATATCTTTATGTTTGAAGCCTGAAATGTGGCAAAAGGTCGCAAAGTTCAAGGGGGCCGAATACTTTCGCAAGGCACTGTATGTCTGTTCTAAAAATATGTTCTGTATTTGTTTTTTTACACAGATCAACTGTACTAGTTGTTCAGGCTCTGGTCTTGTCCCATCTTGATTACTGTCTGGTAATATGGTCAGGTGCAGCAAAGAAAGACCTAGAAAAGCTGCAGCTGGCTCAAAACAAAGCAGCATGTCTTGCCCTTAACTGTACACACAGAACTAACATCAACAATTTGCACGATAGTCTTTCATGGTTGAGGAGAAATTGACTACTTCTCGTCTAGTCTTTTTAAGAAAAATGTGTTTAAATGCCTAACCACTTGTATAATATGTTTGCATACACATCAAACAGACATAAATACCCCACCAGACACGCCACTATGGGTTTCCTCACGGTACCCAAACCAAAACAGAGCCATGACGTCATGGAATGCTCTACCACCAGAGCTTACTCAAGTGACATAACCATTCAAATCAATGTTGGGATATGGGTGGACTGGCGGCCATTGTGAGTGTACCCACAGGAGCAAAGCAGGAAGTAAAAGCAGGAAGTGTACCCATCAATATGTGCTGTGATTTGTTGATGTTGAACTCAACTGACATTACAAAAAATACATTCCATTGCATGAGCCACATCAGTTAACATAATCTGAATGAACATTCTATACCAGGCAGCCATTGAGTTTAACAGTCATATTGCCAGGGCTAGAGATTCCATGCCTGTTCAATTCATTCTATTTCTATGTTTGCTGTTGCTGCAGGGAGGGGGGTGTTGCCTAGGCAACCGAAGACTTGTTTGCTACAACACCCTGCTTATTTCAGCAAGGAGCAACAAAGTTTCATGTTGTATGGAGTCCATTTTTGTTACCACACAAACAGACTCAACCGCACCAATGCTCAGCTGTACTGTCTTTAATCAGCTGTTATTTAAAATAAATTATTTTTAAATTATTTAAAAAATGATTAAGACAGTTTATTTTCTGTAATTGTGCCAGCCCTAGCACAGAGTGGTGTTGCCAACACTTCAGACTTCCAATGGTTGCTTGCCTCCAAACACTGAACCTTAATTCGGTCTCAATCACTCTCTCTCTTTCTTACAGGTGGTTTTGCCATCGTGTTCCTGGTACGAACCAGCCAAGGACTCCGCTGTGCCCTCAAGAGGATGTATGTCAACAATGAGCACGACCTGCAGGTGTGCAAGCGAGAGATCCAGATCATGGTGAGTAGCTGTGAGATTACCCCACTCACACGGCATGCTTGGAGGGGAGCTACTCTGTTTATTATTCTCTTCTGCTTACATGAAAACACGGGAAGGCCCGTGAACTCTGCACTACATTGTTTATCAGTTATATTTCCCTTCTGGGGACATTCATGTTGAACTTGAACTTAAATGGCATGATAATGTTCACTTTGTCTGTTAATGTAATCTGGTTGTGCATGTGCTCTTGCAGAAGGACCTGGTCGGCCATAAGAACATCGTTGGCTATCTGGACTCTAGTATCACCACTTGTGGAGGAGGAGATGTGTGGGAAGTGCTCATCCTCATGGACTACTGTAAAGGTGAGTGCTTACTGAAGGGTCTGTGTTCAATCAAGTGTAGTTGAAAGACAAGAATAAAGACAGACAACTGTCACTCCACATGAGGGCGCTCTCTGTCTAACTATTAGTCTAACTTCCATCTAGGCCACGGGTGTCAAACTCATTCCATGGAGAACCTAGTGTCTGCTTGTTTAGTTTTTTTTTCCCATTTCAATTAAGACCTAGACAACCAGGTGAGGGGAGTTCTTTACTAATTAGTGGCCTTAATTCCTCAATCAAGTACAAGAGAGGAGCGAAAACTCAGACACTCGACTCTCCATGGAATGAGTTTGACACGTGATCTGGGCCTACCACTGGTGTGGGGACTTTGTTGTTGTACTTGTCTTTGCATATCATTTGAGTTCTGCGCTGCACCAGGTTTTTTTCCATGATGTGATTGTATGTTATAGGCATAGTAGATGTACAAAAAGTGTAGAAAACATTAGGAACTCCTGCTCGTTCCATGGCACAGACTGACCAGGTGAAAGCTATGATCCCTTATTGATGTCACTTGTTAAATTGACTTCAATCAGTGTAGACTAAGGGGAGGAGACATGTTAAAGAATGATTTTTAAGCCTTGAGACAATTGAGACATCAATTGTATATATGTGCCATTCAGAGGGAGAATGGGCAAGACAAAAGATTGAAGTGCCTTTGAACGGGGTATGGTAGTAGGTGCCAGGCGTACTGGTTTGAGTGTGTCAAGAACTGCAACGTGCTGGATTTTTCACGTTCAACTGTTTCCTGTGTGTATCAATAATGGTCTACCACCCAAAGGATATCAAGCCAACTTGACACAACTGTGGGAAGTATTTGAGTCAACATAGGCCAGCATTCCTGTAAAACGCTTTTGACACCTTGTAGAGTCCATGCCCTGTTGAATTGAGGCTGTTCTGAAGGCAAAGGGGGTGCAACTCAATATTAGTAAGGTGTTCCTAATTTTTTATAAAGGCCCCTATTGCGAAGTGTGCATTTTCAATCAGTGGTATTCAAAGTTGGGGTCGTGACCACTAGTGCGGGCGGGGGAACTGCCGTGGGGTCACCCCCAAAAAACATTAAGAATACATGTTATTTTGTAGGACAATACACACAAGTTTTAGAAGAAGATTATTCAGTAATGGGGGAGGGGTTCTTGAAAATGTAATCAATTGAAGGTTATTTGTTGATGTGAAAATATAAATTTACTGATTTTATGCCTGTCATTTAGATTTGGGATGAGGTTTGGTCACGAGAAACTCTTTTGGAAAGAAAATGGGGTCCCCAGAAATTCTGGTGAAAAAAATGGCGTCCCCGCTGAAAAAGTTTGAGCACCACTGTTTTACATGATCAAGAGACTGAGTGTCTGAGTGCGAGATGGGTGTACTGAGGAACCTTGCTAGCTCCATACCTCGTGTGTGTGTGTTCAGTAATGAGCGATGTATCTCTGCAGGGGGCCAGGTGGTGAACCTGATGAACCAACGTCTGCAGACAGGCTTCACAGAGGCAGAGGTGCTGCAGATCTTCTGTGACACATGTGACGCCGTGTCTCGACTGCACCAGGGCAAGACACCCATCATCCACAGGGACCTCAAGGTGCGGAGGAATAGAATCCTTCTCCTGTGTTTTCTCTCACCTCCTTACTCTGCTCCCACTCCCTCTGTCTCATCTCGTTCTTGGCTAAGTCTTCCTTTCATATAAATTATATATATCACACACACACACACACACACACACACACACACACACACACACACACACACACACACACACACACACACACACACACACACACACACACAGTGACTTCGGGAAAGTATTCAGACCCCTTGATTTTCTTTTACATTTTGTTAGGTTACAGCCTTATTCTAAAATTGATTAAATTGTTTGTTTTTTCCATCAATCTACACACAATACCCAATAATGACAAAGCAAAAACAGGTTTTTAGAAATGGTTGATCATTTATAAAAAAAAATACAAATGGAAATATCACATTTACATAATTCAGACCCTTTACGCAGTACTTTGTTGAAGCACCTTTGGCAGCGATTACAGCCTTGTCTTCTTGGGTATGATGCTACAAGCTTGCCACACCTGTATTTGGGGAGTTTCTCCCATTATTCTCTGCAGATCATCTCAATCTCTGTCAGGTTGGATGGGGAGCGTTGCTGCACAGCTATTTTAAGGTTTCTCCAGAGATGTTTGATCGGGTTCAAGTCCGGGCTCTGGCTGGGCCACTCAAGGATATTCAGAGACTTGTCCTGAAGCCACTCCTGCGTTGTGTTGCCTCTGTGCTTAGGATCGTTGTCCTGTTGGAAGGTGTAAATTCACCCCAGTCTGAAGTCCTGAGCGTTCTGGAGCAGGTTTTCATCAAGGATCTCTCTGTACTTTGCTCCGTTCATCTTTCCCTCGATCCTTATTAGTCTCCCAGTCCCTGCCTCTGATAAACATCCCCACAGCGTGATGCTGCCACCACCATGCTTCACTTTAGGGATGGTGCCAGGTGTCCTCCAGACGTGATGCTTGGCATTCAGGCCAGAGTTCAATCTTGGTTTCATCAGACCAGAGAATCTTGTTTGCATTTTGGCAAACTCCAAGCATGCTGTCATCTGCCTCTTTACTGAGGAATGGCTTCCGTCTAACCACTCTACCATAAAGGCCTGATTGGTGGAGTGCTACAGAGATGGTTGTCTTTCTGGAAGATTCTCCCATCTCCACAGAGGAATTCTAGAGCTCTGTCAGTGTGACCACCGGGTTCTTGGTCACCTCCCTGACCAAGGCCCTTCTCCCTCGATTGCTCAATTTGGTCGGGCGGCCAGCTCTAGGAGTCTTGGTGGTTCCAAACTTCTTCTGAATACTTATGTATATGTGATATTTTTTAATTTTTTTATTTCATACATTTGCAAAAATGTATGGGGTATTGTGTGTGTATATTGATGAGGGGGAAAAAACAATCGTAATCAATTTTAGAATAAGGCTGTATCGTAATAAACTGTGGAAAAGTCAAGGGGTCTGAATACTTTCCAAATTCACTGTATATCAGCAGACACTTTCATCCAATTCACATTATGTGACTCATATGTTATCCTTCTCTGGCTTTGCTTCTCTTTTGTATCTCTGCAGGTGGAGAACATCCTGTTACATGATAAAGGCCACTATGTGCTGTGTGACTTTGGCAGCGCTACCAATAAGTTCCAGAACCCACAGATTGAAGGAGTGCCAATAGTCGATGATGAAATAAAAAAGTTTGTGAACTTGCGTAGCTTAATGCATACAATATGCTGCCATTTTATTTCCTTTGAATTTAGCTTTTTTTTTCTTTTTTTTTTTACAGCTGTAGAAGAATACAGTTCAGAGGAATATAGGCCTTTTCAGCCGAGCCTCGGCAGAGGTTAGCCCTGTGTTAGCTCAACATCATGGTGTTCTTTATCCTCCTTTTTGTGGACTTTTCCTATTCTCTCTCAGGTACACCACTCTGTCATATCGTGCCCCTGAGATGGTAAACCTCTACAATAGCAAGATTATCACTACTAAAGCTGACATATGGGTGAGTGGACGTTGTTTTTTAGATCTAGGCTTTAGTCATGGTATCAGTGCCAGCTTCTGATTTGTATGGGGCTTTTTTTACAGTCCACGTTGTAGCGTATCTGTCACAGAATGCTCATGAAACTAAATGAAAACGTCAAGCTAATTGGTTTAGTTAGTACAGTAGGAAGTTAGAAGAGCCATATTTGTGTGAAGAATCCTTTTCCCTTCAGGCTTCTCGAGGCATTTGGGTGTTGGCCCGAAATGGTATGTAACTTTATTATTGTGTGTGTGTTCTCTCCAGGCGATGGGCTGTTTGCTGTATAAGCTGTGCTACTTCACTCTACCCTTCGGGGAGAGTCAGGTGGCCATCTGTGATGCCAGCTTCACCATTCCTGACAATTCCCGCTACTCCTACAACCTGCACTGCCTCATCCGTCAGTATTCCACCACTCACTATATCTGCTATGGAAATTAGTGTAGATTCTACAACGCCATTACGTATTTTATGAGCTCTGTGCTACATGTTACCTCCTTATCTAACCATGCTTAATCTATAGGTTGTGGGTTAGGCACTGTGTCGCTTTTCTCTCTTCTGGTGTGGTTCAAATGGGCTCACTTTTTCTCTCACATTTCCACCTCTCCTCCTCACTCTGTTGGTGTTTGTCAGGGTACATGCTGGAGCCCGACCCTGACAAAAGGCCTGACATCTACCAGGTGTCCTACTTTGCTTTTAAATTGGCTCGTCGGGACTGCCCTGTTCAGAATGTGAAGGTCAGTCTCTCTCTGCTCTGTGGTCAGGGTGACATCTGTAGGGGGGTGACCTTTTCTAGTCTGTATGTCTGTCTCTCTCTCCGTTTGGGGAATAGTCTGTGGATTGGTCTCTAATGGGCTCTGAGCCAGACCTACCAATGTTCGATTCAGTCCATGCCCTGATGCTATTGAATGTGCTTGTCATCTGTTGTCATGTGGTTCCATTCCCTCCTAAATATAAATGTACAATACTTTCATCTCTAATCTACCCCCATATAGAACTCTCCAATTCCTGCTCAACTCCCTGAGCCAATCAAAGCCAGTGAGGCAGCTGCAGCGAAGAAGAGCCAGAGCCAGACACAGAGTAAGGCCAGGTAAGTCTGTGTGCTGGTGTTTGTCATACGGGGGGGCTGCCTGAGTAATCTTCTGGTTATACACGCCAGAATTGAGGCTAGTATCCTTATTTTTTGTCAGTTGTGTGTTCTCTGTTCTGTTTTGACATCATTCATAAGGTAATTTCGTACCATTGACAAGTTGACCACCAACTCTTACCTTTGTCCCCCAGGTTGACAGATCCTGTCCCCACCACTGAGACCTCCATCACGCCACGGCAGAGGCCCAAAGCTGGCCATGCCCAGCCCAGCACTGGCATCCTACCAATTCAACCGGCTGCCCTCACCCCTCGCAAACGGGCCAATCTCCCTGCCCTTCCTCTAGGTATGTACCAACCGGCCACTCTGCTGTTGTACTGCAACTAGGCTAACATTGGTTTATTTGGAGGCATGTTAGGTACTCAATACGTACACAGAAGCGACTGAGGTAGATTCTCTACCCCAGGCCGGAACTTACTTACTAATCATTTGTAGACTGCAAATTGACCGCAAGAAGCCCAAACGGATACATTATTTGACTAAAAAATAATAATTTAAAACCTTCCTTACATCAGCATACGATCACGTGTACCTCTATTTATTTAACATTTTGCAGGAAGAAATCTCTTTAGATGCACCATCTTGTTTTCAATAGTGTCCAAATGAAGAAAAAAATAACAAATACTTGGTAACAAGAATAATATGGCAGCTACTGTATAATAACAATAAAATAATAATGTAAACGTTCCATAAACAGCATAAAGTTATACAACTACTAGGCCTAAAACAAATAAAAACTACAGATATAACTACTTATACAAACAATACAACTAGGGACCTATAATACTGTATATTAATGCATACATATTTACAAATATCTTCATGTTGATGTTTCTATTACAAAAACAATCCTGTTTGTTTTTGCTCAGAACCCTGCTCTACCCTAATGGTAGCATGCTAAGTTGGACAGAATTTAAGTAGATGGAGGACATTGAGTATTAGCCACGATAAATAAATGTCTGCATAAGTGGGCATGTACCAGAAGAAGCTAGGTAGCTCACACAGCTGAACCTGAACTGACCTGAAACGTACTTGTTTTCCCCCCAGTTTTGATAAATCAAAAATATTCTCTTAAGGCTCAAACTGCTCAGAACATTCTGCCAAATTTGGTCGAATTATTTCTCAAATTAGATCCAAGTTATATTTACTAAAAAATGATTGGGCTCTCATTAGAAACCAATGTAGAGAACACTTGGCTGGTCTGTTTAGTCTGCCTCTCAACAGTCTCATCTAATGAGGTCTTGCCAGAGAGTTGCCGTGCTCGGATAATTTTTCCCGCCTCTAACCAGACTGACTGCTCTTGAGCAGAATGACGTCACTTTGTTTTTGTGCTGCTTTTCCGCCAGTGATCGACAGGACACTGGAGAGTTGTGTACTTGTTTGCATTTTGATGGGGAAATTACCTTACATCTATTATTTAACCAAGCAGAGCCAAGCCACTCACTGCTTGTGGCACCTTCATTGTCTAATTATGTTACTGTATTTCTCAACAGGGAGGTAATGCGGTTAACAAACAAAATAACACTTAGCAGCCAATTAATTTCCGTATCTATTAGACCACATTACCATGGCAGCAGCATTATGCAGATGGGCCATAGGCTAAGCTAATTCCCTATAAATCCTATAGGACATGAACTGTCATTGTTGCGAGAAAAAAAAAATCCTGTTCACCAATTACACTTCTTCTCAGTGACATCCTCTTCCATGAACCTTATGGTTTGCGGGAAGCGTATATGGCAGCCAAAACGATGGTTGCGTTACATTGGCAAGAGCCTCCCTCTCTGCCATGGTATCAATGGGGGTGCTTTGGAAATTGCTTACGTGGCCCTTTCTCTGTCCCGTGTGCTTGGTGCTAAAGAGACAAATGTTGCGCTGTGGACTACTGTTATTGAACAAATAAGATGACTGCTATAATATCTGCAGTAAACGGGGTCCTGTGGGGATGGGTGGGTGTTTAGTCTAGTCTTTTGTCCTAACTGTTGTCTTGTCTGTGTACCATTAAATAAACCAATGGAAATACATTTGATATTTCTGTCCTTTAATGTAATGTGACCACAACATTTTATGTATGTATATAGCATGAAAAATATATTTGAATTGTTTCATCGCTTGTATAGTAACCAGATTCTGTACTCCTTGCAGGAGTCAACTTAAACCTTGCCCAGCAAGCGGCAGCCCTCCAATCACAGAAGGCACAGATCACAGCTCCGCCTCAGCCAGTGACCGACCGTTCACAGAACCCTCCTAGTCAGGCCACACTTCAGCTGGGTGGAAAGCCCCAAGCTGGTGCTCAGCAGAAGCAGGTAAAGTCAGGCAGCCACCCAAGCCCACAGCCATACCACCCTGCATCCCACTGCTGGCTTGTCTCTGAAGTCAAGCAGTGTTGGGTCTGGTCGATCCCACTCTTAGCAGTGTTGGCAGAAAGTGGATGTTGACTGTTCTCAGGGATACAATGTTTCAGAATGGGTGCTTATCTAGGATCAGGTCCCCCCCCTGTCCATGACGTAATCTTATTTATTGTTATTTAAAAGGAAAAACTGATCTCAAATCAGCATTCCTGCTCTGAGAAGAGACCATAGATACTGAAGATTTCTAATTTGCATTGTGATAGTTGTAAGCTTTCTGGTACAAAATAACTGCCATCACCAGGTGGGTGCTTCCATGTTGGTGGTGGATGACGTGAGTTTCCTCCATAGTGCTCTGAGGATCTGGAAGTTTTTAAAGAATTACAGTACAAACCACAGAGTTTAATATTATTATTTTTTTTACACAAATGTGTTAATATAATTGCTAAAAAACTTTTTGAATGAAAATGTTCCTCTTTACACTCTAATGGGTCAGGAAAAATGTATTTCAAAGAAATGTAGAAAATGTGTAGGATTTTGTTGCTTAGTGAATTCAGGACACTTATACCATCTGTAAGGCGAGTTGCTGCTCAGGGTTGGGTTATTGTTCGCCCTTTGTATAGACTGTGTCATGGAACAAGCTTAGGAAAGGAGAGTCAAGTGCAGGAAACTGTTGACCAAACAGAGAAGAAGTGAGCATTAAAGAGGAAAATGGACCAAAGACGGTACCACACAATGGCTCCCCTTTACATTTTCATGAGATGACATGTTTTACAGTCTCCGATTTTAGAACAAAGACACAAGCAATGGCGTATGGTGTCCTTAGTTTTTATATGTATCGTTCTGAACCCACGATAACAGCCACATGTATTCTTAGTGGCACGCTGTGTTGTCTGTGTGTAAAGCAGCTTTGTCTTCATTGTCATGGTTTGTTGACGCTGTGTGCTGTCGTCCGTCTTTGTGTGGTAGCCAGGGCAACTGCAGCAGCAGCCAATCGCGGCAGCAGTCACCACAGCAGGGGGAGGAGTCCCACCTGTGCAGGCCAAGACGGAGGCCCCGAGCGCCCCACTACAGGCCGTGCCTCCCTCGCTGGCCAGTCCCACCCCCCAGAAGGTCCAGGTCCCATCTAGCCCAGCCCCACCCAAAGCCCCAGCACGTCGTAAGCAGGCCGGCCAGAGCCAGACCCAGCAGCAGCCAACCGCTCAGCCCACTCCAGTCCAACCTCCGGCTGCACAGCAGCCTACAGCTCAGCAGCAACCAGTTCCTCTACAACCAGTTCCTCTACAACCAGTGGCCCAGCAGCCACCTGTCCAGGCCCAGTCCATCCCTGCTAAAACCAGTCAGAACACAGCTGAGACAGAGACGGTAACATACCTGCAGCCTGCAACGAGTCTTCTCCCTGAGCTGTCACCCACACTCCAAGCTTGCTTGAAAGTGACATCAGGCCATCCGTTGTTTCACTCAACCATCCATCGTCATGGCAATGCCATCAGCCTTCATCGTTTTCCTGTCTTTTCGGTTTTGCTCATTTGAGTGTTGTTCTCTTAGTTCCTTAAAACCCCCTGCGAAATCCATTGCGATCCTTGCGAATGTTTGAATTATCCTCATTTTGGTGTGATAGACTTCTGTTTTACCTTTTTGCCAGTCCATTATTTTCACTTTTAATTGTTATTATTTTACTTTGTTCGCCTCATTTTCTTTTGTGTTGTATGTATTTGGCATTGACAGTTATTCATTAGTGAGTGTTATTGGGTTTAGTTCTTTAAAATGAGTATCCTCTTCTTCCCCCTATTTGTGTTATTTAGATGATCTGTTTCTTCCTCTCTCTCTCTGTCACTCCAGACTTCTCTTCCTGCTCTGTCCAAGACTCCGCCCCACTCTCCAGAGCACACCCCGAGTGACTTTACCCAGAATTCGGTCGGTGGGCTACCTGGAAGTGACTCCACCCAGCCACTGCAAGAGGCCACAGCAGAAGATGGCCTCAACCAGTTAATGTAAGATATGGAGAAATTACATCACCTGAAATATCAGCCTTAATTAAATATATTTATTTTTGAATGTGTAACAACAAGATGACCTGTTCCGCACTTTTTTGTGTTTTTCCAGATCTGTTGGTACAATTCCACCCAATTCTACCCAGTCCCTTCAGCAGAGTATGTGTGAACCAGCCCAGGATGGCAACTTTGCTGCCTTTTCCCCTTCCCCTGCCTCTGCCCCTGGCCCTCCCATCGGCTCCCTCAGTCAGCCCGCCTGGAACCCTTTTGGTGATGATGACTTCTCCAATCTCAGTGCGGAGCATCTGATTAACAAAGACTTGGTTGACGAACAGGCTGATGGTAAGGCTGTGCGCGCGCGTGTGAAATAATGTGTTCATAATTCTAAGAGATGGGAGATAAAAGTACATTATTATACCTAATTTGTAATATATCCTCTGCTGTAATAGTATTTCCAACCAGATAAAGCTGCAGTACTTTGTCTTTTTCGTTGTTAGACGTGTCTGCAGAGGTGGAGACGGCCCCCATAGAGGACCTGATACCTGGCCTGCTGGAGGTCTCCTCCCCTGGGGAAACAGCCCACCAACCTGCTGGTGAGACCCTTCTCATCTCCATCACTCATATCTCCCTACTGTATATCTCTCAGATATTCCCATAGCTCCTTTGTTCTTCCTATCGCAATCACGTCCTCTATCCTCCATTAAACAGCTACGGTGACATACCCATAGAAATCCTATAAAACACTGTTCTATGTCATTCTATGGCCATAAGGGAAGAGAACTCTGTTGCTACCCAACTCTCCAAACAAGGTGCATGAAATGAGCAAACTGAAGTGAAGAGAAAATTCAGCAGCTATTGGAGGACAGTAGAAGTTGATAAGTGCTTCTATATTCCTGCTGAGTGAATGGTCCTCTCTGTGACCTCTTCAGTGGCCCTCAGAAATGTCTTAGCGTTCAATCTGAAAGCTTTCATTAACTCTGTATGCTCAAATCCCTAGCTAGCCATTTAATGGGACGTTCTTCACTGAATAACATTCCAAGAAAACACTGTCTCTTTGCCTTGAGCTCTCCATGCTCCTTCATATCTTCTTCTAATCAGACGGAGATGGGCATGCCGTACTTTGTGTGCCTCTGAAGTGTTCATTAGTGTGTCTGTTTTCCCCCGCCTTGCTACTTACTGTACAAGTAGAGCAATCTGAAGACCTCCTTGGCCTGGATACAGGAGAGTCTTTGACTGTTCCGGTCCCGTTCAGCATCCTAGCACTCTCAGACACTCAAGGTAAGGAAGTGTCCTTTTCTATACTCAAAATCACTTAACTCGTGTATCAACATGACATACTGTGATGCTGGCAATCTATTGTCAACGTTAAGACCAGAATTAGGGTGCGTTCGTAAATTCAAT
This sequence comes from Oncorhynchus clarkii lewisi, assembly GCF_045791955.1. Classification (NCBI taxonomy): domain Eukaryota; kingdom Metazoa; phylum Chordata; class Actinopteri; order Salmoniformes; family Salmonidae; genus Oncorhynchus; species Oncorhynchus clarkii. The sequence continues at coordinate 36,029,114 of NC_092151.1, read as the reverse complement.
CTGGGAATCTACTTTAAGTTCAGAGCTCTCTGGTTTGAGAGTGCTAGAGCACAGAATAGTTAATGAATTTACGAACAATGTGTCTGTTAGGACAGGTGCCAGTAAACATTGACTTAAAACTTTATTAAATTGTTGCCATTAACACCGTTACAGGGAATAACCCTCTAGGGGCGGCAGGTAGCCTAGTGGTTAGAGCGCTGGGCCAGTAATTGAAAGTTTGCAAGGTCAAATCCCCGAGCTGACAAGGTAAAAATCTGTCGTTCTGCCCCTGAACCAGGCAGTTAACCCACTGTTCCCCGGTAGGCCGTCATTGTAAATAAGAATTTGTTCTTAACTGACTTACATTTAAAAAAATAAAATAATAATAATAATTACATGAAAACAGTCTAACCAGCTCTGCTATGGTGGGTAAAATGGTTAGAGTGATCTCTCTCTGTGTGTCTAAAAGTAGCTAGCAATCTAGCCAATGTTCACTAGTTAGCTTCGGTGCTTGACTGCTGTTGTGAGGTCAGAACGCTCTGATCAACCCTACTCCTCGGGCCAGTGTCTCCAGTATGCACCCTGAACGCTCCGAGAGCAAAACGCTCTGAATTTACAAACGGCCCAGAGTTAATTTACGAAGGCACCCTTGGTATCCACACACAATTAGTGGTCATGGCAACCCTGGACTGTTCTACTTAGTGGTTCTCAAAAACCTTTCAAAGCCTCCTCTTTTCTTGATTCAGCCTAAAATAAATATTGCAGCACTTCAAATTGTAACGTGGCATTTTGGTCTAAGGAAGCCAAAGTACTGCTAGTCACGTTGCTAGCACTGATGTACAGTGCTCCCCCCCCCCAGTTTAAGGGGCTGTAGTGGACTTGTTTTCTGTACCTTGGTCCGTGACAGTCCACTGGCTCAGCTGTAAGTACATAGTGGAGAGACAGGTGTGGGTTGTGTTGTGTTGTGAGAACCCGGTGTGCAGAGTGGTCTTTAGGGTTAACCCCAGCTAGTGGATGTAGCTACTAGCTAGCGCTCTCTGTGTGACCGTTTTATTCATCTGGTGTGAAAGTAACATTTCGGGTTTTGTGGCTGTGTGAACAAACATCTCTTTTGCTTTGAGAGTACTAATTCTAAATGCATTTTAACTGGCCTGATGGAATGTGGTGGGAAGAAAGCTTATATAAAAACATTTCTTGAATGTGAGCGGTTCCTCAAGCAAACCGTTTCTTTGCCCTAGAAGAACCTCTTGCTCTCCTGTAGGGAGATATTATTTCCTCTCTTTAGCTCTGTCCCTTGCTTCTTTGTCCTAATATGTCATTCTGTTATCACCTTTGTCTTATCCATCTGTAATCAATGAATTTATCCCCAAACTATTTTATCAATTTTCTCATTTCTTTATCTCTTTTTTGTTTAAGCCACTGGTACGTAAAAAAACAATTTTCTACTATTTTTGTTGCATTTATTTATCAACATAATCGATTTACAAAACCCTTCAAAGCTAATGAAAAAGTCAATAGCTTAATTTAACAATTGAAAACTTTTCCCGTTTTTTTAGAGCTTCTATTGATTAAAACAACCTCAATGTTGATAATGTACAGTAAATACCATGGTAGACGATCTCCATGGGTGCTCTCAATCACTACTGACTGGAATAGATTGTCATATCATTACATCTCATATTTGGAGCTAGGGGACACTAGTGGCCACTCGTGTGACCCAGTTGGTAGAGCATGGCACATTTTTTATTTAACCTTTATTTAACTAGGCAAGTCGGTGAAGAACAAATTCTTATTTACAATGACGGCCTAGGAACAGTGGGTTAACTGCCTTGTTCAGGGGCAGAACGACGGATTTTTATCTTGTCAGCTCGGGGACTCGATCAAGCAACCTTTCGGTTACTGACCCAACGCCCTAACCACTAGGCTACCTGGCGCCCCAAACATGTCACACCAGGGTTGGGGGTTTGATTCCCACGGGTGACCAGTACGAAAAACGTTTTTAAAAACTATGCCCTCACTACTGTAAATCACTCTGGATTAGAGCGTCTCCTAAATTACTCAAATGTAAATATGAATTAATCAGCAATGTTCCTTTGTTGGCTCCCCATGAACTGCGGTGCTACTGTTTACACTATACCAGGAAATGGCCCTTAACGATATGCGTGGATTGAATGTGGTCATAGTTGTAGTAGTTGTATAGGCCTATACATAAGCGATAAATTATGTTCTGTACATTCTCTGCAAATAATGGGTGACGCAGGCTTGGAAGATCCACGGAGTGCATCTTTGGAGTAGATTAGTTCCAGAAAATGTACATGAGCCAATCTATATAGGCCTATATTAAATAAAATAAAAAATGTAAATACGATATTGTGGTTTCTATACTTCCATCACATGATGTGCAGGAGCTGTGCCATCATTTGCCCTCATTGAACACCCATCCTCCCACATTCCCTATAGCATTTCTTCCTTTCTATTCATCACTTGTCCTTCACCCCTTTTCTCCATCCTCACTTGCACTCACTTTGATGGTGTTTGCTGTCCTGGCCATGACTATATGTAATGCTGTGCTCGCTAGATGGAGTAATACTGCCTCTCACTTTTTCTTACTGTTCTCTCTCTCTCTCCATTTTCTCCTCCTCACTATTCTTTTCTCTCTGGGCCTATAGAGAAGCTTATTGAGGGACTGAAGTCCCCAGATACACACCTCCTGCTCCCTGACCTCCTGTCCATGGCTGATCCTTTTAGTGGAACTATGGAGGAGGCTGTCAATGGTAAAAGTACTTTGTCTTTCAGCCTCTCCTGGAGATTTCACAACTTTACCCACTTTTACATTGCTCTCCAAAAGTCAAGGTTTTCCATTGAATGCTCCATGGGCAATGTCCTCTATCTGCCCTGTGTTTATCTTATTTTGTTCTCTTGTGGGTGTCCTCTTAATCCCTCACTTTCTCCCTGTCTCTGCCTCCCTTCCTTGTTCTCCTCCTCCCTTTCTCTGCTTCCCGCTCGCCTTCTCTTCCCTCTCTCTCTCTACGTGTACAGTAGTGGGTCCAATAGAGGAGTCTCTGGTGAGTCTGGACTTTCTCATCCCTGGTCTGGAAGCTCCTGTGTCCCAGTCTGAGACAGACTCTGCACTGCTTCCTGGTTAGTTTCTGTCTCACAGGCAAGACAACACACAATCTAGATGTTTCCAGAATACAATGCAACAGTGGAAGATGATGATTTAGATCCGAGGATTAGGTTGACATTTTTACTGATAATACCAGCTCCACAATGGTATTGGGTCATTGTGTAAGGTTTACAGAGGATGGAATGAAGCCATTGAGTACAATGACCACAGTTGATTGATATTTGGAGTGTTTGTCTATTATTAGCCTGGTTAGTTACTAACATGTCATTCACAACCAATGTTCTGATTCAAACTGACATGAAATAAAATGGCTAATTGAAATGAAAAAGCATAGGCCCACTTCAACTCTGTGAAAAAGAGATGACGTCCTGTTTTTTTTTGAGAATTGGGACGTTTACTATGCTGTATATATCATGCAGGGCTCTGTAATTGCATCACCAGGGGCTTTGTTGAATGATTTGATGATGCAAGCAAAAATGCATCACATCTGTGTCGGCTTATTACTGGACAGGGCATAGTACAATGACTCACTTACGGTTGGAGATTTAGATGTGTAGTGCCTCTATTACCATACATTCTATTTTTATATCAGTAGCAAGGGCGAAAGTAGCTTTTTTTTGCCCCAAAAAATCTCAAGCAAGAGTTTTTCTAGGACTGTCTGGGAATGGCGTGGGTGGGGAGGGGAAAACTGAAAACTAGCTGTTATTGGCAGAAAGGTTTAGAACGTTCTTTGTTATCGGTCTATTAACCAATTTATCACATGGTGACATCGCCATGGGAAAGCCAAAACTCCCGCCCATGCAAACCTGCTGGTTAGAAGGTCCTATGTAGATTGTACACAACCAGCAACCCTCCGGAATAACACTGATCAAATTTGCTCACACTTTTACAGTGTTCGTTTCATCAGCTGTTGTACAATATGATACAAAACACAGGCAAAACAGAATTTTGACTGCGCTGAGCCTTTAATAAGTGCTACTAGGAACATGTATAATATTATTCATACTTTGTCCTTGGTGCTTTAAAATGTTTTACTAAACTAACTAACAATTCCTGTTACCTTGTCTAACTCTCGCCTCCTCTGCCCTCCCTCCCTCAGACCCCCTGCTTGGGGAAGACACTCTGCTGGGCTGCTCTCTCATCTCTCCCCCCTCTGGAGCCTCCTCTCTCTCCTCTGCTCCCGCTTCCACTGGCACTGGGTCTGTTCTGGATGAGTTTGACCTGGTATCTGCGAGTTGCACCCAGCTGCTGGCAGGTAAGGCACACCCACAAGACCGAACTGTGCCACTTAGGCCTACAATTGGAGAGGCGAGTGTGCTCCCGTTTAAACGTGATGTGCCCTGTAGGAACAACTGATTAGGTTATCCCTGTTAAGAGGCTAGCTCTAGTCACAACTACGCTAGCAGGCTCTACTGACTTGCATTCTTACTCTGAACCTCTGTAGCTGCGCGTCACCGCCTCCTATTCCTCCTTTATCTCTATTTCAGCCATTTCTTATTCCTCTCCCAAACACCTTAACCTCCCCTTCCTCCTTTCTCCGGCTTCCTCCTCTGCAGACTCCTCTGATCTCCTGATCTCAGGCTTTGAGCCTGTGCCAAGTGCAGATATGGGCAACGAGGATGAGTTTGACCCCATCCCTGTCATGGGCTCCAAAAACTCCTCTCAAGGTAAGGACAGGGTGGTGTTCAAGGCAGCCTTCATGCAGGGCCAGGAGGAAGGGCAGAGAATGGGTTTGTGGGCCTTGTCCCACACTCTGAGATGATGATGTCCTACTGTTCCTCAGCCATGGTCAGATGAATTCTGGGATTGATTCCTGTCAGTGTCCTCAGTAGTGTAATTGAACCCTGCTCCTCTTCCCCTCTTAGATTAATCTGAGTAGCCATTCTCCCTGTGTGTAGTTATTCCTTCTTCTAACGACGCTCATAGATTGTATGTGGAGAGCAATTCCGCTTACTTCCTGTCTTTCTCTGTCTTCTGTAACTGCATCTTCTCTTCCTCTTTTCCCTGGCTTCTCTGTCTGTTCTTTATTCCTTCCCCTGCTTTCTCTCCCTGTCCTTCCTCCCCCCTGCTTCGCCCTGGCCCACCCCCTGCCCCCCTCGTCTCTGTCCGGCCAGTTTCAGGAGGCCACTCTCGCAGTAACAGTGGCAGCTCTGAATCCAGCCTGCCCAGCCTGGCCCGCTCCCTGCTCATGGTGGACCAGCTCATCGACCTGTAGAGGGCGCTGGGGAGCCGGGAAACTAAATAGAGAGAGGGGGGGGGTAGAAGTAGTGACGCTCGAGAGGAGAGTAGACCCCACCATTAATTGTTACACCCCCGTTCCACTATTCGTTCCCGTGACTAACGCTTGTTCCATGTAAACTCCATCTGTGATTCCAAACACACTGGGCCATTGTCCTGTTCGTGTTTGTCCCATGCCTCTGATATTTATTCCCATCATGCCTCTGGTATTGATTCCCATCATGCCTCTGGTATTGATTCCCATCGTGCCTCTGGTATTTATTCCCATCATGCCTCTGGTATTGATTCCCATCATGCCTCTGGTATTTATTCCCATCATGCCTCTGGTATTTATTCCCATCATGCCTCTGGTATTTATTCCCATCATGCCTCTGGTATTGATTCCCATCGTGCCCCTGGTATTGATTCCCATCGTGCCCCTGGTATTGATTCCCATCGTGCCCCTGGTATTGATTCCCATCGTGCCCCTGGTATTGATTCCCATCGTGCCCCTGGTATTGATTCCCATCGTGCCCCTGGTATTGATTCCCATCGTGCCCCTGGTATTGATTCCCATCATGCCTCTGGTATTGATTCCCATCATGCCCACCACTTTTCTTCTTCTCCCCTCTGCCCTCTCATTTCATGCTTTCACAGCATTTATATTCTCTTGCCCTTCTGGGGTCATCATGGCAAACAAGGTCACGGCATGCTGCTTCTACCTTTTGCGTTCACGACACACTAACTTCATCCAAGAGTTCTTCTTTCTGTAGAATGTTTCACCATGTTTTATTCCTGTCTCTGGTATGTCTAGGAACAGTGTCCAGTCACACGGCATTGTGTCCTATAAGGAACCAGAGAACTCCACTCTTGTAGTTGTTGGCTCGTTGTTATGGTGCACAAGTAGATGTGTTGTCTCCTTTTTCCACTGTTATGTTTCACTTGGATTATTATTTGTTTGCGCACATTTGGTAACACCAATATCACACCATTGATTTATTGTATATTGTAGACAGAATTATTTCAAGGGTATATCTGCCAATTTAATTATCTACCTGTTCAGTGGCTGTGTTGCCAGGGCTTGTGTTTTAGCACTTAGCATGAGGTATCATAGCCTGCAAGTGGGATGGATGGGATGTCAGATCTAAAATGACTGGAACAGTCCACCAGCTGTTCCAGAGCTTGAGCCTTCCTTATATGTGGAAATTAGCGAGTAAGTTCTTCTCAAAAAGCGAATACGTTTTTACCAACATAAGGCTTTAAGCCTACAATAACAGAAATGTGGAGTTAACATTCCCAAAGGAAGAAGCTAAGATGTGAAAACACGAGCTTGGCTAGGGAGTCGGCTACACGTTGACAACGTTGATGCTTTTCGAAAGCATTTATTTGCTCGTTTTTCTTTTCTTGCCCTCTTTAGTCTGACTACATGTATACAGACAGTCCATATCATCCCTTTCATTTCAGGCTGTATGTGCCCACGCAATCATTCCCTGCAAACGTGCATTCCTACTTGTACATAGGTCCTATATCATAGTCATTTATCGGCCCTACATACTGTAAATGTATGTTTACCTGCAATACCCACGGACCCAGTGGTCTTAACATTTTGGTTCCTCAAAAAGTAACTGGTCAAATGTGCTCTGTTCTTCATCTGTCATCATAGCGTTACATTGTGAGAAGAAAAAAAAAATATATATATAGAAAAATTAATTTCATATGTAACTAATATTAAATGTGAGTATGAATAGTGTTAGAGAATGAATGTATGAACTGAATATTAGTCTATAAATAAAGATGGATAATATATATATATAAATATAATTCTTAAGATGACTATTATAGAAGAAATACATGATGTTTTTCCTGTTTGTGCAGCTGTGTTTGAGAATGTGTTTCTCGCCATATTTCTCCCCGGGTTGCCGTTGTGACATCAGTAAAAACATACAGTTATGACAATCTTAGCTTTGATCTGTTGAGGGTTGGGTAGGATTTCTCCAAGTAGCATCTGTTTACTTGCCTTCACCTAAGGAGGATTGTATTATAAACAAACTAGTTTGTTGTGCAATGGGACCACTACACAGGGAACTTTACCATGTCTTATACTGTACCATACTTACTCACGCTGTACAAAGGCAGAACTACAGTCTTCGCTGAAATAGTGCTGCGACTCCATGCTTTCTCCGGCACAGATTTTACATGATCAAAAAGATGCATATCCAAGCATGACCGTGTTGTTGAATGTTCTGGTTTGTTGGTAGACAGTGTTGTCATTGGTGTGTGTGTGTGTATGTGTGGACATAGAGTAATGTAACTCCTAGCCAGTCTGAGTTGTTGGATGTGATGCGGTTGTGTTGTTGTTTGAACTCGCTGCAAAAACAGTGACATCGACAGTGGTGTTGGTGTTCGTCATATTGAAAAGCACAGGCCGTCTTGAATTGCGCCGAGTCACTCTGTTGCCTATAGAGGAAGCAAGCCACTGTATCTGAGAGTAGAGCATCTGTGTCTTTTTGAGTGGGACCACTGGAGTCCGTGATCTGCTTGAATATGGTGAACGGAAAGAAATAATGACTCGTCATATCATGTTGTCACGACTGCAAAGTGTGTAACGAAGTGGTTGTGTATCAGACATAGGGGCAAGCACTACACAGGACTCCACGACCACCACATACACGCCCTGATAGGACTGCTCGCTATGCTGTTATGCTGTTGGGCATTTAAGGAATTACAGATAATTGCTCTACTGCAGTATTCGAAAACAAGGCATGCCAAGCAACAACATTTATTGACAGTATTCTGAAATCCAATGTTGTGTCCCATCTTTCTCAGGCTTTTGTAGACATGTGCAACCAATGGAAGGCTGAAGTTCACATCTTAGCCCCCCCTCCTCACACCATCTGCAGATAGATAGATAGATACTCATGTGGCTATTGACCTATGCAATCCTTGCTTCTTCCTGTAGACACCACTGTGCTGTTGTAAAGGTCTTGCCCTCCAGTTACATTTGTTGTTGTAAAAAACCGAGAACCTTCATGTTACCCTGTTGTTTTTGCAAAAAGTGGAAAAAGCTGTTGTTCTGGATCCCTGTCCGTTTCTATGACACCCAATCCTGCGTCAGAGCTGTGATTTCTGTGTGCACAAATCTATTTTTGTGAGATAACTAAAGAATTACAAAGAAAGGGATGTCGAATAAACATATTCATGTAAATGTACTGTTGTGTGGAGTATTGATTGAGTGACTGAGGGGGGGGGGGTTGTTGGGAATTTGACGCCCTCACAGTGGCAGTCATGTGGTTAACGTAATGGATTGGCAGAAAGATTGATTCAGAGGGAGAGGGGCGACACATTTTAACTAGCTGTTGCCTTTAAAAAAAAAAAACGCTTCTACTGAAGTACCATCAATTCAATCATGTACTGCAAATTAATCACTAGTTATTTTTACCTTATTTACACATGCACAGAGGTTTAATTACTCATGTTTGGGAGACGACATTCGGAGTGGATTTCATAGTTTCTTGAGAAAATATGATGGAAAATATTCCTAATCCATGCTTTGAATACATTCACACACTTAGAATTTTGATAGAGATAACTCCTATACAAGAACTCACACACACACTTATTTCCATGGTGGCTCTCATGTCATATTAACTCTTTTAAAATGGGGTTAACCCCATTAACCCTCCCCTTCTGGAACTGCAAGCTAACACTGCTCTCTGTCTGCTCCCTGTCTGCACAGGTAAGACTGCCTCTGTGGAAATGCATGCCTGCCTGCCTGCTTGCCCCTCTTGTCTCTTCCTTACTGTGGACCAATTAGTTTTATTTTTATATCCTACTATTAAAGAGAGGCACAATCAATATAACTATTATCATGGAAAATTGCATACAGACCCTACAAACCCTTTGGATGATTTAATTATTTTCCTTCCATCTGTTTTCATTTTGTTCCTTCGCAAAACATATTTTGATCAAATGTCACTGAGTTCCCTGCGACTAGTTTTTTTTTCTCCATCCTTGTTCATATTTTTATCTTATTCTATAACTCTTGTTTATCATGTATTGTTTTTTACATTTATTTTCATTCTGTATAAATACATTTCAAGTAGGTTTTGTTGTAAATATCATACTCTAGCCCAGTGTTGTCAAACTCATTTTGCCCCGGGGGCTGCATTCAGTCTTCAATGAGGTCTGGAGGGCCGCACTGAAAATGTGTCATATTTTTTTGCCATCAAAATTTGCAGAAAATAGTCATCTCCATATTTTTTATGATTCCTGACTGTCAAGCTTTCATGTTGGTGATTATTAGTGAGGTGGACACAATCAAGTCACACTCCTTGACTTTTTCCATATTTTGTCATACAAAGTGGGATTAAAATGGATTTGTAATCGATCTACACACAATCTGTCTTGTCAAAGTGGAAGAATCGTTTGGTTTGATCATTGCTAGACAGCCATTTTCAAGGCAAAACTGTAATTGTTCCTAAGTGGCATAGTGTTATCTTGGCAAGCAACTCAAGTGTATATTTGGCTTCGTGTTCTAGTCTTGCTGAAAGGTACATTTAAAAAAAAACTGTTATTTCACCTGATAAATTGACTGAGAACACAGTCAATTAGTTACAGGGGATGATTAGGTGGCCAAGATGGTATGAAGGCCAGATTGGGAATTTGGCCTGGGTTTAACACTCCTACGATAAGTGCCATGGGATCTTTTAATGTCCCAGCCAAAAGACAGCACCCTACACAGGGCAACGTCCCCAATCACTGCCCTGGGGCATTGCGATATTTCTTTAGACCAGAGGAAAGGGTGCCTCCTAATGGCCCTCGAACACCACTTCCAGCAGCATCTGGTCTCCCATCCAGGGACTGACCAGGACCGACCCTGCTTAGCTTCAGAAGCAGCAGGCAGTGTGATGCAGGTTGGTATGCTCCTGTGTCTGTTGGAAAGCAGAGCGAAACAAGTTTTCCCCTAGGATTTTGCCTGTGCTTAGCTCTTAAGTTTTTGTCCTCAAAAAAACACTTCCCCGGTCTTTTTTGATGACAAGCATACAAATAACATGATGTAGCCACCACCATATTTGAAAATATGAAGACTGGTACTCAGTGATGTGTTGGATTTGCCCCAAACATAACGCTTTGTATTCAGGAAAAAAAACACTTTCTTTGCCACATTTTTTGCAGTATTACTTTAGTGTCAAACAGGATGCATGTTTTGGAATATTTTTTTATTCTGTACAGGCTACCTTGTTACGACTTTTACTTCCTCTAGATAGTCAAGTTTAATCGTCTTCTGTCATTTAGGTTAGTATTGTGGAGTAACTACAATGTTGTTGATCCATCCTTAGTTTTCTCCTTTCACAACCATTCAACTCTGTAACTGTTTTAAAATCACCATTGGCCTCATGGGGAAATCCCTGAGTAATTTCCTTCCTCTCCGGCAACTGAGTTAGGAAGGACGCCTGTATCTTTGTCGTGACTGTGTGTATTGATACACCATCCAAAGTGTAAGTAATAACTTCACCATGCTCCAATGAATATTCAGTATCTTCTTTAATTTTACCCATCTACCAATAGGTGCCCTTCTTTGCGAGACATTGGAAAACCGCCCTGGTCTTTTGTTGAATCTGTGCTTGAAATTCACTACTCAACTGAGGGACCTTACAGTTAACTGTATGTGTGGGGTACAAAGATGAAGTAGTCATTCAAAGATCATGTTAACCACTATTATTGCACAACATCTTTACTCCTGAATTGATTTAGGCTTGCTATAACAGAAGTGTTGAATACTTATTGACTCAAGACAATGTGTGTAGATCAGTGACACAATATCCAAATGTAATCCATTTTAAATTCAGGCAGTAACACAACAAAATGTGTGAAAAGTCAAGTGGTGTGAATTATTTCTGAAGGCACTGTATGCCCATTATCAAATTGACACTTTCAATTTGGTTTTACACCTTTTAAAGTATTACTGAGTTCATTCCCCGCCCAATTTTGTTTTATTTCTAAATATCAATATCTTATCTGTTAGAGCTTGCTAGTTCTCCGAAAAGGATTTCCCCACTCCCCTGTTCTCACACTATACTTTCTGAGGGGCAATGGCAGCTTCAGATTGCTCTCCTGTCTGGTCTTGTTTGACTTACCATTCAGAAATTCAATTGACACATTTGGATTTTCAGTGCCGATTACAGAAGTAACTAGTATATGTGAATGATATGTCAAATCATGTTTAGATTTGTATATCATTTTCCGTCACATTCTGTGCACACCATAACAAAACTAGTCATTACAATGTGTAATGAACTTGAATGTTAGTTGACTATCCTGGTTTATTTAAACGGCCTGTCAGTCTGACTGTTGTCCTCTGTACCCTACAGACCTGCAGAGGGAACCTAGCAGCTGTGAGACACTACCAGGTTCCTCCAGGACCGACAGTTCTGGACCAGCTGTTGAAGAGGAACACAGACAGAGACTTCCCTTTGCCCACAGCAGCATCATTCCCCCCTCACTGTACCCAGATGAGACAAACTCCCACCCGTTGCTTTCTAAGTCCTCTGACCAGCCAATCAAGCCTGGCCAGAAACAGTCCCAGTGTCTCTCACCTCCTACACAGCAGCACACAGTCCCCTCCCCTGATATCTTCCTGCAGGCCCCTTTCAGGATTGCAGGGAAAGAAGGGAGAGATGTGTTTACCAACTCCCCTTTCCCTCTGGCCCACAAGCCTGCTCTGCCATCTGATCCTTTCCTCCAGGCCCCCTTTGGGAAGAGGAATGAGATAGCTGGGGCTGCTGTCTCTGTCTCCCACCCTCCACAGCCCAACAAACAGCCCCTCTGCCAGGTCCAGCCAAACACCCACCATCCCCATAGTCTTTTACATCCCAGTGTCCAGGGGAAGGCCCTGTTCACACCGGTTGCTGCCCCTAGGCCCATCATCTGGCAGGCCCAGCCCAGGTACTCCCGGTGCTCAGAGGTCCCCCTGCCCCAGCAGCCTGTCGCAGCCCACCGAGTGGTCTCCAGTGTGGGGCAGCAGGCTGCTGTGGGCTCGGTGGCTGTGGGCCCCCTGCACTCCTGGACCATTGGAGGCAGAGCTGTAGTGGATCCATTCATCAGGGCCCCCTTCCACCCCAGATGCCAACAGGGAAAGCCTTGATATCTGGACCCCCCTTCCCTCTCCCCAAATTCAAAATCTGGCCCCACACCAAATGCCAAAGCTGGCCTCCATCTAGTGCCTACACGTAATGGGGAGGTTATCAGCGGAAGTCTGTCCCAGGCCAGCCCTGCTCTTTCCCCCTGTGGAGGGCATAACCCAGTCCCAGCAGCCCTCTTGTAAGTGTGCAATCTAGATTAATCTGGCTCCCTCTGTTGAGGATGTAATAGGTAGACTGTCTGTTTTTCTGTGCAATTGCAGTATTAATCATGACTCGCTTCATCTTGCCCATATTCAACTTGTTTTTTTTACACACTCGTTCTACCTCAGCTTTCTGATTTGCCTTCAGATGAAGCACTGGTAGATTGCGGCACTTCATTTGCATTTCATGAGGATTTCCAGGACACATCAAACTGCTAAAACTATATTGAAAATAAAGATTGTCCAGGATCGTTTCACTTTAAAAGTACTGATGGCAATCTACACTTTCTGAATTTGAGAAATCTCCCGTGGAAAAGGAAAAGAAGAACAAAGGATTTTGTTTTATTTGTTAAAGGTTTGTGTTTGTATACTTACTGTATATATATATTTTTTACATTGTTTTCAACACCATGTTAATAATATACTAATGTTGTGTAAATCACATTGGGTTTATATGGTTCGACTTGATATACTATGGTAGTTCTAAATTACATCAGTTGAGTATTTGCCTGATGAGCTGGTGACATTTGACCTCTGTCAAACGTGTATATTCTCCCTCTATTACTCCATACTTTTTAACTGTTTTACGCAGTTTCCTTCTTCACATGTCAACAGGTCTTTAAATGTTTTATAAAAAGACCTGTTGTCAACAGCAAGAGGAAAGGCTTATTGTGAAGGAAACTTAGCTTTGGTCCATAACCATAGCAGGAGTCTCTATGCTCTATTTGAATGTCTTGGTAAGTTACTATGGATCAAAATGCACTCTAACATACAGTAATGTTATATGGAGGCCAACAGACAGCAGCTTGACACTGAGTATTCCAAACATTAGGAACACCTTCCTAAAATTGAGTTGCACCACCCCCCCCCCCCTCCCCCTTGTCCTCAGAACAGCCTCAATTCGCATTGACTCTACAAGATGTTGAAAGTGTTCCACAGGGATGCTGGCCAATGTTCCGTCTAAGCTGCGCTCGGGCACGCAGCTCCCTGGGACTGCTACAAGAAATATCTGAGCGCGCAGAGAAGCACGAGATTGAACTTCACGCAACTTTCTAGTTTTCCCTGTTAACACAATCACCGTTTCCCTTTACTATGGGAATTGTGATCGAATCAACGCAATATTAGCAACTTTCAATGCAACATCTCGGAACAAAACAAAATATGCAAGACTTAGTATGCAAAACTAACTTTACAAGAGATTTTGTTTGTTGGCAGAACGCATCAGAGCAGGATTCTATTACATTGACAGGCATGACTCGGGCACATACTCTACACAGACCGGTGCGGCATAACCAATCAAAGCTGCAGTAGGCCTATATGCAAATAGACCATTGCCATATATGTATATGTGCCATTCCTTTGAACTGGACTGTGTTTACAGCATCAGCAGTCATGGGTAGATGCACTTGTTTTGATATCAAAGTGAACACCACACATTGGCTGCTATTGTAGGCTGAATGATAGAACAGCTATTTCCATGTTAAAATGTTATGGGATGCATTTTCCCCATTGTTTTTGATGGTTGGCCACTCTTGTAGGACTACATTATGATCAAATAGCCACAGTAGCCTACTTGACCACTGTTAAAACTAACTTTTAAAGCGGGTACAGCGTCAGTGTTCACAGAAAACAGAATTTACACATTGAAGTTTGCGCTCAGCAGAAATTTGCTCAATGATGAAACATTTTTGAGGGAACATTGATGCCTGCCCATGTTGACTCCAATACTTCACACAGTTGTCAAGTTGGCTGGATGTCCTTTGGGTGGTGGACAATTCTTGATACATATGGGAAACTGTTGTGTGAAAAGCCCAGCAGCATTGCAGTTCTTGACACAAACCGGTGCACCTGGACCCTACTGTCATATCCCGTTCAAAGGCACTTAAATATTTTGTCTTGCCCATTCACCCTCTGAATGGCACACATACACAATCCATGTCTCACTTGTCTCAAGGCTTAAAAATCCTTCTTTAACCTGTCTCCTCTGGATTTAATATGTGACATCAATAAGGGATCAATAAGGGATCATAGCTTTCACCTGGAATCCCCTGGTCAGCCTGTGTCATGGAAAGAGCAGATGTTCCTAATGTTTTGTACACTCAGTATATATTGTACACCTATTTCCCTTTTAATGCATAATAACCTACTTACAGCAATGATTCTCAAACCTTTTCACCCTACAGGCAATAGGAAAAGTATATGTACCACCCAAAGGCAAAACATTTAATAATATGCCACATAATATTGATGATGTAAATGAAAGACTTCCTTGTTGTGCCTTACATTGCACTTCAGATTAGGAACCTCTGACCTATCATTTTCCAAATGTTCCACATTCGATTAATACTGTATGGGTGGCGTATGTTACTGTATTTTTTTTCTCTCACTTTGTGTGCGTCATTTGGACGAATGCTGTACGGATTTAATATGCTCTCCTGTTATCTCTCTCACTCTGGATGTGTGTCTATTCCTGGTATTGATCTATGAAGTTCCATTCATAGGAAGGGGTTGTTGAGGACAGCACAGCAGTCTGATGCTCTCACCTGTGATTACTGTTCAACAACACCCTCACTGGTCAATGCTTTGTTAACATCCACACTGTGCTGTAAACAGAATGAAGGATTTTTCATGAAATGATGTAGTAGACTGCTTGTTTCTTATTATTCAGTCGCTTTACATGTCTACCAATCTGATTAAACATTCATGTTAACAATATGCTTATTTACACATTTGTGATTGTACTCACTGTCAAGTGGCATTCTTACCACTCAATTGTTTGGGTCATTGTTTGGATCCAGATTGATCGGTCAGAAGGGTATTTTACCAAATGTAGTCCTTATACACCATGGAAGTGAAGAGTCTTTATATCTCTGATTGCTTCAGATGTTCTCAGCATCACCCTCACCATGTAGGAAATTGCAACAGAAATAGCGGTAGTAGAGTGATCTACCTGTCTGTCACACAGAAGGAGTTGATCCAGGGGCAGGCCACAGAGGCTCAGCGCTCCCTTGGGTGTGTGAGTCTAGTGCCTAACCTTCTCTGCCAGGGCTCTATGGCATCATAGTTGGCCTTTGCTTTTACTGCCTCCAGCCCCTCTGCCACCTAGTTTAGCTCGTTGCCGTTGGCGCTGTGATTTACCACAGGCATGCCTATATGAGGTCACTCCCGACAGGATTGTCTCTCTGTGTCCTTCTATAATAGCTCATTTAACCCATTTTAATCCCATCAGTCACAATAGTGGGGGGGGAAAGTTTGTACTTTACAGGCTCTAGAGAAGTTAGTTGTACTTATCAAAAATAAGTATTATATTATGAACGTGTCTCGTGTGATTCAGAGATGTTTCATATGATTTTTCAAAATGGTCACAAGACCACAAGCAGAAATCTACAAGGTGTACTTTTACAGAAACATTTGGTACTATAAGTCTGTATTCAACTGTTTAAAAAAAACAAATACATTGTTGAAATGTTCAAATATTGTCCTTGTACCTGTCATTTTTAAAGGGTCTAGTTTACATATGTGCCTTCATTTTTGATACGTTGCATCCCTGATGCTCGTGGTATATGAAAATATATTAGTGGTCACATTTGTGACCAATGGGAAAATATAGTGGCTCTAAATTCATAGCAGATTATTTATTTTTCAATAGATTGAAGTTGAGTTGGATAATGGATATACATGATCAAGATGATCTTGTAGATGATTTTACCATTATCCATACACATATTTAAATCAATGATTTTAATTGTAAATGTCATTGTGTTATTTCAGGGAGAATTGGCCATGTGTAGACCCATACACTCAATTAGTGTAATATAACTTAAATATATAATGTCAATAGGTGTGTTTAGTATCTTTCACAAGGATAGACCTGGTTTATCAGAGTACTGGGACATAGCCACAGGTGTACACCTGGTTTTTATGGGTATTTGGGCAGAGATATGGAGGTGTAGATCTGGTTTAAATTAGTATTGGGACTCAGTCAAAGGTGTAGACCTGGTTTGTACTTGAGCTGAGGTGCAGGGGTAGACTTGGTTTACAGTTTGAGTATTCCGGCTCAGGCCAGGCTTAGTTGACTAATTGGATTCAAGCACAGGTGCAGACTTTAGGTACCGTGTGTAATTTGGACCTGAAGTACAGGTGTAGACCTGTGTATAAATTGGGACCGATATGTGGAATTACACATTTTTATGACAATTGGGGCTCACATGTAGCAGTAGACCAGTTGTACAGATGAAGTCGGAAGTTTACATACACCTTAGCCAAATACCTTTAAACTCAGTTTTTCACAATTCCTGATATTAAATCTAGTAAAAATTCAGTGTTTTAGGTCAGTTAGGATCACCACTTTATTTTAAGAATGTGAAATAATAGTAGAGAGAATTATTTATTCCAGCTTTTATTTCTTTCATCACATTCCCTGTGGGTCAGAAGTTTACATACACTCAATTAGTATTTGGTAGCATTGCCTTTAAATTGTTTAACTTCGGTCAAATGTTTCGGGTAGCCTTCCACAAGCTTCCCACAATAAGTTTGGTGAATTTTGTCTCATTCCTCCTGACAGAGCTGGTGTAACTGGGTCAGGTTTGTTGGCCTCCTTGCTCGCACACACTTTTTCAGTTCTACCCACACATTTTCTATAGGATTGAGGTAAGGTCTTTGTGATGTCCACTCCAATACCTTGACTATGTTTTCCGTAAGCCATTTTGACACAACTTTGGAAGTATGCTTGGGGTCATTGTCCTTTTGGAAGACCCATTTGCGACCAAGCTTTAACTTGGTCGCAAAACTTTAACTGACTGATGTCTTGAGATGTTTCTTCAATATATCCACTTAATTTTCCTCCTCATGATACCACCTATTTTGTGAAGTGCACCAGTCTCTCCTGCAGCAAAGCACCCCCACAACATGATGCTGCCACCCTCGTGCTTCACGTTTGGGATGGTGTTCTTCGGCTTGCAAGCCTCCCCCTTTTTCCTCCAAACATAACAATGGTCATTATGGCCAAATGGTTCTATTTTTGTTTCATCAGACCAGAGGACATTTCTCCAAAAAGTACGATCTTTGTCCCCATGTGCAGTTGCAAACCGTAGTCTGGCTTTTTTTATGGCGGTTTTGGAACAGTGGCTTCTTCCTTGCTGAGCGGCCTTTCAGGTTATGTCGATATAGGACTCGTTTTACTGTGGATATAGATACTTTTGTACCTGTTTCCTCCAGCATATTCACAAGGTCCTTTGCTGTTGTTCTGGGATTGATTTGCACTTTTCGCACCAAAGTACGTTCATCTCTAGGAGACGGAACGCGTTTCCTTCCTGAGCGGTATGACGGCTGTGTGGTCCCATGGTGTTTATACTTGCGTACTATTTTTGTACAGATGAACGTGGTACCGTCAGTCGTTTGGAAATTGCCCCCAAGGATGAACCAGACTTGTGGAGGTCTACAATTTTGTTTCTGAGGTCCTGCCGGATATATTTTGATTTCCCCATGATGTCAAGCAAAGAGGCACTGAGTTTGAAGGTAGGCCTTGAAATACATCCACAGGTACACCTCCAATTGACTCAAATTATGTCAATTAGCCTATCAGAAGCTTCTAAAGCCATGACGTCATTTTCTGGAATTTTCCAAGCTGTTTAAAGGCAGAGTCAACTTAGTGTAGGTAAACTTCTGACCCACTGGAATTGTGTTACAGTGAAAGATTACTTCACTGGCCTAGGCAGAGTTCCTCTGTCCAGTGTCTGTGTTCTTTTGCCTATCTTAATCTTTTATTTTTTATTGGCCAGTCTGAGATATGGCTTTTTCTTTACAACTCTACCTAGAAGGCCATCATCCTGGAGTCGCCTCTTCACTGTTGATGTTGAGATTGGTGTTTTGCGGGTACTATTTAATGAAGCTGCCAGTTGAGGACTAAAGCAATATGGATTACATGTTAGGGTTACTAATACGATTTGCATAGTGTCATGTCTGGGAAAAATTTGGATAAGCATTTTCTATTTAGCCTT
Organism: Oncorhynchus clarkii lewisi; assembly: GCF_045791955.1. Lineage (NCBI taxonomy): Eukaryota > Metazoa > Chordata > Actinopteri > Salmoniformes > Salmonidae > Oncorhynchus > Oncorhynchus clarkii. Next base: position 36,010,450 of record NC_092151.1, on the reverse strand, counting down.
AAGGAGTTAAGTGGCTAACTCAAGCAAATGACTTGGTCAGCATCCAGGAAGTGTTCTAAGCATAGGTAGCTTGGGGCATGAATCTTATAGAGCAGGTGTATCGTCTCTGTGCTGGCAGGAACACTGCACCGGGTCTTCGCAGATGGTGGTTATATCCAGAGGTATTAAGGATATACAGTACAGTCGCTAATGAAAGTCTACATACCCCTTGCAGTCTTCACATGTTGCTGCCTCAAAAGGTAAACATAAAATGGATTAAATTACATTTTGTATTCCTATCGATCTACATAAACTAATGGAAAAAAATATAGATTTAAAAAAATGACTAACATAATACAAAATGAGGATGTATCAGTTGCGTATGTCTTCACACCCGGGAGTTAATACTTGGTGGAAGCACCTTTGGCAGCCATTACAGCTGTGAATCCTTTCGGAAAATATTCTACCAACCTTGTACAACATACTGTATATCACTTTTTTGGGGTCAAAATTGCTGAAGCTCAGTAAATTTGGATGGGAATCATTGATGGACAACAATATTCAAGCCTTGTTTCTGATTTTTAAGCTGATTTAAGTCAGGACTGAGACTGGACCATTCACGAACACTCAACACCCCTTGGAAAGCCATTCTAGTGTGTTTTTGGCATTCAAATTTGTGTAATTGCCATGCTCAAAAATAAAACTCTATCCCAGGGTTCGATTTTCAGAAGAGGAAGGCTTTCCTTTAACTTTTTACCTGGGCTTTGTTCTCATTTCATATTTATTTTGATTTTATCACACTCTTCAGTATATGCCAGTGACAAGCATACCCATAACATGATGCTGCCACCACAATACTTAAATACTAAGAGATCAAAAACATTGCATTCACTCCACATTTACTGGCCTGTATGATAAAGTGAAAAGAAGGAGCCTGTGTTAAAAATTCCATTACAAATTTTCCATTCTGTTATCCATTCTAAATTAAAAACTACAAGTTTGGGTCAAATCAAATACAACAAAACACAACGTGAAGCCCTCTATTTTGAAATATTGTGGTGGCAGCATCGTGTTATGGATATGCTTGTCATTGGCAGGAACTGGGGAGTTTGTCAGGATCAAAATAAATATGAAAGGGGCAAAGCCCAGGTAGAAAGTTAAAGGAAAACCACTTTCAAACGGTGCTCACCATTCTTCAACAGCCTTTGAAGTATGTTTGCTTCTGTTTGGTGGGTATGGCCTGATCTGTATGGATGTGACCATTTGAAATTTCAAAACTTGTGTGCAGCACACTACATACACATTATCCCTCTAAGCCACCATAATCAAACAGTTTTTCAACTGGTCGATCAGTACAGTACCGTTTCTGTTTTGTTGTACTGAACGCACCTCTTGTGTGTCTATCTGGGCCAGGGAAGATGAACTGGGAGAGCAGTGGGAGATAACATGAGAGTTCATCTAAAATGATATTACAAACACATAAAGCTCATTGTACAGGGGCTATTTACTGATTTATCAGTCTCACCTCAAACCCAGTACAGACTTCTCAATGCATTATTCATGTCTAGCTATTTCCTCTGAGACGCATTCTGTTTGACGTTAAGTACTCCGCATGAAATAGCCTACAGCGTCCTTACTTTTCCTGAACTTTATCTGTGTACTCTGCTCTCATGCAGTATGTAATTTTGGTTAGTTCTAGAATATAGGTGAAGCTTATCAGCAAAAGTGATAATGAATGACATAACAGGCCATCTTTTTTCTGAAATTCAATATTTTATTACAATCTGAAAAAAAAAATTCCTTTGGCTTTAAAAACTCTTCACATGATTTCTGTGTAAACAAGCAAATAAAGTAATCCGTTCTTCCCCAGTCAGAGGTTTTCCTCATGGCTAATGTGTTTGACATGTTTGTCATTCCTTGCAATATACTTATTGATTGATTTATAAAAAATGTAATTCAGTGATTCATCCATAATACACATAGGTTTGTATCAATCAACATGTAAGATGTACCTATATAACACATAAGACCGAGTTGAAAGCTGAGCCATTGATCTTTTAACTTGTGAAATACTTTGTTTATCCCTTCTGCTAAAGATGTCAATATTCTGTTTTCATTGATTAAGCAAAGCAGTAAAGAGTTGGTATTAACTTCACTGTAGTCTTGTGAGTCTTACAGTAAAAAATATGATACAACTTCCTGATCAGTTAGAATAGAGAACATGGAAAATCTAATGGAACTTTGTTTTACAGATCAATTGCTCAGCTTCTCTCTGAACCGTTGAGTGAAGTAGAGCTGGACTTGCTGTCCTGCCTGTCAATCTGTTAATAGTGGTTTGGATTGGTGGAGAAGAGAAAGGCACAGTATTCGGGACATATTCAGGGGCCCTCAGGGTCCTTGCAGCTCAGTTCTTTAACAGATGCATTTGGCCTTCCTTCCTTTCTTTTTCCTCAGAGAAATTGGTCAGATGGGTGTGGGGGAGGGCGGGAAGGGGGAGGGGCTCTGCATGAGGGTGGGGCCTGAGAAAAAACAGGTGGAGGGTTGGGTGGAGCAGCAGGTAGGGGAGGACTTACAGAAGTTGGGGGCAGAGCTTGGTTTGGATGGGGGGTGTAAGGAGGGGGGGTGATGCAGGACGGAGGGGGAGTGGATGGCAGGGGTGGAAGAGTGGAGGTGGGAGAGGGGGGCATGTGGGAGAGGTTGCCATGTGAGGAAGCGTGACTGTAGGTGTGAGGCAGACTGTAGATTGGCGTTGAGGGCTGGTGGTAGATTGGATAACGAGGAGCCGGGTAGGATTTCACCCGGGTGAAGCTAATGCACCTGCCCTGTAAATTAGGAGAGGGGGATAAAAACAAGGAAGAGAGCAATAAGAGGCAGTCATCAGGGCCCAGTTTATTAAACTTTTTTAAATTTTAGCAATCGAATTCGATTAAATGTTAGAATTTGTTATTTAAAAACGAAAAAATTACATTTTGAACTTCCGGATAAGGATTCAGTAATCCAATCTGACCTTGAATCAGGATTAAATGTTGATTTCGCGTTTTTCAAAATTCTAAAGGCAGTGACTAATATAGTTTTGATGCAGAAAATCAGGATAATCTTGAACCCACAGAAAGGGTGGATTTAGAAAGGTGAAAGGCACCATCATGATGCCACTTTTCCAGCAAGTCAATTCGTCAAATTTCTGCCCTGGTAGAGCTGTCCCGGACAACTGTAAGTGCTGTTATTGTGAAGTGGAAACGTCTAGGAGCAACAACGGCTCAGCCGTGAAGTGGTAGGCCACACAAGCTCACAGAACGAAACCACTGAGTGCTAAAGCACTTAGCACATAAAAACCATCTGTCCTCGGTTGCAACACTCACTACCGAGTTCCAAACTGCCTCTGACAGCAACGTCAGCACAAGAACTGTTAAACAGGAGCTTCATGAAATGGGTTTCCATGGCCGAGCAGCCGCACACAAGCCTAACCTCACCAAACGCAAAGCCAAGCATCGGCTGGAGTGGTGTAAAGCTCGTCGCCATTGGACTGGAGCAGTGGAGTGGTGAATCACACGTCACCATCTGGCAGTCCAACGGACGAATCTAGGTTTGGCAGATTCCAGGAAGCTACCTGACCCAATGCATAGTGCCAACTGTAAAGTTTGGTGGAGGAGGAATAATGGTCTGGGGCTTTTTTTCGTGGTGCACAAATCGAGATCCATGCAGAAATGGTTTGTCAAGATTGGTGTGGAAGAACTTGACTGGCCTGCACAAATCCCTGACCTCAACCCCATCGAACACCTTTGGGATGAATTGGAACACTGACTGCGAGCCAAGCGTAATTGCTCAACATCAGTGCCCGACCTCATTAATGCTCTCGTGGCTGAATGGAACCAAGTCCCCGCAGCAATGTTCCAATATCTAGCGGAAAGCCTTGACAGAAGAGTGGAAGCTGTTATAGCAGCAAAGGGGGGACCAACTTTATATTAATGCTCATCATTTTGGAATGAGATATTCGACAAGCAGGCGTCCACATACTTTTGATCATGTAGGGTAAATGTATCCAGTCAGTTGTTATATTGAGTAGTGTCAAATAAATGCAGAAACATAACCTGGGCCTTTTTTTTCTTCTTTTTTTTAAACATTTAATCAGGATAAGAAACAATGGCACTTTATATAATGTTTACATACCCTACATTACTCATCTCATATGTATATACTGTACTCTATACCATCTACTGCATCTTGCCTATGCCGTTCTATACCATCACTCATATATATTTTTTTAATTTACATATTCTTATTCATTCCTTTACACTTGTGTGTACAAGGTAGTTGTTGTGAAATTGTTAGGTTAGATTACTCATTGGATATTACTGCATTGTCGGAACTAGAAGCAGAAGCATTTCGCTACATTCGCATTAACATCTGCTAACCATGTGTATGTGACAAATAACATTTGATTTGATTTAGAATGACCTGGATACTGTAATCCCCTTTTTTTGCCATACAATCTGATTGATTTTGACCAAGTTTTTCAGAAAAGGATCAGATAAGATCATTCTGATCCAGATACCACAATATTAAGATCACAGAATCCAGATTTGTTTGTGCTTTGAACAGGCCTACACCTTGCCATCTATTGGACAGGTTATGGTACTACTTCTACACTGTCATAGGGGAATGGATATGAGTGAACTACACTGAACAAAAATATAAATGCAACATGCAACAATTAACAATTTTACTGAGCTACAGTTCATATAAGGAAATTAGTCAATTTAAATAAATTCATTCGGCCCTAATCTATGGATTTCACATGATTTCACAAGGCTTCTTCTGTCCCACAATAAGTAAAAAATAAGTAGGGCAGTGGATCAGAAAACCAGTCAGTATCTGGTGTGACCACCATTTGGCTCATGCAGCGCGACATACCTCCTTCGCATAGAGTTGATCAGGCTGTTGATTGTGACCTGTGGAATGTTGTCTCACTCCACTTCAATGGCTGTGTGAAGTTGCTGGATATTGGTGGGAACTTAAACCCTCTGTCGTACACGTTGATCCAGAGCATCCCAAACATGCTCAATTGGTGACATGTCTGGTGAGTATGCAGACCATGGAAGAACTGGGACATTTTCAGCTTCCAAGAATTGTGTACAGATCCTTGCGACATGGGGCCGTGCCTTATTATGCTGTTTCCAGCTACAATAGTCATTTACAACGTCTACACTGTATTTCTGATAAATTTTATGTTATTTTAATGGACAAAAAAATGTGCTTTTCTTTCAAAAACAAGGATATTTCTAAGTGACCCCAAACTTTTGAACAAGTCCGTTAAAATTACACCTACCCCAATATCAGATCCGACCCAGACCTGTGACATTATTTAGAATTCTGGATCTGAACCCGCTCAGGTCCCGGATCGTGTCTCGGGTATTCGGGTACAGGTGGATCAATGAAGACCTCTAACAGGGAGTACAGTAGAGGGCTGAGGACACACCCCTGGGGGGTCCCTGTGTTAAGAGTCAGTGTGGAGGATGTGTTGTTGCCAATCCTCACAACCTGTGGTCTGGTCTGCCTATCAGGAAGTCCAGGATCCAGTTGCAGAGGGTGGTGTCCAGACCCAGGGCTCTGACATGGAGGGAACAATAGTGTTGAATGCTGAACTGTAGTCAATGAACAGCATTCTCACATAAGGGTTCCTTTTGTCCAGATGTGTAACATCGTATGAATAGAGATGGAAATGGCATCTTCCAGGGATCTTATGGAGCAGTAGGTAAATTGGAGTGGGTCCAGTGTGCCTGGGCCTTGATGTGGGCCACGACCAGCCTCTCGAGGCACTTCATGATGGAGTGAGTGCGATGGGGGCGATAGTAATTTGGGCATGTCACTTAGTTTTTCTTTGGCACTGGGATGATGATGGTCTCCTTGAAGCAGGTGGAGACTACAGCCTAGAAGAGGGACAGGTTGAAGATGTCAGAGAAGACGTACGCCAGCTGGTCAGCACACACTCTGAAGAAGCAGCCAGGGATGCCATCTAGGTGTTCACTCTTTTGAGAGTTTTCCCTCACATCAGCCTCGGAGAGCGAAAGCACCTGGTCGTCCGGAGCAGCGAGAGTCCTCCAGGATGGCTCGGTATTGTCTGCCTCGAAGCGAGCATAGAATGTGTTGAGCTCATCTGGGAGGGAGGCTTCGGTGGGTACCACAGCTGGATTTGCCTTTGTAGTCCGTGATGGTCTGTAGTCCTTGCCAGATGCGTTGAGAGTCTGAGATGTCCAAACATCAATTGAAGTTTGAGTCTGTATTAACTTTTTGCATCCCTAATGGATTTGCGGAGCTCTTACATGCTTGCCTTGTACATGTCACACACCATGGAGTCATCGGGGTTCATTCTGCTGACATTGAATATCTCCATTCGGTTGGGGTATGTCCGGATTGTTATCGTGGATACATTATCATCAACACATATCCTAATGAGGCCTGTTACTGACCATGTATTTTCCTCAATGTTAATGTATGTGTCCTGAGTGGATGAATCTTTGAACATATTCTAATTAGTATGACCAATCTCTCATTATCATCTTCATTGTTTTCCTTTCTGAATATTATTCTGAATCCATCTTGTCTTTTGTTTGGCTGTAAATGTTCAATTCAGTAAAAAAAAACAAGGAGATTTAATGAGGTAGCAACAGCTTATAAAAGATGGGAAGGGAGGGAATTGTGTGGATGGTTCGCCCTATCCTACTTTCCACAGCTGTCATTGAGGCCATATAAAAACAAAACTCCCAGCTAGGCTTGAGTTACGGGAAGGTGGGGATGTGGGTAGTGACTAGTCATCTGTCCTTAATGGCTTCAGCAGATTTAAACACATTCCTTCAGGTTGGAGCAATATTAGCACCTCAGCTTCTTCAGCCTGTATATGCCAGGATACGTTATGCCTTCCTCACAGCCGCTCTGTCTGTACACCTCTATTATTACAATCAGCTGCAACCTTTCTAGTGGATTATTTACTGCCTGGCTGGAAGTGTTTTAAAAGCATTGGGCCAGGGCAGATGATTTAATGAAGAAATGGGCATTGAAGGCATTTAAAAGCTTTAATTGGCTTCCAAAATTGCCAACGTGATGAGTTTGTAAGGAGTTCATCAAAATTCCCTCTCCTCAGCTGCCTGGTGGAATAGTTTTGATGGAGAAAAAAAGTTAGAAAGAACTGCTGGAAGAACCATTGCAAAAAAAAATGTAAAGTGCAAAAAGAGAATAAAAAATAAAGATGGTACTGAAGCCTCCCCCTCTCTATTTTCCATTCTGTCTGCTTTGCTCCTCTGACTGTGGTCTTGGCTCCAGACCTTATTCTTTCCCATAATTTTCCAGGGGTTTGAGTTCTTTCTGTTGAGGATTTGCAACGGAGTCGGCCTAGGCATTACATATTGTGGTCTCTACCTCCTAAACGGTTTCATCTGATTGCATTTAAAAAAATAATTTTCTTACATAACAGTATAATGAAGTGCTGGGCCAGTGGGCCTTACCATCCCTTAGAAGAGCTCTGAAGGAAAAGCCCCTGGAAGCTATCCTTCTCTGACCTACATGTAAGCCTCAGTCACACACTGGCTTTCTTAATGAGTTGCTAAAAGTGCCTTCCATGACTCTGCATATCCTCGTATCATCCCGTACAGTGCAGTGACAGCTGGTAGCAAGTGTGGGACGTGTCTTTCTCTATGCCGTTTGTTTTTTGTGTCTTACCTTGTCTCCAGGATAGGGTCTCATCAGAGACACCCTATCATAGCCTTTCCTCAGAAACACCCACAGAGCATCCAGCTTGCCCTGAACAGAGATGGGCACAATAAATGAAAGAGAAGAATGTCACATAGTAGATGACAATATGATGATAACAATATTGCCTGCCTGAATGCCTGTCATATGCTTTACTCCCCTCTGGTTTGTTTCTATTCTGTATATGCCAGTAAACAGGTCTTTAGATCAGTCTAACAACTATCTGTGTGTGTCTGGCTAGCTGACTGTCTGGTGCTGTTTGACTATCAAAAGCTATGCTCCATGACATAATAATAGTCAGTGAGGAGAGTAAGTAGAGATAAAGGGCAAAGAATGTATTGTGTTGGGACTAGTACCAGCTTCCCTCTGCTCTGCAGATCTCATCTTCCTGAGGTCATTTCAGTTCATGTCTGGTTCATATAACCACTCATCCAGCTGACTGAGATGTTTTGAAGCAAACTTCCTGGAAACAATGACACTACAGGAAGGCTGCAACTAATTAAGAAGTGTTTTGATCATAGATTGGGTTTTGGTAGGGGTTGGAGTCAATTCCGAATTGAATTTGCGAATTTCTCTTTAATTCCAATTCAATTCTTAAATCTTAATTGAATTTGAATTGGCAACACCCCACAGGAAGCATAATTTTAATTAGAGGAAGTAGAATGTAATTAAATTACATTTAAATGGCTTATTTATACTACACATCACCATGAAAATGTTTATACCAGGTTGCATAAGGTTGAAACATTCTCATTCTCCTAAAACAATTAGAAACAATTACAGAGGTCTGGAAATATTATAAGATTGTGTTGTGGGTTGTCTATAATGATGAATAATTCCCTTAATGTTTTTAAATATCAGAAAAAACACATTTCCCAGAATGCATTCGATCGGACATTGTAGTATGGAAGGGAAAAATGTAATATGTATATATTCTTTTTTCAAATGTAACCTTAATTTAACTAAGCAAGTGATTTAAGAACACATTTCTTATTTACAATGATGGCCTACACCGGCCAAACCGGATGACGCTGGGCCAGTTGTGCGCCACCCAATGACGGCCAGTTGTGATCCAGCCTGGATTTGAACCAGAGTGTCTGTAGTGATGCCTCAAGCACTGGGATGAAGTGCCCTAGACCGCTGCGCCACTTGAGAGCCCCAACATCTCATGACAAAGAAAAATACTGTATGAGGTCTTTGAGTTACAATCAAACTAATATTTCAAATGGTATGTGTATTCTTTGAATTAGTACTGTATGTGGCATATCCTTTTGATAAAATATTTGTCAAAGAAATGAGACTCAGGTTTCACTTCTCAGTTGAATTGCTTTGAATTGAATTCTATTTCATTTAATTGAAATTCATTTCAAATTCTGCTTCCTGTGGGGTGTGGCCAATTCAAATTCATAGTTTGAATTCAATTCAGAATTTTCCTAATTGACCCCAACCCTGATTGGTAGATAGGTTATCAAGTGCAAACTATGTCTAATATATACAGTATATAGAGTGCATTCAGAAAGTATTCAGACCCCTTGACTTTTTCCACATTTTGTTACAGCTTTATTCTAAAATGTATTCAATTATATTTTTTCCTCATCAATCTACTTACAATACCTCATAATGACAAAGCAAAAACTTTTTTTCAAATTTAATAAATAAAATATTACAGTTACATAACTATTCGGACCCTTTACGCAGTACTTTGTTAAAGCTTAAAGCACCTTTGGCATCGATTACAGCCTAGTCTTCTTGGGTATGACGCTACAAGCTTGGCACACCTGTATTTGGGGAGTTTCTCCCATTCTTCTCTGCAGATCCTCTCAAACTCTGTCCGGTTGGATGGATAGCTATTTGTAGGTCATTCCAGAGACGTTAGATTGTGTTTAAGCCGGGCTCTGGCTGGGCCACTCAAGGACATTCAGAGACTTGTCCCGAAGCCACTCCTACGTTGTCTTGGCTGTGTGCTTAGTGTCATTGTCCTGTTGGAAGGTTTTCATCAAGGATCTCATGTACTTTGCACCGTTGATCTTTGCCTCGATCCTGACTAGTATACCAGTCCATGCCGCTGAAAAACATCCCTACAGCATGATGCTGCCAGCACCATGCTTCACCATAGGGATGGTGTCAGGTTTCCTCCAGACGTGATGCTTGGCATTCAGGCCAAATAGTTCAATTTTGGTTTCATCAGACTAGAGAATCTTGTTGCTCATGGTCTGAGAGTCTTTAGGTGCCTTTTGGCAAACTCCAAGAGGGCTGTCATGTGCTTTTACTGAGAAGTGGCTTCCATATGGCCAAACTACCATAAAGGCCTGATTGGTGGAGTGCTGCAGAGATGGTTGTCCTTCTCAAAGGTTCTGCCATCTCCACAGAGGAACTCTAGAGCTCTGTCAGAGTGACCATCAGGTTTTTGTCACCTCCCTGACCAAGGCCCTTCTCCCCCGATTGCTCAGTTTGGCCAGGTGGCTAGCTCTAGAAAGAGTCTTGGTGGTTCCAAACTTCTTCCATTTAAGAATGATGGAGGCCAGTGTGTTCTTGGGGATCTTCAATGCTGCAGAAGTGTTTTGGTACCCTTCCCCATATCTGTGCCTGGACACAATTCTGTCTAGGAGCTCTATGGACAATTCCTTCGATCTCATGGCTTGGTTTTTGCTCTGACAGTGTGGTCTCACACTGGGATCAAATATGATTCCATCTGGAGAGGATCCTAACCACGGAGCATCTTGGTGCACTACGAAGCCACATGGAAAGAAGTTAACATTCTTCAGTGTGCAGTACTCCTGTACAGCCACTGGCTCCATGGCTAGCCCCCTCTTCATCTCCATGGTCTGCATACACAGAACACTTCCTGCAACACAGGAGCAGTGGCTTTGGACCACTATCACTGGTACGGAGTGCTTTAACACCATCTGTGAAGATAAGTGTGATGAAAGACTGAAGTGAGAATGAATAACAATAAACATAGTAGTGTCTAGTCTTCTTAACTAGGGGCTCATTTAACTATACAGGAATACATTGTGTTTCAGTAACAAAACTACCAAACACTGCATCAACAGATCTTTATGAAATAACCTGTTAAGTGGGCAATTCTAAATATCTATCTACTGATAAGATTAAACGTTGACACTGTCTCCAACACATTTTGACCATGATGACAGTGTCTCACAGGAGATGTTTAACAAGGTCCCTCCCTAGTAGCTATCTATAACCTTTCCCTACTCTCATGCTGTGCGGCATTTCACTCATCCTCATGGACCTGTGGCAGGCAGCCCTCACGGTCATCTCCCCTGTCAATGTATATTTGTTAGATACTGTGTAGAAGACATGAATAACAATTATTTTTAGCTAGCAAGCATAACTTAACCAAGCTAACGAAAACACACACATTCTCAGTCAAAGTCACGTCATTTTACTAACTAGCTAGTTACAGTTAATAGTTAAATTAGCTAGCTAATGAGTGTAGCTAGCTAACGTTATATATGTCACTGGCTTGGTACTCACCTTCATAGTTGTCTATGTAGCTTCCTATATACATCTTGAACCCCTTTTCAATCTTGCTAGCTGGAGTCTTGGAGGCTGATGTAACAATTCGATGTACAATATTAATTTGAGGCAAGTCCTGAAGACACCTAGTAAAAAACTGTGACATAGTGGTAGTAACTTTATATCGTAGATAACAACTAGACTGACCGGAAATTTCCAAACCGATATGAAGTGTGTTTAGAACGTTCGATCATGGAATGCGCATAAGGCCCATTTCCTACAGGTTTCCTCATGGTTCTATTTAAAGTAATGTTCTCAAATTGTTTCAAGAACATTAAGAAACAACGTTCTAGAAAACATTAACATTCTAAGAATGTTATTTTAAAACATATACATATATTCTGTCCTCAGCGTCAACAAAACTCTCACTAACCTCTATCTTGTTAAGCGTGTTCAGGTGTGTTGGCCGCGCCCACTAATTGGGCACACCGGATCTTAATGCGTCTTGTTTCCTTTGAAAGTGGGCCTGTTTGAATAGACTAAAATGAAAAGCTTTGTATGTGTAAAAAAAACATGAGATAATAGCTCCATCCCGGTGGTGCAGTGGACTAATTCCATGGATAAAGAACAGAAGATCATGGGTTTGAATCTCACTGAGGCCATGCCACAATTAAAAAAAGGGATGTGTTTGCATGATTAATACCTAAGCGAAGGAATGTCCATGTGTCCTATCTGTATTTGGAGTTCAAAACAGTTAACCTAAGCTAGCAGTGTTTTTAGAAGTCTTATTGAAACATGTTCTCAGAATGTTATTTTATTACCTATAATAGCTTCACACAACTTCCAAGGAACCGAATATGCTAGCTGGATACAATACCTTTATAGGAGAGTACCACTTCTGGGGACTGATTGGTTTGTGAATGCCATTGTTGAAAGTGTGTGTTAGTGGCATGTCAAACTCCTGCTCTGGCATCCTGACACGGGCATTCTTGGCTTTCTCCAGTTTGGCCCCCTCCTCAGTGGAACCCTTGTCACCCCAGCGGACCTGAGCAAGGACAAGCAACAGCAGCCAGTCAGTGGCAGGGGAATGGTATTATAATGATCAGAGCTGAGCCGTAGTTGGATGAAGGGCACACCAGGCCGAGTACAACAGTCAGTGAATGTCTTTCTCACCTCCATTCTCTTGATGCCACCAACACCTCGGCCACCGTAGTATGAGGCATCCACAGTGGGCCACCTCTTCTTGGGACACCCGTCCTCATCCTCATCCTAACACGGGGAAAAATAGATCCCTCAGATGGTAGCTTTGCCCTAAAATGTTCATAATATCAGATGCCTACTACTCCCTTCAGCCAGTTCAAGTCAACAATACCAGTGGTATTGTGCCAAACAAGTAAGGCAGGCATCACGCTAAACTTGATGTCCTGATCAAGTTCAACCAAGTCTCACAAAGAAGTAGGTAGCATGGCATCCCTGTGTGGTGTGGCCAGGGAGTCATCCTGTTATAGAAGCTCCAACCACATCTGAGAGCCTGAAAATAGTTGTAACTAAACTTGTAGCATAACTAAACTCCTCTCTACCTAAAGAGCTGGGCTGCTATCCAGTTTACCGGACAGAAAAAACATATTAAAAAAAAAAACAAGATCTGACAATCTGCCCAGTCTGGTCCTGGCTACATCCAGCACCATTGAGTGGAACTTGTGTCGGGTCAAAATGGAAAATGTCAGCTGTGAGTCAATAACTCAGTCTAATCCCTATTATGCTTCTACAGGTTCTCAGAGCTCTTTGAGGTAGAGGCTGCTGGCTGTTTTCAGATCGGACAACAGGAGACAGAGAGACACACAGAGTCTGATTTTATGGTATGATAGTGACGTTTCAACTCTAAAGAGGCACGGGCCTAGAGACAGAAAATAAGAAGAAAAAAAGCTTTACTCACTGAGCTGTCCTCCATTACTGGAGGTGGAGGCTCGTGGATGATCTGCAAAGATGGAAAAGACACGGAATCCTAATATTCTGTTCCACAGGAGTTAATGACTATCCTATTGACACATGCATACATGGCAGAGTCTCTGCTTGGGTACAGGAAATTGTTTTGAATGAGAGAGGTTGATAATGAGAGAGATGTTACCACTGTGCAGCAGAGAGGCCAGAACCACCAGAGCAGAGCCAGCGTCAGCAGGAGCAGCAGGATGAGCAGAGCTATGGCCAAGAACGTCCCATCAGACTAGGGGAGGCAGGGAGAGGAAATAAGGTTAGAACCGGGTGTACTTACTCTGCTTGAACACAAGCTCTACCACCTCCTAGGAATAGATACAGAAGAGTAAAGTACTAAAATAAACCATTCTATTAGAAGCACAATACTCCATGTAACCATGGTTGAGAGATTTTCCTGTGTAGAGAAGGGTTGGTACTTACACAGCTGACTGTGGTGATGGTGACGGAGCTAGATATGAAACTCAGGCCATTGTTCATGCTGACGTGGAGGGTAGCTTCCCTGAAGGAGGTGAGAGGGGATAGGGGAGGTGAGCGGGAGGGAGGGAGAGGTGAAAGAGAGGATGGGGAGGTGAGAGTGAGGGGAGAGGTGAGAGAGAGGGGATGGGGGAGGTGAGAGGGGATGGGGAGGTGAGAGGATGTGAGAGAGAGGGGATGGGGAGATGAGAGGGAAGGCAATGGAGAGGTGAGAGAGAGGTGAGAGAGAGGGGATGGGGAGATGAGGAGGGAGAGGTGAGAGAGGAGGGAGGGAGGGAGGTGAGAAAAGGGATGGGGAGGTGAGAGGGAGGGAGGGAGGGAGGGAGGGAGGGAGGGAGGGAGGGAGGGAGGGAGGGAGGGAGGGAGGGAGGGAGGGAGGGAGGGAGGGAGGGGGGAGAGGAGAGGTGAGGTGAGTGAGAGAGAGAGAGAGAGAGAGGGATGGGGAGTTGAGAAGGAGGGAGAGAGGGGATGGGGAGGTGAGAGGGAGGGAGGGGATAGGTGAGAGGGAGGGGAAGGGGAGAGGTGAGAGAGAGGGGAGGGGAGAGGTGAGAGGGAGGAGAAGGGGGATGGAGGAGGTGAGAGGGAGGGGAGAGGTGAGAGGGGGGATGGAGGAGGTGAGAGGAAGTGAGAGGTGAGGGAGGGTATAATTACCTACACTGTTTATTTGTTTTCCTCTAATCAACACATCCCTCTTTTCATTCCAGAGACCAAGGATAGCTGCTTTTCTGAGAAAATACTGTATTGACTTGAGAGCAAGAGAGATGGGTTGCATTTCATGAGTTGGGTTTGACATGCATCAATTAAAGCAGTGGGGGTGTGAGAGTTAAAGAGTCACTTACGTCCCTTCTTCTTCCAATACGGGAGCTGGGCACAGAAGGTAGGTGTCTCTCACTACCAATGGCCTTTTCACTATGGGATTATAGAAGATAACACTTTAGATTATGTGTGTATATGAATACCTAATACTGTATACAGTAGACAAGTCACCTGTATATAGATAATCCCCAGACAAGAAATCCTATAGCTATGCATTCAGCAAGAGGTGCATGGAAATAAAAACAAAAACAAGCAAAATAGAGTACTAGAGCAAGTTAATTTACAAACTGTAGTATTAACGTAATAATCATAGTTAAATTAGCATAATTTCAACGAGTTGTAGTTCAAAGTGATTCAAAGAATATAGTTCAAATTGAAATACATTGAGACAAATCGTGAAAATTCCTTGCTTTGTTATTGTCTTACTAGACCTTAAATCAACTGAAATCGTTCAGCGTGAGAATGGTTTATTTAGCCTGGCTGACAGAATGTCAGGAGATCCACATTCCCTCTGTACATCTGAGAAGCCTTAAGTATTAAACCAGCTGAAGGAAAGCTCTGTGTGTGTGTGTGTGTGTGTGTGTGTGTGTGTGTGTGTGTGTGTGTGTGTGTGTGTGTGTGTGTGTGTGTGTGTGTGTGTGTGTGTGTGTGTGTGTGACCAAAAATCATTAGGATTTGTAAGAACAGTAGGCATGCTAAACCCCTCTTGACAGCCTGGTCTCATAGACTAGGTGTAACATAGTAAATGTAAATCCAGGACACTCAAATGAGTATGATATGTTACGTTTTTCTCTGGTTACAGTACATAAGGCAGAAGGTTGCTTAAGGCAAAAATGGAAGCAGGGTGGTTGGTTGGGTGGGTCTAGCAACCCAAAGTTTGCATGTTCGAATCTCATCACGGACAACTTTAGCATTTTAGCCAATTAGTAACTTTTAAACTACTTACTACTTTTTAGCTACTTTGCAACTACTAAGCATGTTAGCTAACCCTAACCTTAACCCTTTTACCTAACCCTTCCCCTTACTCCTAACATTAACCCTAACCCCTAGCCTAGCTAATGTTAGCCAGCTAGCTAACGTTAGCAAACCAAAGTAGAATTCGTAACATATCATACATTTTGCAAATTCGTAACATTATTTAACGTTTTGTAAATTCATAACATATTGTACTTTTTGAAAATTTGTCACATATATGAATTGGAATTCGTAACATGTCATACTAATTGGATGATGGACATCCACAAATTACTAGATACCATAGGAAACGTAACATACAGTATCATACTAAATGGGTGTCTCGGATTTACATACAGAATCATATGAGACCAGGTTGCTCTTGCTTGTGGCCAAGGCAAACATAGCCCAATTTCCCCTACTGCCTGAGGGAAGAATGCAGAAATTAGACTTCAGTGTAAGAATTGGACTGCTCTCTATACTTAAGATTGCTTATCAAAGGATGTGATTGCAAGTCCCTGATCTATTGGAAATTAGAATTTTTTACAGGAAATAAACCCTGGCTCTTGAAGCTTCAGAGAGCCTTTTACCTGACTTGATCCCCAATGATCCCCAGAGGCACCCAGCCTACAGCAGATGTGCTATATTAGTTGTGGATGAATGCAAAGGAACAAAGAAATCACATTACATCGCTAACTCAGATCTATCAATGCACTGCTGCAGACTCCATTAGTTGTAATTTGCTGCTGGGTCTTGCATCAAAAGGTTTGTACCACAGTTTCAAAGAAGTCCTTTCTTGGCCCAAAGTCACATTTTTTGTCATGTGTAGGCCACCTTGTGGGATTCTGCTGCTCTACATTGGCCCAAGGTTCAGATAACTTTTTACTCTGGTTCCTTTAAAGTTTTCATCTTATTTTGGGTTAACTTTTTAAAACTAAGCACAGATAGAACACACAGAAATACATTTCCTTAGATATTAATCATGCAAAAACATGTATTTTTTTTTATTGTGACACAGCATCTGTGAGATTCAAACCCATAATCTTCTGTTCTTTAGCTATAGAATTAGTCCACTGCGGAACCAGGATGGGGCTAGCATGCCATTTTTTGACATACAAAGCTGTTCATTTTAGTCTATTCAAACGGACCTAATTTCATAGGAAACAAGCACTCATTAAGATCAGGTGTGGCCAATTAGTGGGTGCGGCCAACACACCTGAACACACTTAACGAGATAGAGGATAGAGTTTTGTTGATGCTGAGAATGGACTGCATATTAAATAACATTCTTAGAACATTCTCTGAACTTTACTCAAGGTTTCTTGTTTTTTTATAGAACGTTTTAACGTTCTCCAAACAATTTGAGAACGTCTTAAATTGAACCATGAGGAAACATGTAGGAAAAGTTATGCTGAAGTACTGAAATTCCAACAGAAGAATGTTGTTTCTTAACATTCTCTAAACTATTTGAGAACATTCCCAATGTCAAACCAGTTGGAGAACGTTCCTAGAACATTACCAAAATTGAAATGAAATGTAACTATGTTTCAACTCCCAAGTAAACATTCTGGTAAAGTAATGAATTACCAAGAAAATAACAAAATTCCTTAATTATTAAATGTGGTGAGAATGTTCCAACGCCAAGCCACTATCCTGCATCATTCCCAGAAAGTTGTGGAAGGTTGTATGCAAAATAACCATAGGACAACCAGGCTCTCACCAAGCTCCAAGAAACATATGGTTCTCAGAATGTTATTTGCTAGCTAGGCCAACTGGTGCCTGCTTGAACTAATGAGTATTCTTTCAGGCTCATTCCTTTCAGCTCTTTCATGGTTGAAATCCTTTCTCTTTGCCTTTTTCTCACACAGCCTGATGACACAGTCAATAACAGCCAACTCACTGTGGCATTGCTGAAATAGATGTCTTTCTAAGCCTCATTACCCTGCACCTAGAATCCTGTGTGAAAGTTAAAGAGATTGTTTCCTGCTCATTAAAAACAGGGGTGTTGCTGATGAGATTCATTAGGGTTAATGGTCGGAAATTGTAGGTACCGTAACTTCCACTTACTCAAAGTGAGAGTGTCATTGATGCGGAAGCTACAAAGGACCTTCCCCACCTCACGGGCATGTGAGAAACCATTTCCTTTCACTACCACCTGGAAGGACTCTAAGACAGGATGAAAGGGAGGGAACAGGGAGAATCATCAATGGCATTTGATCACCTTGATAACATTGGTAAAGAGGAATTACAGTTGATAATAATATTTTCAAGTCCTTATTTCCTGAGGCCAAAAGCTCAGCAATTATCCATAATGATCTGTGATTATCTGAAATCGGACAATATTCAGGCCAAATGCTAGGCTGAGCTAGAGAGGATGTAACGTTTTAACCGTGCCTATTTATCTTCAGCTGGCACTTTTCATTTACACAGAGTCAAACACATATTTAAGTCAATCTGTTTCCCCCCTTGCTGTGTCATTAGACACAGTAGAAACACATAGTGGATTGATCCGTGTCGTCAGCTTATCAATAAACAAGTGGCAGTGTCATGCAGCTGGAGCTCATTATGAAACCCACTCCAATACACCACTCACCTCCTGCACAGATACTAGAGGGCTCTGCTGCCAATATCTCAATGCATGATCTCTTCAGGATCTTAGGAGAGAGAGGGAGAGAGATGTGGATAATGGAGACAGCGGTGAACAGCACAAACTGTAAATATGTTAGAGTTAGATTTGTTGAAAGTACGTATGCCTCGGTATACTTTCAACCATGTTGAAACTATACCTTACAATAGTGAACAGATGTTTACATCATTCTACCAGCCCCTGACATTGTTGCCCTACTTACGGAATCAATGGCTCCTTGCAGTGCCTCAAAGCCATCATTTACAGGGAAAACATGGTCCTTACTGTCAGCTATTGTCCAAAGCTGGGGAGGGAGAAGAAGTTTTATTTAATAACAGTGGAATAACAATAATGTGAGACTAGCCAACTGCTAAATCCCCTTCTCACAACAGAAACATGTGGCTCACCTGGGTTTCATTGAAGTCTTTTACTCCCACACAATAGACAGAGGCACCCAGTTGACGCGATCGGCCGGCCTAGTGACACGCAAATAGACATGAAAGCTCTTTTATAACTCTATATTGACCAAAGTAGAGAGAACTTCATTTGTGGTGTCAGATACTTTGAAAACCAATACAATGCCCTGTATAAAGGTGTATCCGTAAAGGATGAGGATGTGTTTTATGAAGCATCTATGGAAGGCTTGCAAGACAGATGGGTTTCTGTCTAGCCTTCTCAGTTTGTACAACCAACTCAGTGGCCTGGTGGTTAGATTGGCACTCAACATTAAGGAGATCGATTCGGGGTAAGGCCCTGTGGCAGACTAGCGTCCTGTCCAGGGGCTGTATACATGTACATTGAGCTGCCTTACGCTACAGAAAGATAGGCTCTTGGCCGTATGGGCATTTTCTGACTCGGACAACGCGTACTTGTCCAAGGCTTACTTACTGCAGGTTTGTGCAGGTACTTAGCCTTAAGTCGTGACTGACGTTTGGAGACACAGGCGTTTGCTGTCTATAATGGCGCAGGCGATTTTGTAGCAGTCCACCCTATCGATTGTTGATGGTTAAATGTAGTGCTTCGAGTGTTCTTCCACAGCCAATGATGACTTCTTGGGTCTTGATGACATTTAAATCAAGTCTAGGAAGTTCTGCACCACTGGCCACCGGCCAATGTATAAACAAGATTGAAACATCCGGTAATTAAAAGGCTGAAATGACCAGCTGAAACAACTGATGTAACCAGCTGTAGAGATAAATGGAAATGGCAACTCTAATAATAATAATTACATATGATGACAGGGAGTAGAGTATGAAATTCTGCTCTTCTAGGAATGGAATATCCTGTGGAATGTGGCTGACTATTTCCACTTGGCCCACGCTGAGTGTATAGATAGATATTGCTGTCACGTTCTGACCTTAGTTATTTTATTATGTCTTTGTTTTAGTATGGTCAGGGTGTGAGTTGGGTGGGTTGTCTATGTTCCTTTTTCTATGTTTTGGGATTTCTGTGTTTGGCCTGGTATGGTTCTCAATCAGAGGCAGCTGTTTATTGTTGTCCCTGATTGAGAACCATATTTAGGTAGCCTGGTTTTACTTTTGAGTTGTGGGTGATTATTTTCCGTGTTAGTTACCACACGGGACCGTTTCATTTGTTTCACTTTGTTATTTTGTATTTTTTTTGTATTCAGTTTGTCTTATCAAAATGGACACGTACCACGCTGCAAATTGGTCCGACCTCTCTTACTCCTCATCAGAGGAAGACGACGAACATTACAGAATCACCCACCACCAAAGGACCAAGCAGCGTGGTAACGGGCAGCAGCAGCAGCGATCTCAGGACTCCTGGACATGGGAGGAGATCCTGGACGGCAAAGGACCCTGGGCACAAGCTGGGGAATATCGGCGCCCCAAGGAAGAGCTGGAGGCAGCGAAAGCTGAGAGGCGGCGGTATGAGGAGGCAGCACGGCAGCTCGGCTGGAAGCCCGAGAGGCAGCCCCAAAAATGTATTGGGGAGGCACATGGGGAGTGTGGCGAAGTCAGGTAGGAGACCTGCGCCAACTCCCTGTGCTTACCGTGGAGAGAGAGGGACCGGGCAGGCACCGTGTTATGCCGTGAGGCGCACGGTGTCCCCGGTGAGCAGGCATAGCCTGGTGCGATATATAGCAGCGTCTCGTATCGGCCGGGCTAGAGTGGGCATCGAGCCAGGTGCCATGAAGCCGGCTCAGCGCATCTGGTCTCCAGTGCGTCTCCTCGGGCCGGGGTACATGGCACCAGCCTTACGCATGGTGTCCCAGGTTCACCAGCACAGCCCAGTGCGGGCTATTCCACCTCGCTGCACTGGCCTGGCTACGGGGAGCATTCAACCAGGTAAGGTTGGGCAGGCTCGGTGCTCGAGAGCTCCAGTGCGCCTTCACGGTCTATCCGGTGCCACCTCCACACACAGCCCTCCGGTGGCAGCCCCCCGCACCAGGCTGTATCTCCGTCTCCTTCCTACAGGTGCTCCCGTCTGCTCAGCGCTGTCAGAGTCTGCCGTCTGCTCAGCGCTGCCAGAGTCTCCCGTCTGTCCTGAGCTGCCAGAGTCTCCCGTCTGTCCTGAGTTGCCAGAGTCTCCTGTCTGTCCTGAGCTGCCAGAGTCTCCCGTCTGTCCTGAGCTGCCAGAGTCTCCCGTCTGTCCTGAGCTGCCAGAGTCTCCCGTCTGTCCTGAGCTGCCAGAGTCTCCCGTCTGTCCTGAGCTGCCAGAGTCGCCCGTCTGTCCTGAGCTGCCAGAGTCTCCCGTCTGTCCTGAGCTGCCAGAGTCTCCCGTCTGTCCTGAGCTGCCAGAGTCTCCCGTCTGTCCTGAGCTGCCAGAGTCTCCCGTCTGTCCTGAGCTGCCAGAGTCTCCCGTCTGTCCTGAGCTGCCAGAGTCGCCCGTCTGTCCTGAGCTGCCAGAGTCGCCCGTCTGTCCTGAGCTGCCAGAGTCGCCCGTCTGTCCTGAGCTGCCAGAGTCGCCCGTCTGTCCTGAGCTGCCAGAGTCTCCCGTCTGTCCTAAGCTGCCAGAGTCGCCCGTCTGTCCTGAGCTGCCAGAGTCTCCCGTCTGTCCTGAGCTGCCAGAGTCTCCCGTCTGTCCTGAGCTGCCAGAGTCTCCCGTCTGTCCTGAGCTGCCAGAGTCTCCCGTCTGTCCTGAGCTGCCAGAGTCTCCCGTCTGTCCTGAGCTGCCAGAGTCGCCCGTCTGTCCTGAGCTGCCAGAGTCTCCCGTCTGTCCTGAGCTGCCAGAGTCGCCCGTCAGCCAGGAGCTGCCAGAGTCGCCAGTCAGCCAGGAGCTGCCAGAGCCCCCAGTCAGCCAGGAGCTGCCAGAGCCGCCAGTCAGCCAGGAGCTGCCAGAGCCGCCAGTCAGCCAGGAGCTGCCAGAGCCGCCAGTCAGCCAGGAGCTGCCAGAGCCGCCAGTCAGCCAGGAGCTGCCAGAGTCGTCCATCAGCCAGGAGCTGCCAGAATCGCTTGTCACGCCAGCGCTGCCAGAATCGCCCTTCACTCCGGAGCTGCCGGAGTCTCCCGCCTGTCCGGTGCTGCCGGAATCTCCCGTCCGTCCGGTGCTGCCGGAATCTCCCGTCCGTCCGGTGCTGCCGGAATCTCCCGTCCATTCGGGACCCGTGGCTTGGGTCCCCAGTCCGAGGTCGACGGTGAGGGTCGCCGCGTTAAAGAGGCCACGGAAGCGGGTAAAGAGGCAGAGAAGGTCTAGGGGGGGGGGGGGGGGGGGGGGTACTGTCACGTTCTGACCTGTGGAATGTGCTGTGGAATGTGGCTGACTATTTCCACTTGGCCCACGCTGAGTGTATAGATAGATATTGCTGTCACGTTCTGACCTTAGTTATTTTATTATGTCTTTGTTTTAGTATGGTCAGGGCGTGAGTTGGGTGGGTTGTCTATGTTCCTTTTTCTATGTTTTGGGATTTCTGTGTTTGGCCTGGTATGATTCTCAATCAGAGGCAGCTGTTTATCGTTGTCCCTGATTGAGAACCATATTTAGGTAGCCTGGTTTCACTTTTGAGTTGTGGGTGATTATTTTCCGTGTTAGTGTTTGTTACCACACGGGACTGTTTCATTTGTTTCACTTTGTTATTTTGTATTTTTGTAGTGTTCAGTTTGTCTTATCAAAATGGACACGTACCACGCTGCAAATTGGTCCGACCTCTCTTACTCCTCATCAGAGGAAGACGACGAACGTTACAATTGCCAATAGATCATCCATTACTGCAGTCTAAAACAAGCATTTCTCTCACCTCTCTCTCTGCCAGATCGAACTGATTCTCCCTCAGTTCGCCATCTGTCAAGGCAATGATGACGCTGGCTGTGCGGAAACCTGATGGACCAGGACAAGACAACAAGACAACAGTTAGAACAAGACAACAGAGCAGAACAGAAGACTTCTCAGAGGACAGACTGTACTGTCACTGAAGGGGAAGAAAATAATAGGATAATTCAATCGGACACCTCTTCAATTCTAACACTTCTGACACCATAGTTTCTCGGTAAATGGTTCAACAAGTATAAATAGGTTTGAATTGTACTGGTAGCTTTTCATCCGTGTCTGCTTATGACTGGGAGCACATTTTTTCCAAGTGCAAATAACAAGAATAATTTACTCACTGTCTCCAGCATAGTAGATTTGTTCACTGGCCTGGAAGAGTAGATAGAAGGGTTTTTAGAAGAATACTTTATTGAGACAGCATTTTGTCTTCTGCTTTTACCCAGATAGAGAGATAAGAATGGTTATTGGAACACAAAAATATCTTGTTCTAATTTTTGCAGTAAGAAGTCAAGCTGTTGCCTAGTTACCTTCAGCTACTGGCTTCCAATCCACTACTCACCCTTTGGAACCCTTTGTGCATGAAAGTGTCTCCCCCAGGGTGCACCATACGGAGCTCCTCCAGGCCTGCCCGAATCTGCTCCCTGCTCACACACACACAAAAAAATACAGGCCATTTGTACTGTCATTTGTACCCCACAATAGAAAGATTGGCACACAGTACATTCCACAAAAAGATTGACCAATTGTGTAAATCGTGCCTGTGTTAGTTGTGAGTAGTTAAAGCATAAGCACAACGGTTTGAGGGATTATGCCTTGCCTGTCTTCTGTTAGTTTCATCAGGATCCGTCCCTCTGTAGAAAACACAATGAAGGACATCCGCAGCTGAGGACTAGCGAGAGAGAAGGATGGGGGGGGGGGGGGGTTGGGTTATTTCCACAGTTGACTGACATAATCTCTTTGTGTGTTGCTGTTTTGTCCAAATACTTTGTTCAATAACATGTCTGTTTACATCCTTACTGGACTTGACCAGTGTATATTAATTGAGCTCTCTGGGACATGTAGTGGTGTATCCAGGTAACACTATACTATACCTTATGAATTTATGAGCCAGATGATCAACAAAGTAATATATCTCATTCCAGTGGTGCTGTACACTCCCTGACCTGAAAGAAAGGTTGGAAGATGTCTGTTATTGTGGAGCTGTAAAGCTACCATGATTGACCTATCCACAAAACAATCACTGCTCCTGTGTGTCCTCCAATCAGCTCACTGGCACCCCGCCTACAGGGCATTACCTAATTTGATAAAGGTTGTGTTCCCCTGCTCAGACGTTTCTGATGCATGCCAGATATTACAAAGCCTGGATAGGTATTTTAGGTTTCAGCTAACCACATCATATGTTATAGCAATCTGGTGCATGACAGCACAGTCGATGGCATGGCACCAAAGTCATACAGTCGATAAAATCGACAGACGTAGCAATAAAAAGGCAAATCCAAGGAAACTCCAAGGAGGCTGAAAAATGTAATCTCTATAAATAATTTACAGGACACCTGGAGATTACTATTCCCAACTACAAAAGACAACAATTTTTTTTCTCCAAGTAAGAAATGCTATTCAAGAATTTATTACACTTTTATTTAAAAAAATGCTCTCTACAATTAACTGGGTTAAAGAAATCCATGACATAGTGATATTGGATCATTCTCCTGGATCATGCTTAATTACACCAACAGTAAATGCACTTTTTGTAACCTTCTGTGCAATTGAGGGAGAAGGGCCTTGATCAGGGAGGTGACCAAGAACCCAATGGTCACTCTGACAGAGCTCCAGAGTTCCTCTGTGAGGATGGGAGAACCTTCCAGAAGGACAACCATCTCTACAGCACTCCACCAATCAGGCCTTTATGGTAGAGTGGCCAGACGGAAGCCACTCCTCAGTAAAAGGCACATGACAGCCCACTTGGATTTTGCCAAAAGGCATTCTAAAGACTCTCAAACCATGATAAACTAGATTCTCTAGTCTGGAGATACCAAGATTGAACTCCTTGGCCTGAATGACAAGCTTCAGGAAACCTGGCACCCTCTCTATGGTGAAACATGGTGGTGGCAGCATCATAATGTGGGGAAGTTAATGTGGGGACTGGGAGACTAATTAGGATAAAGTGGAAGATGAAGGGAGCAAAGTACAGAGTGATCCTAGATGAAAAGCTGCTCCAAAGCACTCAGGACCTCAGACTGGGGCGAAGGTTCACCTTCAGACAATGACCTTAAGCACACAGCCAAGACAACGCAGGAGTGGCTTTGGGACAAGTCTCAATGGCCTATCGGTGGCCCAGCCAGAGCCCAGACTTGCACCCGATCTAATATCTCTGGAGAGACCTGAAAATAACTGTGCAGCAACACTCCCCATCCAACCTGACAGAGCTTGAGAGGATCTGCAGAAAAGAATGGGAGAAACTCCCTAAATACAGGTGTGCTATACTTATGTAAATGTGTGATTTTAGTTTATTTATTTGTATACATTTGCTTTTGCTTTGTCATTATGGGCTATTGTGTGTACAGTCGTGGCCAAAAGTTTTGAGAATGACACAAATATTAATTTTCTGCTGCCTCAGTGTGTATGATGGCAATTTGCATATACTCCAGAATGTTATGAAGAGTGATCAGATGAATTGCAATGAATTGCCAAGTCCCTCTTTGCCATGCAAATTAACTGAATCCCAAAAAAACATTTCCACTGCATTTCAGCCCTGCCACAAAAGGACCAGCTGACATCATGTCAGTGATTCTCTCGTTAACACAGGTGTGAGTGTTAATGAGGACAAGGCTGGAGATCACTCTGTCATGGTGGTTGAGTTCAAATAACAGACTGGAAGCATCAAAAGGAGGGTGGTGCTTGGAATCATTGGTCTTCCTCTGTCAACCATGGTTACCTGCAAGGAAACACGTGCCGTCATCATTGCTTTGCACAACAAGGGCTTCACAGGCAAGGATATTGCTGCCAGTAAGATTGCACCTAAATCAATCATTTATCAGATCATCAAGAACTTCAAGGAGAGCAGTTCAATTGTTGTGAAGAAGGCTTCAGGGCGCCCAAAAAAGTCCAGCAAGCGCCAGGACCATGTCCTAAAGTTGATTCAGTTGTGGGATCGGGGCACCACCAGTACAGAGCTTGCTCAGGAATTGCAGCAGGCAGGTGTGAGTGCATCTGCACGCACAGTGAGGCAAAGACTTTTGGAGGATGGCCTGGTGTCAAGAAGGGCAGCAAAGAAGCCACTTCTCTCCAGGAAAAACATCAGGGACAGACTGATATTCTGCAAAAGGTACAGGGATTGTACTGCTGAGGACTACGGTAAAGTAATTTTCTCTGATGAATCCCCTTTCCGATTGTTTGGGGCATTTGAAAAAAAAGCTTGTGTGCAGAAGACAAGGTGAGCGCTATCATCACTCCTGTGTCATGTCAACAATAAAGCATCCACATTCATGTGTGGGGTTGCATCTCAGCTAAGGGAGTGGCCTCACTCACAATTTTGCCTAAGAACACAGCCATGAATAAAGAATGGTACCAACATATCCTCCGAGAGTAACTTCTCCCAACCATCCAGGAAGAGTTTGGTGACGAACAATGCCTTTTCCAGCATGATGAAGCACCTTGCCATAAGGCAAAAGTGATAACTAAGTGGCTCGGGGAACAAAACATCGATATTTTGGGTCCATGACCAGGAAACTCCCCAGACCTTAATCCCATTGAGAACTTGTGGTCAATCCTGAAGAGGCGGGTGAACAAACAAAAACCCACAAATTCTGACAAACTCCAAGCATTGATTATGCAAGAATGGGCTGCCATCAATCAGGATGTGGCCCAGAAGTTAATTGGCATCATGCCAGGGCAGATTGCAGAGGCCTTGAAGAAGAAGGGTCAACACTGCAAATATTGACTCTTTGCATCAACTTCATGTAATTGTCAATAAAAGCCTTTGACACTTATGAAATTCTTGTAATTATACTTCAGTATTCCATAGTAACATCTGACAAAAATATCTAAAGAAATTGAGGCAGCAGACTTTTGAGAATTACACAAATATTAATTTTCACAAACTTTTGGCCACGACTGCAGATTGATGAGGAGAAAAAAATATTCAATACATTTTATAATAAGGCTGTAACCTAACAAAATATGGAAAAAGTCAAAGGGTCTGAATACTCTCCGGATGCACTGTACATATCCAGTGGAAATGTAATAAGAAACAGCTTTCTGTCCTGAGCTCACTGGTGCAGGAAACTCTGAGGGCCCGGAATAGGCTGGTTGATACAATGTTGCAAGTTTGCTAGCCACTGCTTCAGGCTGGACCCAGTGATGATTTGATACACTAGCAATAGCTCAAGTCAAGACAGATAGAAAGGATGAACATGATTGAAAGAACCAACATTTTCATCAAGATATTTTCTACTGTTTTTATTTGTTGGCTTTAGGCCTACGTATTTTACTTAGTTGGCGATGGAAGTTTTAGGCCTACTGCTGCATTGGCCTAGAGGCTCTCTCTGAGTTCTATGCTCTCATTTCTTTATCTGCCAATTGATCACAGTGTATCAATGTGTCCATATGCAGAGGTTAGTGCTCTTGCCATAGTTCAATTTGAACTTTTAGATTTTTACAATTTCACTTTAGATTGTTAACCACGAGACAATGATTTAGAGAAATGAAAACATTATTATTGAAATGAAACTATCATGCAGATCGGGAGAAATGGATGGATGCAATTGTAAGTTTCAGCCAAACTTGAAACTCACGAGCTGCCTAAGGGCTTTACTATTACAGCCATATAAAACAAATTGGAAAATGCAAGCACCTGCACACATAAACAGAAATATGGAAATCAAAGGCCCGTCCAACTGATTAATTCTGGCGCCTGGTCTGCTGCAAAGAGACATGTTTATGGAGTGAGTTAGCTGCCAAAAGGTTGAACGTACAGATCATTAGGATTGTAAGAAAATACATACCTAAATTGTTAGGATTGTAAGAAAAGCCATGTGTGAAACATGAAACGTAAACTTGAAATTAGATCTGTAAACATACAAACCCTATGTTACAACTATAAATTAACATTTACACGTTCAATTCTTACTTGACGTCTCCCTTTAATCGGTTACAGATCTTTTTTTATATGTACAAACTTTTGTCAGTAATGTGGCATCAGTAAAGGACATGAACCGAATGTATATAGTCGAAGTTAGCTAGTCAATCAAGCAACTCTAGCCCAGACGTTATAGTTGCTTTGCATCTTCAGGTTTCATTTCCAAAATAAAAGTCTAGAGCTTGTTTTAGAACTGCATTCAATAACGACATGATACCAGTTAATAGCGGAGTATAGGCTTGGGCCTTCAGCAAATGACTTCTGTGAGAATGATAAACGGCACAGAAGAGCGTTGTCTAGAATACCCGCTTGAGCTGCAAAATAGAAAGTATTTATGACTTAGGCTTGGCCTATTCCGCTCTCTAAATATGCCATGCTGTTGTGTTATTTAATGGCCATACAATTGCATTGTTTATTTTTATAGCTGCGTGTGGCTACTGTGGTGATCATGTAACCTAATGAATCACACTTTTTCCAGTATTTGGGAGCACAGACTGTAGGACTTATATTAGGCATTTCGACTGTTGTATTAGTAAATTCCACTCTCTATGTTGGCTTGTTATAGCCATTTTTATTGCACATTCCATTGCACAGCCTCTGTATCCATATCAATGAATGAGACAAAACAAAATATTGATTAAATCTTGGCTATAACCTGTTCTGGGCAAAATATCCACGGGGTCCCAAATGATCAAGACTATTTGTAGCCTATTCGTCTTGCCAGATCTGTTTTCCCTATCAGCCACTGCACATGCTTCTTCAAATATTTTGTTAAACATTTATTTAGAGGCTATATTTATAGGCCTGTGATAAAAACAGTTATAAAACACAAAGAGTTCTAAATTACTCTGCAAGATACCAGCACACAAAATGATAGCCTAAATTGCAAGTCGAAGGACTATTTTTTATTTGGATATTTTGGTGGAAAATGACAAGATTGTTTTAACACTGTTTATGCATCGAATAGCTTTGATGAGTACTCTGTCATCTGTGTCTGTGTGGACTGAGTTGGGCCTGTGGGGCTTGGCGCTGGCAATTGATTTATGATGGCTTGGTGATAGAACCTAGATTGAATTGGTGTTTGTGTACTGAGGTATCAGGGAGGAAATGGCTTTGGTATGGATAGCGGATAAGAAGAAGAACGCTGATTTCTATACAATTGGAACAGTCTTCACAGCAAATGCTATCTGGCTGGGGGATACTCCTTTCTCACATACAAATCCTAACCTTTTGACTCATTCCACACATCTGTTGTTAGTCATGTATTCAGGAGGATGTGTCTTAACTATAAAATGCTGTGGCTTTGTTCTACTCGTTGGGTTCTCTCAGCAATCAACTTCGAGTGATTGTTGACCAGCTCCAGTACTGCAATAATGAATCAATATTAAAGTATGATTGTTTGAAGCATCTCTCACTTGGTTAGAATTTCCACCACAACAGGCCTACATTTAACATTGAATTATTAAAGTGACAGGCTAAAGAACTTGAGAATTTAGATAATTTTGAATACTCACATGGATTTCAATAAAGAAATGGATAAGTCTGTTCTATTCTCTTTGATTGAGTTCTTATTGCAACTCAGACAAATGACTGACATACTGACTGACTGAATTAAATGAAGGATGAATTAAATGTTCAAATGTGTTGGAATGACGAGTTGCACACATCATGCACGCTCTGCACTTTAATATTTGCCTACTACCCAAATAGAGTATAATGACTCTATTGATGCATGCCCCCAGAAGGGCATCTTCTGAGGCTGAGGGGTGCTGTTTCGAAGGCTCATAGTACTGTGTTGCTGCACGGAGATCACAAGCTCTTCAGCTGGGCAACAGTGTCGTGATGGAGCCTATACGGAGACTACCCAAGACCACTGCAACAGAGTTATTGGAAAGTGTGGGAATAAGCTTATGCCAGATTTAGCCTATGTATAAGGGCACAAGGCGAGATCTATATGCAGACACGAGGCAGATGGTTGAGCTCCGATACCTATTATAACACAAGTGGTAGGCAAAAGGCAGGTCGGATACAGGTGAGAGTTCATAAACCGGGTCAGAGTCCGAACAGTACAAGACGTTAGGCAGGCTAGGAGCTAAGAGATGACTTGGCAAACCAGACAAACTGGCACAAAGAGACAGAAAACACAAGTATAAATACACCAGGGATGATGAGCGACACCTGGAGGGGGTGGAGTCAAGGACAGGTGAAACAGATCAGGGTGTGACACTATGTTTAACCTCTCCCTTGTTAATTTCAAAGTCCATATGTTCATGACCCGATTCATATAAATTCATATTAAACCCTCCTACAGATTATGTTTTGGCAAGATTTTGAGTGATCAAATAAATATGAAAATAATCTATAAAAAAAAACATTTTGAGTGGCAAAGAATCCAGTGGTCATACCTAATTCATAGATTCACCAAACATCTATTATATGTTTCATTATTCCTGGTAGATACTACTGTTTATGATTGCAGACAGAGCCCAGAGAATGGGATGGTGCAATGTTTAATAAGTCATATTTTGATAAGGTGCATGCATGGGGATGTCCACGTCACCCAGAGATAATTATGCCCATGCTATAGAGACACACCTAGTGAACTGTTGTAGGCATAATACAGTTATTACTACCTATACTTGCGCTGGCAAACAAATACATTACATTAGCTACCTAAATGTGATGTAAACTTAACTGAGGAGTAATAAATGGAGACTTTTAACTTGAAAACGTGCAGGATACCTCTTTCCGTTTTCCCTGGCTTACATTTTTTTATACTGTGTTATGATTGTTCACGAGGCACTCCTGAAAGGCCATGTGGGGAATTTTTTGTTTGTTTGTTGGTGAGATGAAACTACCAAAACTCCGTAAGGTGTTATTGTACGTCAAAATTGCAACACAAGATTTGTTCAAGCCTAAAATGTTAGTCCGTAATCGGAACATGGTGTTTGTACATTCATAGATTAAATGTTACGTTTACGTTTCATGTTTCACACATGGGTTTTCTTACGATCCTAACAATTACGTAGGGAGTTTCTTACGATCCTAACGATACGTACGTTCAACTTTTGGCAGGTATCTCGCTCCATACATTTGAGTCCTTGTGACTGCCATTCAAATTCGCTACAACGTTCTGCTGCTTAGCCTAGGCGAACACCTTGCATAGCCTACAGTATTTTAGAGAGTCTAACAGCTACAGATGTAGAATCTTAATTTGATTACTCTTTTGTTGCTGAGAATTTTCCTGCATGAGGTTTAAAAAGGCTTCTAAAGTGTGTAATTTCCACTTTAAAATGTCAGACTTGATTTGCCCTAATGAAAGATGTATCAATTTCTAAATAAATATGAATTCTAATCCACATAATAATTACCATTTCCTGTCGCTGCAGGATTATTTTCCTGCTGTTGAAAACTGTCTCAAATTAAGACCCTACATCTATAGGTTTATATGACAAAAGGGAAGTTTATAATAACAACTTTATTCATGGTGCTTTACTAACAGTAGTATTTCCAACCTTATGGCAACTATCTTTCTAATGACTGTAGGTTAGTAGACCCAATAAAACAAATAATATTGGGATTCTGGAGACTGGGGGCTGTGCTTGTGTAGCCTGTGTGTCCCATGTCAACCTGCCCTCCAAATTCGCAACAACACCTCTATTTTGCAGGCCATTGTAACCCTTTTTTCATTTTTTTATTTCACCTTTATTTAACCAGGTAGGCAAGTTGAGAACAAGTTCTCATTTACAATTGCGACCTGGCCAAGATAAAGCAAAGCAGTTCGACACATACAACGACACAGAGTTACACATGGAGTAAAACAAACATACAGTCAATAATACAGTATAAACAAGTCTATATACGATGTGAGCAAATGAGGTGAGATAAGGGAGGTAAAGGCAAAAAAAAGGCCATGGTGGCAAAGTAAATACAATATAGCAAGTAAAACACTGGAATGGTAGATTTGCAGTGGAAGAACGTGCAAAGTAGAAATAAAAATAATGGGGTGCAAAGTAAAATAAATAAAAAATGAAGCAAAATAAATAAATAAATAAAATAATTACAGTAGGGAACGAGGTAGTTGTTTGGGCTAAATTATAGGTGGGCTATGTACAGGTGCAGTAATCTGTGAGCTGCACAGTTGGTGCTTAAAGCTAGTGAGGGAGATAAGTGTTTCTAGTTTCAGAGATTTTTGTAGTTCGTTCCAGTCATTGGCAGCAGAGAACTAGAAGGAGAGGCGGCCAAAGAAAGAATTGGTTTTGGGGGTGACCAGAGAGATATACCTGCTGGAGCGCGTGCTACAGGTGGGTGATGCTATGGTGACCAGCGAGCTGAGATAAGGGGAGACTTTACCTAGCAGGGTCTTGTAGATGACATGGAGCCAGTGGGTTTGGCGACGAGTATGAAGCGAGGGCCAGCCAACGAGAGCGTACAGGTCGCAATGGTCGGTAGTATATGGGGCTTTGGTGACAAAACGGATTGCACTGTGATAGACTGCATCCAATTTTTTGAGTAGGGTATTGGAGGCTATTTTGTAAATGACATCGCCGAAGTCGAGGATTGGTAGGACGATCAGTTTTACAAAGGTATGTTTGGCAGCATGAGTGAAGGATGCTTTGTTGCAAAATAGGTAGCCAATTCTAGATTTAAATTTGGATTGGAGATGTTTGATGTGGGTCTGGAAGGAGAGTTTACAGTCTAACCAGACACCTAGGTATTTGTAGTTGTCCACGTATTCTAAGTCAGAGCCGTCCAGAGTAGTGATGTGGGACAGGCGGGCAGGTTCAGCAGCGATCGGTTGAAGAGCATGCATTTAATTTTACTTAATTGCTCTTAATTGTATTTAAGAGCAATTGGAGGCCACGGAAGGAGAGTTGTATGGCATTGAAGCTTGCCTGGAGGGTTGTTAACACAGTGTCCAAAGAAGGGCCAGAAGTATACATAAGTATACACCCTACAGTGGCCCACTAGATTGAGTGCCCATTACCTGAAGGTGAATAGTTACAGTGTGCAAGTGAAAATAATTAGAATATGGTGGGTGAAAAGAGCCAAAAATGAGCCAAACTACCTACTGTCACCTACCATTAAACCACAGGAGAATGCTGAGGTGAGGATGGCTCATAATAATGGTCGGAACGGAGCAAATGGAATGGCATCAAACACCTGGAAACCATGTGTTTGATGTATTTGATACTATTCCACTGATTCCGCTCCAGTCATTACCCCAAGCCCGTTCTCCACAATTAGGGTGCCACCAACCTCCTGTGGATTGAACGTCTAACTGACATGTCCTGATACCAACGCCTGACTAACCTCTGCGTGACACCTGCGTCTTAAAAAATAGCATTGAGCTATATTGGTAATCTGCAGGCTTTTATAATACCATAAGCCTCTCAACTGTGGCAAGGTCTACTCATTCAATTTTGATTCTATTTTCTTTATTTTAGGTAACAAAGAAGTCCTCTGCTGGCAACTGTAGCCTATATTCTGCTGTTGTTATTATTTTGGCACCGTTGCATTTGATGTAAACCGCATGGCAATTACGCACTCCAACGGTAATTATATGCAACATGCATCAATCCCCTGTACTCCATCTAAGAATGTATGTATTATCACAATCATCTAGCTTATATATTATACAGTTTGGTGAATTTTGGCCCATTCCTTCTGACAGAGCTGGTGTAACTGAGACAGGTTTGTAGGCCTCCTTGCTCGCACACGCTTTTTCAGTTCTGCCCACAAATATTCTATGGGATTGAGGTCAGAGCTTTGTGATGGCCACTCCAATATCTTGACTTTGTTGTCCATAAGCCATTTTGCTACAACTCTGGAAGTATGCTTGAGGTCATTGTCCATTTAGAAGACCCATTTGCGACCAAGCTTTAACTTCCTGACTGATGTCTTGAGATGTTGCTTCAATATATCCACATAATTTCCTACCTCATGATGCCATCTATTTTGTGAAGTACACCAGTCCCTCCTGCAGCAAAGCACCCCCACAACATGATGCTGCCACCCCGTGCTTCATGGTTGGGATGGTGTTCTTCGGCTTGCAAGCCTCCCCCTTTTTCTTCCAAACATAATGATGGTCATTTTGGCCAAGCAGTTCTATTTTTGTTTCATCAGACCAGATGACATTTCTCCATAAAGTACGATCTTTGTCCCCATGTGCAGGCTTTTTTATGTCAGTTTTGGAGCAGTGGCTTCTTCCTTGCTGAGCGGCCTTTCAGGTTAAGTCGAAATAGGACTCATTTTTACTGTGGATATAGATACTTTTGTACCTGTTTCCTCCAGCATCTTCTCATGGTCCTTTGCTGTTGTTCTGGGATTGATTCATCTCTAGGAGACAGAACGCGTCTCCTTCCTGAGCGGTATGACGGCATTTTTTACGGAGGTCTTGGCTGATTTCTTTTGATTTTCCCATGATGTCAAGCAAAGAGGCACTGAGTTTGAGGGTAGGCCTTGAGGTACACCTCCAATTGACTCAAATGATGTCAATTAGCCTATCAGAAGCTTCTAAAGCCATGATGTTATTTTCTGGAATTTTCCAAGCTGTTTTAAAGGCACAGTCAAATTAGTGTAGGTAAACTTCTGACACACTGGAATTGTGATACAGTGAATTATAAGTGAAATAATCTGTCTGTGAACATTTGTTGGACAAATTACTGTGTCATCCACAAAGTAGATGTCCTAACCGACTTGCCAAAACTATAGTTTGTTAACAAGACATTTGTGTATGTAAATTTCCGACTTCAACTATAGTTGTGATAAAATTGAAATCTGTGCAACCACTTAAGGGTAGCCTAAACTCCAACGGATATTTCACTGATCCTTTCTTATAATTCACATATCTCCGCTGGCAACTCGCCTATCTCTTCCCCCTCTCTCTAGCTCTTAAACGAGCCGCCTATAGCTATATATTGACAGTGAACAGCGACATAGTTTGAAACAATTTGTAAATATGAATAGGCATAGGCCTATTCGAGGTGGGAAGCATTGATTGATCCTCTTTCTTGCCGAATTGCTATTAAATAGGCTACAGTGTTGGCAATGAGCTGGCGGGGAAGTTATCACACTGATGCATTGCAAAAAAACTTGTGGCTATGCAAATCGTCCATGACAGGAGTTCGGGGGCAGCCTTTGAGCCTGACAGGCACTTGCCATCCGTCTCGACGCAATCCTTGCATTAGGCTACATTCACAAGATAAGAAAGTGTAAATAAAACACATATTTGTTTTAGGTTGCAGCTAGTAGCCTTGTTGTCTAGCATGCTAACATAAGCTAGCTATCCTTGCAGCTAAGTTATCTAGATAGCTACATGGCTAACTACCACCCATTGATAATAGCCATTATTGTGGCTAGCATGTCATTGTCACTATGTGTGTTGGTGGCTCAAATCAAATCAAATTTTATTTGTCACATACACATGGTTAGCAGATGTTAATGCGAGTGTAGCGAAATGCTTGTGCTTCTAGTTCCGACAATGCAGTAATAACAAGTAATCTAACTAACAATTCCAAAACTACTGTCTTGTACACAGTGTAAGGGGATAAAGAATATGTACATAAGGATATATGAATGAGTGATGGTACAGAGCAGCATAGGCAAGATACAGTAGATGGTATCGAGTACAGTATGTACAAATGAGATGAGTATGTAAACAAAGTGGCATAGTTTAAAGTGGCTAGTGATACATGTATTACATAAGGATACAGTCGATGATATAGAGTACAGTATATACGTATGCATATGAGATGAATAATGTAGGGTAAGTAACATTATATAAGGTAGCATTGTTTAAAGTGGCTAGTGATATATTTACATCATTTCCCATCAATTCCCATTATTAAAGTGGCTGGAGTTGAGTCAGTGTCAGTGTGTTGGCAGCAGCCACTCAGTGTTAGTGGTTGCTGTTTAACAGTCTGATGGCCTTGAGATAGAAGTTGTTTTTCAGTCTCTCGGTCCCAGCTTTGATGCACTTGTACTGACCTCGCCTTCTGGATGATAGCGGGGTGAACAGGCAGTGGCTCGGGTGGTTGATGTCCTTGATGATCTTTATGGCCTTCCTGTGACATCGGGTGGTGTAGGTGTCCTGGAGGGCAGGTAGTTTGCCCCCGGTGATGCGTTGTGCAGACCTCACTACCCTCTGGAGAGCCTTACGGTTGAGGGCGGTGCAGTTGCCATACCAGGCGGTGATACAGCCCGCCAGGATGCTCTCGATTGTGCATCTGTAGAAGTTTGTGAGTGCTTTTGGTGACAAGCCGAATTTCTTCAGCCTCCTGAGGTTGAAGAGGCGCTGCTGCGCCTTCTTCACGATGCTGTCTGTGTGAGTGGACCAATTCAGTTTGTCTGTGATGTGTATGCCGAGGAACTTAAAACTTGCTACCCTCTCCACTACTGTTCCATCGATGTGGATAGGGGGGTGTTCCCTCTGCTGTTTCCTGAAGTCCACAATCATCTCCTTAGTTTTGTTGACGTTGAGTGTGAGGTTATTTTCCTGACACCACACTCCGAGGGCCCTCACCTCCTCCCTGTAGGCCGTCTCGTCGTTGTTGGTAATCAAGCCTACCACTGTTGTGTCGTCCGCAAACTTGATGATTGAGTTGGAGGCGTGCGTGGCCACGCAGTCGTGGGTGAACAGGGAGTACAGGAGAGGGCTCAGAACGCACCCTTGTGGGGCCCCAGTGTTGAGGATCAGCGGGGAGGAGATGTTGTTGCCTACCCTCACCACCTGGGGGCAGCCCGTCAGGAAGTCCAGTACCCAGTTGCACAGGGCGGGGTCGAGACCCAGGGTCTCGAGCTTGATGACGAGCTTGGAGGGTACTATGGTGTTGAATGCCGAGCTGTAGTCGATGAACAGCATTCTCACATAGGTATTCCTCTTGTCCAGATGGGTTAGGGCAGTGTGCAGTGTGGTTGAGATTGCATCGTCTGTGGACCTATTTGGGCGGTAAGCAAATTGGAGTGGGTCTAGGGTGTCAGGTAGGGTGGAGGTGATATGGTCCTTGACTAGTCTCTCAAAGCACTTCATGATGACGGATGTGAGTGCTACGGGGCGGTAGTCGTTTAGCTCAGTTACCTTAGCTTTCTTGGGAACAGGAACAATGGTGGCCCTCTTGAAGCATGTGGGAACAGCAGACTGGTATAGGGATTGATTGAATATGTCCGTAAACACACCGGCCAGCTGGTCTGCGCATGCTCTGAGGGCGCGGCTGGGGATGCCGTCTAACTAGCTAGCCATGTAAGGTATCCGGGCCAGGCCCCCAGTGCCCCCAGTCTGGAGCGTGAAGTCATGAACTCTGCTGGTCGGCTACTACATAGCAACCTAGCAGTGCCAAAAGCCATGGTCTGCCATAGAAAGCCTATGTAAATTACAATGGCTAGAACGGCCAAACAAAAATGTTTTATACAGGCCCTTTAAAATGTGTTTATTATGATCAAGTTTGATCTCCACAGTAAATTATTTTAAAAGTTTGCTAGAAATCAAGATATTTCATTACATAGTGATCCATTCTGACTACTACATTTGTCATAATGCAGGACCATGTGCTGACACAGACCAATCATGGTAGGCTAAGAGGAGGATCCATAGACAATAAGACTTTCTCAGGAAACATGAAAACGACTACATCGACCATGATCCTCTGCTAGTTACAGACATTTTAACCATTATCCATAGCGATTGTTTTGGTGCCATTCAGCCCCATTCAGCAATATGGCACGCTTCAAATTGAAATACTTCCGGCTTCTGCACCATTGAGAGTTTTCCATAGGAATACATGGATAACGTCAGCGCTATCAGTATCTACTGGTTTTAATGTCTGTGATCTGGGTTAGCTAACAACATTAGCTAAGCTAACGTCAGCAAGTGAACAAGATAGCGAGCTAGCTAGCATTAGCATTCTTGGTTATGACATATTTAAAGACCTAGGATTTTTTGCTATTTACTTTGTCTGTGTAAATTAGGTTAACGTTCGTCTAAAAGCCAAAGTCTCAGAATGGGTCAAATTGTATTCTTCTTTTAGCTAACTATATTTGGTTAGATCACTCAGATGATGTATGAAAACAGAATAGCCAAATATCACATAGTTAAATCACATAAAATGTATATTTGCTGGGTTAAACTTTACAATAACTGCGGCCAGTGGTGGAAAAAGTACCAACTCCCACACTTGAGTAAAAGTAAAGATACTTTAATAGAAAATTACTCAAGTAAAAGTGAAAGTCACCCAGTAAACTCCTACTTGAGTAAAGGTCGTATTTTCAAACAGCTCTTACACTAAAAGGGCATTATCACAATTTTCACAGTGTTATTCCAACCTCATAGGTTGGAAATATATATAAAATACAGGACAATTTAGTTTTTGACTGCTCTGGGCCTTTAAGCAGGCCAGAAGCCAGTTCATTCAATATTCTGCATTCTGAGATGAATGCAATTTCAACTCATGCAGTAGTCACAAGCATCTAAGCATGTAAGCATGTTGATACACTTGCCATGGATAATTTTATCTTCAAGTCTACCTGGGCCTGCTTACTGCTTATTCAGACATATTTGTTGATAGAACATCTTAATGTCATAAGGAGTTGGCCGGAGAGCAGAAACAGATGCATTAAAATAAACAAGAGAACTCTATACAATTATATACCATATCTGGGGTGATAGAGAAAGAAAGAAACCAAGAGAAACTCTGTAATGACAATGTTACCGATAAAACCACAGAGCAAATCAATATCGTTACCCCCCCCCCCCCCCCCCACACTTTTACTGACACCTCTGAGAATACTGTGTACTTCCTTAGCTTTTTTCATTTCGACAAGAGACGTGGTGGAATAATCCTTTATCCTCTTTGGGGTGTTCATTTGAATGCATGTTATACAAATGTCATTATGATTTACTTCTATCAGGCATCTTTTCAGAATCACATCAAAGTTAGTCTGAGTGAAGAGATGATCTTTGCCCTGCAGAACCAGCAGAAAGAGGATTGTGTGTGTGTGTGTGTGCGTGTGCGTGTGCGTGTGCGTGTGTGTGTGTGTGTGTGTGTGTGTGTGTGTGTGTGTGTGTGTGTGTGTGTGTGTGTGTGTGTGTGTGTGTGTGTGTGTGTGTGTGTGAGAAAGAGAGCAAGAGAATGAGAAAAAGTGTGCACTAATGTAATACGTTTTCATAGAAATATGTTTTTTTAGTGCAGTCACAAAAGCAGGGACCTTTTAAAATGGGGAGTAGTTTGGACAGCATTAAGGAAAAAATATTATTCAGATGATTATTCACTGGTGCAGCACAAAGTGAGCACAGCATTTTCCAAAACACCAGTCAAATAGGATAATGTCCCTGCGACTTTAAAATGTGAACATCTACTTGAAAAGTATGGCACATAGAGCAATGCATGGATGGATGGATCGCAACACGTGCCTTTTTCTATAAGCCCACAGATGTGCCAGAGGTTTTGAGTGATTGGCCGATTCCGACTGACACAATGGCAATACTGCAGATATGAATAGTTATAGAATGTCCCACATATTTTCTGGATCCGTTTCAAAGATGTTGTTTCTTGAAAGTCTGAATACATTGATTGGAAAGGATGAATCAAAAGATCTCTCCTTTTCTCTCTCTCTCCACCTCTCTTTCTCTTCCTCCCTTTGCTTCCCTCCCATTTTTCCATCCTCCGTACTGTGATATGAGTCCCAATTCTGACACAGCTGCCAGAAACTCTGGAGCTTTGGAACATCTGGGCCTAATGGTGAAAGGGTTCTGCAGACCAGACAGACATGGAGAGGGGGTTGGGGTCTAGAGAAAGACAGGAGCTCTCCCAACTGACTCCACATTACACTATGAAAGGGAAGTGAAGGAGCCTACCATTCATTGTCCTGCATGCTCTATGAACACAGTCACACACATGCATACTGTATTATGATTAAAGTGTGTGAAATACTGCATGTGATCTATAGAACATTCCATCTGAATGATTTGAATTTGCTCTGAGAGATGAACGGTAAAGTAGTAAAGCAAATCTAACGTACCAATGCACTGTTCTGCCACTTCCTAACTGATGTGGTTGCTTTTGCAGTTTCAAGAGCTGACTTTAACTTTTTTTTATTTTATTGTTCTTTTTATGGTAAGTACCATATGCATCCAAATAACTTGTAAAAAAATATATGAACTAATGGTTTCGCGAGGCTATTTTGTTCTAAAAACATCTTGTTTGCGCAGCAACTTTCCAATATCCTGAATAGTGTGACTGCTCACAAGAGGATGCCTATTGAATAAGACAGCACTAACTTATTCTAAGGCCAATAAGAGCACGACAAGTTTATAGATATGTTTAGTTGGCAGTATGGCTAATCTGGCTAACAAAACATTAATATTAGACTACCTTTTGTTTAGAGAAGTTTGTAAAGAAAATTGTAATTGCTCAGTGTATTTATCTGGGTAAAATTGAAAAGAATGCAGAGAAACGGCCAACGTGGTAGGTGACTTCCTGGGACTAAATGGAAGCAGAATCTTACAGAGCCGCTATGGATGCTTCTACAGTAAGGTGAGACTGGGAGCTTGCAAGAAGACAGAGGAGCACACTCACTTGTCCAAAACGAAGTAAAGGTCAAACCCCCCATAGCAGGAGGACCCTGCCTCCCTCCTGTCAGGGCTTTGTCCTGCAGTGCCTGCCACCAGAATGGCAATCAGTGTGCAGATCTCTGCTGCAAGCATGGCCTGCCTGCAACTGCACAGAGACATTATTCCAGCTTCAGGACAAGGCTGCAACGACAAAATTAACACATAAAAAAAATCCAGAGCAAGTCCAAATGATCTCCTTTCAGATTGTTTAAAGTAGTTCCTGTGTTCCCCAGTACCTCACAATGCTCTAAAATGTAAGATTCCAAGCATGAAATATTCCCAGTCTGGATCAGCGTCCCATCTCCACAGCAGCAGTCCTGTGCTGGGAGACGGGAAGTGGAGCTGCTTGGCCTGAATCAGGAAGAGCTGTTCCAGGACAAACACACTCCCTCTCTCAAACACACACACACACACATACACACACACACACACACACACACACACACACACACACACACACACACACACACACACACTGGCAGAGGGGATACACTTTTGTCCCTCAATACTTTTTCCTTTCTCTCTTTCTTTTGTCTTTCTTTAAAAAAAAGTGTTATTGACTGTTCCCTACATCAGCAATAGCGCCACTTAGTGGTAGGTGTGATATGACCACATTGATCATGATTCCCCTTCAGTCTCTTGTTCTTTTTCATTTTAAAACACATTAGCACACTTTTCAAAAAACTTTATGTAAAGTTTATAACAGCAAAAACTTGTAACAAATCCTGTCCGATGTACAATATGTTAAATTATGCAAATGTTTTAGTGGATAAGTCTTTCATATTTGTTGCTTCACATGTTTTGAAGCAACACATCTATCGTACACTGGAACTGGTCAGTAGCAACAGTTTAATTTAAACCTGTCACAATCAATAAAATCTGGCTAAATTGTTAAAAGTCATTGCTTTCCAATAGGTTGTAGTGATTACAGGTTTAACTTGTTACACACTCAAAGACACAGATCATTAATAAGAACATAATCTTGTTTTCTACATAAATGTTATTTTAATCATATGCATTGACTAACCTAAGGGTGCTAATTATGTTGTTCGATATGTTTCTAAACCCTTCTACATTGATATGGATGCTACTATGATTACAGATAATCCTGATGAATCGTGAATAATGATAAGTAAGAAAGTTACTGACTTCTATTGGGCACAAAATAATCTGAAACACATCCAAAATACAGAGCGAATGCATCCAACAAAATGTTAGAGTCACGAACTTGATGTAGTCATGGTGTGCAATAAATATGGGACCAAATACTTAACCTTTTACTACTTTTATACATATATATAAGTGACATTTTCCCAATACTTTTGGTCCCCTAAAATGGGAAGACTATGTACATAAAGTGCAGTAATCTCTAAACGGTTCACCCGATATGGATAAAAAACTGACAATCTGCATTTAACCTCATAGTCATTATATAATTTCAAATCCAAAATGCTGGACTACAGAACCCAAAATAAGAACAAATTGTGTCACTGTCCCAATACTTTTGGAGATCACGATGAGGTTTATCCTTGAAAGTTGAGGAGGGCCTGATGCAAAGTGCACATTGAATTCATGTGATACAGATTGCCTAAACGTATCTCATAATAATGACTTACTATCTCATAATTAGGACAGTTTCTCATGATTATGACTTACATATTTCATAATAATGACTTGCTATCTCATAATAATGACTTACTATTTCATAATTATGACTTACTATCTCATAACTCGTGGTCAGATTACATGTATTGCATGGTGAGAACGAGCTTCCATAGACAGCAATGTACAGTAGTTGGCAAGAGCACAAACAGATCTGGGACCAGAATGCTTAGCAGTTTTAACATGATGACCAATAAATCTCCTCTATGTCTTCAGAGGTTGATGAAAACCAGCATTGTAAATCACATCATGAGTCATACTGACCATTGTCTTTTTTTTCAGTTCTGTATATCTTTATTGTCCCCGAAAAATGTTGAGTGCAGCATACAAACATATAAAAATACACAACATAAAATAAAACCATATAATCCAACATACAGTTGAAGTCAGAAGTTTAATACACCTTAGCCAAATACATTTGAACTCAGTTTTCACAATTCCTGACATTTAATCCCAGTAAAAATTCCCTGTTTTAGGTCAGTTAGGATCACCACTTAATTTTAAGAATGTGAAATTTCAGAATAATAGTAGAGAGAATGATTTATTTTGGCTTTTATTTCTTTCATCACATTCCCAGTGGGTCAGAAGTTTACATACACTCAATTAGTATTTGGTAGCATTGTATTTAAACTGTTTAACTTGGGTCAAACATTTCGGGTAGCCTTCCACAAGCTTCCCACAATAAGTTTGGTGAATTTTGGCCCATTCCTCCTGACAGAGCTGGTGTAACTGAATCAGGTTTGTAGGCCTCCTTGTTCGCACACGCTTTTTCAGTTCTGCTCACAAATATTCTATAGGATTGAGGTCAGGGCTTTGTGATGGCCACTCCAATACCTTGACTTTGTTGTCCTTAAGCTATTTTGCCACAACTTTGGAAGTATGCTTGGGGTCATTGTCCATTTGGAAGACCCATTTGCGACCAAGCTTTAACTTCCTGACTGAAGTCTTAAGATGTTGCTTCAATATAGCCACATAATTGTCCCTCCTCATGATGCCATCTATTTTGTGAAGTGCACCAGTCTCTCCTGCAGCAAACACCCCCACAACATGATGCTGCCACCCCCATGCTTAACGGTTGGGATGGTGTACTTCGGCTTGCAAGCATCCCCCTTTTTCCTCCAAACATAAAGATGGTCAATATGGCCAAGCAGTTCATCAGACCAGAGGATATTTCTCCACAAAGTACGATCTTTGTCCCCATGTGCAGTTGCAAACCGTAGTCTGTCTTTTTATGACGGTTTTGGATGAGTGGCTTCTTCCTTGCTGGGCGGCCTTTCAGGTTATGTCGATTTAAGACTTGTTTTACTGTGGATATAGATACGTTTGTACCTGTTTCCTCCAGCATTTTCACAACAACCTGTGCTGTTGTTCTGGGATTGATTTGCACTTTTTCCACCAAAGTATGTTCATCTCTAGGAGACAGAACGCGTCTCCTTCCTGAGCTGTTTGATGGCTGCGTGGTCCCATGGTGTTTATACTTGCGTACTATTGTTTGTACAGATGAACGTGGTACCTTCAGGTGTTTGGAAATTGCTCCCAAGGATGAACCAGACTTGTGGAGGTCTACAATATTTTTTCTGAGGTC
Organism: Oncorhynchus clarkii lewisi; assembly: GCF_045791955.1. Lineage (NCBI taxonomy): Eukaryota > Metazoa > Chordata > Actinopteri > Salmoniformes > Salmonidae > Oncorhynchus > Oncorhynchus clarkii. The sequence goes on along the minus strand of NC_092151.1, from coordinate 35,967,165 downwards.
TTGGCTGATATATTTAGATTTTCCCATGATGCCAAGCAAAGAGGCACTGAGTTTGAAGGTAGGCCTTGAAATGCATCCACAGGTACACCTCCACCTCCAAATGATGTTAATTAGCCTGTCTGAAGCTTCTAAAGCCATGACATCATTTTCTGGAGTTTTCCAAGCTGTTTAAAGGCACAGTCAACTTAGTGTATGTACACTTCTGACCCAATGGAATTGTGATACTTTGAATTATAAGTGAAATAATCTGTCTGTAAACAATTTTTGGAAAAGTGACTTGTGTCATGCACAAAGTAGATGTCCTAACTGACTTGCCAAAACTATAGTCTGTTTACAAGACATTTGTGGAGTGGTTGAAAAATGAGTTTTAATGACTCCAACCTAAGTGTACGTAAACTTCTGACTTTAACTGTATATACATAAGGAATACATGCAAGTAGGTTACTATACAGTGGGGCAAAAAAGTATTTAGTCAGCCACCAATTGTGCAAGTTCTCCCTCTTAAAAAGATGAGATGAAAAAATGAGAAGAAAAAAACCCCAGAAAAATCACATTGTAGGATTTTTAATGAATTTGCAAATTATGGTGGAAAATAAGCATTTGGTCAATAACAAAAGTTTCTCAATACTTTGTTATATACCCTTTGTTGGCAATGACAGAGGTCAAACGTTTTCTGTAATTCTTCACAAGGTTTTCACACACTGTTGCTGGTATTTTGGCCCATTCCTCCATGCAGATCTCCTCTAGAGCAGTGATGTTTTGGGGCTGTTGCTGGGCAACACGGACTTTCAACTCCCTCCAAAGATTTTCTATGGGGTTGAGATCTGGAGACTGGCTAGGCCACTCCAGGACCTTGAAATACTTCTTACGAAGCCACTCCTTCGTTGCCCGGGCGGTGTGTTTGGGATCATTGTCATGCTGAAAGACCCAGCCACGTTTCATCTTCAATGCCCTTGCTGATGGGAGGTTTTCACTCAAAATCTCACGATACATGGCCCCATTCATTCTTTCCTTTACACGGATCAGTCGTCCTGGTCCCTTTGCAGAAAAACAGCCCCAAAGCATGATGTTTCCACCCCCATGCTTCACAGTAGGTATGGTGTTCTTTGGTAGCAACTCAGCATTCTTTGTCCTCCAAACACAACGAGTTGAGTTTTTACCAAAAAGTTATATTTTGGTTTCATCTAACCATATGACATTCTCCCAATCTTCTTCTGGATCATCCATATGCTCTCTAGCAAACTTCAGATGGGCCTGGACATGTACTGGCTTAAGCAGGGGGACACGTCTGGCACTGCAGTATTTGAGTCCCTGGCGGCGTAATGTGTTACTGATGGTAGGCTTTGTTACTTTGGTCCCAGCTCTCTGCAGGTCATTCACTAGGTCCCCCGTGTGGTTCTGGGATTTTTGCTCACCGTTCTTCTGATAATTTTGACCCCACGGGATGAGATCTTGCGTGGAGCCCTAGATCGAGGGAGATTATCAGTGGTCTTGAATGTCTTCCATTTCCTAATAATTGCTCCCACAGTTGATTTCTTCAAACCAAGCTGCTTACAGTGCCGTGCGAAAGTATTCGGCTCCCTTGAACTTTGCGACCTTTTGCCACATTTCAGGCTTCAAACATAAAGGTATAAAACTGTATTTTTTTGTGAAGAATCAACAACAAGTGGGACACAATCATGAAGTGGAACGACATTTATTGGATATTTCAAACTTTTTTAACAAATCAAAAACGGAAAAATTGGGCGTGCAAAATTATTCAGCCCCTTTACTTTCAGTGCAGCAAACTCTCTCCAGAAGTTCAGTGAGGATCTCTGAATGATCCAATGTTTACCTAAATGACTAATGATGATAAACACAATCCACCTGTGTGTAATCAAGTCTCCGTATAAATGCACCTGCACTGTGATAGTCTCAGAGGTCCGTTAAAAGCGCAGAGAGCATCATGAAGAACAAGGAACACACCAGGCAGGTCCGAGATACTGTTGTGAAGAAGTTTAAAGCCGGATTTGGATACAAAAATATTTCCCAAGCTTTAAACATCCCAAGGAGCACTGTGCAAGCGATAATATTGAAATGGAAGGAGTATCAGACCACTGCAAATCTACCAAGACCTGGCCGTCCCTCTAAACTTTTAGCTCATACAAGGAGAAGACTGATCAGAGATGCAGCCAAGAGGCCCATGATCACTCTGGATGAACTGCAGAGATCTACAGCTGAGGTGGGAGACTCTGTCCATAGGACAACAATCAGTCGTATATTGCACAAATCTGGCCTTTATGGAAGAGTGGCAAGAAGAAAGCCATTTCTTAAAGATATCCATAAAAAGTGTTGTTTACAGTTTGCCACAAGCCACCTGGGAGACTCACCAAACATGTGGAAGAAGGTGCTCTGGTCAGATGAAACCAAAATTGAACTTTTTGGCAACAATGCAAAACGTTATGTTTGGCGTAAAAGCAACACAGCTGAACACACCATCCCCACTGTCAAACATGGTGGTGGCAGCATCATGGTTTGGGCCTGCTTTTCTTCAGCAGGGACAGGGAAGATGGTTAAAATTGATGGGAAGATGGATGGAGCCAAATACAGGACCATTCTGGAAGAAAACCTGATGGAGTCTGCAAAAGACCTGAGACTGGGACGGAGATTTGTCTTCCAACAAGACAATGATCCAAAACATAAAGCAAAATCTACAATGGAATGGTTCAAAAATAAACATATCCAGGTGTTAGAATGGCCAAGTCAAAGTCCAGACCTGAATCCAATCGAGAATCTGTGGAAAGAACTGAAAACTGCTGTTCACAAATGCTCTCCATCCAACCTCACTGAGCTCGAGCTGTTTTGCAAGGAGGAATGGGAAGAAATTTCAGTCTCTCGATGTGCAAAACTGATAGAGACATACCCCAAGCGACTTACAGCTGTAATCGCAGCAAAAGGTGGCGCTACAAAGTATTAACTTAAGGGGGCTGAATAATTTTGCACGCCCAATTTTTCAGTTTTTGATTTGTTAAAAAAGTTTGAAATATCCAATAAATGTCGTTCCACTTCATGATTGTGTCCCACTTGTTGTTGATTCTTCACAAAAAAATACAGTTTTATATCTTTATGTTTGAAGCCTGAAATGTGGCAAAAGGTCGCAAAGTTCAAGGGGGCCGAATACTTTCGCAAGGCACTGTACCTATTGCAGGTCTACAATTCTGTTTCTGGTGTCCTTTGACAGCTCTTTGGTCTTGGCCATAGTGGAGTTTGGAGTGTGACTGTTTGAGGTTGTGGACAGGTGTCTTTTATACTGATAACAAGTTCAAACAGGTGCCATTAATACAGTTAAAGAGTGGAGGACAGAGGAGCCTCTTACAGAAGAAGTTACAGGTTTGTGAGAGCCAGAAATCTTGCTTGTTTGTAGGTGACCGAATACTTATTTTCCACCATAATTTGCAAATAAATTCATTAAAAATCCTACAATGTGATTTTCTGGAATTTTTTTCACATTTTGTCTGTCATAGTTGAAGTGTACCTATGATGAAAATTACAGGCCTCTCTCATCTTTTTAAGTGGGAGAACTTGCACAATTGGTGGCTGACTAAATACCTTTTTTTTTTTGTCCCACTGTATGATGAGAAGTGCAAATATGCTGTTGTGAAAAATACAAGGTCAACAGAAGCAACACCAAGCACAATATGCGCTATTGAGGGCACAGTGATGTCCAGTCGATAGAACCTCATAAAGGTATGGGGAATACCCCAACACATTCAGATCTCTTGAACAGAGATGCCTTTGAACAATGCCCATGTTGTAGCCATAGCTCTGGTGAAGTGAGCCCTCAGGCCCTCCAGGGGTAAAAAAAAAAAGAAGGGAAAAAAAAGGCTTTCCCCTTGTCCAATAGGTCCTGCTGTTCTCTCACCCTGAAGAGGGTGGTGAGAATTAAACTGAGAGGGGGGAACACTTAAAGTTGTTGGTCCATTGGTGTGCCAACTCGTTTACCCCTATTGCCTGTTCGTGAAAATTGCAGGCAGTGTGCGTTTTTGCGCAATGCAAAGAGATCTATAGATGCCTGTCCTTAATTGTCCCATATTTGGGCCAGTATCTGGTGATGGAGTGCCCACTCCCCATGTAGGGTATTCCCCCTGGATAACAAGTCCGCTCCTGTTTTCATTACGCCTGGGACATTGGTCGTGGGTAATGATAAGAGATGTGCTCTGTTCCACAACGGGAGTTTGTGGGCTAGTTTGTGCAGGCGCAGAAATCGGGCACCACCCTGGCGGTTGATGTATGCCATTGTAATGTATTATATTGTCTGTTCTGGTCAGGATATTACAATTCCAGAGAAAAGGCAGAAATTGCTTTAGGGCTTAAAGCACTGTAAGCAATTAGAGGTAGTTTTTGTGAGTGAGGTGGAGTTGTGTGGGCCATAGTCCGTTCATATCTCTGCCTTGGTAAACTGCATCTGTCCTCAGTCATCACCTTCCTCACAGCTACTAGCCCTAGGATAGAGACTTTGGCCTTTGGCAAAGTTGGAACAGGGTGAGGCACTGGCGGAATGATACGACTCGCGCTTCTGATATAAAGTATTATTTAAGAAGGAAATATTATTTATTCTGATACCCCCCCCCCCCAACCCTTTTGGGAATCAGGAAGTAAGGAGAGTAGAAGCCCTTTTGCTCAACAGAAAGGAGTTCTCCTCCTCTAGTATTCGAGCTAAGTCGCCATTCGCCACTGAAACCATGAGGGGAATTTTCTGGCGAACTGAAGCCTGTAGCCTCTCGCAACCGTGGTCAGGACCCAGGACCCATGGACTGCCTGTGTGGCGAGGTGGCCACTGTTCATTTGACTCATATATTCATATCGTTGGGGTGGCTGTGGTGTAGGACTGTCTGCCCCAGTTTCTGTTTTGAGCGCCTACTTGTGGATTAGCAGTATGCTGGGCAGCTGGTACTGACCTCTTCCTGCCGAGTTGGCACACTGGCTCGTGTAATGGGGAAATTTGTATTGTATGTGTCCATATAACTGAGTATGTGACTAACCTTGTAAAACTATCCTATTATAATCTCCTGTTCTTGGGAGTATCATCCTGTGTTGCAAACCAGCTTGCTCCTGTGTCCTTGTATGGATAAAAGGAGAACTGAAAGTCCCGCCCAAGAACAGGAAACTATAAAGATATGTGCTTATCACCCAATGCTTCGGAATTCAGTGTCTACACTGCACTGTGTAACTCTGTTATTCTCTCTGAGCTCAGAAAATAAAGAATCTTAGTTTGACTTGGACTCTTGGATTGTGGAAGTTGGATTTGGATTGTGGAAGTTGTGTTGGGACAGGATCCGGGTCGAAAGCCTCTCCTTTTGCTCTGCGCAGTTCCACACTCTGCCGCATAGTAGCGACAGTGGGGCCAAACAGTTCCTTTGGCTCGATGGGAGCATCTAGGAAGTCTGCCTTCTCCTTCTCTGTGAGGCTGGACAGGTTCAACCACAGAGCTCTCTCACCCACTCGTGACGCACCCACAGCCTTGGTTAGCTCCCCTGGAGGCACAGAGGTTGAGGTTTGAGACTACACAGATCTCTTCGAAGAGTAGTGAGTTTGGCTGGCTCTGGCTCTTGTCAAGGAGGTTGCCCATCTCTTCCAGTAGCTCGCTCTGATATGTCACCTCGTGGTGGATGGAGGCAGAAAACCGTTCCAACTTCCCAGGGAAAGTCAGGACAGAGAGAGCAGAGGCACGGCTCCTGGGTTGAGGTGGCTGTCCAGAGAGCATTCTACGACTGGAGGAACTCCATATTGTGCAATACCATGGCAGTGGTGTCCCTGGCTAGGGCTTTGCCAGATATGGGCTTGTCCCAGTTGTATTTGGCCTACAACAAGCAGGCTGGTATGGCTGGGATACGTTGCTTTCCCGAGGTGGTACGGGACAGAAGCCTCTTTCCCTCGAACCTGTCCCTCTCAGCATTCTGTCCTCCCAACAGAGAAGGCCAGTCAATTTTGAGTTCCTCCTCCACCTCCTCTTCTCTATGGAAGAGACACAGTATGTTGTCTTCATTCTCGTCTATGATCAAGTCATCTTCCCCTAATGCTAGGCTGTCAAACCGCATATACGGGGGGAAAATGTCCATAACCTCAGCCCAGTTGTGCTCAGTATTGGCAAGTATGGGTTGTTCAGTTGTCTGTTCACCCGAAAGCTGGGAGGACGATGAGCGTGGAGCGGTAGCCTATCGTACCCGACGTTTGAGGCTAGAATTTGCCATAGCTCGAGCATTGACACTTTTCGACACTGTAACCGTGTAGCTAGTAGACTGTTGTTAGCCAGCTAGTGTTCACTTTGGTAGCCTAGTTATAGCAAACATGTTGTTAGCTAGCTAGTGTTCACTTTGGTAGCCTAGCTATAGCAAACATGTTGTTAGCTAGCTAGTGTTCACTTTGGTAGCCTAGCTATAGCAAGCATGTTGTTAGTGGAAGAGAATGTGCGTTCTTCATAGCTGTCAAAAATGTTATTTTTCCACCTAGGTGGGAATAAGCGCCACAAAGTAGGTAGCTAAGTGGGCAAGAGCTAGCCATGAACTACAGACTGAAAAGTTTTCTTCATTGTGAGCTCAATGAGAAGTTGCTTTCTTATGTTCGGTGGGGTCCTTGACGGTCCACATGTGAACAGTTTAGCAGAAAAGCAGATGTCCAAGTTGATCAAATCCGTAAGAGAGATAAAAGAAGCAAAGATAGGAGTGAACTATGGGCCCATATAGGAAGTGGAGTGGTCCACTATTGTCCGTTGCTCCTGTCTCTCTACAACAGACGTTTTGTGATAGGAACCTTCCTTGACTCTGCCCATAAAAGGAGACACTACCCATAAGTGAGAGACCTAACAAGTAATTGAAATAGAACAGGATTTTGCAACCCTCTTAGATGTCCACTGGTAGACAGTAAAAGTAAAAGTTGTCAAAAATATATATAGTAAAGTACAGATACCCCAAAAAACAACTTAAGTAATACTTAAACGTTTTTAAAAAACTTAATTAAGTACTTTACACCACTGCTGGTATCTATACTGTACAGTCACATCTGCTAACTACTTTGTTACTTGTTGATTTCAAATCTCTTGGGACTTTCCTTATAACTCTCCTTGTAGATGATCATACATACAGTAGCTTACACTCCATTTACATGTTTCTAGACAGATCTGGAAGTGTCTAATTCACTTGTTGTTGTGTCATTATTCAGGATAATGAATAGGCAACAGTCTTATAGTGGTGGGGAAAATAGATTAGGCTATTTCAAGGAACTATAGTCTGATCATCAAATTTAATTTAAGTTGTTCTGTAGGCTTACTATAAATCCAAATGGAAAGCATGAATTTACATAAATTTAATTTTTCCATCCTGTAGTATAGGCTGCATTTATTGGTTGCACTATCATGTGGTACAGTAGCCTAATCATTGTAAAGTATGAGGGATGCTGATGCGGGTCTAGAGACAGACTAGAGTCATTACGAGGCACAGTAGAGCGTACCTGCTGCACAGACAAGACCGGACAAAATAACTATTGTGGAGCTCTTCCAAAGGTAAGTGTCTCTCTGGCAATAGTCATCCTGCAGATTTCGATGAAATGGGAACTTTGGTCTTCTCAGTCATATGAATTTCACTCACCATTCTCGCTGAGCTTATACAGTAAAGCAATTGTTTCAGTAAGAACATAAGTGCCATTTGATAAAGTTATAGTAAAATATAATAACAACAAATCATGATGGAGGGGATTTGTCCAAATGTCAACCTTTCCTGAATGAGTATGGTTATGATGATAATTTTTTTTGAGGGAATGTTGTTGTGTATGGCTTTATCATTTTCGAACTGTGTTCAAATACATCTGTATTTGATTATTTGTTAGGATTTTGAGGATTTTCAAATAATTTCCTATAAATAGCCAACTACCAAATACTTATTTCAAATATTATTTTCAAATACCTGGGTTAAATGCATGGGAGTGTATTTGAGTCAGTGTATTTGAGTATTTCTAAATACATTCCAATATTCAACTATTTGTCTTTACAAATAAAAAATATCTAAATACTTACTCCCAAATGTCTTTCCAATACCTTCAATAGTATTTGAACACCGATCTGATCGTTTTCCTTTTCCATTCTTTCCTTTTCTTAAAACAAATCTGTCTGTATCTGCAAAGTTTTTAATGGCAAAATGTACACTATACCTCATTTTTCTAATGTGATTCCACTTGGAAGGGGACTTGTGAAAATGGAGATTGCGTCACTGAATGAAACTGCTATGAATAGCAACATGCACGGCGTCGCTATGGACAGCGGCACAATGCACAGTGTCGCTATGGACAGCGCCAACCGCACCTATATGCCTTATTACCTGCATTCCACCGGCATGGCCATCAGCTACATCCTATGCTATGTGGTGGTTCTCCTGCTCTGTGTCGGGGGGAACGTGCTAGTCTCCCTGGTGGTCCTCCGGAACCGCAACATGCGCTCTGTCACTAACCTCTTCATCCTCAACTTGGCCATCAGTGACCTGCTCATTGGAGTGTTCTGTGTTCCAACGACTTTGATTGACAGCCTGATATCAGGTGGGGAGTTTTGCTTGTTATAGCCTGGACTCATTATTGGGACGCTTGTCGTGACAAATTATAGTTACTACTGTTGCATACATTTGTTGCTTTGGGAATGAGTGATCAGAACTGTTCTGCAGTCCTTTTGTCTGCATCATTAAATCCAGACAGCTAAATTCCCAGTCTGCTTTGATTTAACATTTTCTTAACCTCTTGGGAATTGAGCATAATATTGGAATAGTGCTTGTATTTTGATTCAAATGGGACTTTCTTTGTATTTATCAAAGATTTCCCTGTGGAGTGGAGTGAAAACGCTGAATTTCAATCAACTTGGTGTTGATATGATTTAAAAAGTGAATATCTATTACATGTATGCGTTTTCCCACCTTTTCACCCCTTTGCTCCCTTCACATATATTTACACTGACTATACAAAACATTAAGAAAACCAAAAAATACACAGTGAAACAACAAGTCAATAGTGTCCTTCTTAATCCCTGCCAGCTATGTACATGTAGCCTGGTCCCAGATCTGCTCGTGCTGACTCCATTGCTGTCTTAAGCCAAACATGTTTGGCATGACAATTCTTTAATGAGTCGGCGAGGGAGAGCAGAAACAGACTGGCAACCAGGCTACTGCTTGTGTAATGAAGTTTGTCTTTTCAGGATGGCCATTTGGCCAGATTACATGCACCATGAGTAACCTGGTCCAGGGGATGTCAGTGTCAGCATCCGTCTTCACTCTGGTGGCCATAGCTGTTGACAGGTAATACCCCAGTGGGCTAGTCTGATAGACCACCACACTAGCCCTGTCCCACATCTGGTTGTGCTCTTGTGAATTTCATTGCTTTAAGTGTCAAGCCACACATTTGTAAAGGGTCCTCTTTCATCATATTCAGCGTTTTGTTATTGGGTAGCCTTAATGATGGTAAAGAATGGATGACCAAAATAATGGTCTATTACCATCTCAATGATGGTAAAGGACTGGAAAAGAAGAGGGAATCTAGTAATGGCTGACAGAGAAATGTTTAATTGCTTTACTAATGCAGGGACTGTATTGCATTTTGTGATAATAATTTAGCACAAATAATCAGTAAGTAATATTCACAATGCCGCTGGTGCCATCTGAAGGGTGATGTCTCTCTTTCTTTCTCTACCTCTCCCTCCTTTCTCAGGTTCACAGGTATTGTGTACCCCTTTAGACATCGGATAAGGCCTGTGACTGCTCTCCTCACCATCCTCTTCATCTGGGTGCTGGCGTTTGCTGTCATCTGCCCCTCGGCCGCCAACCTGACTGTCATCCAGCTGGAGGACACCTACATGCTCCAGGACAACCAGACCTACCCTGTCTTTGTCTGCTTCGAGAACTGGCCCCGACCCGAGATGCGTCGGGTCTACACCATGGTCATCTTTGTGCACGTGTACCTGGCCCCCCTGGGCATCATCAGCATAATGTATGGCTGCATCGCTGCCAAGCTCTCTATCAACCTGAGGCAGGTGAGGCTGGCAAAAGTGCGAAGGGCCCGCTCCCAACGCCGTGTTAAAGTGATCAAGATGCTGACCATGGTGGCTGTGCTCTTCATGGTGTCATGGCTACCTCTGTGGACGTTAATGCTGCTGACTGACTATAGGGATCTGGACACCCAGCAGATTGACTTCCTCAGCAGCTACCTATTCCCTGTGGCCCACTGGCTGGCCTTCTTTAACAGTGGGATTAACCCCATCATCTATGGCTTCTTCAATGAGAACTTCCGCAGGGGGTTCCAGGCTGCAGTGGCCTGCAGGCCCTGTTCACAAACAATAACAACAGTTGTGGTTAATACACGCTTCAACTTCCCGCCTCCTAACAGAGTATTCAATGATAACCCTGAGTCATCTGGTGGGAAGAAAGGCCACTGCTCCAAGGCCACTCCCAAGATTATCCCACATGTAACCCATGGAATCGTCCTGGATGACAGGAATGTTGCACCCAACAGGGTGATTGGTGCCTGGGTGGAGTGACTGTAATTAGGGCTATGACGATTATGGAATTTTGGGCAACGATTGTCATGCAAATTGTCATGTTTTTTTTGTCATAACAGTTACAGGCGGGGTTCTACTAAGCTAACGCATATCATTGTTTTAAGATGTCATACCGTAGATCATTTAGCTATTTGATTTTGAATTGCAGGACCCCTGTATGTATAAAAAAATATATGACATTTTTTAAAATAAAACATTGAATTTGGCTTTACTGCTAATAGCCTATAGAAACACATTGAATACCACATTCATACATGGCAAAACATGTTCCAAAAATAATTCAAAAGGAAGTATGATTTGATGTGTCTGAAATACATCTGAGAGAAACAAAAAGCATCAGGAACAAAAATAATTATAAAATCTCTTGACATGCACCATTCTGCTTGCAAAATGATTACCAACATTACCCACTTAATGTTAAAAAAAATGCTATTGGGTAAACTGTTGGTTACACAATTAAATTATCATTGTCCCAGCCCTAAATCTAATACAACACTTTTGGGATGTATTTATCACAACATCTTTACCATAACCTTAACCTCACCCCTAACATAAGCCGAACGCTAACCCTCATTCAAGACCAAATAGCTAATTCCTTCTTCATAAGACTGTGCAGCATGGCCATCTAGTGAAAATATGGGAAAGGGGGAAGTTTTCATTTTAAAGTGTACACAAAATGGCTGCTAGAGGGCGCCAAATCTATTAGTTTTGCCCTGGTTACACAGAGGAATTGGTATGCTGATGAGATGTCCATGCTGGATATCATATTCATTCCCAGCATGTCCTGATTACCCTGGAGATGCACCATGGACAAGTGCACACCATCAGATTCCATCACACTCAGTTTGCATTTATATCAGGGTTAGGCTTAGGGTTAGGGTTAGGGGCTAGAGGTTTCCATTTTGGAGTAACACCTGTTGATTGACTTTAGGACGATAAGATACAATCGAAACCTTATACCATCAATATCAATAGGATCACACAAACACATGCACGCATGCAGACACTCATTCTCACACACACACACACACACACACACACACACACACACACACACACACACACACACACACACACACACACACACACACACACACACACACACACACACACACACACACAGGTGTGGATATACACACATCAAACAGCCCCCAAAGCCATTATATGTAAATGTCGTTGTGTGAGTTGGTCCTCTGGGCCAGTGAAATGACATTACAACAGATGAGAGTATTTCTGGTTACACATGATGAGACGTCAGTCATTGAATGGTTCCCATTTGGGTGCAGTTAGTGCTTTATCTGAGTTGATAACCCCTTTTCTGTCCTCGTAGACAGTTTGGGGAATTAAAATCTTGACTGGCTATCCCCAGACTTTGATCAATTAAAGAGTATCTGTATTGATTTTAACTCGGGAGTGGCTGCGGACCCAACTTTTCTGAACCCTTCTTCCCAACAGCTAAAGGTCAGAATGTGCAGAACTCTCTACTTTACGGACAGTCTCTGCTCTACTCATTTGGCTGCCCAGACAACAGGCAACTCTGGCGAATGATACTCGTTTAATAAAGTTAAATCAAAGCTGAATTTAACTCAAGACAGATTCCAAACCTAGTCGTCTTAATGTGAAAACTCTGACAAAATCTTCTCTAATTTGTAATTCTAACAAAGAACCAACATAAAAACATGTCTAGTGGAGTCTTTACCTATGATCTTAACGATCATCTCTCCATAGTGTGTATTAGAGATACTCAACTACAAAAACCTTATCCTCGTCTGATATTTTAAAATGTTGTTTATTTATCCAGTGTTTCCTGTACGCCTGACCCTGAGGTAGCTCTGGAACATTTCTTATTTATTTATTTATTTTTTAAATATTTTGTCATTTATTTTATCTGGCAGATAAACGTGCTATTTTTAAAGGACTCATAGTCAAGATAAAATCGTTGATACACACCAAAGCAATCTGAATTTTTTCAGCTTAGAAATCAGGCCTGGTCCAAAGCAAGGCAAACCAAACAAGGTGATTGGCAATATTTTAGGCAACTGTACTGTAATTGACTAAAAAAGCTAAATCAAACCTCCTTTTAATAGGGCTGTTTCGACATTGTGTCCATTAAGCCCCTTTTTCTACTTACCCAGAGCCAGATGAACTAATGGATACCATTTTGATGTCGCTCCTTGCAGTTTTAAAGACATTTAAGGCAGTTCCTGGAGACATTGCCAACTTGCGCAATGACTTGAAGTCTAACTCTGAGTAAGTTGAAAAAAGGGCGTAGTTGCCAAAATTTCACACTATCCATTACCCCCCTTGAGTTGATGTCCCTGCACTCGCAGAAATCAAATTAGCGGAAATATTATTACCATAATAAAAACAATCCCCATCAAAATCCATCTGTTTAAGGTAGAGATATATTTATTTATATTCAATCCAATGGAAGGTGGCCAAGCTACAGTGATGTTTGTCAGACCATGAGTCTGAACAGTTTGGGCTACACACTAACATGACCCGTCTTTAGAATGGGGAGACTCTCACGAGCACGTACATGTATCTCACGAACACATACAGTTGAAGTCGGAAGTTTACATACACCTTAACCAAATACAGCTAAACTCAGTTTTTCACAATTCCTGACATTTAATCCTAGGAAAAATTCCTTGTCTTAGGTCAGTTAAGATCACTGCTTTATTTTAAGAATGTGAAATGTCAGAAATATAGTAGAGAGAATGATTTATTTCATCACATTCCCAGTGGGTCAGAAGTTTTCATACACTCAATTAGTATTTGGTAGCATTGCCTTTAAATTGTTTAACTTGGGTCAAACATTTCGGGTAGCCTTCCACAAGCATCCCACAATAAGTTGGGTGAATTTTGACCCATTCCTCCTGACAGAGCTGGTGTAAATGAGTCAGGCTTTTAGTCCTCCTTGCTCACACACGCTTTTTCAGTTCTGCCCACAAATGTTCCATAGGATTGAGGTCAGGGCTTTGTGATGGTCACTCCAATACCTTGACTTTGTTGTCCATAAGCCATTTTGCTGCAACTTCATTGTCCATTTGGAAGACCCATTTGCGACCAAGCTATAACTTCCTTACGGATGTCTTGAGATGTTGCTTCAATATATCCACATAATTGTCCTTCCTCATGATGCCATCCCTCCTGCAGCAAAGCACCCCCACAACATGATGCTGCCACCCCCGTGCTTCACATTTGGGATGGTGTTCTTCGGCTTGCAAGCCCCCCCCTTATTCCTCCAAACATAACGATGGTCAATACGGCCAAACAGTTCTATTTTTGTTTCATCAGACGAGAGGACATTTCTCCAAAAAGTACGATCTTTGTCCCCATGTGCAGTTGCAAACCGTAGTCTGGCTTTTTTTATGGCGGTTTTTGAGCAGTGGCTTCTTCCTTGCTGGGCGACCTTTCAGGTTATGTTGATATAGGACTCTCTTTACTGTGGATATAGATACTTTTGTACCTGTTTCCTCAAGCATATTCACAAGGTCCTTTGCTGTTGTTCTGGGATTGATTTGCACTTTTCGCACCAAAGTACGTTCATCTCAAGTAGACAGAATTTGTCTCCTTCCTGAGCAGTATGACGGCTGCGTAGTCCCATGGTGTTTATACTTGCGTACTATTGTTTGTACAGATGAACGTGGTACCTCCATGTGTTTGGAAATTGCTCCCAAGGATGAACCAAACTTGTGGAGGTCTACCATTTTTTTCTGCGGTCTTGGCTGTTTTCTTTTGATTTTCCCATGATGTCAAGCAAAGAGGCACTGAGATTGAAGGTAGGCCTTGAAATACATCCACAGGTATACCTCCAATTGACTCAAATTATGTAAATTTGCCTATCAGAAGCTTCTAAAGCCATGACATCATTTTCTGGAATTTTCCAAGCTGTTTAAAGGCACAGTCAACTTAGTGTATGTGCACTTCTGACCCACTGGAATTGTGATACAGTGAGTTATAAGTGAAACAATCTGTCTGTAATCAATTTTTTGAAAAATGACTTGTGTCATACACAAAGTAGATGTCCTAACCGACTTGCCAAAACTATAGTTTGTTAACAAAACATTTGTGGAGTGGTTGGAAAACGAGTTTTAATGACTCCAACCTAAGTGTATGTAAACTTCTGACTTCAACTGTACATATTTTACTCTAGGACGCCCAACAGTCTCACAAGACTTGTCTGAAGGTAGCCCGGTAACAGTAAAACAAATTCATGGAAGTATATATGGAAATAGTTTAGTGCCAACAAAAGGGGTTAAATATGGGGGGGGAAATATATACAGTATAATAATTTCCTGATCTTTTTTCCATCTCTCAGATATAGGATAGACACTTTAAAACAAAATACCCTTTCATGCATTTTTTGACTATGTTTTTCCATGTATGAATGCTGTTAAATCTGAATTTGTTCTTAACGGACTTGCCTAGTTAAATAAAAAAATAATTGTGTTTGGCCCTAGAAATATGCTTGCTGGTGACCCGCAATTAAACTTGTCAATAGATGGGGTGACACATTGGAAGCATTGCTATCCTGGTCTGATCATATTGACCACATTGTTATTAAGATGGGAAAATGTATAGGTGTGAACCCCCGAGAAATATACTAATATCTAACATTTGTAAGGTGATTAAATCTTTGGTCCTGTCACACCTAGACTACTGTCCATTCATATGATCACCTGCAGCAACACAGAATCTTACAAAAACTCCAGCTAGCTCAAAACAGAGCTGTC
Organism: Oncorhynchus clarkii lewisi; assembly: GCF_045791955.1. Classification (NCBI taxonomy): domain Eukaryota; kingdom Metazoa; phylum Chordata; class Actinopteri; order Salmoniformes; family Salmonidae; genus Oncorhynchus; species Oncorhynchus clarkii. The sequence continues at coordinate 35,951,862 of NC_092151.1, read as the reverse complement.
AGACTAACTACTCATTGCCTTGGCCATGGCTTTGTGTTAAAAGTAAATTACTCTCCGGTCTTTAGATTTTTCTCAGAAATGTAATCCAGTTCAAGAAACCTCATAATTTCTCAGTCCAATTAGTGTATACCAGTAGTAGATATAATCACCAAACCTTAGCAATGACAAATCTCCTCAAGTCATCACTGAATGGAACTCCTTACCAACTCACATTTCCCAAGCAAAAAGCAAATTCACATTCAAGAAAAATTGTGATCGACCATATCACTTGACAAATACCGATCCCTGAACACGCTAATTGAATGTTAAAAGTTACCTTTCAGGTATTTTAACCGTCTGTAATGTCTCCTTGTTCATTGTTTTTAATTGTAAATATAAATTGTAAATTGTTTTTGTTTGTAATGTATTGTTCATTATGTGTCAGCCCCGAGGAAGATTAGCTGTCATCATGGCATCATGGCTAATGGGGATTGTAATAAAATTAAAACAAATTAAACAATCTTTTCATGAAGGGCTCCCTTGAAAAAGAGACCTGTCTCAATTGAATATCCAGTGCAGTCAAAATCCATGTCTATCTAGAATAGCATAAGATCCGAACAGCTGCAATTAAACCTAAAAGCATGTTCATCAATGAATGTGTTCTCTGAATGATATACTCCAATCAATTTGCCGGAACAGGTGTCTAGAGATGGTGTATGCCCACAGAGATAGATAGAAGAATCTAGATGGATACAACCTGTGTTAGCAGGCATGGACATTGACATTGAGGGCTTCCAACATTTTCAATTAATCAACTGGGTGGATTCCTAAGGGTTGGGATCGATCAGCCAATGATCAGAGCATTGTCTTCTTCTTCATATTGGGTTGCCAAAGGTTCATTAATGTCCTTAAGCTATATCACTGCTATCTACTGGCCACAATAAATGAATGACAAAAGATTTGGTCCAGGACTCAAGCACCTCAGGGGGCAGTAAATCAGCAATATTAGCTTGACACTAATAAAACACAAAATAAGAAGAAAACGTACTTCTTTCAGGTGGAGATAGCCTCAATGGCACTTCCCATGTTGTCACAGATGCTATAATGAAACTAATACAAATATTAGTCCTCCATTTAACTCCACATATATGCCTTAAAACTGAGACCCAAACTAGTTTTTCCTCATGGTTAGAAATATGGAAAGTAGATTTTTGTATTAGCATTTACTTACTTTTACAGAGTATAAATATGGAATCGAATTCAACACTATCTAACTGAATAGCTGCTAAAATACCCAAATCAATGGTTAATCTTATATGGTTCTAAAATAAAAACCATTGTAGTCTCAAATCATTTCCTATAGGACAAAGCTAGTCTATTTTCTATTTTTTTGCATGAATCTACAGTGCATTCGGATAGTTTTTGACCTCTTTTTCCACATTTTGTTACGTTACAGCCTTGTTCTAAAATGGATTTTAAAAAAGTTCCCTCATTAATCTACTCACAATACCACATAATGACAAAGCAAAGCAGGTTTTTAGACATTTTTGCAAATGTATTAAAAATAAAAAACGGAAATATCACATTTACATAAGTATTCAGACCCTTTGGTCAGTACTTTGTTGACGCATCTTTGGCAGGAATTACAACCTCAAATCTTCTTGCGTGGCACACATGTATTTGGGTTGTTTCTCCCATTCAGATGGGAGATCATCTCAAGCTCCGTCAGGTTGGAGGGGGAACGTCGCTGCATAGTTATTTTCAGGTGAACCTTCGCCCCAGTCCGAGGTCCTGAGTGCTCTGGAGCAGGTTTTCATCAGGGATCTTTCTGTACTTTGCCCCGTTCGTCTGTACATATCACATGATATTATTCAATAGGATTTGATATAATGGGTTTTTCTTTATTTTTACTATTTTCTACATTGTGGAATAATAGTGAAAACATCAAAACTATGAAATAACACATATGGAATGACGTGGTAACCAAACAGTGTTAAACATGTCAAAATAGATTTTAGATTCTTCAAAGTAGCCATCCTTTGCCTTGATGACAGCTTTGCACACTCTTGGCAAAGTTGGACAGTACCAAAATATATTATCTAATGATTGGATTTCTTCACAGCAAAATCTGCAGAGCTGGTATGGTTGTATCCCCCATACAGTACATATAACATTATATTTGTTGCAAGAATTTTGTATAATAATTTAAATAGAAAAATTCTACGTTTTGAATCTGATGTTGTTTTGCTTATCAGTTAATAAACTATGTGCCATGGAATTGGTACATAAGAAAACTATTTTGCAATCTATATAGCACAGCTGTCATTTTTTGGGGTCTTTAAGGGAAATTCCACGAAAATGTAATTATGCTGAGATTTCAAAATGTTACCAAACAAACCTAGTGACTAATTTTAACAATTTCCACTGAACATTTGACAAAAACACATTTACTGGAAGAACTATGCAGATGCAAGGTTTGGTAACAGAATTTGGGTAAAACCAAAAAAAAAATATGTGACCACATGTGACCACACACGGCAGACGTCTAAACGTTTTTATGTGACCACATTTTCCCAAAACTCTGTTAAATATCTGTTCTGAATTAAGATTCATAGACGTCTGCCGAAAGAATGTGCCATCAGCTATGACTTGACATCTTGACTTTGATTTTTTTTAAATTTTGGTTATTGAACTATATGTAGTAAGTGAAATGGGTTTGCATCCGGTGACAGAATTACTGTAACGGAATTACATCATGGGTACCTGATCTGTACCATACAGAAACGCATAATTATGGATATGAATATAATTATCTTCGTGGTGTATCCTGAATAGGTAAACAAAGGCAGAAATAAGCAAGATATACCATTGAATATTTCGATATTATTATACAAACTGGCTATTATTCTAATGTGCTCTGCCCCCAAACAAAACCACATTTGGTTGGTCTGTACCAAACCAAATCTGAACCAGTCATAGACATGTATGTTTCACAAGTTTTGACATTACAGGTCACACAGCAGGGAACAGTTGAGTTCAGTAGAGTACAGCACAGTAGAGTTCAGAACAGTAAAGTATTATGTTCAGTACAATACAATACAGTACAATACAGTACATCATACTGTACTCTAATCTAGTATGCTCTGTTGTACTGTACTGAGCTCTACTGTACTATACTGTGCTGTCCAAACTTGTGAAACATAGACGTCTCTGATTGGTTCAGATGTGTGCTCGATTTTACACACCTGTCACCAACGGGTGTGGCTGAAATAGCCAAATCCACTAATTTGAAGGGGTTTTGTATATATCGTGTATTTACACATTAAATATCACACTTCTGTCTACTTCAAGTGTACAGTGTCTACTGTCTACTTCAACGTGTTCCTATATAACTACTGTAAAAATGATACATATATAACTATTGCAAAAAGAAATTGCATTGTTGATGGTAGGTATGCAGGTATACAAGCACAGCCGGCACAGGCCCATAGTACCAAATCTTATAGACATATAAATCAAATCATCCAAAAGTCCATTTTTTTTGTCATTTAGTTTTTAACAAAAATGTAATGTTTCATGATGTGATGGTAATGTTTTCTGGAAAACTGAGTAAAATCCATGTATTGTCGAATAAAATAGTCACAATCAATACCAGTTTATGGTTCCTGACAAAATGACATAAGTATTTCTATTGATAAAAGTTTTTTTTCAAGAAACTACATAAAAAAATAAATAAATGCCAAATGTGCCCGTAGCTGCAAAATCCCCCAGATCTGCAGGAAAGTAAATCCAACGTAATCCCTAATTAAGATGTTATTTTAAGGCCCAAAATGTGAAGACTGTGCAAGGGGTGTGCAGACCTTCACTAGGCACTGTAAAACACAAATGGAGCAAACACTCACAGACACCGGCCCCTGTAGACTGGAGATTGTACCACTGCTTTCTGTATTCTGTTCTGCAACCCTGTTCTCTCAGTTCTATATTGCCTGGCAATCTCACCATATATTTTACTCCCACACCAAGAGACCATTTACAAAAGGCTCATTAAATATTGAATGTTTCAAACAATCCCACTAGCCTCATTCCCTATGGACAGGTGTCAGCATATTTCCCAGAAGGCATCTACTTTACCATATTGCTTTGACTATATTTGAATGAATTTTGAGCATCTGATATTTGCCAGTCTATATGACACTTTGTTTCTACTAAAGCTCAGCGTGACATGGCAGGTTGGATTTAACCTGTTACCGGAGCAATTTCTCCTAACCCACTGTACTAATTAACCCTCTGATTGTTATGCTTTTGACAAGTGATGCTAACTGACAAGCAGCAGCCAGTCTGGATATTAAAGAGTATGCCTTCAGCTCAACTCTACATCTGCTGAACACTATCATGCCCATTTATGTTGTAGTGTGGGTATTGGAACATGGCCGTAGAGTTTGTGTGGGGTCGGTTGTATACATGATTCTCCTTCATTTGGAAGCACACAAAAATAATGTATAACTTTATTTGGGGTAAAAGTATTGATATGATTATTTCATCAGGGAAAATGAGCCAAGAATAGAAAGCACATCTATTTCAACCATTTTATGTAATTGGGTTGGATTGGAGACCTCATATATATACAGCGGGGAGAACAAGTATTTGATACTTTTTTTTAAATATCTGGTATTTTACCAGGTAAATTGACTGAGAACTTGTTCTCATTTGCAGCAACAACCTGGGGAATAGTTAAGTCCCATCCGAAAGATGGCACCCTACACAGGGCAGTGTCAAACACTGGCATTGGGATATTTACTTTTTTAGACCAGAGGAAAGAGTGCATCCTACTGGCCCTCCAACACCACTTCCAGCAGCATCTGGTCTCCCATCCAGGGACTGACCAGGACCAACCCTGCTTAGCATCAGAAGCAAACCAGCAGTGGTATGCAGGTTGGTATGCACTGCTGATTTTGCAGGTATTCCTACTTACAAAGCACGTAGAGGTCTGTAATTTTTATCATAGGTACACTTCAACTGTGAGAGACGGAATCTAAAACAAAAATCCACAAGATCACATTGTATGATTTTTAAGTGATTAATTTGCATTTTATTGCATGACATAAGTATTTGATACATCAGAAAAGCAGAACTTAATATTTGGTACAGAAACCTTTGTTTGCAATTGCAGAGATCATACGTTTCCTGTAGTTCTTGACCAGGTTTGCACACACTGCAGCAGGGATTTTGGCCAACTCCTCCATACAGACCTTCTCCAGATCCTTCAGGTTTCTGGGCTGTCGCTGGGCAATACGGACTTTCAGCTCCCTCCAAAGATTTTCTATTGGGTTCAGATCTGGAGACTGGCTAGGCCACTCCAGGACCTAGAGATGCTTCTTACGGAGCCACTCCTTAGTTGCCCTGGCTGTGTGTTTGGGATCATTGTCATGCTGATAGGTTTTCACTCAAAATCTCACGATACATGGCCCCATTCATTCTTTCCTTTACACGGATCAGTCGTCCTGGTCCCTTTGCAGAAAAACAGCCCCAAAGCATGATGTTTCCACCCCCATGCTTCACAGTAGGTATGGTGTTCTTTGGATGCAACTCAGCAATCTTTGTCCTCCGAACACGACGAGTTGAGTTTTTACCAAAATGTTCTATTTTGGTTTCATCTGATCATATGACATTCTCCCAATCTTCTTCTGGATCATCCAAATGCTCTCTAGCAAACTTCAGACGGGCCTGGACATGTACTGGCTTAAGCAGGGGGACACGTCTGGCACTGCAGGATTTGAGTCCCTGGCGGCGTAGTGTGTTACTGATGATAGGTTTTGTTACTTTGGTCCCAGCTCTCTGCAGGTCATTCACTAGGTCCCCCCGTGTGGTTCTGGGATTTTTGCTCACCGTTCTTCTGATCATTTTGACCCCACGGGATGAGATCTTGCGTGGAGCCCCAGATCGAGGGAGATTATCAGTGGTCTTGAATGTCTTCCATTTCCTAATAATTGCTCCCACAGTTGATTTCTTCAAACCAAGCTGCTTACCTATTGCAGATTCAGTCTTCCCAGCCTGGTGCAGGTCTACAATTTTGTTTCTGGTGTCCTTTGACAGCTCTTTGGTCTTGGCCATAGTGGAGTTTGGAGTGTGACTTTTTGAGGTTCTGCCGAAGTCGTTGCCTCTCCTTGTTTGGGCGGTGCTCGGCGTTCGACGTCACCGGTCTTCTAGCCATCATTGATCTATTTTTCATTTTCCATTGGTTTTGTCTTGTCTTCCCACACACCTGTTTTCAATCCCATTCATTAACTGTTGTGTATTTAACCCTCTGTTTCCCCTCATGTCTTTGTCAGAGATTGTTTTATTGTCAGTGTTGTTTATTTGTTGTATTGGTGCGCGACGGGTCCTCGTACCCATGTTTTTTCATGTCTGTACTATTTAGTGTTATAGAGCATGTTCTGTGGACAGTTATTAAAAGACTCCATTTACACTCTATTTCGACTCTCCTGCGCCTGACTTCCTTGCCACCTATACACACGGCGCTGACAACAGGTCTGCGAGAGCCAGAAATCTTGCTTGTTTATAGGTGACTAAATACTTATTTTCCACCATCATTTGCAAATAAATTCATTAAAAATCCTACAATGTGATTTTCTGGATTTTTTTTTCAAATTTTGTCTGTCATAGTTGAAGTGTACCTATGATGAAAATTACAGGCCTCTCTCATCCTTTTAAGTGGGAGAACTTGCACAATTGGTGGCTGACTAAATACTTTTTTTGCCCCACTGTACATGTATTTATTCCTCTGTTCCCCATCATGTCTTTGTGTGAGATTGTTTGTGTTACGTGTGTATTGTTGACACGCCAGACTGGCTTGTTTTTTCCGTGTTATTTTTCACGAAGATGTTTATTGTTAAACATAATCCTTGTGACTGTTTTGCACTTTTGCCTAAATAAAGTGTGCGCCTGTTCACAAATCTCTGCTCTCCTCTGCACCTGACTTCGCTAACAGTACGCACACATTCTGACATATTTCTCTTACATTCTGTGCACAAATGTATGCATTTCTCCTTTGCCAAGATAATCCATTGACCTGACAGGTGTGGCATATCAAGAAGCTGATTAAACAGCATGATCATTACACAGGTGCACCTTGTGCTGTGGACAAGAAAAGGCACTCTAAAATGTGCAGTTTTGTCACACAACACAATGCCACAGATGTCTCAAGTTTTGAAGGAGTGTGCAATTGGCATGAGACTTGAATGTTCATTGCTCTACCATAAGCTGCCTCCAAAGTCATTTTAGAGGATTTGTAAGTACATCCAACCAGCCTCACAACTGCAGACCACGTGTAACCACGCCACCCCAGGACCTCCACATCTGGCTTCTTCACCTACGGGATTGTCAGAGACCAGCCACCTGGACAGCTGATAAAACTGATTAGCATTTCTGTCTGTAATAAAGCCCTTTTGTGGGAAAAAACTCAAGTCTGATTGGCTGGGCCTGGCTCCCTAGTAGGTGGGTGTCACATCCGTTGTAAGGAGGAGACCAAGGCGCAGCATGGTATTCGTACATTCTTCTTTTAATAAAGAAAGAACACTGAACAAACTAACAAAACAACAAAACGAACCGTGAAGCTAATATGGATAGTGCAAACAGGCAACTAAACATAGATCAAGAACCCACAAATACCCAAGGGAAAATGGCTACCTAAATATGGTCCCCAATCAGAGACAACAATAAACAGCTGCCTCTGATTGGGAACCATATCAGGCCACCATAGACATACTGTACATATACCTAGACCTACAAAAAACCTGAGATATACAAAAACCCTAGACAAGACAAAAACTAGCATACCCACCCTAGTCACACCCTGACCTAACCAAAATAATAAAGAAAACATAGATAACTAAGGTCAGGGCGTGACAGTGGGCCTAGCTTCCAAGTGTGTGCCCTCCCAGGCCACCCATGGCTGCCTGCGCCCCTGCCCTGTCATGTGAAATCCATAGATTATGGCCTATTAAATTTATTTCAATGGACTGATATCCTTATATGAACTGTAACTCAGTAAAATCGTTGAAATTGTTGCATGTTGCGCTTATATTGTTATTCCTTGTACATTTGATTTAGTCTAACCTTCAGTTGAGTATTATACACTCAAGTACTTTGTTTTTCACCTGACATGTTCTAGTCAGGTTGCTTGTGCATGAAAGCATTAAATCTTCTAATTAGTATACATATTATAATAACAATGTCATTGTCAGGAACTGGTTATCTTCCTTCAAAACAAACACTTTGCACCTAGATCTGACTTCAAAGAACCCTGGGATGCCACGGGGATTGGGTCCTGATTGTGACTAGAATGATTTCACAGAACACTGATACCTTTTCATTTCTGTCTCGTGCATGTTGTTACCCTGTTGGTTTTAAGATTTTTTACCTCCACCAACACTTTGCAGGCCAAGGTCATGGTGTCAGGCCAGGGTAAATATAGGGCTGTCAGTTGGGTCTTTGTTTGGGACAATCTAGGCTTTCAGTGCTGGGCTCCACTGAGCCCGTTGGCACAGCATAAAGCCCTCGTTCAGACTGCTCCATTTTCACATGCCTGCCATTCAAGGGTGCATTACCATGGGAACTGGGTGACAACTGGCTGCTGGGGGGACAGAAAGGGAGGTCGATAAAGTAGAAAAGTGTCAAACCGGAACCCCGTGTGAAAATGTCTAATTTTCCAGTATTGGAACTGTTGTTAATGATGGTGATGTCTAGGATGAATGGTTATTTTCCAGTGCTGGAACTGTTGTTAATGATGGTGATGTCTAGGATGAATAGTTATTTTCCAGTATTGGAACTGTTGTTAATGATGGTGATGTCTAGGATGAATGGTTATTTTCCAGTGCTGGAACTGTTGTTAATGATGGTGATGTCTAGGATGAATGGTTATTTTCTAGTGATGGAACTGTTGTTAATGATGGTGATGTCTAGGATGAATGGTTATTTTCCAGTATTGGAACTGTTGTTAATGATGGTGATGTCTAGGATGAATGGTTATTTTCCAGTATTGGAACTGTTGTTAATGATGGTGATGTCTAGGATGAATGGTTATTTTCCAGTATTGGAACTGTTGTTAATGATGGTGATATCTAGGATTAATGGTAATTTTCCAGTGCTGGAACTGTTGTTAATGATGGTGATATCTAGGATGAATGGTTATTTTCCAGTATTGGAACTGTTGTTAATGATGGTGATGTCTAGGATGAATGGTTATTTTCCAGTATTGGAACTGTTGTTAATGATGGTGATGTCTAGGATGAATGGTTATTTTCTAGTGATGGAACTGTTGTTAATGATGGTGATGTCTAGGATGAATGGTTATTTTCCAGTATTGGAACTGTTGTTAATGATGGTGATATCTAGGATGAATGGTTATTTTCCAGTGCTGGAACTGTTGTTAATGATGGTGATATCTAGGATGAATGGTTATTTTCCAGTATTGGAACTGTTGTTAATGATGGTGATGTCTAGGATGAATGGTTATTTTCCAGTATTGGAACTGTTGTTAATGATGGTGATATCTAGGATGAATGGTTATTTTCCAGTGCTGGAACTGTTGTTAATGATGGTGATATCTAGGATGAATGGTTATTTTCCAGTATTGGAACTGTTGTTAATGATGGTGATATCTAGGATGAATGGTTATTTTCTAGTGATGGAACTGTTGTTAATGATGGTGATGTCTAGGATGAATGGTTATTTTCCAGTATTGGAACTGTTGTTAATGATGGTGATGTCTAGGATGAATAGTTATTTTACAGTATTGGAACTGTTGTTAATGATGGTGATGTCTAGGATGAATAGTTATTTTCCAGTATTGGAACTGTTGTTAATGATGGTGATGTCTAGGATGAATGGTTATTTTCCAGTATTGGAACTGTTGTTAATGATGGTGATGTCTAGGATGAATGGTTATTTTCCAGTATTGGAACTGTTGTTAATGATGGTGATATCTAGGATGAATGGTTATTTTCTAGTGATGGAACTGTTGTTAATGATGGTGATGTCTAGGATGAATGGTTATTTTCCAGTGCTGGAACTGTTGTTAATGATGGTGATGTCTAGGATGAATAGTTATTTTCCAGTATTGGAACTGTTGTTAATGATGGTGATGTCTAGGATGAATGGTTATTTTCCAGTGCTGGAACTGTTGTTAATGATGGTGATATCTAGGATGAATGGTTATTTTCCAGTGCTGGAACTGTTGTTAATGATGGTGATGTCTAGGATGAATGGTTATTTTCCAGTATTGGAACTGTTGTTAATGATGGTGATGTCTAGGATGAATGGTTATTTTCCAGTATTGGAACTGTTGTTAATGATGGTGATGTCTAGGATGAATGGTTATTTTCTAGTGATGGAACTGTTGTTAATGATGGTGATGTCTAGGATGAATGGTTATTTTCCAGTATTGGAACTGTTGTTAATGATGGTGATATCTAGGATGAATGGTTATTTTCCAGTGCTGGAACTGTTGTTAATGATGGTGATATCTAGGATGAATGGTTATTTTCCAGTATTGGAACTGTTGTTAATGATGGTGATGTCTAGGATGAATGGTTAATTTCCAGTATTGGAACTGTTGTTAATGATGGTGATATCTAGGATGAATGGTTATTTTCTAGTGATGGAACTGTTGTTAATGATGGTGATATCTAGGATGAATGGTTATTTTCCAGTGCTGGAACTGTTGTTAATGATGGTGATATCTAGGATGAATGGTTATTTTCCAGTATTGGAACTGTTGTTAATGATGGTGATATCTAGGATGAATGGTTATTTTCTAGTGATGGAACTGTTGTTAATGATGGTGATGTCTAGGATGAATGGTTATTTTCCAGTATTGGAACTGTTGTTAATGATGGTGATGTCTAGGATGAATAGTTATTTTCCAGTATTGGAACTGTTGTTAATGATGGTGATGTCTAGGATGAATAGTTATTTTCCAGTATTGGAACTGTTGTTAATGATGGTGATGTCTAGGATGAATGGTTATTTTCCAGTATTGGAACTGTTGTTAATGATGGTGATGTCTAGGATGAATGGTTATTTTCCAGTATTGGAACTGTTGTTAATGATGGTGATATCTAGGATGAATGGTTATTTTCTAGTGATGGAACTGTTGTTAATGATGGTGATGTCTAGGATGAATGGTTATTTTCCAGTATTGGAACTGTTGTTAATGATGGTGATGTCTTGGATGAATAGTTATTTTCCAGTATTGGAACTGTTGTTAATGATGGTGATGTCTAGGATGAATGGTTATTTTCCAGTATTGGAACTGTTGTTAATGATGGTGATGTCTAGGATGAATGGTTATTTTCCAGTATTGGAACTGTTGTTAATGATGGTGATGTCTAGGATGAATAGTTATTTTCCAGTATTGGAACTGTTGTTAATGATGGTGATGTCTAGGATGAATGGTTATTTTCCAGTATTGGAACTGTTGTTAATGATGGTGATATCTAGGATGAATGGTTATTTTCTAGTGATGGAACTGTTGTTAATGATGGTGATGTCTAGGATGAATGGTTATTTTCCAGTATTGGAACTGTTGTTAATGATGGTGATGTCTAGGATGAATAGTTATTTTCCAGTATTGGAACTGTTGTTAATGATGGTGATGTCTAGGATGAATGGTTATTTTCCAGTATTGGAACTGTTGTTAATGATGGTGATGTCTAGGATGAATGGTTATTTTCCAGTATTGGAACTGTTGTTAATGATGGTGATGTCTAGGATGAATAGTTATTTTCCAGTATTGGAACTGTTGTTAATGATGGTGATGTCTAGGATGAATGGTTATTTTCCAGTATTGGAACTGTTGTTAATGATGGTGATGTCTAGGATGAATGGTTATTTTCCAGTATTGGAACTGTTGTTAATGATGGTGATGTCTAGGATGAATGGTTATTTTCCAGTATTGGAACTGTTGTTAATGACGGTGATGTCTAGGATGAATGGTTATTTTCCAGTATTGGAACTGTTGTTAATGACGGTGATGTCTAGGATGAATGGTTATTTTCCAGTATTGGAACTGTTGTTAATGATGGTGATGTCTAGGATGAATGGTTATTTTCTAGTGATGGAACTGTTGTTAATGATGGTGATGTCTAGGATGAATGGTTATTTTCCAGTATTGGAACTGTTGTTAATGATGGTGATGTCTAGGATGAATGGTTATTTTCCAGTATTGGAACTGTTGTTAATGATGGTGATGTCTAGGATGAATGGTTATTTTCCAGTATTGGAACTGTTGTTAATGATGGTGATGTCTAGGATGAATGGTTATTTTCCAGTGCTGGAACTGTTGTTAATGATCTAGGATGAATGGTTATTTTCCAGTATTGGAACTGTTGCTAATGATGGTGATGTCTAGGATGAATGGTTATTTTCCAGTGCTGGAACTGTTGTTAATGATGGTGATGTCTAGGATGAATGGTTATTTTCCAGTGCTGGAACTGTTGTTAAAAACTTCTTGACCATACTTGAGACGCAGACGTCTCAAGTATGCCCCTGTAAATGCAAATGCGCTACGCTAAATGCTAAATGTACTCGTTACAACTCAATCTTTGATCAAAATTCACAAGCAGGGTATTGAATTAAAGCTACACTCGTTGTGAACCTAGCCAGCAAGTCAGATTTTTAAAATGCTTTTCGGCGAAAGCATGAGAAGCTATTATCTGATAGCATGCACCCCCCAAAATGCCAGCTCGACACGTAAACAACAGATTTTGCGATAGCCGGCGCTACCCAAAACGCAGAAATAAAATATAAAACATTCATTACCTTTGACGAGCTTCTTTCTTGGCACTCCTATATGCCCCATAAACATCACTATTGGGTTTTTCGTTTAAATCGGTCCATATATACCCAAAATAGCTTTGTATTGGATCTGTGTCATTCAGAAAAAATCATCGTTTTTAAACGCTGCGTAATTTTTTAAAATTAAAAAAGTCGACGATAAACTTTCACAAAACACTTCGAAATCCTTTTGTAATCCAACTTTAGGTATTAGTAAACGTTTATAATCTATCAAAATGATTACAGGGCGATGTCTTTTCAATAGGTCTTCACTTGCAAAAACAATGCCATCTGATATCTCCCTCAACTGCATCCGGGTGAAGACTGGGAAAATGGAGGTCAGATAAAAGGATTTTCCAACAATTAATTCAATTGAAAATTAGGACAATGGCGCCATCGTGCGGAATTTGTATGAATTGCAGGTAGATCGCCATTAAATTCTGTTCTCTTTTAATAACTGGTGGAAGTGACTTATGGAAATTATTTTTAGCTTTCAGAGAGCAGTTTTTCTTGCGTTTTTCAATGAAACACACGATCTGTTATAGTCACAGCCGTGATTTAACCAGTTTTATAAACTTCAGAGTGTTTTCTATCCACACATACTAATCATATGCATATACTATATTCCTGGCATGAGTAGCAGGACGCTGAAAAGTTGCGCGATTTTTAACAGAATTTTCAAAAAAGGAGGGGGTAGAAGTAAGAGGTTTTAATGATGGTGATGTCTAGGATGAATGGTTATTTTCTAGTGATGGAACTGTTGTTAATGATGGTGATGTCTAGGATGAATGGTTATTTTCCAGTATTGGAACTGTTGTTAATGATGGTGATGTCTAGGATGAATGGTTATTTTCCAGTATTGGAACTGTTGTTAATGATGGTGATGTCTAGGATGAATGGTTATTTTCCAGTATTGGAACTGTTGTTAATGATGGTGATGTCTAGGATGAATGGTTATTTTCCAGTATTGGAACTGTTGTTAATGATGGTGATGTCTAGGATGAATGGTTATTTTCCAGTATTGGAACTGTTGTTAATGATGGTGATGTCTAGGATGAATGGTTATGTCTAGGATGAATGTCTAGGATGAATGCTGGAATGAATGCTGGAACTGTTGTTAATGATGGTGATATCTAGGATGAATGGTTATTTCCAGTGCTGGAACTGTTGTTAATGATGGTGATATCTAGGATGAATGGTTATTTTCCAGTGCTGGAACTGTTGTTAATGATGGTGATATCTAGGATGAATGGTTATTTTCCAGTATTGGAACTGTTGTTAATGATGGTGATATCTAGGATGAATGGTTATTTTCTAGTGATGGAACTGTTGTTAATGATGGTGATGTCTAGGATGAATGGTTATTTTCCAGTATTGGAACTGTCAAGTGCTTGGTATTATGCCTCCTTTTTAAGGCTAAGGGAAATCTTAGTTGAGACAGCTGAAACGAAAGCTTGTCTTTTGTATCCCAGCAAAGTTTCTCTATTGTAGCTTACTGTAACCATTTCTGTGGTGTGTTTAGAGTGTGTTTCTTTTTCACTGTGTGCTGTGTTGTGTTTTGTGGGCAGGGTGTGGGGACCGCCTACAGGACAGTAGTGGAAACTTCTCCTCTCCTGGTTATCCCAATGGATATGCAGCCTACGTCCACTGTATCTGGAGGATCTCTGTCACACCTGAAGAGAAAGTAGGTTGAAAACAGGCTAGCCGTCAAGCTCAGTTCATATCTGTGCAGTGAGTTTCTCAGTGAGTTCTGTCAGTTCACTTGACAACAAACAAATCGTATCCTACAACCAAAGGAGATGATAGTTCTGGTTGAATTTTATTGAAGTGCATTGGCTTCAGTCTTCCCTGTCTAGAATTGTTCAGAAATAGCCTCTTAATAGCCTCAGGAGTCTGTGGCTCTGGAGTTGAATCCCTGCCTTGCAGCCAATGGGTTGTAGGTTTAAATCACCATTTTTTGTGGATTTCTTGGGAGCAGCAGTTTTCCTAGCGGTTAAAACCTCTTAGGGCTGAAATCCCGTTAACGGGATCGATATGACAACAGCCAGTGAAAGTGCAGGGCGCCAAATTCAAAACAACATAAATCTCATAATTAAAATTCCTCAAGCATACAAGTATCTTATACCATTTTAAAGGTAATCTTGTTGTTAATCCCATCACAGTGTCCGATTTCAAATAAGCTTTACAGCGAAAGCACCACAAACGATTATGTTAGGTCAGAGCCAAGCCACAGAAAACACAGCCATTTTTCCAGCCAAAGAGAGGAGTCACAAAAAGCACAAATAGAGATAAAATTCATCACTAACCTTTGATGATCTTCATCAGATGACACTCATAGGACTTCATGTTACACAATACATGTATGTTTTGTTCGGTAAAGTTAATATTTATATCAAAAAATCTCAGTATACATTGGGAGCGTTGTGTTCAGTAGTTCCAAAAACATCCAGTGATTTTGCAGAGAGCCACATCAATTTACAGAAATACTTATCATAAATGTTGATGAAAATACAAGTGTTATACATGGAATTAAATATATACTTCTCCTTAATGCAACCGCTGTGTCAGATTTCCAAAAAGCTTTACGGAAAAAGAAAACCATGCTATAATCTGAGAACAGCGCTCAGAGAACAAATACATGTATCCGCCATGTTGGAGTCAGCAGAAGTCAGAAATAACATTATAAATATTAACTTACCTTTGATGATCTTCATCAGAATGCACTCCCAGGAATCCCAGGTCCACAATATATGTTTGATTTGTTCGATAATGTCCATCATTTATGTCCAAATAGCTACTTTTGTTAGCGCGTTTGGTAAACAAATCAAAACTCAAGAAGCGCCTTCACTAGTTGCAGACGAAATGTCAAAAAGTTCCGTTACAGAACGTAGAAACTTGTCAAACAATGGTTGGAATCAATCTTTAGGATGTTTTTAACATAAATCTTTAATAATATTCCAACCGGAGAATTCCTTTGTCTTCAGAAAAGCAAAGGAACAGGAGATACCTCTCATGTGAAATGCGCGTGACCATGGCGTCTAAAGACGATTGACATCTAGTGGAAGCCTTAGGAAGTGCAAGATGACCAATATCCCACTGTAAATTCAACAGGGGCTGAGTTGAAAATCAACCAACCTCAGATTTCCCACTTCCTGGTTTGATTTTCTCTCTCTTTGCCTGCCATATGAGTTCTGTAATACTCACAGACATCATTCAAACAGTTTAGAAACTTCAGAGTGTTTCCTATCAAAATATACTAATAATATGCATATATTAGCAACTGGGACTGCGGAGCAGGCAGTTTACTCTGGGCACGTCTGGGCACCTTATTCATCCAAGCCACTCAATACTGCCCCAAAGGCCATAAGAAATTTTAAGAGCATTGAGCCAGTAACCGAAAGGTTGCTTGTTTGATTCCCGAATTGGTGAGAAATCTGTCAATGTGCCCTTCAGCAAGGCACTTAACCCTAATTGCTCCTGTAAGTCGCTCTGGTTGCATCACTACTTGGTATGGCAATTGCTCGACCTCTGACCGCAAGGAACTACAGAGGGTAGTGCGTACGGCCCAGCACATCACTGGGTCTAAGCTGCCTGCCATCCAGGACCTCTACACCAGGCAGTGTCAGAGGAAGGCCCTAAAAATTGTCAAAGACCCCAGCCACCCCAGTTATAGATTGTTCTCTCTACTACCGCATGGCAAGCGGTACCGGAGTGCCAAGTCTAGGACAAAAAGGCTTCTCAACAGTTTTTTACCCCCAAGCCATAAGACTCCTGAACAGGTAATCAAATGGCTACCCGGACTATTTGCATTGTGTGCCCCCCCAACCCCTCTTTTTACACTGCTGCTACTCTC
Organism: Oncorhynchus clarkii lewisi; assembly: GCF_045791955.1. NCBI lineage: Eukaryota > Metazoa > Chordata > Actinopteri > Salmoniformes > Salmonidae > Oncorhynchus > Oncorhynchus clarkii. The sequence continues at coordinate 35,935,196 of NC_092151.1, read as the reverse complement.
TGTTTATTATATATGCATAGTTACTTTAACTATACATTCATGTACATACAACCTCAATTGGGCTGACCAACCAGTGTTCCTGCACATTGGCTAACCGGGCTATCTGCACTGTGTCCCACCACCCACCACCCGCCAATCCCTCTTTTACGCTACTGCTACTCTCTGTTCATCATATATGCATAGTCACTTTAACCGTATCTACATGTACATACTACCTCAATCAGCCTGACTAACCGGTGTCTGTATGTAGTCTCGCTACTTTTATAGCCTCGCTACTGTATATAGCCTGTCTTTTTACTGTGATTTTATTTCTTTACCTACCTATTGTTCACTTAATACCTTTTTGCACTATTGGTTAGAGCCTGTAAGTAAGCATTTCACTGTAAGGTCTACATCTGTTATATTCGACGCACGTGACAAATAAACTTTGATTTGATTTGAGTGCCTGCTAAATGACTCAAATGTAGTGTGCTACCCTTAACAAACTTTACTCCTTCCTTTCTTTTCTCTCTCACTGTCTGTCTGTCTGTCTGTCTGTCTGTCTGTCTGTCTGTCTGTCTGTCTGTCTGTCTGTCTGTCTGTCTGTCTGTCGGCCTGTCTGTCTGTCTGTCTGTCGGCCTGTCTGTCTGTCTGTCTGTCTGTCTGTCTGTCGGCCTGTCTGTCTGTCGGCCTGTCTGTCTGTCGGCCTGTCTGTCTGTCGGCCTGTCTGTCTGTCGGCCTGTCTGTCTGTCTGTCTGTCTCTCACAGATCATTTTGAACCTTACCTCCATGGACCTCTACAGGACTCACTTGTATTGGTATGACCATGTGGAGGAGGGAAATTAGTTCTGGAGAAATAGGTCTTTACATGGATGAAGATTTAGAGTGGAACCCATCCACAGGGAACTCTTCAGAGAGGCCTGCTGTCTACATCTGCCAATACAGTTTTTCTCAGTCGCTTTGGTGCATTTTTCACATCATCCCTAACATATGCAAAATAATAAGTGCATTTCTCAGAACAATTTGTACAAACTGCAATATACAATATATATATTTCTAAAGCTAGTCAGTCACTAAAAATCCTTAGTACATCTCTCAAAAGTAAATATTCATGCCAATGATCATGTCAGTGTCATCAGAATGATAAGTCATTGAGTCATTGTTCACAAACAATGTCGTCAAAATGTTTAGGCATGTTGTCAATGTAACTGTGTACTTTGACAGTATTACCTGATGTAAACTTAGGCTACAGTTTGGATGACAGTTACTGTATTGAAAATGCACAAGGCTGCACTTCTATGGCATATATCAATTTCAACAGTACTATTTACATATTACTGTATGTGGGGTATGGATTGAAAGAGACTGGACAACCCAAGGGGCACAAAGGAAACAAAACTAAATTAGAAAGAAACACAGGAAACCACCCCTAAGGCACAACTTTGCCCGCAGCACTGTTGTGCTGTCTCTACACATCCAGACGTTCCTGTCTGTCGGCCCACATATTCTCATCCACATCACACCGGATATTTTCCCTTCCAATGCAACGTGGAAAGAATCTTTTGGAATGCCTTATCCATCCTCTGCAGGCGTCTACTGTGATGTCCTCACATGCTGCATCCATTGCAGCCAGCAGGGTCATCTGTGTGTGTGGCTGACGATCGTACACCTCCCACCTCCATGCTGAAAATAACTCCTCAATTGGGTTAAGGAATGGTGAATAAGGTGGGAGGAATTCTATGAGCATCCTCGGGTGGGTCACAAACCATTGCCTTTTGATCGATGGAAACTCACATTATCACAAATGACCACATACTTTGGCAAATCCTCTCTAAACAGACCCCTCTCATCATCAGGGATGAGAGCCCTGTAGAGAGTCTCTAAAAAGTTGAGTAGATGCTGGGTGTTGTATGGCCCTATAAGGGGGATATGGGTTAGGACACCATGCTCCGAAACAGCAGCACACATGGTGATATTTCCTCCCCGTTGGCCTGGCAAATCCACAGTAGCTCTGTGATTGATGATATTCCGACCCCGCCTTCTGCATTTGGTCAGGTTGAAGCCAGCCTCATCCACGTATACAAAGTTGTGAGAGGGTTCACTTGATTCCAACTCCATTATACGCTATATCCCAGAACACACAGTTGAATTTGTTTTGGTAAGGAAGAGTGACATAAAATGTACATATATTGCATGTTCCTTCCACAGCAATGGAAATGTGTGCAGTTTATGCTTACTGTACTATGTATCACTATAAAATGTTGCTGTAAAGTAGTTACATAGATATATGTTTTACCTGTACATACTGGTACCGTAGCTCCTTAACTCTGTCCTCATTCCTTTGGAATGGTACACGGTACAGGTGTTTCATACTCATCTGGTTTCTATGCAGCACTCTGTCGATGGTTGAGATGATAACCGTATGGATGTTTTCAAAGACATCGTTGTCTTCTATAATGGTCGTTTGTATTTCCCTGAGTCTCATGGCATTGTTTGCTAGGACCATGGTGCAAATAGCCTCCTCCTGTTGAGGTGTGAAAAGGCGTCCTCTGCCACCGGTTTGAGGTAATCTTGCAGTCCTATGTGGGGAAAAATGCAGTGATGCATCGCACACTTTCACATAGACAAAAACTATGCGAACACACATTTTACTGTAAAACATACAGGTGGGTGCATGTAAGGTGCAGTATGTATCTGTATAGAGTATATTTCTGTATGCTGTGAAATACAAGTGGACTACTGTAATATGTAGAAAGTATACAGTATACTGCTTATATACAGTAACAGTGCACTGCACATTGGTGGACATACCTGTTCTCTCTTCTAAACGTTTGAACTATTGAGGACACGGTTGATCTCCCAATATTCAGCTGCACACTTCGACCCGCCTCAGCCATTGTAAGGCCATGATTGACAACATGGTCTACAATAGTGGCCCTTATGTCATCAGATATGCGCCTATGTCCTCTTCTGCCTCTTCCTCTGTTTTGCCTTCCACCACGCATCCTTGCTCCTCTTCTTCCTCCTCTTGGCTGTTGACCCTGTTCGTTTCCTGGTCCATCCATTATTGGAAAATTGCAACGCTGTCTTGTGGTCTGTCTATATATGCTTGCCAATTGATTCTTCATGAGATGCACCTTTGAGCAATTTAGACAACTGGTTAATTGTTGGTTGAACTAACACTTTACATTCCTTCATGAGTGAGGGTCAATTTCACCTGCACGATTCATCAATTCACGTTTTTGTACAAAAGGTCTAATAGAAATGTGTAAAACTATGCTTGACAGTTTATGACAAATAGTTCAACAATTTTGCATGTAATGGCTTATGCAAGGAACTAATGCCTAGATGTTTTGAGGGGTAAGACTATTCAACAGAGAACCATCTACTATATTTTGATCAACATGACATGAGCAATTGATAATGTGGAAAAAAGCTGACACTTGTACATTATCAAATGCAATTTGTTCAAAGGAATAAGAAATTGCTTTATTGATGTGCACAAGTGACTAGATGATTTGGAATTTGTACAAGTAGTATCAAGAATTGCACTTTTGATCTAAGAAATGCACAAAAGCGACTGAGAAAAAATGTAAGTAATTTAGAAAACATCTGTGCCTAATTTAATGTTCACCTGAGATTTTGAATTCCTAGAGCAGAACAGTTTATGAAAATGTAGAGAATTTCAATAGAATGTACAATATGTTCAGAATAATACACTGATGCATAAAGATCAGACTTCACCAGCTGTCTGTGTAACTGAGATTAACTAAGAGCTGCCCGCCTCAGTGTTGTTATTAGTCATTACCCTGGAGTTGTTGATGTTGTGTTTTTATTTGTTTATCTTTCATATCAGGACGTTACTGTGGGGACAGTCTACCTGGCCTCATTGTTTCCACGGACTGTCGGCTATGGATAGATTCCAGGAGCAGCAGAAACTGGGTGGGCAAGGGTTTCTCAGCCATGTATGTATCAGCCATTTCACCATTGACCATATTGTCTATATATTGTCTAAATGTCCTTCTTTTAGTGTCTGAAAAGCCTTAGTTTTCTGCAATATTCAAATTACGTAAGCGCTATAAACACTAACACAAAACTCATGTTTTGCCACTATATTCCCTTGATTTAAAAAAAGAGGGAAGTTGATATTGTTGTTAGAAGAATTCATGGAAGGTGTACCTCCCCTTCCTCTCTCACCAGCCATCTGTGGGGGAGAGGTGAACAGGAACAATGGCCAGATCCAGTCACCTAACTACCCGGATGACTACCGGCCCAGCAAGGAGTGTGTGTGGAAGATCACAGTAGCACAGGATTTCCATGTGGGCCTCTCCTTCCAGTCATTTGAGGTAAAGATTATGAAGCAGAAAGGGAAGTGGAATGTCATTTTCACTCAATCATGTACTTGTATGCAGTGCTTGACTTAGACTGAAATAGATGCCGGAAATTATTTTGGGTGACTGTACTGTTTATATTTAGGTGCCGGTTTATATTTAGGTACTTTTGAGCTAATATTTTAAACTCAGCAAAATAATAAATGTTCTCTCACTGTCAACTGCGTTTATTTTCAGCAAACTTAACATGTGTTAATATTTGTATAAACATAACAAGATTCAACAACTGAGACATAAACTGAACAAGTTCCACAGACATGTGACTAACAGAAATGCAATAATGTGTCCCTGAACGTTCCTCTGCACAGCCACGCACAACCTTTTCTCAGCTGGCACAATTTGATTGGCTGCTGTCCGATTCAAACTGTAATCCGTTAAATGAAGAGTTGATGCGCTGCACACTTTTTTTTAATGGCATCATTTTTAATATTTGGGCTTGGGGAAGGTATCAAGTCATAAGTCATAAGGCTAAAGGTCAAGTCAAGTCACGAGTCATTGTTGTTAAAGTCAAAGTCGAGTTGCAAGTCATCATATTTGTGACTCGAGTCTGACTCGAGTTCAAGTCATGTGACTCGAATCCACACCTCTGCCAGGACGTATACTTGAAGCATACGCGGACCAACTGGCAAGTGTCTTCACTGACATTTTTAATCTCCCCTCACCGAGTCTGTAATACCTACATGTTTCAAACAGACCACCATAGTCCCTGTGCCCAAGAAAGCGAAGGTAACCTGCCTGAATGATTACCGGGCCCCTAACATAAAAATCAGAATGATTCAGATTAAAATAATGTACTGAACAATATGTGTTATCAATGTACTAACTATAAGCTTCTGCTGCTCTATACTACAATTGTGCAGATTCTAGTTTCCACCTTCATCCTTTGCCTATATTAATATTACTGCAAACAATTTTGGTTCCAAATGTTAGCAAAAGTTGTCTGTGTCATGAGATTTTTATGATGCTTTACTATAAATAACTACACAATTGGTGACTTGTTTTTTAATACACTGCTCAAAAAAATAAAGGGAACACTTAAACAACACAATGTAACTCCAAGTCAATCACACTTCTGTGAAATCAAACTGTCCACTTAGGAAGCAACACTGATTGACAATAAATTTCACATGCTGTTGTGCAAATGGAATAGACAACAGGTGGAAATTATAGGCAATTAGCAAGACACCCTCAATAAAGGAGTGGTTCTGCAGGTGGTGACCACAGACCACTTCTCAGTTCCTATGCTTCCTGGCTGATGTTTTGGTCACTTTTGAATGCTGGCTGTGCTTTCACTCTAGTGGTAGCATGAGACGGAGTCTACAACCCACACAAGTGGCTCAGGTAGTGCAGCTCATCCAGGATTGCACATCAATGCGAGCTGTGGCAAGAAGGTTTGCTGTGTCTGTCAGCGTAGTGTCCAGAGCATGGAGGCGCTACCAGGAGACAGGCCAGTACATCAGGAGATGTGGAGGAGGCCGTAGGAGGGCAACAACCCAGCAGCAGGACCGCTACCTCCGCCTTTGTGCAAGGAGGAGCAGGAGGAGCACTGCCAGAGCCCTGCAAAATGACCTACAGCAGGCCACAAATGTGCATGTGTCTGCTCAAACGGTCAGAAACAGACTCCATGAGGGTGGTATGAGGGCCCGACGTCCACAGGTGGGGGTTGTGCTTACAGCCCAACACCGTGCAGGACGTTTGGCATTTGCCAGAGAACACCAAGATTGGCAAATTCGCCACTGGCGCCCTGTGCTCTTCACAGATGAAAGCAGGTTCACACTGAGCACATGTGACAGACGTGACAGAGTCTGGAGACGCCGTGGAGAACATTCGGCTGCCTGCAACATCCTCCAGCATGACCGGTTTGGCGGTGGGTCAGTCATGGTGTGGGGTGGCATTTCTTTGTGCTCCATGTGCTCGCCAGAGGTAGCCTGACTGCCATTAGGTACCGAGATGAGATCCTCAGACCCCTTGTGAGACCATATGCTGGTGCGGTTGGCCCTGGGTTCCTCCTAATGCAAGACAATGCTAGACCTCATGTGGCTGGAGTGTGTCAGCAGTTCCTGCAAGAGGAAGGCATTGATGCTATGGACTGGCCCGCCCATTCCCCTGACCTGAATCCAATTGAGCACATCTGGGACATCATGTCTCGCTCCATCCACCAACGCCACGTTGCACCACAGACTGTCCAGGGGTTTGCGGATGCTTTAGTCCAGGTCTGGGAGGAGATCCCTCAGGAGACCATCCGCCACCTCATCAGGAGCATGCCCAGGCGTTGTAGGGAGGTCACACAGGCACGTGGAGCCCATACACACTACTGAGCCTCATTTTGATTTGTTTTAAGGACATTACATCAACGTTGGATCAGCCTGTAGTGTGGTTTTCCACTTTAATTTTGAGTGTGACTCCAAATCCAGACCTCCATGGGTTGATACATTTGATTTCCATTGATAATTTTTGTGTGATTTTGTTGTCAGCACATTAAACTATGTAAAGAAAAAAGTATTTAATAAGAATATTTCATTCATTCAGATCTAGGATGTGTTATTTTAGTGTTCCCTTAATTTTTTTGAGCAGTGTATATGGTATGTGTATATGTATATGGTATTGGATTAAATCATTAATATATGTTTCAGATTAAATCATTTATTGCCAATTCTTATTGCCAATTCTTCTGCCCTATGCATAATTCCTAAATATGTGACTAAATAACGTACCCAAAATGTTTTTAAAAATCCTGAACTATATGGACTGCGGCATCAATGTGGTACCGACAGAGAACAAGCGTGTGTGAAACTGCAAATGCAGTGTCAAGACATTATGTGGGCATTCCTGAGTAAGTTCAACAGGAGATAAACCATGGCAGAAAATACTCTGAAACAGTATTTTGCCCATCCCCGGGCAGGCTTGGGTAGAACAGGTTAAGGCAGTTGTCCTTGTGTTTGTTCCCTGTAAACAAAACTCATATTACACTGCCCCAAGAGCCCAGTGTCGAGCCTTCTTGTAAGCAAACCCATTTATAATGTCTTTCAAGTTAAATTTTCTAGCTAACTGGTTTTCAATTGAAGGATGGCAGGCTGTTCAACCTGACTTGGCACATTGTAGATCTCCGATAGTTCTTTATAAGTTTCAGCTTACTGAAGGCACGTTCACCTCCAGCAACTGTTCCAGGCATTGTACAGAAGATTCACAGTGCAATGCACACCTCTCCAAAAATGCTCTGCAGCTGCATCTTGTGGATGTCCGTTAGGATCTCTACAGGAGAAAGACCATCTGAAAAAGTGGCACCATATATCGTCTTTAGATGTCACACTTCATTTTCAAATCCATCTGTGAGATCTTTGGAGTACTTGTTTCTCAATTTGTGGCAAGATACACACATTTTGTTTTCAGTCATTTTCCTAAATGTAAGTGATGGTGAAAACTCCTCGCATATAATTGCAATCGTGTGGAACCGCATGTCCAAATGATTGTTCATACTATCCAGAGCCACATATAACAGTGTGTTGAGAAATCCAGTGTCTGACTTCTGTTCATCTGCTATGTCATCTTCAGTCTCATCAGGGAAACGTTTTCTTTTTTTCTGGCGGCTCCTCTGTTCACTGTGAATCTGAGTAGTTCCACCCATTTCATTTGCCACCGTGGAGGCTTCTGCCAGAAGAGCGTCCCATTGATTACACAGAGCCTGTATTTCTTCCTGTAGTGCCTTAATGTGAGCTGCTTCAGTGTGCAGAGAAATATTTCCTGATGGAAGAATTAGGCTTAATTCTCAATGCACTGCAAAACCTTTACCCAGAAAGTGAGCGGAAAGATTGCCTTGAAAGACATGAAGCAGCTTTTCAGACCTTTTGCCTCAGATTTGGCTTCGTTTGTCAGGCTGCAGGTAGCAAGAAGCATGTCTAGGGCCTTGATGATAGACGGTAAATTAGTTACCACTGGTTGGACCACAGCAGTATGCTCACTCCATCGTGTGTCTGAAAGGCGTTTAAGACAGGAGCCAGTCTTTTCCTTGAGAATGGCCCATCGTTCTGGGCTAGCACTTGTAAAGACGATTCACACAGCCCAAAAAGTTCCGGGCACGACTGAGCTGCATGTAATCCCGCAAGATTAAGAGTTGAGAGAGTGGGAGGCACAAGGTGAGTATGTGGCCAGTGGATTATTTTGCAGTATGTTTGCTTGAATTCCCTTCACTTTCTCTGACATATTTGCACCATTATCATAGCCTTTACCACAGCAATCTGCTATGTCAATACCATGCCCTTCCAATATTTCACTGCCTGTCTTTCTAGCAAAATCTTTAAATTCAAGACAACGTTCAATTATTTCCCAGTCACCTGTTCCCTGAACTTTATCTTTCTGTACATATCTCACCAATAATACATTTTGCTCAGTACGAGAAATGTCTGGAGTTGCATCACATATAACTGAGTAATAGATTACATCTTCTCTTTCATAAAGTACTGCTTTCAAAACCCTTTGACCACATATTCCTGAGAACTCGTTTTGGTTCTCAGGGCTGAGGTAATGAGTCAGCCGTGCTCCTTTCTTTTTGTCCCTGACTTTCTGTAAGTGCTCACGTAATAGCAGGTCATAATTTGACAACAGTTCAAGTAAGCCTAGGCAATGTCCATTACGCACATCAAGATGGAGTGATTTCCCCTGGAATGGCAGATTCCTAGATGCTAAGTACAGTGTCACATCCACAATCCTTTCTAGAAGTGCTCAGTTTTTTTTCTGACTGGATTTGTTTCTGCCGCTGACTGTCTATACCTGTAGCTGTTGTTACGGTATGCGGCAGATCTTTCCATTTCCAGTAACAGCTCTTGTGAAACACACCCTCCTCATTCTCTGGTAGTTTGTCATACATGCCTCCGCCATTACACTGATGATATCTTATAGTCATCTTTACTATTCAGAACTGGGTGATGGTTTACTTTGCTCATGAGAAAAAAGAAACACGAATGCAATATAATGCCTTTACACTCTTACTATAAATAAGACAGTCTCTCTGCACCTTTTCTCTTCTGTTTGCTGACTTACTGTACTGTTAGTAGTTAGGGAATGGCTTGCCTTCTGAGTCTGGGGGCATGATTTTATACAGTTTTGTCTCCTCACCACACCTGTTGGCTAGTCTGCGAACACTTGCTTCTCTTTCATGGTCTTGTACTTTCTCTGGCCACAGTGCTGGATCATCTAAAACCTCATCTTCCTCACTTCGAATCTGTCCATACTCTTCCTTTCCGTTATTACTTGCTTGTTCAATCTCTTCTGTCACTCCTTCACTGGCACTGCTGCTACGCCTAAGTAGATATTCCATAAAAAAGCAGCCGTTTCCAGCTACAATAGTCATTTACAACATTAACAATGTCTACACTGCATTTCTGGTCAATTTGATGTTATATTAATGGACAAAATGTTTTGCTTTTCTTTCAAAAACAAGGACATTTCTTGGTGACCTCAAACTTTTGAATGGTAGTGTATTTACTAGGCCAGGACTGTGCAAATACTGGCCCGGGGGGCCGTATGCGGCCCGCGACCTGATTCAATATGGCCCGCGGAATCATGCTCAGATCACGTAAAGATTTTGTGATAGTAAAGTTTTGAAAAACATATTTGTTATTCAAATTAAAAGCCCAATGAATACTCGCCTATGTGTAATGATTTAACTCCTCCCGCTTGTGGGACATTTATTTTCAAGGCACGTATAAATAACTGCATGAGGACAGGCAGTGACTGGCAGGTTGATATACATGTCACAGTTACAAATAGTAGCTAGCTAGAAATTGTGCCAAAATGAGTTTTTCAAAGATTTCTAAGAAAAGGAAAGTAGACAATTGAATGTAGAGTGTTCCAGTGAGAGTGGACATCGAAATATTTATCTATTGAGGTATCAGGGAAAGCTGTGGGCTTAGTGTGCAAAGAGAGCATCGCTGTCTTGAAAGACTACAACTTGTCCCAACACTTCCAGGCGAAGCATGCAGAGAAATATAGAAATATGTCTTCTGAGCAGAGGGCAAGTACATCGAAATAGTTGCTTTCTCCGTTGAAAAAGCAGCAATGACTTTTCACAATACAATAACGACAAAATTGTGAGAGCTAGCTATGTACTGCCCCACAAAATTGCTAAACATAGCAAGCCATTCGCTGAGGGCGAATTCATTAAAGAATGTTTAATTGACACTGCAGCAATACTTTGCACCAACAAGAAAGAGCTGTTTGAAAATGTTTCCATGTCAAGACAAACAGTGACATGGTGTGTTGAGTACATTGCAGAGAATATAGAACAACAGTTGAAAGACAAGGTAAAAGATTTCACCTATTTCTCCTTGGTCCTGGATGAGAGCAATGACGCACATGACACGGTGCAGTTGTTGATATTCTTACGAGGCATAACCCCAGACTTTGAACTTACAAGAGGAGTTTGCTTCAGTGCAGTCAATGAAGAGTGCCCAAACTTGACAGGAAAAACCGTTGGCCTCTTGAAAAGGATACAAGATCAAGTAGCTGAGCTGAATCCAGATCAGAATTGTTTTTTTTCCTGCATTACATTATTCATCAGGAGGTGAAATGTAAATGTGTTCTGAAAATGAGTCATGTTGTGGATACAGTCACAAAAGTGGTAAACTTCATTAGAACAAAATCTTTAAACCTCAGGCAGTTAAACCACAGGTCATGCAGATCTCCCCTACCACACAAACGTGAGATGGCTGCGTTTGGGAAAGGTGCTTAAAAGGGTGTGGGACCTGAAGTCAGAGATTGCTGAGATTTTGCAAATGAAAGGAAAATTTGTGGATTTCCCTCAACTGCAAGGCAAAGAATGGTTGGCTGACTTTGCCTTCACCATGTACATCATGGCCTCATGAATGAACTGAATTCCAAACTACAAGGGAAGGGCCTTTTTGCACATCAGATGTACAGCCTTGTCAATGCTTTCAAGGGTAAATTACTCCTCCTGACCCGTCAAGTAGAAGCCAACAAATATCACCCACCTTCCCATACTAGTCTGTTCACTATCAGATGACCAGCGGGAGAAGTACACATCGCTGCTGTGTGCTTTGAACGGTGAGTTTTCTCGTTGTTTTGAGGATTTCAAAGTGTTGGAAAATGACATGCTGTTGGTTTCCTCTCCTTTCACCTTCAATGTGGATATCGCTCCCACTGACCTGCAACTTGTGCATATTGATGTACAGTCTGATGCAGTGATTGGAGAACTATTCAAAACAATGTCACTGACGAGGTTCTATGCATCTCTCGATTAACAACATTTCCAAAGATTAGGAGTCATGCTCAAAAGATGTTTGTACATTTTTGGGTCAACCAATGTATGTGAACAGACATTTTCAGTGATTAAATATAACAAGTCAAGGCACAGATCATCTCTTTCTGACTCTCACCTCTCAGCAATCCGACGCATAGCGACGTCAGAAACTATACCTGACTTCGCTGCTCTAGTCAATGCCCATCAGAGACTTCACTCCTCACACTGATTGAATAGTTTAAATGTAATGTTGAGCTCTCTCTCTTTCTTGTGTTTTTGTGCATACCCGTTAACAAGAGTTCTGTCCGTGGTGCTGAATGCGCAGTGTACTTTTCCCTGCTGCTACTCACTGCTACTCACGGTTTATTATCTATGCATATTAACTTTACAAATTACGTCGACTAAACTGTACCCACGCACATTGACTCCGCATTGTACCGGTACCCCCTGTATATAGTCTCGTTATTATGTCATTTTCTTGTGTTGCTTTTTTATTATTATAATTTTTGAGTTTTGTTTACTTTAGTTTATATTAGTAAATATTTTCGTAACTCTATTTATTGAACTGCATTGTTGGTTAAGGGCTTTTAAGTAAGCATTTCGCAATAATGTGTACACATGGTGTATTCGACGCATGTGACAAATACAATTTGATTTGAAATAATCATATTTATAACCGACATAGCAGAGTAGATGTGAATTTGTAGGACAGTTGAGCATCCTGTGTCAACATTCTCCAATGTGCCTTGCCTGTCTCTACCACAGATTGAGAGGCATGACCGCTGTGCCTATGACTACCTGGAGGTGAGAAACGGGAAGTCAGAGAGCATTCCACTGCTGGGCTGCTTCTGTGACTAAGACAAACCAGATGACATCAAGACCAGCTCCAACCAGCTCTGGATGAAGTTTGTGTCTGATGGGTCAGTGAACAAGGCTGGATTTGCAGCAAACTACTTCAAAGATCGGAGATCAAGAATAGTGTCCATCTGTGACTAGTGTTAGTGATGATGATGAGATGCCACAGGATTGGGTGATTTTGCACCAAAATCCTTTACAACATTTACTACCGGTGAAGGATTTGTCATAATATATTAGTTCACATGAACATCTGTGGAACCTTCTTCTAACATGGCTGACTTATGGAATAAAAGAGTTACGTCTTCCTCCGCATATCAGTTCATTTTATATACTTAGTATTTGTGGGCTTTAGATGGAAGGCAGGATGTCCACCTGTGTGTACACAATAAAAGTTTCAATCATTTTACTTTGGCCATTTGCATTATGATGTTGTGGTTAGTGTACGCTGATTCAATGGGAGGGAAGTCTGAGGGTTTCTTAGAAATGTTAACTCCATTTTCTCTTTTTCCTTCATGGGATTTCACAACGGCCTTTCTGGATGAAAGAGATGGAGTATATTATGAACTCTTTATTTCTGTCGACTGGAAATACTATGTGAGGGAAGTGAAAGTATTAATACAATGTGCAGCAGAAGTGACGGCTTCCTCTGGTTCCTTTCTTCTTAATGGTATATCCTGACAGCTTCTGTGGGTGGTAGAGGGCTCTGTGAGCAGCGTTGTGTGAATACCCTGGGCAGCTACCGATGCGCCTCTGGCCATGGCTTTGAGCTCGCCTCAGACAGGCACAGCTGTGAGGGTGAGTGCAAGGGGTGCTTACTTATCCATCTCCTAAAAACACCACCAACGTAGTATGAATCACACAACTTCACCATCACTGGACAGTCTCAAGGTGTTAAACAACTCAAGCCACAGTCGAACATCACCAAATAACCATCTGAGCAATTGTCCTAATGAAATAATGAGCTTCTCAGGAGATAAATATCCCAATTGTGACATCATTGTAGTTACAAAACACTAATCAGTCCCTGTCTTCTAACTAAATGTTGATATTCTTTATCACTTGGACATCAATTAGACACAAACTTATTCATGAACTCAGTGTCTGCCACCTCAACAATCCTCCTTTATCCGAGGAAACAGTGTGGTTTTAGAACAGTCATAGCACTTCATCACAGTTGTATTATCAACGATGCACTAAATGGATTTTGAAAAAGCTAGGATACATGCAAAGAGCCTTTTCACATATTCCAGAGCAACAAGACCTGATTCAAAGTCAGTTATGAAAATGATTCCATCAAGCTTTGATTGGCATCTGAGGATACATTCGTTTTTATTTTTTTAAACTTTATTTTGCATCAAGAGGACATGATTGCACTTTGCGTAGTATACAGTTTCCATTGCTAGCGCTAAAGTTATTTTTCTTTCCTAATGTCACTCGAAATATGGCATTCAAAATTACTCTACTTAACGATAATGGATGCTTATTTCATTTTGTAAAGCTGTAGTCTACACCCTAGTGCATATTGAATAACTGAACAACATACAGTTCCAGTCAAAAGTTTTAGAACACCTACTCATTCAAGGGTTTTTCTTTATTGTTGCTATTTTCTACATTGTAGAATAATAGTGAAGACATCAAAACTATGAAATAACACATTTGTAATCAAGTAACCAAAAAAAGTGTTAAACAAATCAATACAATACATACATTTTATATTTGAGATTCTTCAAAGTAGCTACCCTTTGCCTTGATGACAGCTTTGCACACTCTTGGCATTCTCTCAACCGGCTTCATGATGTAGTCACCTGGAATCCTTTCTTCTTAATGGTATATCCTGACAGCTTCTGTGGGTGGTAGAGGGCTCTGTGAGCAGCGTTGTGTGAATACCCTGGGCAGCTACCGATGCGCCTCTGGCCATGGCTTTGAGCTCGCCTCAGACAGGCACAGCTGTGAGGGTGAGTGCAAGGGGTGCTTACTTATCCATCTCCTAAAAACACCACCAACGTAGTATGAATCACACAACTTCACCATCACTGGACAGTCTCAAGGTGTTAAACAACTCAAGCCACAGTCGAACATCACCAAATAACCATCTGAGCAATTGTCCTAATGAAATAATGAGCTTCTCAGGAGATAAATATCCCAATTGTGACATCATTGTAGTTACAAAACACTAATCAGTCCCTGTCTTCTAACTAAATGTTGATATTCTTTATCACTTGGACATCAATTAGACACAAACTTATTCATGAACTCAGTGTCTGCCACCTCAACAATCCTCCTTTATCCGAGGAAACAGTGTGGTTTTAGAACAGTCATAGCACTTCATCACAGTTGTATTATCAACGATGCACTAAATGGATTTTGAAAAAGCTAGGATACATGCAAAGAGCCTTTTCACATATTCCAGAGCAACAAGACCTGATTCAAAGTCAGTTATGAAAATGATTCCATCAAGCTTTGATTGGCATCTGAGGATACATTCGTTTTTATTTTTTTAAACTTTATTTTGCATCAAGAGGACATGATTGCACTTTGCGTAGTATACAGTTTCCATTGCTAGCGCTAAAGTTATTTTTCTTTCCTAATGTCACTCGAAATATGGCATTCAAAATTACTCTACTTAACGATAATGGATGCTTATTTCATTTTGTAAAGCTGTAGTCTACACCCTAGTGCATATTGAATAACTGAACAACATACAGTTCCAGTCAAAAGTTTTAGAACACCTACTCATTCAAGGGTTTTTCTTTATTGTTGCTATTTTCTACATTGTAGAATAATAGTGAAGACATCAAAACTATGAAATAACACATTTGTAATCAAGTAACCAAAAAAAGTGTTAAACAAATCAATACAATACATACATTTTATATTTGAGATTCTTCAAAGTAGCTACCCTTTGCCTTGATGACAGCTTTGCACACTCTTGGCATTCTCTCAACCGGCTTCATGATGTAGTCACCTGGAATGCATTTCCATTAACAGGTGTGCCTTGTTATAAGTAAATTTGTGGAATTTCTTTCCTTCTGAAATGTGTTTGAGCCAATCAGTTGTGTTGTGTCAAGGTAGAGGTGGTATACAGAAGATAGCCCTATTTGGTAAAAGACCAAGTCCATATTATGGCAAGAACAGCTCAAATAAGTAAAGAGAAATGACAGTCCATCATTACTTTTAAGACATGAAGGTCAGTCACTACTAAAGGACACCAATAATAAGAAGACTTGTCTGGGCCAAGAAACACGAGCAATGGACATTAGACCGGTGGAAATTTGTCCTTTGGTTTGACGTGTCCAAATTTGAGATTTTTGGTTCCAACCACCTTGTCTTTGTGAGACGCAGAGTAGGTGAACGGATTATCTCCACATGTCTGGTTCCCACCATGAAGTATGGAGGAGGAGGAGGAGGTGTGATGGTGTGGGTGTGCTTTGCTGGTGACACTGTCTGTCTAACCAGAATGGCTACCACAGCATTCTTCAGAGATACGCCATCCTATCTGGTTTGCGCTTAGTGGGACTATCATTTGTTTTTCAACGGGACAATGACCCAACACACCTCTCGGTTGTGTAAGGGCTATTTTACCAACAAGGAGTGTGATGGAGTGCTGCATCAGATGACCTGGCATCCACAATCACCCGGCCTCAACCCAATTGAGAAGGTTTGGGATGAGTTGGACCGCAGAGTGAAGGAAAAGCAGCCAACAAGTGCTTAGCATATGTGAGAACTCCTTCAAGACTGTTGGAAAAGCATTCCAGGTGAAGCTGGTTGAGAGAATGTCTAGAGCGTGCAAAGTTGTTATCAAGGCAAAGGGTGGCTACTTTGAAGAATCAAAAATCAAAAATTTGTTTAACACTATTTTGCTTACTACCTGATTCCATGTATTATTTCATAGTTTTGATGTCTTCACTATGTCTTCACTATTATTCTACAACGTAGAAGAAAAAAAACAAGAAAAAAAAATAATTAACTTGAATTAATAAGTACCACTTTGACTGGTACTGTAGGTGGGACCTGACGTTCTCATTAACTTCACTTACTGTAGCAGTTTGCAACCTAGTGAGCTCTCTCAGAGTAGTAAAGAATATCAACATTTAGTCAGAAGACAATGATTGATGACAGCTTTTTAAATACAATGGTCTCAATATTGGGATACTTATTTCCTGAGAAGCTCATTATTCAATTAAAAACCTTGAGACTGTCCTGTGAGTGGGATGGTGAAGTTGTGATTCATACTACATTGATGGTGTTTTAGGAGAACCAGGGTCAGAGACACATTGGTAGCTGTCCAGCGCTGCTCACAACGCCCAATATCAGGCTTGATATTGAAAGGCCGTATCACCCAGAAAGGCCGTATCCATCCATCCAGGAATTACATAAAGCCCTTGACATCCTACTTTACATGGCTCATGAAATCAAAGAGCTGGGGATATAATCTGTCCTCTTGGATTACTGAGCTGTTCGGCGATGTTTCTTTTCCAGCCGGCTGTGATCATGTGGTAAGCAGTGTGTCAGGCCTCTCCTCCAGCCCCAACTGGCCTGAAAAGTACCCCAGCAAGAAGGCCTGTACCTGGGCCCTCTCTACCACCCAAGGCCACATCATCAAACTTCTATGTTTACTGCTAGTATCATGACAAGATTGGCATTGTTTTAATAGCACCTGTTATGTCATGCTTGTCATTTACATTGTAACAGTACATAGACATGATCAGAATACGGTTCATGTAGATTCTTACCACCTACCTCGCTGAATCTTCATACAATTTTCAGGTTTTCAAAGAGATCGACATGGAGGCTCATTCGGAGTGTGCCTACAACCACCTGGCGATCTACAATGGGCGTGACGGTTGGGCCCCCAGTCTAGGATGCTTCTGTGGCACCAAGAAACCCTCGCCAGTCATCTCCAAAGGCAACAAGATGTTCCTGAGCTTCTTCTCTGACAACTTAGTCCAGTAGAGAGGCTTTGAGACAGTGCAGGTGGGTGACACGTACACTGGCATTTGGATTTTGTGACACCAGAAAGGAAAGGACTGAAATGGATCCTTCTTACTTGTGCACGGGGAGATTTGCGAACTTCTATCATGTTTTTTTTGATTTCAGAGAAATTTGAATAATCAACTAATATTGATTGTATAATCAATTATTCAACCTTTTTCATTTAGGGCTGGTCAATCCACTGCCATAGCCTATTTAAAATATTGATAATAATAATAAATAATCCATTAATCTCAGCTGGCCAGTTAAGAGGTATTCATTGATCTTAGCAAGGCCTTTGATCCATATGGCTCATTTTGTCTCTCAAATCAATCAAAAAGGCGTTATCCCAAAGACAACTCCAATTACAGGTGGTTGAAAAGGATGGGCCACAAGGATTTGATCCTGGGACCATTGTTAACCTCCTTCATCATTAATGATCGGCTTTGTGTCCACTGATGCAAATTTCTTCTTGTATGCTGATGGCAATATTTCTGTTTTTTGTTTTGTTTGTATTATATTATCACTAAAGTACAGTACATTATGTTAGTAATGCATGAACAACATATGTGGTTTTGTCAGGACCCCTGAATAATGAGAGGATTCATCTCAAGGAATTAATCCTGCATAAATTGAGGGTTATAATGGCCATGTTGCCATCTGGTTCTGTGATTAGTGGTCTCTTTCAACTCACGCGTATAAAGTTACACAATACCACAGGGAATGCAGTGGAATTTTTTGGGGGAAAATAACTGGCTCTCAGAGAATTGTGTGTTGCTAAATTGCACATTCCATATCTGAATGAGTTCCTTCTCTAAGCCTCGGTCTCTCATTTTGTGGCTGTGCGTTCTCAGAGTGTGGAGGAAGCATTAAAGCTGAGGTCAAGACCAAAGATCTTTACTCCCACGCCCAGTTTGGGGATAACAACTACCCAAGGGTGTCTGACTGCCAATGGGTGGTCTCTGCTGAGAAGGGCTACAGAGTAGAGCTCATATTCCAAACCTTTGAGATTGAGGAAAAAGCAGACTGCGGCTACGACTACGTGGAGCTATTTGACGGTGCTGATATCAAGGCCCCAAGGCTTGGCTGTTACTGTGGATCTGGGGTAAGGACGAACAAAGGTTTCAGTACACCTACTAGACTGTAACAGCTACTGTACATATGTTTACTGTATGTAGCGTTTCACAAAATGCCAGGGGTGTTTGATACTTTTAAAATGTAGAAGTGTAAGATTATTTCTCTCTCTCCTCTCTCACTCTGACTCTCTCTCCTCTCCCTCTCTGACTCTCTCTCTCTCCTCTCTCTCTCTGACTCTCTCTGACTCTCTTTCTCCTCTCTCTCTCTCTGACTCTCTTTCTCCTCTCTCTCTGACTCTCTTTCTTCTCTCTCTCTCTGACTCTCTCTCCTCTCTCTCTCTCTCTGACTCTCTCTGACTCTCTCTTTCTCGCTCACTTTCTTTCATCCCCCTGAGGAGCTCTTACTCTGTTGGGGATGCCATCGTTATATAGTTCTGATGTCACCAGCAATAAGAAGGGATTCCAGGTACGGTACACCAGCGCAAGGTTCAAAGACCCTTTGCACATGAACCCCTCTTCCCCAGACTTAAGAGGAGAATGTGCACCCCGATGCTTTGATACTCCCAGTTCCCTACGAGCAGAAGGGGCTTGGATAGCTGTCCCCCCACACTCCACCCGCCACCCACCGCCCAAAGCTTTACCCTCCAATCACAACTGTAAGGAGTGAAGTCATGCAGCAATAGACAGTGTTTTCAAGTTTGTATCATTTAGATTAGGGAGGGTGGATGACAGGGTGGATATGTGGGGGAGACTTTAATTTAATTCCCCCCAAAGATTTTCATTTTCTCAACTAAAAAGATCCCACAGGCCTGTAAGGAACAGTGGGGTGGTGGTATTACTGTACAGGATACACAATGGTCAGTGTACATATCTGACTCAGTTGGTAGAGCATGGCAATGTTAAACACCAGGGTTGTGGGTTCGACTCCCACAGGGGACCAGTATCGGTAAAAAAAAATGGATCCGCTCAATACTGTAAGTCTCTCTGGATAAGAGTGTCTGCTGAATGACTAAAATGTAACATGTTATAGGGACTAATCCCCAGTTCCCCGGCCACCTCCTAACTTGAAGCTCAGCTGAGCGTGATCTTCTTGGGAAGCTAACCTTGCCTTGGTGTGGCTTTGATAAAAGGTTGATTCCTAAATATGACAATTGACTCTTGACTTAAATTCTTGGCACTGAAACTACTGTAAATCATGTCGGGTGCACGTGAATGATGAGGAAAGACAGAGAGAACCAGGGAAATGTGTTTTGAGCACACATTTGTAATTTGTATGGTCCTCCACTGCAGAACAGGGATGAACAAACATTTGTTGTTCTTTTCAAGGGCTAAGTTAATAAACATAGTGTAAGGTGGTGGTCTGTTCTTTTCCATTTGTTTCGATGATTTGGCCCAAATATATACAGTGCCTTGCGAAAGTATTCGGCCCCCTTGAACTTTGCGACCTTTTGCCACATTTCAGGCTTCAAACATAAAGATATAAAAATGTATTTTTTTGTGAAGAATCAACAACAAGTGGGACACAATCATGAAGTGGAACGACATTTATTGGATATTTCAAACTTTTTTAACAAATCAAAAACTGAAAAATTGGGCGTGCAAAATTATTCAGCCCCCTTAAGTTAATACTTTGTAGCGCCACCTTTTGCTGCGATTACAGCTGTAAGTCGCTTGGGGTATGTCTCTATCAGTTTTGCACATCGAGAGACTGAAATTTTTTCCCATTCCTCCTTGCAAAACAGCTCGAGCTCAGTGAGGTTGGATGGAGAGCATTTGTGAACAGCAGTTTTCAGTTCTTTCCACAGATTCTCGATTGGATTCAGGTCTGGACTTGGCCATTCTAACACCTGGATATGTTTATTTTTGAACCATTCCATTGTAGATTTTGCTTTATGTTTTGGATCATTGTCTTGTTGGAAGACAAATCTCCGTCCCAGTCTCAGGTCTTTTGCAGACTCCATCAGGTTTTCTTCCAGAATGGTCCTGTATTTGGCTCCATCCATCTTCCCATCAATTTTAACCATCTTCCCTGTCCCTGCTGAAGAAAAGCAGGCCCAAACCATGATGCTGCCACCACCATGTTTGACAGTGGGGATGGTGTGTTCAGCTGTGTTGCTTTTATGCCAAACATAACGTTTTGCATTGTTGCCAAAAAGTTCAATTTTGGTTTCATCTGACCAGAGCACCTTCTTCCACATGTTTGGTGTGTCTTCCAGGGTCCTTGTGGCAAACTTTAAACAACACTTTTTCTGGATATCTTTAAGAAATGGCTTTCTTCTTGCCACTCTTCCATAAAGGCCAGATTTGTGCAATATACGACTGATTGTTGTCCTATGGACAGAGTCTCCCACCTCAGCTGTAGATCTCTGCAGTTCATCCAGAGTGATTATGGGCCTCTTGGCTGCATCTCTGATCAGTCTTCTCCTTGTATGAGCTGAAAGTTTAGAGGGACGGCCAGGTCTTGGTAGATTTGCAGTGGTCTGATACTCCTTCCATTTCAATATTATCGCTTGCACAGTGCTCCTTGGGATGTTTAAAGCTTGGGAAATCTTTTTGTATGCAAATCCGGCTTTAAACTTCTTCACAACAGTATCTCAAATCAAATCAAATCAAATCAAATTTTATTTGTCACATACACATGGTTAGCAGATGTTAATGCGAGTGTAGCGAAATGCTTGTGCTTCTAGTTCCGACAATGCAGTAATAACAAGTAATCTAACTAACAATTCCAAACTACTGTCTTGTACACAGTGTAAGGGGATAAAGAATATGTACATAAGGATATATGAATGAGTGATGGTACAGAGCAGCATAGGCAAGATACAGTAGATGGTATCGGGTACAGTATGTACAAATGAGATGAGTATGTAAACAAAGTGGCATAGTATAGTATAAAGTGGCTAGTGATACATGTATTACATAAGGATACCGTCGATGATATAGAGTACAGTATATACGTATGCGTATGAGATGAATAATGTAGGGTAAGTAACATTTATATAAGGTAGCATTGTTTAAAGTGGCTAGTGATATATTTACATCATTTCCCATCAATTCCCATTATTAAAGTGGCTGGAGTTGAGTCAGTGTCAGTGTGTTGGCAGCAGCCACTCAGTGTTAGTGGTGGCTGTTTAACAGTCTGATGGCCTTGAGATAGAAGCTGTTTTTCAGTCTCTCGGTCCCAGCTTTGATGCACCTGTACTGACCTCGCCTTCTGGATGATAGCGGGGTGAACAGGCAGTGGCTCGGGTGGTTGATGTCCTTGATGATCTTTATGGCCTTCCTGTGACATCGGGTGGTGTAGGTGTCCTGGAGGGCAGGTAGTTTGCCCCCGGTGATGCGTTGTGCAGACCTCACTACCCTCTGGAGAGCCTTACGGTTGAGGGCGGTGCAGTTGCCATACCAGGCGGTGATACAGCCCGCCAGGATGCTCTCGATTGTGCATCTGTAGAAGTTTGTGAGTGCTTTTGGTGACAAGCCGAATTTCTTCAGCCTCCTGAGGTTGAAGAGGCGCTGCTGCGCCTTCTTCACGATGCTGTCTGTGTGAGTGGACCAATTCAGTTTGTCTGTGATGTGTATGCCGAGGAACTTAAAACTTGCTACCCTCTCCACTACTGTTCCATCGATGTGGATAGGGGGGTGTTCCCTCTGCTGTTTCCTGAAGTCCACAATCATCTCCTTAGTTTTGTTGACGTTGAGTGTGAGGTTGTTTTCCTGACACCACACTCCGAGGGCCCTCACCTCCTCCCTGTAGGCCGTCTCATCGTTGTTGGTAATCAAGCCTACCACTGTTGTGTCGTCCGCAAACTTGATGATTGAGTTGGAGGCGTGCGTGGCCACGCAGTCGTGGGTGAACAGGGAGTACAGGAGAGGGCTCAGAACGCAACCTTGTGGGGCCCCAGTGTTGAGGATCAGCGGGGAGGAGATGTTGTTGCCTACCCTCACCACCTGGGGGCGGCCCGTCAGGAAGTCCAGTACCCAGTTGCACAGGGCGGGGTCGAGACCCAGGGTCTCGAGCTTGATGACGAGCTTGGAGGGTACTATGGTGTTGAATGCCGAGCTGTAGTCGATGAACAGCATTCTCACATAGGTATTCCTCTTGTCCAGATGGGTTAGGGCAGTGTGCAGTGTGGTTGAGATTGCATCGTCTGTGGACCTATTTGGGCGGTAAGCAAATTGGAGTGGGTCTAGGGTGTCAGGTAGGGTGGAGGTGATATGGTCCTTGACTAGTCTCTCAAAGCACTTCATGATGACGGATGTGAGTGCTACGGGGCGGTAGTCATTTAGCTCAGTTACCTTAGCTTTCTTGGGAACAGGAACAATGGTGGCCCTCTTGAAGCATGTGGGAACAGCAGACTGGTATAGGGATTGATTGAATATGTCCGTAAACACACCGGCCAGCTGGTCTGCGCATGCTCTGAGGGCGCGGCTGGGGATGCCATCTGGGCCTGCAGCCTTGCGAGGGTTAACACGTTTAAATGTCTTACTCACCTCGGCTGCAGTGAAGGAGAGACCGCATGTTTTCGTTGCAGGCCGTGTCAGTGGCACTGTATTGTCCTCAAAGCGGGCAAAAAAGTTATTTAGTCTGCCTGGGAGCAAGACATCCTGGTCCGTGACTGGGCTGGGTTTCTTCCTGTAGTCCGTGATTGACTGTAGACCCTGCCACATGCCTCTTGTGTCTGAGCCGTTGAATTGAGATTCTACTTTGTCTCTGTACTGGCGCTTAGCTTGTTTGATAGCCTTGCGGAGGGAATAGCTGCACTGTTTGTATTCGGTCATGTTACCAGACACCTTGCCCTGATTAAAAGCAGTGGTTCGCGCTTTCAGTTTCACACGAATGCTGCCATCAATCCACGGTTTCTGGTTAGGGAATGTTTTAATCGTTGCTATGGGAACGACATCTTCAACGCACGTTCTAATGAACTCGCACACCGAATCAGCGTATTCGTCAATGTTGTTATCTGACGCAATACGAAACATCTCCCAGTCCACGTGATGGAAGCAGTCTTGGAGTGTGGAGTCAGCTTGGTCGGACCAGCGTTGGACAGACCTCAGCGTGGGAGCCTCTTGTTTTAGTTTCTGTCTGTAGGCAGGGATCAACAAAATGGAGTCGTGGTCAGCTTTTCCGAAAGGGGGGCGGGGCAGGGCCTTATATGCGTCGCGGAAGTTAGAGTAACAATGGTCCAAGGTCTTTCCTCCCCTGGTCCCCTGGTATCTCGGACCTGCCTGGTGTGTTCCTTGTTCTTCATGATGCTCTCTGCGCTTTTAACGGACCTCTGAGACTATCACAGTGCAGGTGCATTTATACGGAGACTTGATTACACACAGGTGGATTGTATTTATCATCATTAGTCATTTAGGTCAACATTGGATCATTCAGAGATCCTCACTGAAATTCTGGAGAGAGTTTGCTGCACTGAAAGTAAAGGGGCTGAATAATTTTGCACGCCCAATTTTTCAGTTTTTGATTTGTTAAAAAAGTTTGAAATATCCAATAAATGTCGTTCCACTTCATGATTGTGTCCCACTTGTTGTTGATTCTTCACAAACAAATACAGTTTTATATCTTTATGTTTGAAGCCTGAAATGTGGCAAAAGGTCGCAAAGTTCAAGGGGGCCGAATACTTTCGCAAGGCACTGTACTTCACAGAAGGACCAACATATTCATAAGTCCCATTCTGTCCCATAACTGTTCCTAATGTTTGTTTCACTGTTCAGTTTTTAACCCAGTGTTCTTCTCTTTCTCTCTCTCTCTCTCTCTCTCTCTCTCTCTCTCTCCCTGTCCCACGCTCTATCTTTATTAATCCATTAAATCCATGAAACAATTACTGATTTATGTTTTTGTGTCAGTCTGCATGTTGGAATGACAATACTTTCCTTAAAGTGCTACTAATGGTATACAACATTTCCATGTGCTTGTTTGAACTGCTCGCTCTCTCTCTCTCTCTCTCGCTCCACTGATAATAGCTTAGGCCTATGCCATTACGTTGAGTGCAGTTACCTTCCGAAAATAACTTTTGAATAATACTGTTTTTTTTTATTAGGTAAAGGCAAAGGGAATGGGAGGGAAGAAAAAGCGTATGAAATGTACTCTTGTGGAGATTGTACAGAGGATCTCAAAGGATCTTAAATTTTACTCCAATAACTTTGACCATTACTCAGCTCAGTAAGAAAAGGACACAATCACACAGAAAACTATTCAAATGACATCTTAATGAGTTTTTTCTTTCCTGTGCTCTGATATTCACAAACAGAAGTGTGTTCATGCTTGTTGCTGTTTTTTGCTGTTCATATCAACAAATGGTTATATTTTAACACTGAGACACAAAACAAGTTAGTGTTTATTTTGAACAATATCTTGCAGTGTACTGACGATATCCAACATTTACATGAAAAGTATAATCATGCATTGAAAATTACTTGTCCAAATAATTGGCGCACCTTTGTCTCAAAATACTGAACGTACATTGTAGACAATAAGGCAATTTTGTATTCATCATTCAGTTAACACCAGGCCCGTACAAATTAACGCTGTAATATTGCAAAAGGTTATTGTGGATTAATAATAATGTTGACAAAAACTTTAAACAAACCTTGATGCTGAAGTTCACTGACCCCCATCAAGATGACTTCAGTAAGATATTGAGACATTTCTGAAGTTGAACAGTTGGCCTACTTACTCGTTAACATCTCAAAACAATATGGTAGTATTTTGTGTCCGTTTTTTTATGTTGCATATTATCTGACGGTTATACTCTGAGTGAGGTTTAGCACCAGTATAAGGCTCGCCTCAGGCTTTGCGATGTGTAGATGCGTGCCGCGGCTGTCAGATTTTGGGAAGGAAAACTTTGAGGGGCTCGTTCTCATGCACTTTATCCAGGAATCCCAGATTGAAGTAGGGGTACAACGTCTCTGTGAAGGTTTCACGGAAGGTATAGAGATGAGTCATGCTCTCTGCATTGTAGAAAGACACCAGACCCCTCTTATAATCCAGATACACCCCTATCCTAGCCAGAGGCTCCTCAAGTGACAGGACAGTAGGGGGCGATGTACAGGCCATGTACTGTATTCCATAGGATAAGGACAGGGTCCAGAAGCCATTGGCTGGCAGGGCTTTGATGACCCCCTTCCTGGATACAGACTCTCTTGCTACCCCCACGGTCCACACAGTGCTGCTGTAGACCTCTATCTCCCAGTAGTGGCGGCCATGGGTGAAGCCCTGACTGCCCAGTAGAGACAGGGCAGCGTTGAAGCGGTGAGGGTTGTCCTGGACAGAGTGGTTGAAGGTCTGGTAGCGGACACAGGTGAGGGATGAGGTCAGGCTGAGCCACGGGTTGGCCGTGCTTGAGTTTAAGGTGATGGCAGCTGGAACTGAGAGCAAGGAAACCAAGTATAATATTCCATAATACAGATAAAAGTGGTACAGCAGTGTCATTCTCAATGAAACAGTTTAACCTTCTGTCTAAAATAAGTAAACAACAATTAAATGGTAAATTCTGTGTAGTAAAGTAGTGAATTCTGTGAAAATCACCAGTGTTGTGTTGGAGACCAGCTAAAGCGAGACCGATTCAAGCACAAGATCGGAGCAAATCGAGTCCGAGTCAAGACCAAGACCAGAGGGGGGAGGGTGAGACCGAGTCAAGACCGAGACCGGGAGGGGGAGAAGGGGTCCGAGACGGAGTCAAGACCGAGACTAGCAAAATGCGAGTCCAATTAAAGACCATGATTGTAATTTTGTCATATCACCACAACAATAAGAGTTGAAAATGTCCAGTATTTCTGTGTTCATATTACAGGACAACATATGGATTCTTTAGATATTCAGGATAGTAAATAATGCATGCTGAGGGAAAATAGAGCCACTCCACCAATGATTACTAACCCAAACACAGTGGGGAACAATTGGCCTTCTACGCCTTCAGAGAAGGTTTAAGGATTTATAAAATAATGATTATAATAATAATAATAATGATATTATTATTTTCAAAGACAGTTCTGATTTAATCTCTTCAGTTTTTGTAAAGGAAAGAGTTAACACTGAAGAGACTTCCAGATGTTTTTGCTCGTCTCTGGGGAGATAAATCTAGATAGCTAAGTCAGCCGTTGGCTAGGACATCAGAAGCTAGATAAAGGCATCTGCCATTTAACTGTATTAGGGCAACATTTTGGAGTGACAGTGGAATAAACCAATCACTATTTTTATTTTATTTTTTAATTTTAAAAAAAAATATTTTTTTTACCCCTTTTTCTCCCCAATTTCGTGGTATCCAATTGTTGGAGTAGCTACTATCTTGTCTCATTGCTACAACTCCCGTACGGGCTCGGGAGAGACGAAGGTTGAAAGTCATGCGTCCTCCAATACACAACCCAACCAGCCACACTGCTTCTTAACAGCGCGCATCCAACATGGAAGCCAGCCGCACCAATGTGTCGGCAACCTTGGTTAGCGCGCACTGCGCCCGGCCCGCCACGGGAGTCATTAAAGTCCAACAGGTCACTGCGCAACAGCGAGCAGTGGTTTCCCCACAGTCTAGCTGACTAGGTTTTGCTGTCGGCTAGTTTGCAGCGGTTGCAGCAGGTGTTATCAAAGAGGATGTTGTTGATCATTCGTTAGCTCCTCCCTTTTCAAAAATAACTTTTAACAAGAAGTTCAGTTTTAAATGATCATCATCTTGTGAGTGGAACTGTTGTTAGCCACCTCTTTGAAAATCATTTATGTGTGTGAAACATTGTTGTACTTAAAGTGGAACAGACAGCATTTTAGAAACATGAAATCTTATTAAAATCTGTTCATATACACCCCCAGGAAGAATTAAAAATAAACATTCTGACAAGCGACCACTTAGATATGTTCATGTTTTCATCAATTCTTAGAATGTTTGGGAAAATATAGAGCGGGAAAGTATACGTGCGTTTGGGTAATTTGGGTTCCCGAGTGGCACAGTGGTCTAAGACAATCCAGGCTGCATCACATCTGGCTGTGATTGGGAGTCCCATAGGGACGGCACACAATTGGCCCAGCGTCGTCCGGGTTTGGCTGGGGTAGGTCGCCATTGCAAATAAGAATTTCTTCTTAACTGGCTTGCCAAGTTAAATGAAGGTACTAACATTTTTAAAAAGCATAGACACTGCAGTATATAAAAACATCTGTTTTGTCCATACAGAGTCTACACAGACCGGTGCGACATAGCCGATCAGAGCTAAGGTTGACCTTTATACAAACAAGCCATTTGCCACACCGGCCGCCATCATTCACGTTGAACTGGACTGTGCGTTTACAGGCAGTTGCAACAGCCCGACTTTAGATCATTAGAACGCATTCGCAAAAAGCCACAAAATATACCCGAATGGGTTTCTGGATTTGGGAACTGTTGATCAAACAACCATGAAAATGTAGGCTCTCTCTCCCTCAGTTATGTGCATGAACAACAACAACAACAAGATCAACAACTATTGCTAGCCAGAGCAAAATTAGCTAAAATGTAAGGAAGGTACACTAGATACTGTAAACCCTCTCATACTTTTTCAGCAAGTTGGCTGTCAAAATTGCACTCATAAACAATGGGGAATTTCTAGCCTCCTCGTCCTTCTGCAGCATGCCTGCCAATTCATGCTTGTTGGCTAGCTTCCTAGCTAACTACTTCCAGACATAAATGTATCTCACTCTGACCATTTTACTCACCGTAGCAGAGCTGGTTAGGCTGTTTACATGTTATCTAGAGCATTCTTCACTAAATATTACTTGTTTTGCCTATGTTTATTCAGCAGGTGTTGCGCGTTTGTAAATTCATCAGTTGTTTTGCACTCTGGCACACAGACGAGAGTGCTCTGGAATCAGAATAGATAGTCAGAATGAATTTGTGAACGCAAGGGATATGTTCATTTTATAACAGTCGCTCAAGTTCTTGCTAGCTAACAAAATGTCACCTGCATCTCTAGCTGTGTACGGTGCATACGGAAAGTATTCAGACCCCTTGACCTTTTCCACATTTTGTTATGTTACAGCCTTATTCTAAAATTGATTAAATATATGTTTTCCTTCATCCATCTACACACAAAACAGGTTTCAGACATGTTTACAAATGTATTTTAAAAAAAAATGAAATATCAATATGGTTTACTCCAGACGTGACGCTTGGCCTTCAGGCCAAAGAGTTCAATCTTGGTTTCATCAGACCAGATAATCTTGATTCTAATGGTCTGAGAGTCTTTAGGTGCCTTTTGACAAACTCCAAGCGGGCTGTCATGTGCCTTTTACTGAGGAGTGGCTTCCGTCTGGCCACTCTACCATAAAGGCCTGATTGGTGGAGTGCTGCAGAGATGGTTGCCCTTCTAGAAAGTTCTCCCATCTCTACAGAGGAACTCTGGAGCTCTGTTAGAGTGACCATCAGATTCTTGCTCACCTCCCTGACCAAAGCCCTTCTCCTCCGATTGCTCAATTTGGCTGGGTGGCCAGCTCTAGAAAGAGTCTTGGTGGTTGCAAACTTCTTCCATTTTAGAATGATGGAGGCCACTGTGTTCTTGGGGACCTTCAATACTGCAGAAACATCTCAAGGATGATCAATGGAAACAGGATGCACCTGAGCTCAATTTAGAGTCCAATAGCAAAGGGTCTGAATACTTATGTGAATAAGATATTTCTCTTTTTATTTTTAATAAATTAGCAAAAATGTCAACAACAAAAAATGTGCTTTGTCATTATGGCGTGTTGTGTGTAGATTGCCGTTTTTATTTAATCAATTTTAGAATAACGCTGTAACGTAACAAATGTGGGAAAAGTCAAGGAGCCTGAATCCTTTCCGAATGCACTGTATAACCACTGAAAAACGATATGAGGGGAAAAAGTCAGTCACTCACCCACTTATGACTGACTTGTGATCATTGCCCTTGCTAGTTTGATTGATAGTATTGACATTCCCAGCCTTAGTTACATTTGTCCGTTTTTGTCCAGAATATTGAGTCATTTACACTGAAACAGTGCATCCAGAATGCAGGCAGCAAACAATGTACCAGGCCAGCTGTGATTTACAACCTGATAGTAATATTTTTTGGACTATCAAGAAATGTATTGGTGTTATATTAATCATTCTTTTAACTGCATCCGTCTATTCTGCCAACAATGCCTTAATGTACATCATGGAATGTTGAGTCAAATATAACCTATTTTTTATATATTTTTTTTTTGACAGATATTATGATTGTCATATGATTGTTATGATCAAATATAACCTATTTTTTTATATATATTTTTTTGACAGATATTATGATTGATTTCATATCTCCAAAGTAGTTAAAGGATAAGCAGTCCATAAACTAGGACACAGTAAGCCAGCAGGTCCCAATCATAATAATACAAAAACACAACCATCAAGCATTTCCCAATCGAAATGTTCAACTATTACTTCCATCGCATTTTTAACACACCAAGTAACCGGTGACTTAAAGTTTAAATTGGAACTGAGTGTTTTAATAGCATTCTGTGTGTGACTGCTGTCTTTCCATCGGCCCTATGCAGTGGTGTAGTTGTGCCTTGAGAAGTGGGTATACTCTAATTTTGCCAAAAAGTTCCTAAATTGCCCGCCCAGAGAAGGAAAGGCACCCTGTTTGAAAAATCCTGTTTTCCTTTGTTTTTTTATGAGTTTTCAAATAGATTTGTCTGATTTTTACACTCAAAATCACAGAAAAATTTGAGAAATGACAAAAGTCCACAGAAATGAAACTACATCCAGAGCTGGTCCTGACCTCCCTGGGGCCCTAAGCAACATTCTGCCAAGGGGTCCTGCTACCTGACCCGCGACCCATGTAAACCATTTGCCATTGCCACAGTCACACCTAACACGCCAGTGTTCCCACTACAATCCTCCCTCCTTTAAAAATGTTTGCTCCATCAGTCAGCCTAAGAATAAGTAGACTTATACAGAACAGGATGAGGTATAAACAAACAATGTTTATTGAATATAATATTTTCTATAGAATCTTAAGATAAGTGAATATTAACATTAACATAAATAAGAAATTATAGAAAATATAAAATTTAAAAAATAATCAAATTTAACATTGAGCTTTGGCTCTGCTGCCTGGTAATGAGTCCAGTCCTCACAATATTATACAATTAGCTTTGTCTATACAATGTAAACATAAGCCTATAGGCTATGGCTGCAGCTATATGTCTCAAAATAGTACAATAAAACCTATACAGCTGTGTGATTAGCTTTGGTTCCCTCTACAGCCGGGCATTTTCAGCATCAGCATGGACACCAGTCTATCTGGGCACCAGTCTGTCTGAGCACCAGTCTATCTGGGCACCAGTCTGTCTGGGCACCAGTCTGTCTGGGCACCAGTCTATCTGGGCACCAGTCTGTCTGGGCACCAGTCTATCTGGGCACCAGTCTGTCTGGGCACCAGTCTATCTGGACTGTCTGGAAGAAATTGAGAAAGCATGTCACATAGTTAAGCAGTCATTTACACAAATGCACTTCTGCCATACAATCTTAAATGTTACTAAGTGTGTAAACATTTGAATGTTTGAATTAAAATCTTACCATCAAAATATTCCTCTTCTGCCTTTTCTTGAGGCAAAATCAGCAATGATGTCATCATAGGACATGTGTTTCCCCACATCATGATTTATGCTCATGATGGACAGACCACTCAAACGTTCCTGTGACATGGAAGACCTCAGGTAGCTTTTGATGAGCTTTCATTTTGAAAAGCTCCTCTCTGCCGATGTTACTGGTAAGATGACTGTAATTCTTAGGGCTGTCCAAAGGTTAGGATAGAATTCCTTCAGGTTTTTCTCACAGAGAAATGAAAGTAGCTCAAAGGCAGTCATTTTATCTGTTGGCAGATCAGGTCAATTCTAAATCTCGTGTGCCAGATCCATTCCACTGATGTCACAGTCATTTCTGAAGGTTAGTGTTTTCAACTTCCATGCAGTGAGCCTTTAAATATTCACTGGACATCTGAGGCAGTGCTGAAGTTCAGCAGCACTCCATATTTGGTTTTCACCTGGATGAGTGTTTCAAATCTTTCATCCATGGATGTCACAGCAGAGTCGACCACAATGTTGAAGCAGTTGACTTCAAGGTTTTTCATTGCATCAGTCACTGGTTCATCACGAGCCTCATAGCTGAAATGCTTTTTGCTGTTTCTCAGTCTCTTCTCTTTCAGAACAGCCTCCACATTCATTTCTTCACAAATGCTTTTGGATGTTTTCTGGGCCTCAGAGAATCCAGTTTCCCGGTATGTAGTGAGGGAGGCCTTTGCATTTGAGATTAAATTCCCTGCGATATCCAACTGCATTGAGGCGGATTGGAGGAGCTTGTTCACCTTGTTTGCCAATGTATCTGATGCTGGCTGTACACCTCTGGTTGTACTAGTACTGGCTGAGGCTGCCTATCCTTCACCTGGGTCTGTGTTAGTACTTGTTGAAGCCAGCTGTATTGGGTCTGTGTTAGTACTTGCTGAAGATTCCAGTACTGGGGTCTGTGTTAGTTATCTTTTCTGAGCTGCAGTTTATAAACACCGTTTGCTTTTATCAAACGTAATAAATTGTTTTATTTCAGTCACACTTTTGTCAGGCACAAAGTCACAGAACACAGCCCTGGAAGTGGCTGGCAAGCAAGCAAGACACAAACAGACCATGAAATGCACTGCCCAGCTAGGTTAGCAAGACAGACAGACTAGAGAGAGATGCACTGCCCAGCTAGGTTAGCAAGACAGACAGACTAGAGAGAGATGCACTGCCCAGCTAGGTTAGCAAGACAGACAGACTAGAGAGGGATGCACTGCACAGCTAGGTTAGCAAGACAGACAGACTAGAGAGAGATACACTGCGAGCTAGCACATCAACTTAACGTTACTGTTATTTGCTGGCATCAAACTTGGAGAGGAGAGAACACAAGTTTACCTGATTTCGTGACCAGAAGGATAGTTCCGCTTCATCCTCTCATACAAGTTGTAAACATTGACACCTGCTTAGACACGAGGGGGAGGCGGGGCCCTTGCGTAATTTGCAGGGCCCTACGCAACTTGCGTTGTGAGCCTATAGGGCCACCCGGCTCTGACCACATCAATCTGTCAGGGTCAGCCTCACCAGTGGGTGGCCTCTGTCCACCCAGGCTTAGCCATGTCTACACCCCTGATGCAAATAGTGCATGATGACAATTGCGCATCACAAATAGCCTACTAACCAACACTTCGGACTAAACATTTTCAATACCTGATTTGCATACTCATTGATACTTTAGTTAAGCATTTACTGGTAGATATCATGAGTTGAAATGTCTCTCCTACCCTACAGGGTACCGATGTCATTCTTCTGTGAGCTGCTCCATTCCAAAACCAGATGACAGCTGCTACACTCTTGCTGCCTGCAGATGATATTCCTCTGAAACTGGGCTGTGTGTGCTGCAAGCATGTGAATATATTTCATGTGCCTTGCGATTGTGTGGGCTTTTTTGTGCATGATTTCTCTATTATACTACATAATTGATAAGTCGTATACCTCCACTACACTACTTTGATATGCATCAGTAGGGTTTAAAAAGTGAGTATAAGCAATGCCAACTGAAAAAAAACGGCACATATTCTCCATTACACCACTGGCCCTTTGTGTTTAACCAAAAGTGTTCTCTCCTACATGAGTGCGCTGGTATTATGCTTGCTGTCCTTTCAGAATCATGAACCTGTCACACACTGAAGGCCTATAGGTTCGCCACTGCTCCAAACATGTCTATAATAGATATAAGGGCTGTTAAGATATTGTTTCAAAAAAAGGACTGTATATATTTGGTATGGAAAAACGGTTTTATGCGCTGACTGAATGGAAGCGGATAATTTAGATTTTTTTTACTCCACTGGTCTCAAGAAGAAATTGTGAGTCCTCGCTGTCCGAGACCGAGTCAAGACCTAGTACAAATGTATCTGACACAGAGACAAGACCAAGTCTGGAGACCGTACTACAACACTGCAAATCACCTACATTGCAGAGCAAGAATAGTAGCTGAAAGCTCCTGAATTGCAACTCCTGCTTGCTGTAATTGACATTCATTCTATTCAAGATGAGTTATTTAAATTACAGTACCTGGGTAGATGCTTCCTTTCAGTGATTTCCACACTCGGTACTGCAGGGGCCCTGCGAACCGCCCCTCACACAGACTGGGAGCCGTGAGGGTAGGCTTCTCAAACTTCGGAGAAGGCCTGCCAAAGACAACACAAGCTTTAGAAGATACATATCAGAAACAGGAAACCCCCATTATGGAATAACATGGTGAAAGCTAAAACGGCCCACGTCACGCCATGCTCTCACCTCTGGAGCAGGGTCTTGATATTCTGGGACGAGACAGGAAAAACAGAGGGGAGAGAGTGATAATCAGCTTTGGCAGTGGTTAACAAGTGGAAAAGCAGTGTTCCATATGACATCAGAGTCTGAGCTAATGCTGTCCCACCCTCTGGGATCTCCCTGTAGTTGGGGGAAAGTCCCTGGGTCTGAGCCTGTCCCTATAATCTCCTTATCCTCACCATCGACCAGGAGTGAGGTCATAGGCCCACATTCTGCCTGTGTTCCACCCTAAAGTGTTCCTCCCTCACTCTGGGGTCCTTCTGTAGAATGTCTAGAATAGATACTTACTACATTATTATAGCAGATATAAATGTCTAGAAGTGTGCAAGCTTGTCCTCACATTTGTCCTCGCATCCATATTTTTGTTCAAACAGCACATGCAAATAATCAAAATCTAACCTAAACATTGTTCAGTGTAGTCGTTCAAGAATAACTCCAGTAGGTAAACAGTAGCCGTGTCCTGTCTCACCCGCAGCAGTGTAAAGGGGTCCTGCACCCTCAGATTGTCCTCGATCTCGTTCAGGGCCCTCTGCAGACGGCAGACCTCCACACAGAGCAAGGCCTTATGTTCGTCCAGTCTGATCAGCTCCATGCGCTCCACTGTCTTCAGCTTCACCTGCAGCAGCTTCTCCTCCTGGTAAAGGAACTGGTGCAGGTCGCTGAACTGGGCCTCGATACGCTGCTTCAGGTCCGCCGTGTGCTCCTAGTTTGAGAAGATCAAGGTTTAAGCGCAATATATAGATTGTTATCAGGTGTAGGTATGAGATACTATAGTTTTTCTTACCTTGAGCTTCTTGACCTCCTCCTCAGTCTCTCTCTCACACTGCAGGGCCATGTTCAGTTCCCCTTTCAGAGAGTCCATGGAGCTGTTGAGAGAAGCCTGCATAGCCAGAACAAAGCAGCAGCATTACTGTAAGTAGTCATCAGCCTTGTGTTCTCTACAGTTCACCAGAGGTCATCCACGGTAAATACAGTAATCTGCCCTGGGAGTGAGGCTGGCACAAACAATGTTATGGGAAAAGAGCCGGATGCAACTTGAAAACAGACGAACAGCGGAGGATAATGAGCGGTTTACAAAAATAAAGGGGCACCTGAAGTGGTATGACAAATCATTGACATTTTAGTTGTTGATGCCAAGTCACTTCAAGTTTTTCTATGCTATATTTGATCCCAAAAAAGGTTTTGCTTAAATTCCTCCCATGCATTATACTGCTACTATATCCATGGCCCAAAAATGGATTTTTCCTGTCCTCAATTTCCCCTGCATCTGTGACCCTTTGGCTTATTGTACATATTTTGCCCTGTACTAAGCCTTTTACAAGCATTCTTTGTGAAATTTAGCAGTGTAAAAAGGCAACAGAAATCAATTTGAATTTGGATTTACCCTGTATCTCTGCTGTGCCTCCTGGACACACACCATGGTGTGGTTCCTGTGCTCCTGAGAGAGTCCACACACCAGACACACCAGCTCCTGGTCCTCCTCACAGTAGAGCTTCAGCTCCTCTCGGTGCCGGCCACAGCGTGGGGCAGGAGCAGGGCCAGAGCTCCTCTCTGGTACCCCCATGTCCCCCGGCAGCCCCCCGCTCTCCTCCAGGCCCTGGCAGTAGCTCTCCACTATGTTGGCCACGATGCGGTTGGGCCGGTAGCTCTGGCCAGGGAATACCTTCCTGCACTGTGGACAGGATCCAGACCCCCCCTGGACCTGGCCTCTGGGGCCCCCCCAGTAGCCAGCGATGCATGCCTGGCAGAAGGTATGGTCGCAGGGCAGAAAGACAGGCTGCTTGAAGAGGTCCAGGCAGATAGAACAGGTCAGGTCTCGGCTGAGTCGCTGTGCTGAGCTCTTGGATACTTGCCCAGCCATAGTAGACTGCCTAGGCTTTTCCTTTGTCGTTTGCTTTGAAAGCTCCCCCTCTCTATATTTAAAACTTTTCTTAGCGGATTTCTCCACCTCAACGGTGTATTGAGACGTTAACTGGAGTTTCTCCACCTCTCTGTGATTCTTACTCCTTATGTTCATTCCTTTTGTCAGACTTCTCTTTTGTTTATGCTGGATTTGCAGCTATTTAGACATCCTCCTTCTACTGAGTGTTTGGCTCCTCTCTCTGGTCTCTCTCAGTCTTCCTGTTTACTGTGGGAAAGGAAGGGGCTGGTGAGGAGGCGGCCTCTGTCTCTTGTTCCATCCCAAAAAGGCAGGGGTGATTTTTGTGCCCCCTTCTAAACTCCCCCTCTGACGTCAGAAGTTAGGGTGGTGTGGGTGTGTGTCTGGAGTTGTGTGTGTGTTTAGGCCTACATTGTGCAAATTGTGAGTCAAAACAGATGTGCCCTATTTTCTCTTTAGCTGGCTGGAAAAACAAAATGGTTGAAAAAGAAACTATCAATACACCAATTACTGCAAATGGTTATTGACAGGGCTCGGACAATGGCAAGAAAACAGGGCTGGGTAACTTCCTGGAGAATGCAGCTACAGCCAACTCCTGCACAATGAGATTGTAGAGAAAACAGCCATCACTGTTCCAGGAGAAATATTAAGAAGTTTTAAGTCTGGATTGCCCTCTAGCAAACAGGTTTCCGTAATGTACGTTTCCAATAGAAGTGTATGACATTATTAGTCTAGTTCAAGCAATTATGTTAATTTATAGTACCAGTACAGTTTCAGTCTGCGCCAGCTACTTTCTATTAAAGGCCCAATGCAGCCGTTTATACTGTAAGTAACTTATTTCTCAAGCGAGAATTTAGCTAGGACTGTTTGTTGGGAGTGGTCTGGGTGGGGAGGGGAAACAGAAAACTAGCTGTTATAGACAGAGATCTGAAACTCTTAATCAATTTACATTTGGACATTTGGTGATGTCACGATGGAAAGCCGGAAACTCCTGCCCTTGCAAACCTGCAGATTAGAAGGTCCTGTGTAGATAGTTGTTTGTTGAAAATACAATCAGGAATAACACTGATAAAAAAAATCACAAATTTTCAGTGTTAGTTTCATCAGCTGTTGTACAATATGATATAAAACACAGGAAAAAACATACTTTTGACTGGAATGGGCCTTTACGTTCACTCCACTGTAGACAAACACCTTGTCAAACACTATGGGTTGATTTCATACTTTGAGCATACACTCTTTTTTATTTCTACTACCTTAAACACAGCATGCATGAGTCATGCTTCCAAAATTGTTCATGGCTCTAATACATTCTGTTCTGAAGGTGTATCTACCTTAGACTCAGGTTATGAACACAACATGCAACCATTTCTCTAAGACACTTGACAGGGTACATATTTACTCTGCTATTGGTGTTCCAAACATCAATAATAATTAGCCTACTACTTGTTAATTAGGCATCAAACCCTTTTTTCAATTTTCGTCTAAAATGACGCCCAACTCTAACTGCCTGTGGCTCAGGACCTGAAGCAAAGATATGCATATTGTTGACACCACTTGAAAGGAAACACTTTGAAGTTTGTGGAAATGTGAAATTAATATAGGGGAATATAACACATTAGATCTGGTAAAAGATAATACAAAGAACAAAACACAAGTTTTTTGTAATTTTTTCATCTTTAAAATGCAAGAAAAAGGCCAATACATGACTTAGGAATCTAGGTGCAATTTAGACTTTGGCCAGCAGTGTATGTGCAACGTTTTAGACTGATCCAATGAGCCATTGTATTTCTGTTTAAAATGTATCAAGACTGCCCAAATGTGCCTACATGTTTTATTAATTCATTTTCAAGTTCATAACGGTGCACTCTTCTCAAACAATAGCATGGTATTATTTCACTGTAAAAGCAACTGTAAATTAGACAGTGCAGTTAGATTAACAAGAATGTAAGCTTTCTGCCCATATCAGATCTGTTTATGTCTGGGAAATGCTCTTGTTACTCATGCTAATCACATTAGCCTATGACAACTGGGGGGGACGTCCCGCGGGGGGGACACTCTACATCCTGTAGAGGTTAAACTGAGTGTCTGACTCTTAACCCTTAAACTGTCAGTTAGTGTTACATTGCGTGTTTATACTGGTCTCTCTGTGGCTGACATAATAACGTAATGACAATGCGGGACCTGACCATACAGACTACTGTGTACTTACATACTAGGTCACTCACTGCATACTAGTTCACTCTCTGTGGCTGACGTGATGAAAATGATAGACTATAGTGTGTACTGGTCTTGCATACCAGGTCACTGCAGTTAAAGAAGAACATATATGTTAGTAACCTTAGGAGACAGTGTAAACAGTTTTGGACAGTTTCAACTCAGTTTTACTCTTAGATCCTTTACTGTCGATGACACTGGAGAAACGCAAGAGTTCAGGTAAGCAGTGCATTCATGCAAGTTATTGTCCTACATTGCAGAGGCATGCAGCCATCTGATAGGCTTTATGGTTGAGGACTCCACTGCTGATGCCTCTGTTGCCGAGGAGAACCAGAAGGAGATAGTGTGTCCGGCACACGGCCACACCCGGCTGGGCCTCTGTTTGGTGCGTAGCTCCATGGACCTCTCCCCTGGGGTGACCATGTTGTCCCTCACCAGAGCACAGCGCAGCCCCCCAGGCTTACCCCCAGGGTCTGGATGGCCTCTCTATCTCCCTGGCCAGCAGCCTCCTAATCTCACACTGGGTCAGATGTTCCAGTGATCCCCTGTGGTGGCCGCCATCACCTTGCGGGTACAGACGTTCATCAACCCATAGTTTGCACACTGGCCCTCAAACATCACTCTGTCCACATAGTGCTGCAAGCGCAGCAATGCCATTCTGGAGAGGGGGTTGTGGGATGTGTCCTTGAAAATAAATTGTTATTTTAGCCTGAGATGAAAGTAGGGACTGCAGAATGGTGATAAAGTATGGAGATAATTGATTATCTACCAATTATGGGTTCATATTGGGAAAGTGCTATACAGGAACCCAGCCTAAAACCCCAAACAGCAAGCAATACAGATGTAGAAGCACGGTGGCTAGGAAAAACTCCCTAGAAAGGCAGGAACCTAAGAAGAAACCTAGAGAGGAACCAGGCTCGGAAGGGTGGCCAGTCTTCTTCTGGCTGTGCCTGTGGAGATTTTTAAGAGTACATGGACATTAAGGTCAGATTGTTCTTCAAGATATTAAAATGTTCATAGATGACCAGCAGAGAGCGAGAGAATTAGAGGGAGCTTACTTAAATTCACACAAGACATCAGATAAGACAGGAGACCTACACCAGATAAAACAGACTGACCCTAGCCCCCCGGCACATAGACTATTGCAGCGTAGATACTGCGTCAACTGAAGTGTGTCAGCCTTGTCTCAGCCTTGTCACAAAGGATAACTTTCC
The DNA here is from genome assembly GCF_045791955.1 of Oncorhynchus clarkii lewisi. NCBI lineage: Eukaryota > Metazoa > Chordata > Actinopteri > Salmoniformes > Salmonidae > Oncorhynchus > Oncorhynchus clarkii. The sequence goes on along the minus strand of NC_092151.1, from coordinate 35,896,013 downwards.
CTCTGGCTATCTACTCCGATTTCAGAGCACTCTTGTCTGTGTGCCAGAGCGCAGAATAACTGATGAATTTACGAACACGCAACACCCGTTGAGTATAACAAGTGTCAGTAAACTTCGCCAATTTAGAAAATAAATGAAATTTTTGCCAGCAGCACAGTTAGTCAAGAATGCTCGAGATACTATGAAAACAGCCTAATCAGCTCTGCTAGGGCGAGTAAAATGGTCAGAGTGAGGTGTTCTCTTATTTGTGTCTGAATGTAGCTAGCAAGCTAGCCAACTTTAGCCAGTTAGCTTGGGTGCTTGACTGACGTTGTGAGGTCCGAAGGCTCGGATCAACCCTACTCCTTGGCCAGAACATCCAGTTTGCGCTCTGAACGCTCCGAGAGCGAAACTCTCTGAATTTAGGAACAGACTCTGACTTTATTAACACCCAGAGTGCACTCTGAGCACACTCTGGCTTTCCAGAGTGAATTTACAACACACCCTCCATCCCTTTTGTTCCGCGTAGCCTACCACTGAATCAGAAGCAGAATTCCGACATCTAGTGGTCAAAGGGCCTGTTATCTTGTAGTGCACACACAGGACCCAGGAATGGAAGGAGATGGACATTTACTACACATGGAAATACTGAACTGGGGTGGAGAGAATAAGAAAATAAATACATCCAGAATTAATTTAAATCCAGAACTTGTTTATGTTTGATTCAATTCATAATTTCAGGAACAACCCGTCAAACAAAATGTTAGTTTTAAACAAAATACCTGATTTATTGCTGAAAACAAAATGATCCAGTACCATACAAGTATGAATTGTAATCAACACAAGACCTCTCACACATCACTGTACCTTCTATCAGTTGGCAGGATGGCCATCCTTAACTGCAAGTCCACAGACTCGCTGGTACATGGTTGTCTATAAAGCCATCTAATGGCAGCTGCCAATAAATTGAAGCACTTTACTCACCCTACAGAGTAATTGACATTACCATCTAAGATCACAGAACTGTATTTTATATCATGTTCCCAACACAAGACCTTAGTCTGGTAAAAGCCTTTAGCTTTGCTGCCCCTTCATCTTGGAACACTTCGCAAAAGGACATAAAACTAGATCATTTTATTCTGCTTGATGATTTGAAATCCCAGATTGGATGGCTGTTGACCACAGATTGCATATGTTTTTAAACCTTTTAAATGATCTTATGCACTGTTTTAACTTGCATTCATTGTTATGTTTTATGTTGTGTTGTCTCACGTGTAACTTAATGTATGCTGCTTTCTTGGCTAGGGCTCACTTGAAAAATATATTTAAATCTCATTGTGACTTCTATGATTAAATAAAGGATAAATAAATACAATTAAAAACAATTCTTACACCAAGTACCTCACATCATGGCAGAATATTCGTGTGGTTTTACTTGTGCAACACGACTGCTTTGTAGACGGTCTGGAACGCGGCCTACATTTAATTGTGGGAATAACATTAGGAGGGCTCCTTACGCATATTTCGACCTGTAGCAGCAGCTACCATCAGCTGATCCTAAATACTGCTTTCCAAATCAGCAAAGAAAACACAAACAAAAGCTAAATGTTTGAGGCACGATTGACCCCAGGTTTAATACTAAAGAAAGTTTTGAACGCTCTGAAAGACCTTATCACTGAAGCTTGCTGGGATGTGAGCTCCTCGGTTATCTCCCTCCAGAGTATGGACTCATCACATGTTTCCCTCAGTGCACCTCAACTTGCGAAGCGACTTGAGTTGAGTTCAACTTGCGAACTCTGTTGAGTTTACCTAAAATGAACACTTGCTGGCTTACTGGCAGCATGTCCAAGATTTTGAGGTGTGCAGGGAATGATGACATCATCACCCTACGTGCAAATGGCACTGCAGAGACTCTTCTGATGTTTGAGACTGAAAGTAAGTAGGCCAGTAAGTAGGTCTCAGAGCATTTCATATTATTCTGTATGTAAATCCAAGACACTCCATTTACACTGGACAAAAAAATATATACATGGAACAGGCAACAATTTCAATTTTTTTACTGAGTTCAGTTCATATAAGGAAATCAGTCAATTGAAATAAATTCATTAGGCCCTAATCTATGGATTTAACATGACTGGGAATACAGATATGTATCTGTTGGTCACAAATACCATAAAAAAATGCTAGGGGCATGGCTCAAAAAACCAGTCTGTATATGGTGTAACCACCATTTGCCTCATGCAGCGCAACACATCTCCTTCGCATAGAGTTGATCAGGCTGTTTATTGTGGCCTGTGGAATGTTGTCCCACTCCACTTCAATGGCTGTGTGAAGTTGCTGGATACATCCTGTCATACACGTCGATCCAGAGCATCCCACACATGCTCAATGGGACATGTCAAGTGAGTATGCAGGCCATGGAAGAACTGGGACATTTTCAGCTTCCAGGAATTATAGTTCTGAAACATGAGGTGATGACTGGCACGATCCTGGGCCTCAGGATCTCGTCACTCACTCTATGTTAAGGGATTTTTATGAATAATGACTAAATTATGTATATATTTCAGTCAGAACTATGACTAAACATAATACTACTATGTTACTGTATGGATGTATGAATATTATTATAATCATAATACTGAATGTAATGTGTGTAGTTTTTGGACTGTCTGTTCCTTGTTAGAAACTAATGGAGTTATCGTCAGACTGGCTAGAATGCTGTGTTTCTTACGGGACATCTTATCTCTGCACAGGGGGAGCAGAGACATTGGGCTAGTAGTAAATTATTTAACAGGTGGTGGAAGATGTGGGAAGGCTTGTGAACTATACTGCCATTGATTCGGAGTGGAGGAGAGACAGTTTAAAACCTATGATGTCATTTTTAGTTTATAACCTGTTGTGAATTGTACCATGATCAGTACTCTCGAGAATAAACGCTAGTGATTGATTTTGAGACTGGTCTCTGTCTATTTTATGCAAATAAGTATCTTACAAATCCTTAGAAATGGGCAGAGTGTTTTAATTGAATTGGTTGATAAACATATACAGTGCCTTGCGAAAGTATTCGGCCCCCTTGAACTTTGCGACCTTTTGCCACATTTCAGGCTTCAAACATAAAGATATAAAACTGTATTTTTTTGTGAAGAATCAACAACAAGTGGGAAACAATCATGAAGTGGAACGACATTTATTGGATATTTCAAACTTTTTTAACAAATCAAAAACTGAAAAATTGGTCATATATTTTCTGGGGCATGTCCTAATGGATAACCTTGTCTCTGTGTTGTTAGATCAGGAGAAAGTCTCTGACTATGAGACTAAGTTGATGGACTTGGATGTGGAACAGCTCCGTATTCCAGTAAGCAATCTTTATTCCTTATTCACAATCGGTTCAGTGCAAGTTAGATGTGATCTTTTCAATGTCCATTGATGTACAGTGAAAGTGGAGGAGCTGGCAAAATGTTTAGCTCGCACCATATCCTGTTCTCTCTTTAGGAACAAGAGCACAATTGTGTGGTGAAAATGCCGTCTGGCGAATTCTCACGGATTTGTAGAGACCTGTCCCAAATCGGGGATGCTGTCCTGATCACTTGTGCGGAAGGCGGGGTCCAGTTCTCAGCCAGTGGGGAGTTGGGCACTGGCAACATCAAGCTGTCCCAGACCAACATTGTGGACAATGAGGATGAGTCAGTGAGAGAGGCCTGACTGCCTCCACACACATACTCACACGCCCTGACAGTCAAATCAACAGACACAGGACATAATTTGTAGTCAGGCAACTAACCACTAGGCCGACCACTTCAATAGCAATTACTGTAGTTGTTTGGATTGTTGACTTGAGCCAAGTGCACTGCACACTTAATAATTAGATGGGTGCTTACATTTGTTTCAAGTGTGTATTATACACGTGTGAACTGGAAATGTGTTTTTTGCATATCCCGCTCCCCTTGAAAGCGGGATCAGTGCCAGGGATCATCCATTATTATCCAGTGACCCTGAAGCAATTAAGGTTAAGTGCCTTGCTCAAGGTCACATCAACATATTTTTCACCTAGTTGACTCGGGAATTCGAACCAGCGACTTTTCGGTTACTGGCCTAAGACTCTTAATTGCGAGGCTACCTGCTACCCCGACTTACATGACCTTTTAAATCAATCTGTCAAAAGGCTCAGCACAAGTACTATTTTAACAGAGAACTTTGCATAATAAAACCATTTTGCAGAAAAATGCCTAATTCCTAATTTTGCTCCACCCTCTGGGTTATTTGAGGCTGATTACATTTAAATGGGTCAAGCTGAAGAAAGCGAGAGCCATAATTCCAAAGTGACCCATTTTTGATTCTGTCTCCTACAGGTGAACATTTAGATCAAATAACCAGTACGGCTGATCTTTACCCTCAACTACCTGAACTTCTTCTCCAGAGCTACTCCTCTCTCTCCAACACGGTCACCCTCTGCATGTCAGCTGGCGTCCCTCTAGGTACACTACATGCCCAGAGACTACAGGGGGAAGACTTCACAGAGAGTCACACCACTTACTTATTCATTTTTAATTGCAACTCTCAAAGCCAACCAAGGCCGTCCTTTACTCACGCTGCCTTTTAGTAAGTAGCGGTACAGAACGGATCGAAGTGGTAATAGTATGGTAACAAGTTAGCTGTTCATAACTTCCATGATCACTGTTGGCCCTGAAAACTCAGGTCTGTGGAGTTTCTGTTCAAGGGTAACGTGTGTAAGACCATCTCAACCTGTTTGCTCTTTCCCTCCAGTGATGGAGGACAGGATTGCAGACATCGGCCACATCAAGTACTACCTGGCACCTAAAAATTGACGAGGATGCATCCTAATCGTCAACCTGACCTAAAGCACGTCTGACAACACCTGGACTGAACCCTTTTAAGAAGACTGTCTGGTGCTAGTGGAAGGTTACCTTTAAAGACGTTTGGCGGTTCTGCACTTCCCAATATGTTACAGATGTCAGTTAAATCCTGTAGGAATGGTGTGTACTATATCATGGTTAATGACAATATAACTAGAGCGAGGTTTTATGTGTTATGTAAGAAACATTGAAGTTGTCTGGTGGATACAGTATGTTTGCCATGGATTGTTTATCCTCATCATACTGCTCCTCTCAATAATGTACTCTAGGCTAACTGTTTATTCCTATTTTACCCACATACTTTGTAAATATGCTGTTTTGTTACACACAAATAAAGTTCTATAGAAGCTTAATTCATTATGGAACAGTGTTATATCCCTCATGTTGTTCATCAGAGTATTGAACTAGAGACACTGTGCTATTGCCACGTATGGCCACTTGATGGCAGTCAAGACCAAGCAAAAACTGTCTAATACATGTAAAATTGACTCCAGTCCAACTTTTCTCTGCTTTCTATCCTCTGAGGTTATCTGGTAAATTGAAGTGAGTACAGTCACACTCTTGGTATTAAGAGTAATTAAGCTGTAAGCTTCGTTAATGTCTGATTAAAAACCACAACATAGCCTGCTGCTTAACTGCTCAGTGCTCAGCCCTCAAGTATTTAACAGCTTAGGATGGAGTTCATTAAAGAGTGAAATGGCTTTTCAGTATTACTCTGTCTACTTTATGGGTCAAGTGTTTTAAAGAGGAACTTTAGCACAATTTATTCCTACCTGGTCCTTTACTTTCTGATGAAAACCTGAAATCAGTTGCTCAATATTAGTTGCTCATTTTTGTCTGTATAAATTTTGTAAGTACATACAAATAGGCTATATTGTTTTGACATACTCATACAATGCCTTCAGAAAGTATTCACACAGCTTAACTTTTTCAACATTTTGTTGTGTTATCAAATTGGGATTCAAATGGATTTAACTGTCATGTGTTTGTCAATGATCTACACAAAATGCTCTGTAATGTAAAAGTGAAAGAAAAAAATATATATCTTGATTACATAAGTATTCAACCCCCTGAGTCAATACATGTCAGAATCTCCTTAGGCATTGATTACAGCTGTGAGTCTTTCTGGCCAGGTCCAAGAGCTTTGCACACCTAGATTGTACAGTATTTGCACATTATTATTATTTTTTGTCAAGTTGGTAGCTGATCATTGCTAGACAGCCATTTTCAAGTCTTGCCATAGATATTCAAACCGTAAGTCAAAACTGTAACTAGGCCACTCACAAACATTCAGTGTTGTCTTGGTAAGCAAAAGCAACTCCGGTGTATATTTGGCCTTGTGTTTTGGGTTATTGTCCTGATGAAAGGCGAATTTGTCTCCTAGTGTCTGTTTTAAAACGGACTGAACCTGCTTTTCCTGTAAGGGGTTCGTACTGGCGGCAGAGAAGTCAGACGCAGGAGAGCAAAAAATACTGTGTTTCTGTGCCACGAATGCCGCCCACTCCCCCGGCCGGTCCTGGCAATAGGACCGCAGAAACCTGCCCACATCCTGGTTTACTCTCTCCACCTGCCCATTACTCTCGGGGTGAAACCCTGAAGTAAGGCTGATCAAGACACCCAGACGTTCCATGAACGCCTTCCAGACCCTAGACCTGAATTGGTGACCTCGATCAGACACTATATCCTCAGGCACCCCGTAGTGCCGGAAGACGTGAGTAAACCTGGCCTCCACAGTCTGTAGGGCCGTAGGGAGACCAGGCAGAGGGAGGAGATGACAGGACTTTGAGAACCAATCCACAACGGCCAGGATCGCGGTGTTACCCTATGAGGGGGAGATCGGTTAGAAAATCCACCGACAGGTGCGACCAAGGCCGTTGTGGAACGGGTAAGGGGTGTAGATTCCCTCTGGGCAGGTGCCTAGGAGCCTTACACTGGGTGCACACCAAGAAGGAGGAAACACAATCCCTCATGTCCTTTGCCAAGGTAGGCCACCAGTTCCTCCCGCTCAAACAGCGCACTGTCCGACTGATCCCAGGATGACCAGAGGAGGGTGACGTGTGGGCCCAATAGATTAACCCGTCACGAACAGCAGATGGGATGTACAGACGCCCAGCGGGACACTGGACGGGAGCGCACTCTGCATGTAACGCCTGCTCAATGTCCGCTCCCACACAACCGGCACCACCAGGCAGGAGGCGGGGAGTATGGGAGTGGGATCCATGGGCCGCTCCTCAGTGTCATACAGCCAGGACAATACATCTGCCTTAACATTCTGGGAGCCTGGTCGGTAGGAAAGGGTAAACACAAAACGTGTGAAAGACATGGCCCACCTTGCCTGGCGAGGGTTCAATCTCCTCGCTGCCCGGATGTACTCCAGATTGCAGTGGTCAATCCAGATGAGGAAAGGGTGTTTAGTCCTGTCAAGCCAATGTCTCCACACCTTCAGAGCCTTGATGACAGCCAACAGCTCTCATAGTTTCGCTCCGCCGGGCTGAGCTTCTTCGAGAAGAAGGCGCTGAGAGAGCACAGCTCCTATCCCAGCCTCGGACGCGTCCACCTCCGCTATGAACGCCAAAGAGGGATCCAGATGGGCCAGCACAGGAGCCGAGGTAAACAGAACCCTCAGGTGACCAAAAGCCCTGTCCGCCTCAGCTGACCACTGCAAACGCACTGGGCCCCCCTTCAGCAGTGAGGTAATGGGAGCCGCTACCTGACCAAAACCCCGGCTGCACCTCCTTTACCATGGTGGGAGTCGGCCAATTACGCATGGCTGAAATGCGGTCACTCTCCATCTCCACCCCTGAGGTGGGAATGCGGTACCCTAGGAAGGAGATGGACTGCTGGAAGAACAGGCACTTCTCAGCCTTGACATACAGGTCATGCTCCAACAGGCGACCAAGCACCCTGCACACCAGGGACACATGCTCGGCGCGTGCAGTGGCGTATATCAGAATGTTATCAATATACACCACTACACCCTGCCTGTGCAGGTCCCTGAAAATCTCATCTACAAAGGCCTGGAAGACTGATGGTGCATTCATCAACCCGTACGGCATGACAAGGTTCTCATAGTGCCCTGAGGTGGTACTGAAAGCCGTCTTCCACTCGTCTCCCTCCCGGATACGCACCAGGTTGTAAGCGCTCCTGAGATCAAGTTTGGTGAAGAAGCGCGCCCCGCGCATTGACTCAATCGCTGTGGCTATGAGCCGTAGCGGGTAACTATATCTCACAGTGATCTGGTTCAGACCCCGATAGTCAATACACGGGCGCAGACCTCCCTCCGTCTTCTTCACAAAAAATAAACTTGAGGAGGCGGGTGAAGTGGATGACCGAATGTCATATGTTTCCATAGCCTCGTCTCCGTCTGTGAGAGGGGATACACGTGACTCCTTGTTAGTGCAGCGTCTACCAGGAGATTTATCGCGCAATCGCCTCGTCGATGGGGTGGTAATTGAGTCGCCTTCTTTTTGGAGAAGGCGAGAGCCAAATCGGCATATTCAGGGGGAATGCGCACAGTGGAAACCTGGTCTGGACTCTCCACCGTAGTAGTCGCACCAACGGAAACCCTTAAACACCTCCCCGAGCACTCTTGCGACCACCCTGTGAGAGCCCTCTGTGGCCAAGAAACAGTGGGGTCATGACAAACTAACCAGGGTAGGCCTAGCACCACGGGAAACGCAGGAGAGTCAATAAGGAAGAGACTAATTCTCTCCTTGTGACCCCCCTGCGTCACCATGATCAGGAGCGGTGGCCTCCCTGATCAACCCTGACCCTAATGGTCGACTATCTAAGGTGTGAACGGGGAAAGGCACAGCCACAGGAACAATGGGGTGCCCTAAACTATGGGCAAACTAATTATCTATCAAATTCCCAGCCACGCCTGAATCGACGAGCGCCTTATGCTGGAAATGTGGGGAAAACTCAGAAAAAGTGACATACACAAACATATGTGCAACAGAGGGCTCTGGGTTAGATTGGTGCCGGCTCACCTGGGGTGACGCCAGAGCGCCCTGCCTGCTGCCTCGATACCCAGAGAAACCAACCCGGCACCGACCGGCAATGTCACTTCTGCGGCCACAGATGGTGCACGAGCTGGAACCCCCTCCGGTCTCCCTGCGCACCGCCCCTCCCAACTGTATGGGTATCGGAGAGGGGGTGCGGGGGGATGGAACCAACAGACCCCGATCTGAACGTCCGCGGGCAGCCAGCAGGTTATCCAGCCGGATGGACAGGTCCACCAGCTGGTCGAATGTGAGGGTGGTGTCTCTGCAGGCCAACTCCCGACGGACGTCCTCGCACAGACTGCAGCGATAATGGTCGATCAGGGCCCTCTCGTTCCATCCCGCACCGGCAGCCAGGGTCCGAAACTCCAGGGCGAACTCCTGGACGCTCCTTGTCCCCTGCCTCAGATGGAATAGGTGAATTCCTCAAACTGGTCCAACGCCGCATCTCCCTCTCTCCACACGGCGTTGGTCCACTCCAGGGTTGTCGTGGTGAGGCACGAGACGACGGCGGATACCCTGTCATGGCCCGAAGGAGCCAGGTGGACAGTTGCCAGGTACAAGTCCAGCTACAAGAGGAACCCCTGGCATTTCGCAGCCGTCCCATTGTATTCCTGGGGAAGGGAGAGACGAAATCCCACTGGGGCCAGGAAAAGGAGGGGCGCGTAGTGGAGGCCCAGGCTGTGCTGGTGGAGGCGCTGGGAGAACTCCCTGTCTCTCCCAGCGGTCTGTTGTCTGGACAATGCGGTACATGGTGGTGCCAACATGGTGGAGCATTGCTGCATGCTCCCAGACGCTGGTCCGGTATTCTGTAAGGGGTGCGTACTGGCGGCAGAGATGTCAGACGCAGGAGAGCAAAAACTGTGTTTCCAATGGCGCAGTTTAAAAATAAAAACCCACCGGAAAACAGAACAATCAATAAATGAGTACATAACCCGACGCACACCAGACATAATGTGCACAAGCACTTACAATAAACAATACCAGACAAGGACATGGGGGGAACAGAGGGTTAAATACACAACATGTAATTGATGGAATTGAAACCAGGTTTGTGGGAAGACAAGACAAAACAAATGGAAAATGAAAAGTGGATTGGCGTTGGCTAGAAGACCATCGACCGCCGAACGTCGCCCGAACAAGGAGAGGGACCGACTTCGAAGGAAGTCGTGACATTTCCTCTAGGATTTTGCCTGTTTTATCCCCCCCAAAAAAATCCCTAGTCCTTGCCGATGACAAGCATACCCATAACATGATGCAGCCACCACCATGCTTGAAAATATGAGTGTTATTCAGGGATGTGTTTTGCCCCAAACATAGTGTTTTGTATTAACATAACGTTCATTTCTTTGCCATATTTTTTTTGCAGTTTTACTTTACTGCCTTTGGAATATTTATAGACTTATAGACTGTGCAGACTTCCTTCTTTTCACTGTCATTTCTGCCAAATCTACACTGGAGTTGCTTATCAAGAAGACAGTGAATGTTCCTGAGTGGTCAAGGTACAGTTTTGATTTAAATCTACTTGAAAACCTATGGCAAGACCTGAAAATGGCTGTCTAGCAATGATCAATAACCAATTTGACAGAGTTTGAAGAATTTTCAAAAGAATAATTGGCAAATGTTGCACAATCCAGGTGTAGAAAGCTCTTAGAGACAATCCAAGAAATACTCACAGCTGTAATCGTTGCCAAAGTTGCTTCTACAAAGTATTGGCTCATTGGTGTGAATACTTATGTAAATGAGATATTTCTGTATTTAATTTTTAATAACATACTTTCACTTTGTCATTATGGGATATTGTGTGTAGATGGGTTAGAAAAATCTATATGTTTAATTTTGAATTCAGGCTGTACCACAACAAAATGTGTAATTAGTCAAAGGTTATGAATACTTTCTGAAGGCACACTAACTACAATGTTGTTGATCCATCATCAGTTTTCTATCACAGCCATTCAACTCTGTAACTGTTTTAAAGTCAACCTTGGTCTCATGGGGAAATCCCTGAGCAGTTTCCTTCCTTTCCGGCAATTGAGTTAGGAAGGACGCCTGTATTTTTGTAGTGACTGGGTGTATTGATACACCATCCTAAGTGTAATTTATAACTTCACCATGCTCATAGGGATATTCAATGTCTGCTTTATTATCTGTCAACCAATAGGTGCCCTTCTTTGTGGACATGGAAACCTCCCTGATCTTTGTGGCTATAAATTCACTGCTCGACTGAGGGAACTGTGAGGTATAGACATGAGGTCGTCATTAAAAAATCATGTTAAACACTATTATTGCTCAAAGAGGGAGTCCATGCAACTTATTATGTGACTTGTTATGCAAATGTTTACTCCTGAACGTATTTAGATTTGCCATAACAAAGGGGTTGAATACTTATTGACTCAAGACATTTCAGCTTTTTGTGTGTTCACTTGAGATTGTCAGATCCTTTTTTTTTGTCTAACATAGTATGTCCCAAATAATGCATGATGTGAACTTCTGACATGATTTGTACATGGGTACACAACATGTGCCTCTGTTACGTACCTACTGTATATGGTACCTATATGGTGACGTTGACTTGTTTTCCCATTCGTCTCCCTTTTCCCAAGCACTCTGAATCCTAGCATTGGGAGTTTCAATACTTTATCACCCTAAATTAGTGAGGTATACATTTTCATTTTCTCAAAATCTCCAATACTTATATTTTGACGTCTGCTATTATACTTCATGCATATTATCAATGCATAATAGATTTTTTGAATCTGCTTAACATCACGATAGTCAGTATGTAAGCAAAAAAAAGGCGATACTGGATTGAATCTGCAGGCTGGCAGGAAGGGGGGGGGGGACTGGTACAGATGGGATGACAGAGAGGAGGTGTGTGGCAAGTAAAGCAAGCAGAGAAAAGATGACAGAGAGTAGGAGTGAGATTGCAGAGAGGGAAAAAGAGAGATGACAGAGAAGGAGTGCAAGAAACAGGCTGAGGGATGAAAGTATAGAGAGAGGAGAAAGGGACGGATAGAGTAGATGAAATAACGTGGCAAAGACCGAGGGGTTATTGTGTGTGTGAGTGCATGCACGTTTGCATGGTCCAACAGCATCCATTGTTGGAGAAGATATGATGAAAAAGTAAACACACACACTCGCATTCTCAATTAGACTCACCATTGGTGTGTAATCACCAGGGACACCAAGCGCTAGCTGGAGCGTACTAGTCACTAGGCTAAAAATAGCCATCGTGTCTGCAGGAATGAGATCGACCTGTAGGGAGATAAAGCACCCAGAGGCACACAGGGACAGACTCATGGAAATGTGGAATATTTTTTAGCTTGGTCCCTGTAACAGAAATTACAGTTGAATTTAATACATGTAGTGTAACGAAATACCAAAGAAATGAATCACATTAAAGAGTATAAGCCTTACTTGGTAGATCGCTGTGTGACACTAATTGATTGGCTCTTAAAACATAATTACTTATTACTCTATTATTATTTAATGAATTAAAGAGACATCCATCCGTACCTGCTTATACCTTCCCTTTCTCTCAGAGAATATGCGTTTTTGGATAGCTGAGATGGCTGAGAGAACATGTTTGCATTGGTCATTTTAATTTCTACCTACAGTATGTCGATTTCAATCCTTGGGATCATTGAGTTCGAGTCTTCCCTTTATGCTGCTATCTGCTTGCTCTCTACTTCTTTTTCTTCATTCAAAATGTTCTTCTCATCACTTTGTCCACCTCCCCCTTATGTCTGTTTAACTTTATTCTCTCCTTATGTTCTAAGCCTCCTAAACACTGCTTAGCAACAGTTCCCACAGCAACAAACTGAAAAACTTCACTGTCTGTCTGTCTGTCTGTCTGTCTGTCTCTCTATATCTATATATATCTCTCTATCTATCTTCTTTCCCTGGCCTTTACCTTGCTCATTATAAAGTCACACAGTTCCACAGAAGTATAACAAGTTGACAGTTCTCGACAATAATAGCATCCCCAGGTGAAGAGAAGAAGGGGGGGGGGGGGCAGGGAAACCGGCTGTTCCTGCTAGAGTCTATTGATCTGACTGTAATTTGAAAGTGATTTAATGGATTGATATACAGTGCCTTGCGAAAGTATTCGGCCCCCTTGAACTTTGCGACCTTTTGCCACATTTCAGGCTTCAAACATATAGATATAAAACTGTATTTTTTTGTGAAGAATCAACAACAAGTGGGACACAATCAGGAAGTGGAACGACATTTATTGGATAGTTCAAACTTTTTTAACAAATCAAAAACTGAAAAATTGGGCGTGCAAAATTATTCAGCCCCCTTAAGTTAATACTTTGTAGCGCCACCTTTTGCTGCGATTACAGCTGTAAGTCGCTTGGGGTATGTCTCTATCAGTTTTGCACATCGAGAGACTGACATTTTTTCCCATTCCTCCTTGCAAAACAGCTCGAGCTCAGTGAGGTTGGATGGAGAACATTTGTGAACAGCAGTTTTCAGTTCTTTCCACAGATTCTCGATTGGATTCAGGTCTGGACTTTGACTTGGCCATTCTAACACCTGGATATGTTTATTTTTGAACCATTCCATTGTAGATTTTGCTTTATGTTTTGGATCATTGTCTTGTTGGAAGACAAATCTCCGTCCCAGTCTCAGGTCTTTTGCAGACTCCATCAGGTTTTCTTCCAGAATGGTCCTGTATTTGGCTCCATCCATCTTCCCATCAATTTTAACCATCTTCCCTGTCCCTGCTGAAGAAAAGACAGTGCTCCTTGGGATGTTTAAAGCTTGTTAAATCTTTTTGTATCCAAAGCCGTCTTTAAACTTCTTCACAACAGTATCTCGGACCTGCCTGGTGTGTTCCTTGTTCTTCATGATGCTCTCTGCGCTTTTGACGGACCTCTGAGACTATCACAGTGCAGGTGCATTTATACGGAGACTTGATTGCACACAGGTGAATTGTATTTATCATCATTAGTCATTTAGGTCAACATTGGATCATTCAGAGATCCTCACTGAACTTCTGGAGAGAGTTTGCTGCACTGAAAGTAAAGGGGCTGAATAATTTTGCACGCCCAATTTTTCCGTTTTTGATTTGTTAAAAAAGTTTGAAATATCCAATAAATGTCGTTCCACTTCATGATTGTGTCCCACTTGTTGTTGATTCTTCACAAAAAAATACAGTTTTATATCTTTATGTTTGAAGCCTGAAATGTGGCAAAAGGTCGCAAAGTTCAAGGGGGCCGAATACTTTCGCAAGGCACTGTATGATAGCACATACAGTAGACTGCGTTTTTACAAAGTAACAAGAACTGCTTCTTATAAAATTGCAAGTGACACCATTGGTTTGCGGTGATAAGATAATCAAAGCAGTGAATGGAATGACATTCAGATATTTGACAAGCAATGTGATCAAATGGCTTTGCTTTCCAGTTCACATTCTGAATGAAACCCTACTTTCTGTAGGAAAGGAGCAGGAGAGGCTTTGAACACCTCATTAAGTCTGCCTATGCAGCAGGGAGATCAGTGCAGATAAAAATGCTCTGTCATTAATCGAATGATTTAGGAAGGTAACTAGAAACAAGGTCTTTGGGTGGAAATCTTAAGCACTCTTCAGGAGAGACCTCTGTGATTAGCATTGTGTGTTCTGTTATCTTGATTGAGTTCAATAGGAAATTAACCTCCTAATTGACTGTTGGGAGAAACGACATGAGAGGTCAAAGAGGACCAATCTCTAGTCAATCATCTGTCTATAGAAAAGAAAAGAGAAAGGACTCAGATCACTGTTTAAATAGGGAAAATACAACAGTGCAGGCTAATTTTAGAGGCAGGACTGTGTAAACATTAGTGACATGGCAATTCCCATAAAATATCTGGCAATACCATCAGCTTTGTATTAATTTCAAATGGGTACTTTATATGCTTTTATAACATCTATTAATGTCCAGTATAATATACAATCACAGGTTCCTAAGGGATATTTGTACCTTGACCTTGCCACACATTCATCCTGTGTTCACTCTATCGTATCTGATAGAAAAACATCTTGAACTGCTAATAGCTAGCCTGAGTAGCCTCTGAATACAAGCCAAAACAGTGAGAAGCCATTCATCTCCTCATCCTCTCTTCTTCTGCTTGGCTTGTGCAATACTTCCAAGCCAAGCCACTCTTTTCAGTGCAGCACTGCTGTCTTTAAAACTGCTGGTTTTCTTTGGATATATTTTTATATATATTTCAACACTATGAGTTTGGAATAATACTGTGAAATTGTGAAAATTATTATAATTCCCTTTTCATGTAAGAGCTGTTTGAAAAGGCTGCCTGAAATTGCAGCCTGTTTTGGTGGGATGGTGTTTTGGTCTGCCTGGTGACAGCAGGAAATTGGTTAATAGACCAATAAGAAAGAGAGTTCCAAACCTCTCTGCCAATAACAGCTAGTTTCCCGTTTTCCCCTCCCAACTCAGAACACTCCCAGACAGTCCTAGCAGAACTCTTGCTTGAGAAATTGCTCTTTGCTAAGAAGCTATTTTTGTTTCTTTTTGACCATTTTAATTGTAAACAATCACAGTAAGTTACTTAATTGTTACCCAGAAATGACTTGATATTGATATAAAATGGCTGCATTGGACATTTAAATCCTGGTGATGTGTAGTAAACTGAACATGTGCCCAATTGCACATAGTTTAACTCATCCACAGATTTAGGGATCTCAAGCTAAAATGTATCTTGTTCAAATAAATAATTGTTTAATCTGCTACAGGCTCTGTATTCCGTTGTTTAGCCATAACAGTCTACAATTTGCATGTAACTGTCCTACTTGCTTATCACAATGACCAGCAAAATGCGCAAAAGTCTACAGAAAAAACATCAAAGTAAGATATCCCCAATGGGCTCAATACAAATGTAGCTCCCTGTGGGATCAGTTTAATTGGGGATCCGATAGTTGGCCAGGTTCATGACTGTCTTGTGCTAGATTGGGAAAGACATTCTGCCAGCGGTCAGAATACCGACCAGGAAAACACCACAGCATGTTCAGAACCACGGACAGCACGTGGAAGAAGGCATACTGGTGGAGCTCTCCCTGTCTCTCTCTCTCTCGTGCGGTGCTTTGAAATGAGCGAGTTTATGCCTCACAGGTTACGGTTTACATCAGGATTCTCAGAACAGAAAGTGCGCGCGACTAGACGAACGCCTCAGAGCGGTTTACTGCAAAAAGCAAGAAATCAACATAACATCAACATCATGCAGGTAAATAAAAAAAATATTACATGTATATTTTGATGTGTTGTTTTAATTGTTGGAATAACCTAAACAAACTGCTCAGGCACATTCACTCTCATGCACATTCACTCTCAAGTTTGAGTTCAGTACGAGGCATATCTGCCAAATCCATGCGCACGTCATTCGTGCAATAAGTTACCGCAGAAAAAAAATCATAATTGAGATATTGCATGTCTCATAAAGTGGAAGCACGTGAGTGTTGTTGAATCAATCAAATGCAACAGTAACCAAACTGCTTGTTGACGCCATGGAAAAGTTGTCATGTAAGCTGCTTGGTGTATGAAAATGTATGCACTCTGGATAAGAACGTCCGCTAAATTACCCAAATATAAATGTAAAATGTGTCACTGATATTGTACCTGCTCTGATAATGACTTTATTCTATGCCATGTTGTGAAAATGGCTAGGGCCAACTTAATTATATTGATTCTTACCATCTGTAGTATTGTGTGTCAGTAGCTTAATTGTGTTGTAACCATGTACTACTCAATTAATTATGAGTATCAAATTCAAGCAGGCGATTACTATTTCATTTATCAAGTTAAGACATTGTCCAAAGGCAGGCATTCAGATATCACTTAATGTATTTAATCAACTAATGGTGTGCATATTGATATATAAAGTGACTGACTGTTGTTCAAACCATTGTAGCAATTGTGCTAGACAGAAGTCTAGTAGCTGCAAAAAGCTATTTAATAATACAATAGTTGAGCTTGTTGCTGAAGTTGTAAGGTATATGGGGGATTCTTTCTCTCTTGAAGGTGCTCAGCATTCTGTCAGATACAGTATGTAGACATCACTCATTGCAGCTGCAGCTGGAGTTTGATTCTGTTTTCAGCAGTTGCCTTGCTGTTTGGAGCCATATGTTGAGATTTGACATGAAAACTATTTTGGTTATGACAACTCCCTGTAGAAGCTCAATGTGTTTACTTGTTAATGTGCTAAAGGCTAATTGGGAAAACAAACTGAAAAATATGGAGCTGAAATGTCATCTTGCTTTGAGGGAAAAACAGGTCAAGAAGTAGTTGCAAGTGCCCTCCAGTTAATACACTGTAAATAATGTATAATACACAACCCCCCTGCATTATACAATACACACACACACACACACACACACACACACACACACACACACACACACACACACACACACACACACACACACACACACACACACACACACACACACACACACACACACACACACTGGGATGTTTAACTGTGATTTTTGATAATTTAACACATTTTGGTTGTTGTCTTCAAAGCAAATGCACACATTTGAATTTAGACAAGATTCCGTAAGTCAGACATGCATCTTTCAGATGTGTGAGGGGACAGACATGCATAGCGTTACACACAAGAACAGTGTGATGTTGAACCACAACTAAAGGCATTATCCCCTTGGCTTATGTAACAGTGACCTCATGTGATGTCCTTTTCCATCACTCATCTGTCAGCAGCTGTCCTATGCGGTGTGTCTACTAATGCATTACTGCACTTACTGAACAATATCACTTCCTCTCTTGGACAAAATGTTGACTGTGTTACAAATCAGCCATTCTTTAGGGAGTGAAAAGGACAGAAAGCTCCACAGAAAGTGGTTGTTGAATAAGACCTTAAGAATCCACTCAACAACTTTGACTGGCAGTTTCACTAACTCCCAAATTGTAATTAAACTGTGTTCCTTGCTAGATTCACATTGGGAAACAGAGAGGAGCCCTTGATATTTGTGACCGGAGTGGAGGTAACAACAGAGAAAAAATTGATGAAGGGGAAACAAGGAGGGAGGACATTATCATCAGCCCAGGGATTAGGAGCACTGTGTTCTTTTTTGTTTCCTCTCTGTCTCTCTCTTTCTCTCACTCTCTCAGGTTGTTTGTTTCCACTGGCACTTTGTGGCACTTTAAATAGAGCCTATGGTGAGAGGCGTCTACTTTTGTACAGAGCTTGTGGAACTAGCTCTGCGATGGATTCAGGGTCCATTAGTCCGTTTTAATTTGGTTGATGGTCAGGAAAGTATCCAATGCTCAAGTTAATAATAGCGTATTTGTGAGGGGGAGGGTTCACACACCTAAATGTGAGCTGAAGAAAAGTAGTTGCATAATGAACATAAAGACACACTCCATTGCTCTAAGCAATGTCTTCTGCACAATGACGTATAGAACTGCAATGCAAGCCTCTGTACAGCCTCCCTTTTGTATGTACAGCATGCCTTCAAGACTTGCAGTCCACCCCAAAAAAATGTCGTACACTTTTACACTGCCTTCAGACAGTTTTCACACCCCTTGACTTTTTCCATATTTGTTGTGTTACAAAGAGAGATTAAAATGGAATGAATTTTCTTACTTTTTTTGTCAACAATATACACAAAATACTCTAATGTCAAAGTGGAAAAACAATTCTAACATTTGTAATAAAAAAAATATTTAAAAAAAATATATATATAGATCTTGATTAAATAAGTATTCAATCCCCTGAGTCGATACATGTTAGAATCCCCTTTGGCAGCGATTACAGCTGTGAGTCTTTCTGGGTAAGTCTCTAAAAGATTTCCCCACCTGGATTATGCAACATTTGCTTATTCTTTTCAAAATTCTTCAAGCTCTATCATTGGTTGTTGACCATTGCTAGACAACTAATTTCATGTATTGCCGTAGATTTTCAAGCAGATTCAAGTCAAAACTTTAACACGGCCACTCAGGAACTGTCTTCTTGGAAAGCAACTCCAGTGTAGATTTGGCCTTGTGTTTTAGGTTAATGTTCTGCTAAAATGTGAATTAATCTCCCAGTGTCTGGTGGAAAGACTGAACCTGGTTTTCCTCTAGGATTTTGCCTGTGCTTAGCTCCATTCCAATTCTTTTTTATCCTGAAAAACTCCCCAGTCCTTAACGATTACAAGCATACCCATAACATGATGCAGCCACCACTATGCTTGAAAATATGGAGAGTGGTACTCAGTAATGTGTTCCATTGGATGTGCCCCAGGCATAACACTTTGTATTCAGGACAAAAAGTAAATTGCTGTGCCACATGTTTTGCCGTATTACTTTAGTGTTTGGTTGCAAACAGGATGCTGTTTTTATTTTTATATTTGTATTCTGGACAGGCTTCATTCTTTTCACTTTGTCAATTAGGTTAGTATTGTGGTGTAACTACAATGTTGTTGATTCTTCCTAAATTTTTTCATATCACAGCCATTAAACTATGTAACTGTTTTAAAGTCACCATTGGCCTCGTGGTGAAATCCCTGAGCGGTTTCCTTCCTCTCTGGCAACTGAGTTAGGAAGGAGGCCTGTATCTTTGTAGTGACTGGGCAAATTGATACACCATCCAAAGTGAAATGAATAACTTCACCATGCTCAAAGGGATATTCAATGTCCTTTTTTAACCCATCTACCAATAGGTGCCCTTCTTTACGAGGCGTTGGAAAACCTCCCTGGTCTACAGTATGTGGTTGAATCTGTGTTTGAAATTCACTGCTTGTCTGAGGGACATTGCAGATAATTGTAAGTGTAGGGTACAGAGATGAGGTAGTTAAGGGGTGTGAACACTTTTTGAAGGCACTATCTTGGGACCGTATCTTGGGACCGTCCACAAAAGCAACGAGGGAGCGTTATGTAAATTATATAACAATTTCCACTGTAGTTGTCCCACTCTGTACTGTATTTTGACTGTGAGAGAGAGACACAGTGCACAGAGATGATATTAAATACAATATAATAACAGTGTTCTGAGTTACAGTGCATCCCTCTGTGACAATAATCAGCTGATCCCAGCTGTTCCATGCAGCCAGGCATTATGAGTACAACGGAAGCCTAGAGCAGATGTTCTCACCATAGGAGGCACAGCGCGCCAAGGTCTTGGGTACGCGGGACCTGGCTTGATTTGATTTTTTTATTTGTACTTTTTCCGTTCGCGATTGTTTAGACCGATCTAAAACAACACATGAGTTCGTGATACTTTAGGCCAGAACCAAGTGGTAAAATGCCAGAGGAAAATGCTACTCTGATGCATATGGGAACATCAGAGGGGTTTGTCTCTATGACAGAAGCTGAGCTTCTATCATCTACAGTCGAGGAGTCAAAGAAATTGGACTTTGCTAGGAAGTGATGTACATGTGGGACTCATTTGATCTGTTCACTTTCTGTAAAAGAAAATATGTAGAATAAAAAGGAGGGTTCATATTAATTATCATAATAAAAACATATGTAGTAGCGGAATAACATTTGGGGAAATCGGGTCCAGACAGTTTCCTTATCCATTATCATTATTATTATGATTAAATATTACTATCTAAAATATTTAGAAAAAATATATTTTTAAACTAAGTAGAATTGTAGGAAATGAGCTTAAAAACCCTCAAATTAAACAAGATCAAGCTGGTGGTGTATTTAATATAGGCTATCTCAATAGACAATAATAATACAAAAGGGGTGGGGCTTTGGCGTGTGAAAATGTGAAAATGTGAAAAAGGGGGCACTTGTGAAAAAATGTTTTGCAACGACCTGCCCTAAAGGGTCAGCGATTTACCAGCCAGTAGCACTGTACCCTGAAACTTCTCAACTGCTGGCCCCTTTCTAACCAAACTATACAAAACTGGAATAAATAGTTACAATTGCTTAGGAAATATGTACAAATTAGCTCTTTCCCAAAAGGTCACAGTAGTTGAGGAACCCCTCAGGCCTGTAGATCTAAACAGAAAGAATTTCATACATTGCGATTTCAGACTCAGTGGTCAAAAGTAACCACACTGTTGCTTCTATTGGATTGTTCATTGAACAATTCATACAGGCAAATAAAATATATTTGTCGCAAAATCTGCTTTAGCTCGCCAATAGGAGAAAGGAAGCAGGATTGATTGAGAGAGGAAGAGACATCTTGGAGGAGTGTATGGGGACTATGGAGACTATTTGAAGTATTTCTGTAAAAAAGCGAAAATGTATTTGCTTGTCCAAGTATGTATTATGTAGTATATAAACATTTCTCTTTGGAATATTTCTCCCACAAGAAAATGTCCCTTGTGCATTGTCTTTAGCTAAAGGCCAAAAAGTTACCTTAAACTGTACTGTAGTGATCCAGGTCAGGGCAGGGAAAGTTCATCTTTAGGGATTGTATACAGACAATCTATATTTAGCAGTCCTGTTATGGGCCAGTTCTACTGGAGTGGTGAGTGTACCACCTCACTGTGATCCATGGCAAGAGAAGAAGGGGAAGGATGCTGTATCTGTGTTGCATGTCAATGAGCTCTGTGTACACTGTGTTCTCCTACTCTGTCAGGACCAAGGGAGAGGCTACAAACTCCACACACACGGGGAGAAAGAGGGGCTGACAATTAAGAGGGCATGTGTTGGTGACGTGTGGTGATCAGCGGATGGTGCAGTCTCCCGCAGTGTGCATGATGAGTTGGATTATTAAGAGAGGATAGTTAAACCCTGCTGCATCTCCCACATGTCAGGCTAAACGTTAATAATGTAGTACTGCGGATGCCAGGGCCTACATGTATGTATGTATGTGTGTGTGTGTTTTTGGGTTGGTAGGGGATGGTCTCTCTTGTCCTGGTGTTTAACACATGGCTGGTACTCAGTGTTTAACACATGGCCGGTAATCAGTGTTTAACACATGGCTGGTAATCAGTGTTTAACACATGGCTGGTACTCAGTGTTTAACACATGGCTGGTACTCAGTGTTTAACACATGGCTGGTAATCAGTGTTTAACACATGGCCGGTAATCAGTGTTTAACACATGGCTGGTACTCAGTGTTTAACACATAGCCGGTAATCAGTGTTTAACACATGGCCGGTATTCAGTGTTTAACACATGGCCGGTAATCAGTGTTTAACACATGGCTGGTACTCATTGTTTAACACATGGCCGGTAATCAGTGTTTAACACACGGCCGGTAATCAGTGTTTAACACATGGCCGGTATTCAGTGTTTAACACATGGCCGGTATTCAGTGTTTAACACATGGCCGGTATTCAGTGTTTAACACATGGCTGGTACTCATCCCCACCATGGCAGCTGACTCTGATCTTTTATTCATGCTGTTTTAAGGAGTGTGAATTATTGAGTGAGTTCCTCAGTGCTCTGTACGCCTTGGCTTCCTTTCATATTCAAATAGGAGATGAGGAGATTACGAGGGGGCTGGGAATCTCCCCCGATATTTCGCTCCATTCTCTTCTCAAATAATGTAACAAAACAAGAACGCATGTGTGCCGCCTTGCGCATGCATACATACAGACACGCATACATGCACACACACACACACACACACACACACACACACACACACACACACACACACACACACACACACACACACACACACACACACACACACACACACACACACACACACACACACACACACACACACACACACACACACACACACACACACATTAACAGAGAATATCTTTTACATAGTCACACACATACAGTACTCTGCCATGCACACCCATACATACTAGTGGGCCTTCCATTCCCCATCAATCCAGGGGTGATAAAGCTTCCTCGCTCCTTATCTATTATTTTCTACATCCATGTCATCCTACAGCCCATTCTCCTCTTATCTTCAGTCACAGCATCCTGTATGTCTTCAGCCTCGGTGAACTGACTGTAACTTTGATACGTGATCCCATTGGAGCACTTTGGATTTATAACTATGCACATTCCATTGTTTTATCACGCTTTATTCTAACTTCTAACCAGACAGTGTCGCTAGGTAATGCGTAGGTGGCAAGTTGAAAAAATTGACAACTTTAAAGGATTTTTTTTTTCATTTTGTTGTATTGAAAATAAAATGCAGAAATGTTTCATTTACATTAGTATTCACACCGCTGAGTCAATACTTTGTAGCAGCACCTTTGGCAGCGATTACAGCTGTGAGTCTTTTCTTATTAAGTCTCTTTGAGTTTCAACACCTGGATTGTGGAACATTTGCCCATTTATTATTTTAAAAAACTCTTCAAGCTCTGTCAAATTGGTTGTTGATCATTGCTAGACAACCATTTTCAGGTCTTGCCATATATTTTCAAGTAAATTTATGTCAAAACTATAACTTGGCCACTCAGGAGCATTCACTGTCTTCTCCTGAACTTTTTTAGGCTTGTCATAACAAAAGGGTACCATCTCAGCGGTCTTCGAGTGTCCACCCTGACATTGGAAGGTTGGGAGTTCGATCCCCGGCCGAGTCATACCAAAGGCTGTAAAAATGGGACCTGATGTGTCTCTGCTGCTTGATACTCAGCATTAAGGAGATAGATTGTTTGATATTGAAAGAAAATGAAGGCCCTGCAATAGATTAGCGTCCTGTCCAGGGAGTGTATTTGTACATCACATGCCAGGGCTCGTGCAAGGCTACAAAGTGGTTGAATACTTATCTTTCAAGACATTTCAACTTTTAATTTTTAATTCATTTAAAAAAAACGTAGTTCCACTTTGACATTATGGGTATTGACAAAAACATCTCTAAGCCATTTTAAATTCAGGCTGTAACACAACCAAATGTGGAAAAAGTCCAGGGGTGTGAATAACTTCTGAAGGCACTGTATAACTTTCGAAATACAGCCGCTATGATGCATTTTGCAAAAACGCACAATCATACAGTATGATGCAAAATGCATGGACAAAAAGTGGAATAGGGATGGCTTATGGATGGCTTTTTTGTATTTGATTTTTTATTCAGGGTTCTTTGTACACATTTTCCGTAATATCATGTTCTTTCTCTTCCTCCCCCTCTCTGCCCAGCCTATACATTCTCCTCTGTGCATCCTCTAACCCTTCTCTACCAACAGTCTTCTCTGTATTGTCCTTACCCCTCTCTCTGTCACCTGTTAACCAAGTTAGTTCTGTGTCCCCCAGGCTGATGGAAAGGGAGTGGACGGTGGCCTGCTGCCTGATGCCAACGGGAAGGAGCCCAGCCCAGGAGGACAGAGGGAGGACAGAGGGAAATGGCAGAAGCCCCGAATCACTCGTAAATCTCTGATGAAGTGCTGCCTCGTCAAATGGATCATTGACAGCACCACAAACACTCAGGGGCCAGGTAGGTCAGGGACAGTGCCAAACTTATATGAGGCTCTGTCATCCCAGCTACAGAGTTGTATGTGTTCTTCCCTGTGTGGGATAGCTGGGGTGGAGTGAAGACGAAGACAGAGGAGAGGGGGAGGGGATGCAGGTAAGATTAATTTGAATGCGTCTACCCCCTTTTATAGGACTATATTTTAACTCTATCATCTCTCTTGCTGTCTCTCAGTGGACTTCTACTGTGCTAGCCACTCATCTTTTTGTGTCACTTCAATATACTATCAATAAATCTCTATTCGTTCTCCACAATCCCAGCAAACTGATTGCCGTAGGCTTACTGCTGAGACTTGCCCTGTGAACTCTCCTGTAAACTCTCCTGTAAACTCTCCTGTAAACTCTCCTGTAAACTCTCCTGTAAACTCTCCTGTAAACTCTCCTGTAAACTCTCCTTTAAACTCTCCTGTAAACTCTCCTGTAAACTCTCCTGTAAACTCTCCTGTAAACTCTCCCACTCTCTCATTTTTCTCTTCTTTCCTTTCCCTTCAGTTATTTTAGTAGGGATTTAGAAAGCTTAAAATGATTCTTGAAATAAAAGTCCCAGTGTTGACAGTAATGTACAAGTCATCTCTTAGTGGAGGGAAGCCACCTCCAGAAAGAAACTATGGCCATTAATTTAGTCAAATTGGTAATGATCAATGGCTTTTGTTTCAAAGCTTTTGTGGATGATTTGCTACACCCTTTTTCAGGAACACGTACAACACATGCAAAAATATATTGTTAAGTAAATAAGGGTGTTGTTGAAAGAGTACATTATTTGTTTTTTCTGTCCAGCACCTGAACTAGTTTGATATTTGTAATTTTATACGGGTGGAAGTATGAGCTGAATATGGAGGGAGTAGCAGAGTGTCTGTTACTGCTTGTACCCCCGGTATGCCCTCGTTTTCTCTATCTATCTAAATTATTGACATTGCCCTTCTGTGCATGCAGACTGGGGCTAACATGTTCATGTGCACTCACCAGAGCGAAGAGACCCCCAACCACCATCCCGCCCCCCCATGTTAACTCCTCCGCCGCCCTGCGTCAACTCTAAGCCCTTTCCAGTAAGGAACCACCAATACAACCATGTCTAGGCATTGCCATCTGCTGGATAGTATTAATAATTACATGACACAATATAAGTACTCTCTATGTACACCAGATGGTAGTCACACACTCTGGCAGTCTTAGAACCTTTCAGGGGGAGGGAGGGAGGGAGGGAGGGTTGTACTGTAAGCAGATGGTTGTGTTTTTGTGAGTTGCTGTCGTATGATTGATATTCTGGGGCTATGGGCCTTCATGACGTTCTCATTACTGTTGTTATTAATGTTTGCTCTGAAGAGTGCAGAAATGCCGATATGCCAGCATTAAGCCTTGTCCGTCTTTAATGAAAGGGATAGATCAGCATTTAGGGAGCATGGACATTTTGCTGCTGTCTTCGTTTTCAATGGTTTATTACATGAGCTAACCTTGTACTGTATGCATGAACACAAGGCTCTGCCTGACACTGTTGTGGCAGTTCATACGGTTATAGAGACATCAGTGGATTAAAAACGCTCTGTGATCATTCTGATGGTAGTGGTTTGGTCACCTGTGCTTGCTCTTTGTAGGAATGGAGTTGAAAGTGAGGATACTGTTATCTTTAAAATACAAAAATGTTTGACATTTATGTGTTTGCAAAGTAGTACGCGGAAATTATGAACAGGGGCTCATTTGTGGGACTGTGTTCCCGGTGCAGTGGTGCAGTTGTGCTTCAGTGGTTTCCCTACAGTGTCCACAAGGTGCAGCACCTTGATGTGCACCATAAAGAAGATTGAGTCCAGTGGCTAACTCCATCTAAATCTCTCTCTGGTAAAAATGCATTTCTGGCCTGTTCCCATTCCAGTCCTAAGACCAGTATTTTGCATCTCATTGATTTATCCTCCCCTGCTCCCTCTCTCAGCTCCTGCTTAAACTCTCTCCAATAAGATGTGCACACTCACCAGTTATGAACTCTACCTCTATTCGTATTTTTTACTGCCTCACACTCACCAGTTATGAACTCTACCTCTATTCGTATTTTTTACTGCCTCACACTCATGCACACCACAACTGATATCATGAAAGCATTGGTGGATTGTTAATGAATGTTGCTCAAACTTTACAGAGACTTTGTTTTGGGATAGGAAAAAATAATTAGGGCACTATGTCTACCTCCACTATTCCTCTTGTTTAAAGTCCCTTAATAAACTCAATTGAAATATCAGTTTGTTGAATTAGAACCACAATGTGAGGTTTCTTTTTGAATCCAGTGTTATGTTGGCTGTGTGAATGGGGAGATAGACACAGGCAGCGCCACACAGGGCAGGGCAGACTCCTTCACTCTAAGTGCTGCTGGTCATATTCCAGCCATCAGTGGATGTGGATCAATGCCTGGTTTACAGCTTTACATCATCCTTGAAATGCCTGGGAAAACAAGGAAACGCTCAGACCGTCAATTGGAAACTATTAGTAAAAAAACAACACATAATCTCTCCGGTCTCGCTGCCCTACTCCCCTCTCTCATCTTCCTCACTCGCTCCAACTGGAGAATGCACTAGAGGGATAATTCCTTTCTTGATGGACCTGTAGGACAGACTTACCCAAAAAGGGAGACACAGGGGGTTCAGCCCTTAACTGGTACAGAGTGTGTACTAAGGAAGATACTTCACAGAGGATGGAGATATTTGGGAGATGAGGAATCAAGTGGTATATGTTTGTTTTCAACTCAATACCATGCACTGGACTTGGATTTAGAGGGACTTTTTGAAGACAAGAAGATATTATCATCAAACTCACCTTTTTGCTTTTGCTGGATATCAAGGGGTTAAATGAAGGGCACCTGGAACAGAGTGACTGTTAATGGATCTCTACCTTCACTGGATCTTTACCGTCTTCATCACGAGGAGCATCGTCACCTGAGGGTTCACTTCCTTTAACACTGTGTGTGGGTGGGAAAATGGGGGGAGTAAAGTGTGACCAATAGATTTCAGGGTTCGCAGCTATTTTTCAGACATCTTGTTCAATTGTTTGTTTTGATGTTTTCTTAGACACACACATCCAGCAGCAAACATTTGTTAAGTTGTGGAAAACGCATCCAATATGTTCAGAGCTGGCCAATAGCAAGCTGATAAAGGTTCTTATTCAAACAAGTCAGCCATGGTGCTGGAAGGCATGGAACTGATTGCAATTACTGTAGTCATTGGCCTGTTTTTTGTAGTGTTCAAGCAGTTTGGTGTTTGGGAGCCCTTGACATTAGATGGTAAGTAACAAGGAGAGACTCTACAGTGCCCTGTTCTTTTCTCAAGGCCATCATATTCCTCACAGATAGACAGAAGCTTCTTGTACTGTGTTGTTGATAGTTGAAGATATAAATGGATTTCAGTGTTGTCACTTTATGAGAGAAGATGAGCTTCCACTGCAACTCTAGACAAACTGCCTCAAGACAACAAAGGTTTCATGTCTTATTACTGGTTTATAGAGAAAGAAATAACTGAAACCAAAATACTGTGACTGTCTGGCTTAATCTGATTGTATGTGTTCCCCCCTTCTCACTTCCCTACACTTCAATTTCTCCCCTGTGTTCCTCTCCCCATTCCTCACGCTGTTTGTTTGTATTTCATAGATGGTGAGCACACACACAGTAGTAACTCCCTGTATTCGTCATTTCCTTTTGTCATTCATTCATCATCCTCTCCCACTTTATTGTTCACACGTCCACCTTCTTTTTGCCAAAATATTGTACACCATTTTCATCAGATCCAATTTCTCTGTTACCCACCACACAAATGCCTCTCCCTCCCAATTTGTTCTGATGGTCCCGTCTTCCTCTCCTGATTTCAACCTTTCTCATCCGCTCCCGTCCTATTCTTGCCTCTCACCTGATCCACATTCTTCCCTCCCTTTCACCTTTCACCTCTCCCCTTCTCCCGACTCTCCTTCATTTCCCTGGGTTCTCCTCCTCTCTCTCTCTCCCTCTCCTCTCTCAAACAGAGAGTAGCGACTGTGAATTGGAGCTTTCTACTGTTCGTCACCAGCCTGAAGGCTTGGAACAGCTCCAGGTCCAGACCCAGTTCACCAAGAAGGAGTTGCAGTCACTCTACAGAGGCTTTAAAAACGTGCGACTGGGACTTGGCTGGGCGTTGAGCACCGAGTGGGAGTGGGGTAGAGGTTAAACACACACTGTCAGGGACTTGAAGGACTGCAAAGATATCATCTTACAATATGTTTGATATACTTGCATAGCTACACACATTTATTTACACAGATATTTACACTCACTCACTACGAGCTGTTACACATATATTAGCCGATAACAAACCGTTAGATATATCTACTTTCATAGATATTTAACTACATATATAAATACATACAGCGCATACAAGTTAAGCACTTAGTACTTATTAAATGTATTTTAAATTCTCCTTTGAACAGGAGTGTCCCAGCGGGCTGGTGGATGAGGAGACTTTCAAGAACATCTACTCACAGTTCTTCCCCCAGGGAGGTAGGAGTCTGCCCTCAAGTGATGTAAGGGAGGCACAATGGAATAGTACTGCAGATAGGTGGGAGACTCCCTTTCAACTGCTGCTACGTTGTCAGCTCTTTCAATGGGCTGTGATTTAATAGAGAGCATTATCATCCTGTTTTGTAATCAACATTTGATAAGAAATTGAAGATTCTGACAACTCAGAACCTCACCTATTGATTTATATATATGCTATAAAGACTGACCCATTTCACCCAGAGCGACCGTCAAAGAGGATAAAAGTGGAAAGATAATAAATAACCAGCTGTCACCCACTGTATACCTGCCTAATGTTAACTACATTATCGCTATCCCTTCTCAGATGCCACCACATATGCACATTTCCTGTTCAACGCATTTGACATGGACAGAAATGGCTCTATCCGTTTCGAGGTAAGCAAAGCTCCTCTTAAGTTATGTCAATTGTCCTCTTGTATCAAACCTTCCAGAACAATCAACGTTAGCCATCCCGATAACCTGCTCAATCTAAAAAACAAATTGCCTTCAGTAGATGAAATACTTTGACAGTCAGTAAGGTTTTCTATGTTTTTTTGCAGGACTTTGTGATTGGACTATCTGTACTGCTCAGAGGTTCAGAAACAGAGAAACTCCGGTGGGCCTTCAATCTGTATGATATCAACAAGGATGGCTACATCACCAAGGAGGTACAGTGTAAGGTCGTGCATTTCCTGTTTGTTGCATAGAGATGCTCTTCTGCTAGACATAACACTCCAAGACCTGGCGCTGACTCATGAATGTGTGTGTGTGTGTGTGTGTGTGTGTGTGTGTGTGTGTGTGTGTGTGTGTGTGTGTGTGTGTGTGTGTGTGTGTGTGTGTGTGTGTGTGTGTGTGTGTGTGTGTAAACCTGTGTACAGGAGATGTTGGCCATAATGACGTCCATCTATGACATGATGGGCAGGTATACCTCTCCCAGTGTACGAGATGTTGATCCATCTGAGCATGTGGACAAGTTCTTTCAGGTACATAAACCCCCAGTGTATGACCCCCTTCCATATCACCCCCATGTCTAACATTTTACCTTGATTAACACCTTCTGTCCTTATGTTTGTGTTGTTTCTGTCCTAAAGATGTATTTTTTGGCTATTGTGTAATAAGAACTCTCGTCTGTTTGAGTTTTCCCAACCTAAAAGCTTCACATTTTGTTACTGTGGAAGCGCACAACCGGCCCAGCGTCGTCTGGGTTAGGGTTTGGCCGGGGTAGGCCGTCATTGTAAATAAGAATTTGTTCTTAACTGACTTGCCTAGTTAAATAAAGGTTAAATAAAATACAAAAATTGTAGTTCTGAATGTAATCGTTTGAGATATTTAATGGCTAGCTTTTTCAGAAAATGGATCGGAACAGAGATGGGGTGGTGACCATTGATGAGTTCATAGAGACTTGTCAGAAGGTAAACACATCCTCCACAATCTTTACTGATGAAAAGATGTACTGTACATCATGTTAGAATGCCCAGACAAGCCACATGCTATTACATGGCTTTAACTCGCCTGGCTAACATTCCAGGTATTCCTGTAGATGGCAGACAGCAGGTTAACTGACAGGTTTGTCTTACAGAACCTGTTCATGTCAGAGGAACACAAAGCATATGAAGAGCTAAGAACAGTTCTGCCATAAGTAGTGTTCAATTGACATTGTGTCCTTAGCAACTGATTCCTCAACTTTCTTATTTCTCTCACCAGGATGAAAATATCATGGCCTCCATGCAGCTCTTTGAGAACGTCATCTAGGTCTAGGAACAGACGGAGAACATGGATAGAAGTATAAGTCCTGATGACCTTTTATTGCTTCCGATACCAGACCCTACAAGCCCCTCTACACTTTAACCCCTCACCGTTTGATGATAGAAAAATATTCACACACATCGAGATGAGGACAGTAAACATTTGTCAGGGGGCATAGGGAGATGACCTTTTAAACCTTTGATTCCACTATGTACTGTATATGGGAAAATAATCCCTTCAAAGGTTCTATTGACAGTAGAGGTCGACCGATTATGATTTTTCAACGCCGATACCAATGCCGATTATTGGAGGACCAAAAAAGCCGATGCCGATTAATCTGACGATTTTTTAAAACTTATTTGTAATAATGACAATTACAACAATACTGAATGAACACTTATTTTAACTTAATATAATACATCAATAAAATCAATTTAGCCTCAAATCAATAATGAAACATGTTTAATTTGGTTTAAATAATGCAAAAACAAAGTGCAATATGTGCCATGTAAGAAAGCTAACGTTTAAGTTCCTTGCTCAGAGCATGAGAACATATGAAAGCTGGTGGTTCCTTTTAACACGAGTCTTCAATATTCCCAGGTAAGAAGTTTTAGGTTGTAGTTATTCTAGGAATTATAGGACTATTTCTCTCTATACAATTTGTATTTCATATACCTTTGACTATTGGATGTTCTAATAGGCACTTTAGTATGCCAGTGTAACAGTATATTTTCCGTCCCTCTCCTCGCTCCTACCTGGGCTCGAACCAGGGACACATCGACAACAGCCACCCTCAAAGCAGCGTTACCCAAGCAGAGCAAGGGGAACAACTACTCCAAATCTCAGAGTGAGTGATGTTTGAAACGCTATTAGCGCGCAACCTGCTAACTAGCTAGCCATTTCACATCGGTTACACCAGCCTAATCTTGGGAGTTGATAGGCTTGAAGTCATAAACAGCTGCTGGCAAACGCACGAAAGTGTCAGACTGCTCTATCAAATCATAGACTTAGTTTTAACATGATAACACACAGAAATATGAGCCTTAGGTCATTAATATGGTCAAATCTGGAAACTATCATCTCGAAAACAAGACGTTTATTCTTTCAGTGAAATACGGAACCGTTCCGTATTTTATCTAATGGGTGGCATCCATAAGTCTAAATATTCCTGTTACATTGCACAACCTTCAATGTTATGTCATAATTACGTAAAATTCTGGCAAATTAGTTCGCAACGAGCCAGGCGGCCCAAACTGTTGCATATACCCTGACTCTGCGTGCAATGAACGCAAGAGAAGTGACACAATTTCACCTGGATAATATTGCCTGCTAACCTGGATTTATTTTAGCTAAACATAAAGGTTTAAAAATATATACTTCTGAGTATTGATTTTAAGAAAGGCATTGATGTTTATGGTTAGGTACAGTCATGCAACGATTGCGCTTTTTTCGCAGATGCGCTTTTGTTAAAACATCCCTTGTTTGGCGAAGTTGGATGTCTTTGTTAGGAAGAAATAGTCTTCACACAGTTCGCAACGAGCCAGGCGGCCAAAACTGCTGCATATACCCTGACTCTGTTGCAAGAGAAGTGACACATTTTCCCTAGTTAAAATAAATTAATGTTAGCAGGCAATATTAACTAAATATGCAGGTTTAAAAATATATACTTGTGTATTGATTTTAAGAAAGGCATTGATGTTTATGGTTAGGTACACGTTGGAGCAACGACAGTCCTTTTTCGCAAATGCGCAGCACATAGATTATATGCAGCACAGGACACGCTGGATAAACTAGTACTATCATCAACCATGTGTAGTTAACTAGTGATTATGATTGATTGATCGTTTTTATAAGATAAGTTTAATGCTAGCTAGCAACTTACCATGGCTTCTTACTGCATTCGCGTAACAGGCAGGCTCCTCATGGAGTGCAATGTGAGGCTGGTGGTTAGTGAATTGGACTAGTTAACTGTAAGGCTGCAAGATTGAATCCCCGAGCTGACAAGGTAAAAATCTGTCATTCTTTATTTGTATTTTTATTTGATTTATTTCACCTTTATTTAACCAGGTAGTCTAGTTGAGAACAAGTTCTCATTTACAATTGCGACCTGGCCAAGATAAAGCAAAGCAGTTCGACACATACAACAACACAGAGTTACACATGGAGTAAAACAAACATACAGTCAATAATACAGTAGAAAAACATGTCTATATACGATGTGAGCAAATGAGGTGAGATAAGGGAGGTAAAGGCAAAAAAAAGGCCATGGTGGCAAAGTAAATACAATATAGCAAGAATGTGCAAAGTATAAATAAAAATAATGGGGTGCAAAGGAGCAAAATAAATAAATAAATAGAGTGAGGGAGAAGTGTTTCCAGTTTCAGAGATGTTTGTAGTTCGTTCCAGTCATTGGCAGCAGAGAACTGGAAGGAGAGGCGCCCAAAGGAAGAATTGGTTTTGGGGATGACCAGAGAGATATACCTGCTGTAGCGTGTGCTACAGGTGGATGCTGCTATGGTGACCAGCGAGCTGAGATAAGGGGGGACTTTACCTAGCAGGGTCTTGTAGATGACCTGTAGCCAGTGGGTTTGGCGACGAGTATGAAGCGAGGGCCAGCCAACGACAGCATACAGGTCGCAGTGGTGGGTAGTATATGGGGCTTTGGTGACAAA
The DNA here is from genome assembly GCF_045791955.1 of Oncorhynchus clarkii lewisi. Classification (NCBI taxonomy): domain Eukaryota; kingdom Metazoa; phylum Chordata; class Actinopteri; order Salmoniformes; family Salmonidae; genus Oncorhynchus; species Oncorhynchus clarkii. Next base: position 35,862,875 of record NC_092151.1, on the reverse strand, counting down.
ACGGATGGCACTGTGATAGACTGCATCCAATTTATTGAGTAGGGTATTGGAGGCTATTTTGTAAATGACATCGCTGAAGTCGAGGATTGGTAGGATGGTCAGTTTTACGAGGGTATGTTTGGCAGCATGAGTGAAGGATGCTTTGTTGCGAAATAGGAAATCAATTCTAGATTTAACTTTGGATTGGAGATGTTTGATGTGAGTCTGGAAGGAGAGTTTACAGTCTAACCAGACACCTAGGTATTTGTAGTTGTCCACATATTCTAAGTCAGAACCGTCCAGAGTAGTGATGCTGGACGGTCGGGCAGGTGCAGGCAGCGATCGGTTGAAGAGCATGCATTTAGTTTTACTTGTATTTAAGAGCAGTTAGAGGCCACGGAAGGAGAGTTGTATGGCATTGAAGCTCGTCTGGAGGGTTGTTAACACAGTATCCAAAGAAGGGCCAGAAGTATACAGAATACGGAGAAGGTGCAGTGGGATTCGAAATGGTCGGTAATCTGTTTGTTGACTTGGCTTTCGAAGACTTTAGAAAGGCAGGGTAGGATAGATATAGGTCTGTAGCAGTTTGGGTCTAGAGTGTCCCCCTCTTTGAAGAGGGGGATGACCGCAGCTGCATTCCAATCTTTGGAAATCTCAGACGACACGAAAGAGAGGTTGAACAGGCTAGTAATAGGGCTTGCAACAATTTCGGCAGATCATTTTAGAAAGAGATTTTGCAGCTCTTTCAGAGCATCAGCTGACTGGATTTGGGAGAACGAGAAATGGGGAAGGCTTGGGCGAGTTGCTGTGGGGGGTACAGTGCAGTTGACCGGGGTAGGGGTAGCCAGGTGGAAAGCATGGCCAGCGGTAGAAAAATGCTTATTGAAATTTTCAATTATAGTGGATTTATCGGTGGTGACATAGTTTCCAAATCCTCAGTGCAGTGGGCAGCTGGGAGGACGTGTTCTTGTTCTCCATGGACTTTACAGTGTTCCAGAACTTTTTTGAGTTTTTGTTGCAGGAAGCAAATTTATGCTTGATCAAGCTAGCCTTGGCTTTTCTAACTGCCTGTGTGTATTGGTTTCTATCTTCCCTGAAAAGTTGCATATCGCGGGGGCTGTTCGATGCTAATGCAGAATGCCATAGGATGTTTTTGTGTTGGTTAAGTGCAGTCAGGTCTGGAGAGAACCAAGCGCTATATCTGTTCCTGGTTCTACATTTCTTGAATGGGGCATGCTTATTTAAGATGGTGAGGAAGGCATTTTTAATAACCAGGTACCCTCTACTGACGGGATGAGGTCAATATCCTTCCAGGATACCCGGGCCAGGTCGATTAGATAGGCCTGCTCGCTGAAGTGTTTCAGGGAGCGTTTGTCAGTGATGAGTGGAGGTCAGTTGACCGCTGACCCATTACGGATGCAGGCAATGAGGCAGTGATCACTGAGATCTTGGTTGAAAACAGCAGAGGTGTATTTAGAGGGCAAGTTGGTTAGGATGATATCTATGAGGGTGCCCGTGTTAACGGCTTTGGGGTGGTACCTGGTAGGTTCATTGATAATTTGTGTGAGATTGAGGGCATCAAGCTTAGATTGTAGGATGACTGGGGTGTTAAGCATGTTCCAATTTAGGTCACATAGCAGCATGAGCTGTCACACCCTGACCATAGTTTACTTTGTATATTTCTATGTTTTGGTTGGTCAGGGTGTGAGCTGAGTGGGCATTCTATGTTTCATTGTCTAGTTTGTCTATTTCTATGTCTGGCCTGATGTGGTTCTCAATCAGAGGCAGGTGTTAGTCATTGTCTCTGATTGGGAACCATATTTAGGTAGCCTGGGTTTCACTGTGTGTTTGTGGGTGATTGTTCCTGTCTCTGTGTTTTCACCAGATAGGGCTGTTTCGGTTTTCATTACGTTCTTTGTTTTGTAGTGTTTGTATCGATTCGTGTTTTACGTTTGTTTATTAAACATGGATCGCAATCTACACGCCGCATTTTGGTCCGACTCTCTTTCACATACAGAAAACCGTGACAGAATCACCCACCACAACAGGACCAAGCGGCGTGGTGATAGGCAACAGCGGCGCAAAGAGGAATGGACTTGGGACGATGTGTTGGACGGCAAGGGTTGCTACACATGGGAGGAGATCCTGGCGGGAAAGGATCGCCTTCCATGGGAACAGATGGAGGCAGCTAGGAGAGCAGAGGCAGCCGGAGAGAGGAGCCGGCGATATGAGGGAACACGGCTGGCAAGGAAGCCCGAGAGGCTGCCCCAAAAATGTATTGGGGGGGGGGGCTAACAGGGAGTATGGCTACGCCAGGTAGGAGACCTGCGCAAACTCCCTGTGCTTACCGGGGGGCTAGAGAGACCGGGCAGGCACCGTGTTATGCTGTGGTGCGCACGGTGTCTCCAGTGCGGGTGCATAGCCCGGTGCAGTACATTCCAACTCCGCGTATCGGCCGGGCTAGAGTGGGCATCGAGCCAAGTGCCATGAAGCCGGCTCTACGCATCTGGTCTCCAGTGCGTCTCCTTGGGCCGGCTTACATGGCACCAGCCTTGCGCTCGGTGTCTCCGGTCTCCAGTGCGGGCTATTCCACCTCGCCGCACTGGCAGGGCGACCGTGAGCATTCAACCAGGTAAGGTTGGGCAGGCTCGGTGCTCAAGAGCTCCAGTGCGCCTGCACGGTCCGGTCTTTCCAGTACCACCTCCACACCCCAGCCCTCCGGTAGCAGCTCCCCGCACCAGGCTTCCTGTGCGTGTCCTCGGCCCAGTGCCACCAGTGCCAGCACCACGCATCAGGCCTACAGTGCGCCTCGCCTGTCCAGCGCTGCCAGAGCCTTCCTCCTCTTCAGCGCTGCCGGAGTCTCCCGCCTATCTAGCGCTGTTAGAGCCTTCCTCCTCTACAGCGCTGCCGGAGTCTCCCGCCTGTTCAGAACTGCCAGTCTGCAAGGAGCTGCCAGTCTGCATAGAGCTGCCAGTCTGCATAGAGCTGCCAGTCTGCATAGAGCTGCCAGTCTGCAAGGAGCTGCCAGTCTGCAAGGAGCTGCCAGTCTGCATAGAACTTCCAGTCTGCAAGGAGCTGCCAGTCTGCAAGGAGCCGCCAGAGCTGCCAGTCTGCAGGATGCCGCCAAAGCTGCCAGTCTGCAAGGAGCCGCCAGAGCAGCCAGTCAGCATGGAGCCGCCAGAGCAGCCAGTCAGCATGGAGCAGCCAGAGCAGCCAGTCAGCATGGAGCAGCCAGAGCTGCCAGTCAGCATGGAGCAGCCAGTCAGCATGGAGCAGCCAGAGCAGCCAGTCAGCATGGAGCAGCCAGAGCTGCCAGTCAGCCAGACTCTTCCAGATCTGCCAGTCAGCCAGACTCTTCCAGATCTGCCAGTCAGCCAGACTCTTCCAGATCTGCCAGTCAGCCAGACTCTTCCAGATCTGCCAGTCATCCAGACTCTTCCAGATCTTCCAGTCAGCCAGACTCTTCCAGATCTTCCAGTCAGCCAGACTCTTCCAGATCTTCCAGTCAGCCAGACTCTTCCAGATCTTCCAGTCAACCAGACTCTTCCAGATCTGCCAGTCAGCCAGGGGCTGCCAGTCAGCCAGGGGCCGCCAGTCAGCCAGGAGCAGCCGCCCCTCTGTCCCGAGCTGCCGCCCCTCTGTCCCGAGCTGCCGCCCCTCTGTCCCGAGCTGCCGCCCCTCTGTCCATTGAGAAGAGTTGCCATGGTGAGGAGGCCACGGAAGAGGACAAGGTGGGGGAAGACTAAGGTGAAGTGGGGGCCACGTCCAGCACCAGAGCCGCCACCGCGAACAGATGCCCACCCAGACCCTCCCATATAGGTTCAGGTTTTGCGGCCGGAGTCCGCACCTTGGGGGGGGGGGGGGGGTACTGTCACACCCTGACCATAGTTTACTTTGTATATTTCTATGTTTTGGTTGGTCAGGGTGTGAGCTGAGTGGGAATTCTATGTTTCATTGTCTAGTTTGTCTATTTCTATGTCTGGCCTGATATGGTTCTCAATCAGAGGCCATAGTCATTGTCTCTGATTGGGAACCATATTTAGGTAGCCTGGGTTTCACTGTGTGTTTGTGGGTGATTGTTCCTGTCTCTGTGTTTTCACCAGATAGGGCTGTTTCGGTTTTCATTACGTTCTTTGTTTTGTAGTGTTTGTATCGATTCGTGTTTTACGTTTGTTTATTAAACATGGATCGCAATCTACACGCCGCATTTTGGTCCGACTCTCTTTCACATACAGAAAACCGTGACATGAGCTCTGAAGATAGATGGGGGGCAATCAGTTCACATATGGTGTCCAGAGCACAGCTGGGGGCAGAGGGTGGACTATAGCAGGCGGCAACGGTGAGAGACTTGTTTCTAGAGAGTTGGATTTTTAAAAGTAGAAGATCAAATTGTTTGGCTACAGATCTGGATAGTAGGACAGAACTCTGTAGGCTCTCTCTGCTGTAGATTGCAACACTGCCCCCTTTGGCCGTTCTATCTTGTCTGAAAATGTTGTGGTCAGGGATGGAGATTTCAGAGTTTTTGGTGGTCTTCCTAAGCCAGGATTCAGACGCGGCTAGAACATCCGGGTTGGCAGAGTGTGCTAAAGCAGTGAATAAACAGTTAACCCACCGTTCCTAGGCCGTCATTGAAAATAAGAATGTGTTCTTAACTGACTTGCCTAGTTAAACAAAGGTGTAAATAAATCGGCCAGATCGGTGCCAAAAATACCGATTTCCGATTGTTATGAAAACTTGAAATCGTCTCTAATTAATCGGCCATTCCGATTAATCGGTCGACCTCTAATTGACAGTTCTACTTTCCTTACCATGGACACCCAGGGAATGGCAACATAAAAATTGAAATGTTAGTACATTGTACTGTACTGCCCATGCCTGAACAGATTATGATCCTTTGCATGTTTGCCTGAGACTAGTGTAAGTTCATGATAACACAGTGGAATGCAAATATGAAAATTGTTATTGAGTAGGCTGAAGTGTGTGTGTGTGTGTGTGTGTGTGTGCGTGTGTGTGTGTTTGGGGTCACAAAACTGGATAACTAGGATAAGTTGATATTCACACAATAGCTTGGGAACGTAAAAGCTTTTTACATTGCACTCCCCCCACCCACCCGGGTATAGCTCATCAGCATCATGATATGAAGGTGGGATTTATTGATGTTGCCATATCATATATCATGCCGCCATACGTCCCAGCCGTCCCGGCACCTACAGCCTACATCATCTACTCATTGCATACCCGGAGAGAGAATGTATTTTATAATGTTGTTGAATATCACTTTCATTCTTGAATGAATTTGCACTTTTAATATAAAATGACCTGTAAATTGCATGAACATTTTCAATGGCATTTTATGTAATTTTCCCAAAAAGTGGTTATTTTCCTGTGGCAGTAAATGTTTATGAATGACCCCCGGGTGTGTAATTACAATGTCAATTGATTCCCTGAGGGACAGTTGAAGATTACTTGCACCTTGACTACATATATATATATATATATATATATATATATATATATATATATACAGTGCCTTGCGAAAGTATTCGGCCCCCTTGAACTTTGCGACCTTTTGCCACATTTCAGGCTTCAAACATAAAGATATAAAACTGTATTTTTTTGTGAAGAATCAACAACAAGTGGGACACAATCATGAAGTGGAACGACATTTATTGGATATTTCAAACTTTTTTAACAAATCAAAAACTGACAAATTGGGCGTGCAAAATTATTCAGCCCCCTTAAGTTAATACTTTGTAGCGCCACCTTTTGCTGCGATTACAGCTGTAAGTCGCTTGGGGTATGTCTCTATCAGTTTTGCACATCGAGAGACTGAACATTTTTCCCATTCCTCCTTGCAAAACAGCTCGAGCTCAGTGAGGTTGGATGGAGAGCATTTGTGAACAGCACTTTTCAGTTCTTTCCACAGATTCTCGATTGGATTCAGGTCTGGACTTTGACTTGGCCATTCTAACACCTGGATATGTTTATTTTTGAACCATTCCATTGTAGATTTTGCTTTATGTTTTGGATCATTGTCTTGTTGGAAGACAAATCTCCGTCCCAGTCTCAGGTCTTTTGCAGACTCCATCAGGTTTTCTTCCAGAATGGTCCTGTATTTGGCTCCATCCATCTTCCCATCAATTTTAACCATCTTCCCTGTCCCTGCTGAAGAAAAGCAGGCCCAAACCATGATGCTGCCACCACCATGTTTGACAGTGGGGATGGTGTGTTCAGCTGTGTTGCTTTTACGCCAAACATAACGTTTTGCATTGTTGCCAAAAAGTTCAATTTTGGTTTCATCTGACCAGAGCACCTTCTTCCACATGTTTGGTGTGTCTCCCAGGTGGCTTGTGGCAAACTTTAACCGACACTTTTTATGGATATCTTTAAGAAATGGCTTTCTTGCCACTCTTCCATAAAGGCCAGATTTGTTTTATTTTTTTTTATTTTTTTTCAGTTAACATGTATTGATTGTATTGTCCTAATGACAGGCCTTGCAGCTGGTTACGTGTCGTGGGCAATATAACGTTGTCCTATGGACAGAGTCTCCCACCTCAGCTGTAGATCTCTGCAGTTCATCCAGAGTGATCATGGGCCTCTTGGCTGCATCTCTGATCAGTCTTCTCCTTGTATGAGCTGAAAGTTTAGATGGACAGCCAGGTCTTGGTAGATTTGCAGTGGTCTGATACTCCTTCCATTTCAATATTATCGCTTGCACAGTGCTCCTTGGGATGTTTAAAGCTTGGGAAATCTTTTTGTATCCAAATCCGGCTTTAAACTTCTTCACAACAGTATCTCGGACCTGCCTGGTGTGTTCCTTGTTCTTCATGATGCTCTCTGCGCTTTTAACGGACCTCTGAGACTATCACAGTGCAGGTGCATTTATACGGAGACTTGATTACACCCAGGTGGATTGTATTTATCATCATTAGTCATTTAGGTCAACATTGGATCATTCAGAGATCCTCACTGAACTTCTGGAGAGAGTTTGCTGCACTGAAAGTAAAGGGGCTGAATAATTTTGCACGGCCAATTTTTCAGTTTTTGATTTGTTAAAAAAGTTTGAAATATCCAATAAATGTCCTTCCACTTCATGATTGTGTCCCACTTGTTGTTGATTCTTCACAAAAAAATACAGTTTTATATCTTTATGTTTGAAGCCTGAAATGTGGCAAAAGGTCGCAAAGTTCAAGGGGGCCGAATACTTTCGCAAGGCACTGTATATACACACTACCATTCAAAAGTTTGGGGTCACTTAGAAATGTCCTTGTTTTTGAAAGAAAATCAATTTTGTTGTCCATTAAATAACATCAAATTGATCAGAAATAAATTGATCAGAAATACAGTGTAGACATTGCTAATGTTGTAAATGACTATTATAGCTATCTACATAGGCGTACAGATGCCAATTATCAGCAAACATCACTCCTGTGTTCCAATGGCATGTTTTGTTAGCTAATCCAAGTTTTTAATTTAAAAAATCTAATTGATCATTAGAAAACCCTTTTGCAGTTATGTTAGCACAGCTGAATTTTTTTGTCCTGATTAAAGAATCAATAAAACTGTCCTTCTTTAGACAAGTATCTGGAACATCGGCATTTGTGGGTTCGATTACAGGCTCAAAATGGCCAGAAACAATGACCTTTCTTCTGAAACTCGTCAGTCTATTCTTGTTCTGAGAAATGAAGGCTATTCCATGTGAGAAATTGCCAAGAAACTGAAGATCTGGTACAATGCTGTGTACTACTCCCTTCACAGAACAGCACAAACTGGCTCTAACCAGAATAGAAGAGGAGTGGGAGGCTCCGGTGCGCAACTGAGCAAGAGTACAAGTACATTATATTGTCTAGTTTGAGAAACAGAAGCCTCACAAGTCCTCAACTGGCAACTTCATTAAATAGTACCCGCAAAACACCAGTCTCAACGTCAACAGTGAAGAGGCGAATCCAGGATGCTGGCCTTCTAGGCAGAGTTGCAAAGAAATAGCCATTTCTCAGACTGGCCAATAAAATAAAATATTAAGATGGGCAAAAAAACACAGACACTGGACAGAGGAACTCCAGTCTTGCTTCAAGTCATAAACTTTTGTATTCTTGTTGCTTTTTACTAGTTCATTAATACTTTGTGAACTATATCAATTTTACATTTGTATAAATGCTCCATAGGCAATAATAGATTCCCCAATGCTGTTGAACTGTTTAAATTACAAACACCAAACCAATATTGACATGAGCAGAATGATTTAGCCAGACTGATCTGAAAGCATTCCTGTCAGAAACAGTCAGAGGGACAAGATACACAAAGCAGCACATGGAGAAGGGTGAAAGGTGAAACTACATTTACATATTTCAGGATGAATACTGTACATTTGTGGTTACGAACATGAATATTTGGACTACATTCTCTGAGTCATCTGAAGTAATCTCTGGTGGACATATCTACGTAAACAAAGAAGCTGACCAAATACGTGAGACTTCAGTTCTGGGTTAACCGAATTTACATCTGAAGTAATGATTTGGTTCCGAGGAGGAGTAACAATAGAAGCAGAACTCAAACCCTGAGGGTCGCTCTGTATTGGAGAGTTGTGAAGCACACACTCAATCATAGAGTACAATGGAGAATAGAAGTGATTGTATTTAATGTATCAAAAAAACTACATGATAGTGTTTATTTGTTAGTTGTAAAAGGTAAAGATGTATGTAAAAGATATTATAGACAATATAGCGTCCTTGCACAATGAGGTTTGTCTTAACTCCAAGCTAAATGGGAAGGAGGAAATGTGAGCCACTCAATAGCCTACAAGGTGTTGAAAAAGGAGGACTCATGCAAGGTGAGAAAGGAAAAGACTCAACTCTATCATTTTGTTATTCTACAGTCTCACTTATTTTGTTCGTTTTTTAAAACTCTGTAAAAACTGAGGATGGGCCGATCATGATGGATGGAAACACGTTTCAATTTTAGTCAAGGGGAGGGTTTGGTATTTTAAAAATTTAGTCCAAGGGAGGGTTATGTAATTTGTAATTGACTAAATGTTATATTGCTCAGGATTTGAGAATTAATTGCTGCTGGGATGGTGGATATCAGTGACAATTTTGGGAGGTTTGTCTGTTTTGCATGTTATTTTGGCATAAATAAGTGTCACATATCAGTTTGCAAACAATGTAAAAAAATAAATAAATAAAAAGATATATCATTGAGTTAATAAAGCCGCATACAAACATTGCCTCTTTTTTGTTTTCTTGAGTAAGGTAGCTCCAAAATACAGATGTTTCAGCCTAGGTCAGTGCTTTCTATGGTGGTGAGGCAAGCCAGCAGAAAATACGGAGCGTTGCGCCGTGATTGGCCCATTTTTCTGTCACTCATGGGGACACTACTTCATCACCAAGTCTAAGGGTAGACCATGAAAGTTCTAGCCCCTTGGTGCTGTCATAGAGTTACATTAGAAGTGCCAATCAAAGAAGGCTCAAGGTCATTGGGCACAGATAAAATGACGTCAAATGACATTATATATATATATATATACTAGCATTGATTGGACTGATCATGTCAACCTCATACTTTCAAAATCTTAGCTAGCAGTCATCATCATGAATCAAGCCAACAATCTACTGGCAAATCCTTTTTAATCCTTGTCATATGAAGAGAAATAATGAAAAATAAATTAAAGATAAAAACTATCGGTGCTCATCGGCCATTGGACATAAACATTACACAACAAGTTGGACATCGCAAATTCAACAATGAGTGGAAGTTTGAAGGAATCAGTAACAGTGGCTGTGTGATCGCAAATCTGGGATTAAGGGGCTCTTTTCCAAGTTCAAAATTATACACATTCAACATTGGCCATGCTTGCACATGATTTGTGCCGTGCCTAAAACAACTGTTAACTCGGAACAGTGAAAACTTGTAAATCGGGAATAAATAAACTCTGGTAAAAAAAAAACTGGTAAAATACGTTTTGAATGGTCATCCAACTCGGAATTGTAAATCCGGCCTCTTTCAGGAGCTACGACTTGAAGATCAATGAGGTCATCATGATTCAACCTTTTTTTCCGAGTTCCCAGTTGTTTTGAAAGCACAATAATTTCAGAGAATGACAGACTTTGATGACCAAATTTGCACACAAAGGACCAGCATGCCACCTTCCTGTTCAAGTGAGCACAGCACAACAAGTTGAGTCCAAAAATGTATTGTACGCTGCTGAATAAATGATGTAATATGCCAGGGAGATATGTACAGTGGGGCAAAAAAGTATTTAGTCAGCCACCAATTGTGCAAGTTCTCCCACTTAAAAAGATTAGAGAGACCTGTAATTTTCATCATAGGTACACTTCAACGATGACAGACAAAATGATGAAAAGAAATCCAGAAAATCACATTGTAGGATTTTTAATGACTTTATTTGCAAATTATGGTGGAAGATAAGTATTTGGTCAATAACAAAAGTTTATCTCAATACTTTGTTATATACCCTTTGTTGACAATGACAGAGGTCAAACGTTTTCTGTAAGTCTTCACAAGGTTTTCACACACTGTTACTGGTATTTTGGCCCATTCCTCCATAGAGATCTCCTCTAGAGCAGTGATATTTTGGGGCTGTTGCTTTGCAACACGGACTTTCAACTCCCTCCAAAGACTTTCTATGGGGTTGAGATCTGGAGACTGGCTAGGCCACTCCAGGACCTTGAAATGCTTCTCACGAAGCCACTCCTTTGTTGCCCGGGCGGTGTGTTTGTGATCATTGTCATGCTGAAAGACCCAGCCACGTTTCATCTTCAATGCCCTTGCTGGTGGAAGGAGGTTTTCACTCAAAATCTCACGATACATGGCCCCATTCATTCTTTCCTTTACACGGATCAGTCGTCCTGGTCCCTTTGCAGAAAAACAGCCCCAAAGCATGATGTTTCCACCCCCATCCTTCACAGTAGGTATGGTGTTCTTTGGATGCAACTCAGCATTCTTTGTCCTCCAAACACAACGAGTTGAGTTTTTACCAAAAAGTTATATTTTGGTTTCATCTGACCATATGACTGTCACACCCTGACCATAGTTTGCTTTGTATGTTCTATGTTTTGTTTGGTCAGGGTGTGATCTGAGTGGGCATTCTATGTTGTGTGTCTAGTTTGTCTGTTTCTGTGTTTGGCCTGATATGGTTCTCAATCAGAGGCAGGTGTTAGGCATTGTCTCTGATTGGGAACCATATTTAGGTAGCCTGTTTGGTGTTGGGGTTTGTGGGTGATTGTTCCTGTCTTTGTGTTTGTTACACTAGATAGGGCTGTTTTTCGGTTTTTCACGTTTCTTGTTTTTGTATATTGTTCAATTTTCATCTTTATTAAAGATGTATCAAAATAACCACGCTGCGTTTTGGTCCGCCTCTCCTTCAACAGAAGAATCCCGTTACAATGACATTCTCCCAATCTTCTTCTGGATCATCCAAATGCTCTCTAGCAAACTTCAGACGGGCCTGGACATGTACTGGCTTACGCAGGGGGACACGTCTGGCACTGCAGGATTTGAGTCCCTGGCGGCGTAGTGTGTTACTGATGGTAGGCTTTGTTACTTTGGTTCCAGCTCTCTGCAGGTCATTCACTAGGTCCCCCCGTGTGGTTCTGGGATTTTTGCTCACCGTTCTTCTGATCATTTTGACCCCACGGGGTGAGATCTTGCGTGGAGCCCCAGATCGAGGGAGATTATCAGTGGTTTTGTATGTCTTCCATTTCCTAATAATTGCTCCCACAGTTGATTTCTTCAAACCAAGCTGCTTACCTATTGCAGATTCAGTCTTCCCAGCCTGGTGCAGGTCTACAATTTGGTTTCTGGTGTCCTTTGACAGCTCTTTGGTCTTGACCATGGTGGAGTTTGGAGTGTGACTGTTTGAGGTTGTGGACAGGTGTCTTTTATACTGATAACAAGTTCAAACAGGTGCCATTAATACAGGTGTGTGCCTTTCCAAATCACGTCCAATCAATTTAATTTACCACAGGTGGACTCCAATCAAAGTTGTAGAAACATCTCAAGGATGATCAATGGAAAAAGGATGCACCTGTTTCAAGTGTTCAGGTAAAAATATATTTTACTGAAGGAGAGATCCCATTTTCTCAAGGTATCCCTCATTATAAATAATGTACAGTCCCTTAGCAAACTAAAGCAATAAACTCTACAGCTGGAAGGGCAGCAAACGCTCAAGTTTGTAGTCATATTGTAGCTTTTCCATTTACTTTTAATTGGATATATCAATGATAATAATATTGTTGCATGATTTTGCCTGGATCATAAAAGTTCAGTCACAACGCTAAAGGGGTGCGGTGCGTAACTGGTGACAGGGAAGTCAGACGCAGGAGAGCAGAACTAGTTAATAGCCGGAGCAGTTTAATCCAAAATCCAACGGCAATAAAAATACAACAGACTATGGGTACAAAAACCTGACGCGCACCAGTAACATGTGCACAAGCACTTACAACAAACAATTCCACACAAAGACATGGGGGGAACAGAGGGTTAAATACACAACAATTAATGAGGTAAATGGAAACCAGGTGTTTCGGAAAACAAGACAAAACAAATGGAAAATTAAAAGTGGATCGATGATGGCTAGAAGACTGGTGACGCCGACCGCCGCGCGAACAAGAAGAGGAAACGACTTCGGTGGAAGTCGTGACAATAACATTCTCTGTACAGGAGCGAGATCGAATTCCAAAAGTGTAACATTGTTTCCGAGGTCAGCTAGGCAGACAGAAAGGTTTATACAAACCATCACTGTTGGAAATCAAAAGCTAACCTAGAAGCAAGATGAAATAATGTGTTAATACATGTCTTATTGCTTATAACATTGTTTGTGTGTGTTGGTTGCATCTTATGTTTGTCCGTTATCCCAGGGCTTTGGAATACAAAGGTGAATCCTTAGCCCAGGGCTAAAGCTTAGCCCAGGGTTAACAAATGCTTGCGTGAGCGAGCACAGGTTAAGCTAGCCCAGGGACAGTTTAGCCTGGGGATAAGATAGTCCAGGGACAGTCTAGCCTGGGGATAAGATAGCCCGGGGCTAAGAACAAAGCAGTGTGAAAAGGCCTATAATGTGACTTGCAGACCTAATGTGGCCTGTAAAACCAGGAGTTTCCTAACACCACTGTGTTATGGTATAACTAGGCCCTCAAAGAAAGGGCTTGTGATATATGTAATGTATTGTCATAAAGAGTTTAATTTTATTTTATCTCTGAAGAATCCTTCAAAGATAAAAGGGTTCATGGTAGAACCGTTCATAGAGGGTTTTAGGAAGAACCCTTCAAAGATAAATGTGTTCTCGGTAGAGCCGTCCCTGTAGGGTTCTAGGAAGAACCTTTAGATGGTAAAATAGTTATTGGTCAAACAATTTATAGAGACTTCTAGGAAGAACCCTTAATTGAGGGTGCTATGTCTTGTGGGTTTCATAACCACATCCTTATAATAATTCAATAATGATGAGACTGGAGACTGAATTAGTTCAACTATTTATCGCACTGTCATGCGTGAAAAGCCCATAAGGGCAGCCGTTTCTGAGATACTGGATCCGGCGTGCCTGGCAACGACGATCATACCACGCTCAAAGTTGCTTAGGTCACTAATTTTGCCCATTCTATCGTGAAATTGAACAGTAACTGAATGCCTTTATGCCTGTCTGCCTGCTTTATGTAGCAAGCCACAGCAACTTGACTCACTGTCTGTTGGAGCGATCCATTTTCGTGAACAGTGTGGTGGGCCCGGCCTGGTGTTTGTGGTTTACCCAGAGATCTTCTCCACTATGCCTGTCACCCAGTTGTGGGCCTTCCTTTTCTTAAAAATCTGTAATATGTTGTATTGTACTATGAGTTTCACAATTATTATCCACCCCGCAGTTCAGTGCTAAGGAAAATGTCACAATCAATCTGTTTTTCCTGAAAGATTTTGGTTTTGTCATGTCTGTAGTTTGCTCATTTGGAGCTCCTGGTGACTTGCATCATGGATAAATTTGGTCCTAACGTTCTTCTGAAGAGTGTGGAGCTGGTGGTCTTATTACTGTGCCTTCTGATTTTTCTGCATGGCCTTCCCTGCATTACCCAGGTGTGTGTCAGGGGCGTAGGCATGGGTGGGCCTGGGTGAATACAGGGTATACAGTATGATATTACTGATTTTCTCTTTCAAACAGAGAAAATCAAGGAAATGTCTGACAATAACAAACTTTTCCTCAGCTCTCATTGTTTTCACGTAGACATGATGATGATAATGATGATGATGCAGTTCTTCTGTTTGCTTATGTATACTTGATTTTCAGAATTACACTGGCTCTCTATCATGATGACGAGGATTCTGTGACGGCCTCCAAACATCTTTAAAGCCTGCTGGTTGGTGGCCTCCCCACTGCTCATGTTGGTGAGTCTACTAGAGTTTCAGGCATGCACTAACTATCCTAACCACTAACTATCTACACATAGAAAACAATTTTCTTTAGAATTAAGTTGATAAATCATATTTCTTCAACTTTTTTGCCTATGAACAGTAAATATTATTTTCTTCTGAATTCTTGGCCATAAAACTAAATCTGAATCGGCCTCTTTTACCTGCAGATTATTTTGGTCACGGCCATGGTCCAGTACACTCCACTTCAATAAAGGAAGCCATATCACTAACCAACATGGCATGACATGAAGTTTCAAACCGCTGAGGCCCCATTCATAATATCTCCCTACAGTATTTCATGTTGGTTTATTGCAGTAAGATTTCAATATTTATTAGTACCAAAGTCTATTTACTTTTCACTGCTTGTGCCGTATGTGGATAGCAGTAGGAGATTAATCTGCACACACTCATGAGACTAACAGTGTAGTTATGTCTGTGATATATGCCTAGTTAAATAAAGGTTAAATAAAATAAAATAAATATAGGGCGCAGGCCCATGTTTATGTAGATTATGTACCTAAGGTACTGTACCTTACAGAAGTCCGTGAGATGTATCTATTCCTACTATATCATTATTGTCTTTTCAATTATGGACCGTAATCAATAAAGATAATGAAGACATCTAATTGAGAGACCTTCAAATGTCACCTCTTCTCTATTCCCTGTTCGGTCACCATGACAACTGCCTGGATGTGTGGGGGTGTGGAACATAGAAGTAGAATGAATTCATAATTTTTCTATGGTGTGGAAGAGAAGGGCAGATCCCAGGCAACTAAGAGCACTGATAGATATGTGGAGCATCATTGAAATAATGACTAAAATTGTACACTGAGATCAAATGCAGACATTGCATTGGTTGAACAAACAGTGAGGGGGAAAGAGGCAGTGGGGGAAAGGAACAAAGAATAATTAACATAAGCAATTCAACTATCAATCATAAGCCAATAGTAATGGATAGATGTTTTTCTAGGGAGGAGCAACGTTGTCATTATGAGGCTGTTGACTGGATGCTGTGACTGTGAATGGCAGTGTAAGGTAACCATTGGAGACCCAGAGCAGTTCAATGTGAAAACAGACTGATCCACTCCAGCATTACCAAGGAAAGTCTTCTCAGTGACCATTCGACCAGGTAGGCTCTAAAATACAAAACCTCTTCCCCCACTGCTTTGACAATTATGCAATACCTGATGCACAGGATAAATGTGTCATTTTGTGTTGATTTGTATAACTCTGTTATTACTGTGTTATATAGTACTGCTGTTACTATGATAGAAAATATAATAGGATAGATCATTACCTTTTCAAAAGATTTTGTAATATACTGAATGTCCAAGTACAGAATCTGTGCACAAAATGTCCCTTACAGTACATAGATATAGATATGTCAGACCTTCAACATGGTAGCCTAATATTCTTGATGGAAACACAAAACAGACTACATGTTTGGAAAGGCTAGAGTGAATAGGATTAGTGTGTGCACTTACAAACGAAAAAAGGTCAGCACTCACTTGAATATGATTTTCAATTCAAGCTTTGGTAACGCTTAACTTGACACTCATAACACTCATGACACGTTATGACAAGGCAATAACCATGTCATAATATGTCATAAGAGCTGAAATAAATTGTCATAACCTGTCATAATATGATCATAACACTGTCATGACACATACATTTAGACCTGTTGTGACATATATTGCATTAGTTTATGGCTGGTTATGACATCTACATAAGAGTGTCAAAACCCACAAAAAGTGTCAAAACCCACAAAACCTACAACACAAGGCAAAAAAATCCATTACACCATAGCTTACGTGTCAACAGTATGTTTATGATATATAAAAAATACAAAGAGACATCATGTATTTTCTTAGTCCAAATAAAGTGACACAGGGTGGTCATAATGCTTCATGACTGTGTCATAAAGTGTATTTTGTTAGTCTAAGTAAGTGACACAGGATGGTCATAATGCTTCCTGACTGTGTCATAAAGTGTATTTTCTACAAGTTCTATCAAATATGATGAAAAAAATAGCTGGAAAGAATTCAGTACAACAACAACAACAACAAAGGATTTAAGAAACAAACTTTCAAAATGAAAGGAAACTTCTTGGCAGGGAAAAATGATTTGAATAAATGTGGGTTTTGACACTGGGTGTCAAGTAAAGTGTTACTGAAGCCTTTACTGAATATCATTTGCAAATGAAGCTTCTATTGAATATGATTTGATTGCAAAGCATGTTGAAGTGAGAGCTGGTCTTTCTTAATGTTTTATAGGATTTCTGTTGGTTCAAAGCACCCTTATTACTTGTTTATACAAGAGGATTTAGAGTTGTTCTCTTGTATAAACAAGCATGTTCTCTATCTTACTTAGTGTGCACGTGCACCATCCCATGCCACATTCTCATTAGGTAGAATGGTCTTTCATAACCTGTTGATTGGAACTAGGAAAAAGAGGTTACTCGTGTACTGTATAGAAGTGCTGGTGTCGGCAGAGCATGGGGCATGTTCTAGACCTCACATTTGATGAGGTGCCACTTGTTTTGTCTTGTTTGTTTGTTGGCAAAAGTGCAGACAATGTTTTTGAAATGTGCTGGGGCGTGTAATCAGCTTTAATGCCTGTCTGAATGACATAGATTACAATTGACTCTTGACCAACGGTCTGTTTGGTGCAGGGTGTGTTTTGGTTCCCTACAACTAACAGGTACATTGAATTGGACTGTGATTTATGGCTGTTAATGTGCCTTCATCTCATTCAGAACATCCCATTGACAAAATGCTAAAACATATATTATAATTCCTGTTAACTGGGATGACTTTCTAAAACTTTTTCAATAGGTTGTACTTAGATTTGCTTTCATAACATTTCACCAAATGTTATTCAAGCTTAAGTTTGTTTTGTTTTTGCAGGAACATCCAGTCATGATAGGCCAGCAGAAGCTTCTCCTCCTGTGGGCATGGATGTTGCTGGTGGCAGCACTGTGCCCAGGTGCCCTATGTAAACGTGGGGGTGGATTCAGGGGCTGGGGAAAGGGTACAGGGGTGGGAAGCAAAGGGCCCCCCTCCCAGAGCCATGGCTCCTCCAAGCAGGGGCTGAAGATGGCAGGGGCAGCAGCCGCTGGGGCACTGGGTGGGGCTGCCATTGGCTACGGGCTGGGGTCACTCGGTAGGCCAAGACATGGCTACAGGGGAAGTGGGTATGGCTACGGCGCAGACTCATCTTCGGAGGACCAGAGATTCCATTATCCTGAAGGTCAAGGGTTTCACAACCAGTCTGACTGGCGTCGCTACAGAAACGCTGCTGGCCCCAGACCTGGACCCATGAGTAGCATCCTCCTCACACTGGGAACAATGGTGCCTTTCTTCTTAGGGGACTGGATAAGGGGAATCTAGTCATAAACCATTTCCTTGGAAGAAGATTTTATCTGAATTTCTGGGCCAAAAGACTAGAGTGGACCGCTTTTAAATTCAAATAAACATTGAATAAGCCCTGATCTTGTTGTCCTTTGGGTTAGTCCCACCATCACCTTTACAAAGCTATACTCAGTCAAACCTCATTACCTCTGGAAAAAGAGATGTAAGAGGATTTGTATGTTATTGTGTTGTAAAATCATGTCACGGACTGGCAAACTGGACTGTGCTAGATCCTTTTTCAGCTTTATAAACTGTAATAGCTGGATGAAATTAAGTAGGATGCTGCTGTTTCCATTAACATCTACTTGCTGTGATTTTAATCAAATAAGTCATATTTTGCCTTTGCAATAAATGTGTGATTATTCACTAGCTTTGTATCTGCAAATAGCAAACATACATTTTTGTAACCCATATTAAAGTAATTTCAAACTATTTCATATTATTTTCTATGGAAATCTTAAAATCTCACTTGGCACAGACGTCAATTCAATGTCTATTCCACGTTGGTTCAACGTAATTTCGTTGAAATGATGTGGAAACAACATTGATTCAACCAGTGTGTTCCCAGTGGGATGGGATTGCAGAACTACCTTATATTACTTATCATAAGGAAACCTGTTTTATTCACAATGCTTGGTTTATCTACTCTGGTCCACTATAGTTTAATTTAATAAAATATATATTTATGTTTTTGTGAGTTGCTTTATTATGTTAATGTTAATTATTATGCATTGGCAGTAGTTAAGTTCAGGACCATATAGTGACATGGATAAGTATAGGGGAGGGGTATTAGGCGTAGTATTCCGTTCATAATCAAATACATATGTTTAGTGAATGAGATGAGTTTTGGTATTTGTGCTCTGTTGTAAAGATAGCTTAATGACAATTTTTCATTTGACAGTATGGGAATTGTAACGCTGCCAACTAGCAGGCACAAACCATGTCTGTTCGCTTTCCTCACTCAGTAATGACTGTTCTGTAACAATTTCCCTGAGGCAACTAGTTTCCTAGTAACAGATGTCTTTAAATGCTTATATTTGCTCTGTGAGATAATCATGGTAACTGCCCCCTAATGTTTTCCTTGACGAGAATGACCGCACATTTTCAATGAGCACAAAAGGAAATGTGATCGTGTTTTTTGTTTTAGTCATTTTGTACTTGGGAAATGGAAGAAGACAGTCATTTCAGCAAGATAATTGTAACGGCCATTTGTGGAAGAAAGTGAGGACCAAGGTGCAGCGTGGTACATGTTCGTCATTTTTATTTAACTGAACACTGAATAACCAAAACAACAAAGGAGCAACTGAAACAGCTCCGTCAGGTGCGAAACACACTAAACAGAAAATAACTACCCACAAAACCCATGTGGGCAAGAGCTACCTAAGTATGGTTCTCAATCAGAGACAACGACAGACAGCTGTCCCTGATTGAGAACCATACCCGGCCAAAAACAAAGTAATACAAAAACATAGAAAAAATAACATAGAATGCCCACCCTCGTCACACACTGGCCTAACCAAAATAGAGAATAAAAAGCCTCTCTATGACCAGGGCGTGACAATAATGGTCAAATTCACCATTGAGTTCGAGCATGGCAAAGTGGTTATTTTAAAAGCTCTACAGGATCGGTGTCCCCCCTCCCGTGGGATGGTTGAGCTAACATACACTAATGTGATTAGCATGACGCTGTAAGTAACAAGAACATTTCCCAGGATATTGACATGTCTTATATGGGCAGAAAGCTTAGATTCTTGTTAATCTAACTGCACTGTCCAATTTACAGTAGCTATTACAGTGAAATAATACCATGCTATTGTTTGAGGAGAGTGCACAACAACAAAAACTTTTTATCACAGCAACTGGTTTGATACATTCACCTCTGAAGGTAAATAATGTACTTATATTTAGTCATCTTGATCTGATTTGTCATCCTGAGGGTCCCAGAGATAAAAAGTAGCATAGTTTTGTTTGACAAAATACACTTTTATATTCAAATGTAGGAACTGGGTTCTACAGTTTGAACCCCTGCTGTGCCTGGGGAACCACTGATGTAAAGTATAACGCGCTATGGAAATGCATGAAAAAAAGGATTTAATATGAAAAAAGGTCAACATAATGCTTGTCTGTACTTTCTGTGGAACCACACTCTAAAAAGAAAAGGTTCCTGGAGGGGTTCTTCAAATTGAAACTGTGGGGGAACCCCTTTTAGTGGATCCTTGAAGAACCCTTTGAAGAACCTTCCCGGGGTCCATTTTTGAACTACAATCTAAAAATTAGGGGTTCAACTAGGGGTTCTTGGCATTGAAAATTTCCCCCAAAAGTTCTTCCAAGAACCCCATAGGAGGTGGGGTTCATCGAGGAACCTTCTTAGTTGGTGGTGGTTCTTGCAGGAACCTAACCTCCCAACTGAAACATTTGGATTTTAATTTGAAAGGACAGCAGGTGCAGGCACGTAACTGAAAAATGTAAAGATCTCCTTAATTTAAGGTAAGATTTGTCCCTTGTTATAATCAAATTGATATTGTTTTATGCTGATACCATCCATCTTTTCATATTTGTGCAAATCTTTCTAAAACCGAAAATGATTAACAAAACATGCACAACAGAATTCATTCCCCCCCCCCGAACACAATATTTTAAGTGTCAGTGTTTATTATGATTTTAGAGGCAAAGCAAAATAAAATAAAAAATATATGAGCTAAACTCCCAGCAGAGACCCAAGTATAATGGGTATACCCCCTGGCGTGTTGATGTTAGTGTTGATGTTCTCCGTATCCATAGCTAAAATGATTTTGCAGTGCATGGTGATCAAACTTGTTTCCTGTTATAGTCAGTCACATTTTTAATATACAGATGATTAACAAAACATGCACATGACAGTATTCATACCTTGGTTTTTGTGGTACATTTCATACACATACCTTGTCCATAATGTAGAGGCCTATGGGATATTCATTGAAGAGGTAAGGGAGGGGGATGGTAAATGTGATCAGGTAGGCCAACACTATAGTCCAAAAATAATACATTCTAATGACAAATATCTCACATAAGCATTATTATGTAAATCTTATCTATGTTACCCAACTAATTCTGATTCATCCCCAACAATACCTAGTTGACCGGGGTGCATGTGGTGGAAGTCGGTAATGAGGGCTGAGTCCAGGATGTCTCTAGCGGGGTCCCAGCACCTCTCCTCAGGGCCATAACCCTCCCAGTCAACCAGGTACTGGAAACCCCTGCCCCATTGTCAAACCCTCAGGAGGGGTTTCACCATGTATGCCGGATGGCCATCAACGACACAGGGAGGAGGGATGGTTCTGGAAATGGAAGACAAGGGACTGTGAGACACGGGACACATGATAGGTGGGGTGTATAAGGGTACGGGGCAACAGAAGATAAACAGCAGAGGGGCTAATAACCTTGGAGATGGAGAAGGAGACGATAAACCGGTGGGACAGTTTGCAAGACTCCACCAGGAGGGGAAGATCCCGGGTGGAGAGCCATACCTTCTGCCCGAGACTATACCAAGGAGCCAGGGTCCGATGGCAATCCACTTGAGCGGGGGCTGATACCCCAGGGAAAACTCGAAGGGAGATAGGCCCGTGGCAGAGCAGGGAAGGGTGTTGCGGGAATATTCGACCCACACAAGCTGCTGGCTCCAGGTGGTGGGTTTGGCGGAGACCAGGTCTCGAGGTCCTGGTGGGCTCGCTCTGACTGGCCGTTGGACTGGGGTGGAACACAGAGGGTAGGCTGGCCGACAACCCAATGAGTGTGCAGAACGCCTTCCAGAACCTGGACGAGAACTGAGGACCCCGGTCGAAGACCACGTCCACGGGCAGTCCATGGATCCGGAAGACGTGCTGCATCATGAGCTGGGCCGTCTCTTTGGCAGAGGGTAGTTTGGGGAGAGGAATGAAGTGTACGGCTTTGCAGAACCGATCCACCATGGTCAGGAGGGGGTGTTGCCTTCAGACGGGGGAAGACCAGTGACAAAGTCCAGGGAGATGTGAAACCAGGGACGGTCAGGGACAAGCAGAGGTTGGAGGAGACCAGCCAGAGCTTTCAGAGGAGTCTTGTTCTGTGAACAAACTGTGCATGCGACGACGAATGAGGACAAGTCCAGGACCATGGTAGGCCATCAAAAACGCTGTCGCACAAAGGCCAGGGTCCGACGGGCGCCCAGGTGGCAGGCCAGCCTGGAGTAGTGGGCCCACTTCAGGACTGCGTAATGGACGGTGTCAGGAACAAACATTCGATAATCAGGGCCCCCCCCCCCCCTTGGGTTTGGCTGGGAACGCTGTGCCTCATGAACCTGCTTCCCTATTCCCCAGCTGAGTGCCATCACCAGGCATGAGGTGGGAAGGATGGTATCGGGTTCCAGGGTAGTAGTCGTGGGGCTATAGTTGCGGGACAGTGCATCTGGCTTGACATTCTTGGATCTCGGCCGGAACGAGAGGGAGAAGCTGAACCGTGTGAACAGCAGGGCCCATATGGCTTGCCTGGTGTTGAGGTGCTTGATGGTGCGAAGATACTCCAGGTTCTTGTGGTCAGTCCACACAAACAGATGTTCTGCCCCTTCCAAACAATGCCTCCATTCCTCCAACGCCATCTTCACTGCGAGAAGCTCCCGATTCCCCACATCGTAGTTCCTTTCCATGGTATTTAGGTGATGGGAGAAGAAGGCACAGGGATGTAGCTTGAAGTCAAGGAGAGTATGCTGGAACAGGACAGCCCCCACACCGACGTCTAAAGCATTGGCCTCCACCACGAATTGACGAGATGGGTCCTGATGAAACAGGATGGGGGCTGTGGTGAAGCGATGTTTGAGGTCCCGGAAAACCCGATCAGCAGCTGGGGACCACATGAACGGAACCTTGGGCGAGGTGAGTGCTCACAGAGGGGAAGTCAGGGTGCTGTAACCACGGGTAAAGCGGTGATAGAAATTTGGCAACCCCAGGAAATGTTGCAGCTGCACCCTGGACGTAGGCTGAAGACAATCCATCACTGCTCTCACCTTCCCGGGATCCATCTGGACACTCCCAGCAGAGATTATGCAACCCAGGAAGGGGATGGTGGAGCGATGGAACTCGCATCTCTCCGCCTTCACAAACAGCTGATTCTCCAGAAGGCGTTGAAAGACCTGCCAGACTTGGAGCACGTGTTCTTGAGGAGAGCAGGAGAAGACGAGGATGTCATCAATGTAGACAAGGTGGACCAGTTCAACATGTCGCAGAGAATATCATTCACCAGAGCCTAGAACACAGCAGGGGCGTTGGTGAAGCCAAAGGGCATGACCAGATACTCATAGTGGCCAGGTGGAAGGCGTTCCATAGATCCAGCTTGGAAAACCCATAGGCCCCCTGGAGCGGCTCGAAGGCTGAGGAGATGAGTGGTAGCGGGTAACGGTTCTTAACATCTTACAGCCACTGAGACGCCAGCGTCTCACCTAGCCAACAGGAAATGGAAGTGCGCAACGCCAAATGCTAATAGTACTCGATAAAACTCAAACTTTCATTAAAACACACATGCAGGGTACTGAATTAAAGCTACACTCGTTGTGAATCTAGCCAACATGTCATATTTTTAAAAAGCTTTTCGGCGAAAGCATGAGAAGCTATTATCTGATAGCATGCAACACCCCGAAATACCTGAAGGGGACGTAAACAAAATAATTAGCGTAGCCGGCGCTACACAAAACGCAGAAATAAAATATAAAACATTAATTACCTTTGACGAGCTTCTTTGTTGGCACTCCTATATGTCCCATAAACATCACAATTCGTATTTTTTCCGATTAAATCCGTCCATGTATACCCAAAATATCAATTTATATAGCCCGTCTGATCCAGGAAAAAACAGCTTTCCAAAACGCAACGTCATTTTTTTTAATTAAAAAAGTTGCCTATAAACTTTGACAAAACACTTCAAACTACTTTTGTAACCCAACTTTAGGTATTTGTAAACGTTAATAATCGATCAAATTGATCACGGGGCGATCTGTATTCAATAGCAGCTACTCTTGAAATCATCGTCCATTGTCTCTCTCCCATAAGCCTCTTCCTACTTACTGGAACACAGAAAGGGCCTATTTCTCATTCCACCAAGGATTAAATCCAATGAAATTGACAGTACTGGCGACATCGTGTGGAAGCTGTTGGAACTGTCAACTGGTCGCTATCTATAGACTGGCGGATGAATACTTTTTTATTTTTTTGTGACCAGGTTTTTCTTGGGATTTTGCTTGCTGTTCGCGTTCTGTTCTAGTCACAGACATGATTTAACTAGTTTTAGAAACTTCAGAGTGTTTTCTATCCACACATACTAATCATATGCATATACTATATTCCTGGCATGAGTAGCAGGACGTTGAAATGTTGCGCGATTTTTAACAAAATGTTGAAAAAATTCAAGAGAGCTCTAAGAGGAGGTGGAAGGCGTTCCATAGATCCAGCTTGGAAAACCCATTGGCCCCCTGGAGCGGCTCGAAGGCTAAGGAGCTGAGTGGTAGCGGGTAACGGTTCTTAACAGTAATGTCGTTGAGTCCCCGGTAGTCAATGCATGGGCGCAGGGTCTTGTCCTTTTTCTCCATGAAGAAGAAGCCTGCGCCAGCGGGAGAGGAAGACGGTCGGATAAACCCAGCAGCTAGGGAGTCCCCAATGTAGGTATCCATAGCCTTGGTCTCCAGTCCCGACAGAGAGTATAGACGTCCCTGGGGCGGCATGGTGCTAGGGAGAAGGTCAATCCCACAGTCATAGGGTTGGTGCGGTGGAAGCGACATGGCCAGGCTTTGCTGAACACCTCCCGGAGGCCCTGGTACTCCGCGGGAATGGCGGAGAGGTCTGGGGCACCTTCTGAGTCCACAGAAAAACATCCCGGGGCAGGTCGTTCTGACTTCAGGCAATGGGCGTGGCAGAAAGGTCTCCAGCCCATGATGGCACCAGTAGACCAGTTCATGAGGGGATTGTGTCGTTGGAGCCAGGAGAATCCCAATACCACGGGAATCAGAGTGGACTTGATGAGCAGGAACTGGATAGCCTCGCTGTGGTTCCCTGACACCCGTAGGTGGACGGGAGTGGTGATGTGGGTGACTCGGACTATAGAGCGCCCATCCATGGGAATAGAGAGGGGCTGAGTGGGGATGTTCAGCTCAGATGCCAGGGTAGAGTCCAAAAAACTATTGTCGGCCCCAGAGTCAATGAGAACCCGGAAAGATTTGGACTGGTCTCCCCACAGCAGAATGGCATGAAAAGGGGTGCGAGCAGAGGAAGCAGGAACATTCTCCGTATGGCCCACCAGAGTCCTTGCTCCTAACGGTGAGCCTGGCTTCTTTAGAGGACAAGAGGACACAAAGTGACCAAGAGTCCCGCAATACAGACAACTCTTCGTGTCGATCCTGTGCTTCCGTTCCGCTGGTGACAGCCCAGCCCTGCCTAGTGGCATAGACTCAGGAAGCAGTAACTCGGCAAGTCGGGAAGCCTCGGGTCCTCTCGGCAACGAGACCATCGGGAGCTTCCGGGTTGACACAGAGGCAAGGTGGGATCCCTGGGCGTGCGAGCAAAATCGAATTTCCTCTCCCTCCGTCATTCTCGTAGTCGCCCATCGATTCAGATGGTCAAAGCAATGAGGGAATTGAGATCCGTAGGTAACTCCCGAGCAGCAACCTTGACCTCCTCCAAGACGCCATGCAGGAAAATATTGAACAGTGCTTCCTGGTTCCAAGCACTCTCCGCTGCCAATGTGCGGAAATCCACCGCATAGTCAGCGACACTGCAGGAGCCCTGCCGAAGCTGGATTAGCCTCCGGGCAGCTTCTCTCCCGGAGAAAGGGGTGTAAAAAACCTTCATCACCTCTTTCATGAATCCTTCCAGACTAACTCATATGGCCGGATGCTGTTCCCATACAGCAGTAGCCCAAGTGAGAGCCCTCCTGGACATCAGCGTGATGAGATCTATCTTGGAGTGATCTGAGGGGAAGGAGGAGGGCTGAAGCTTGAAATGAGGGCACACTGAGCTAGAAACGCCCGACAGGTGCTCGACTCTACATTGAAACGTTCCGGAGGGGGTAAACGGAGCTCCCGAGAAGGTGGAGTAGCCGCTGAGACAGCACTGCTACCAGCTGGGTTACTGAGGGTCTGTGAGGTTACCACCTGGGTAGGCTGCCTCCCAGACAACTTGTGGAATTGCTCCAGCAAACCGTCCAATGCATGGTCATGGTGTTCAGCCAACGTTTGGACCCCTCCATAAGGCCACGAAGCAGTTCCTCATGCCTCCCGATGGTGGTACCTTGGGAGGAGATGGCGTCGCGCAGCTGGCCCGGGGTCTGCTGGGTCAGTCATGGCCAGTTCGTACTATCAGGATAAGGTAAGACCCAGACGCAGTCTGTGTCGAAGTAACAATGTTTATTACAGCAACAGAGGCAAAGGTACAGGACGGCAGGCAGGCTCAGGGTCAGGTCAGGCAGAGGTGGGAAATCCAGAAAGGGGCAAAGGTACAGGCAGGCTTTGGGTCGGGCAGAGTGGTCAGGCAAGTGGGTTCAGGGTCAGGAGAGGCAAGGGTCAAAAACCAGGAGGGCGAGAAAAAGATAGGCTGGGAAAAGGCAGGAGCTGACAGGACAAACGCCGGTAAGCTTGACAAACAAGAAGAACTGCCAACAGACAAACAGAGAACACAGGTATAAATAAACAGGGGAGAATGGGGAAGATGGGTGACACCTGGAGGGGGGTGGAGACAATCACAAAGACAGGTGAACTAGATCAGGGCGTGACAATTTTTACCTCTTTGTTGATTGATTTCCATTGAATTGTGTCCATTTTCTGTTCTAGAAAGATTTTCACAAATATGAAAAGATAGATGGTATCATCATAAAGCAATATCAATTTAGATCATACAAGGGACAAACCTTAACATTTTTCAGTTAAGTGCCTGCACCTGCCACCCTTTCAAATTCAAACGTTTCAGTTGGGCAGTTAGGTTCCTGCAAGAACCCCCACCAACTAAAGAGGTTCCTCGATGAACCCCACCTCCTATGGGGTTCTTTGAAGATCCTTTTGGGGGGCATTTTCAGTGCCAAGAACCATAAGGTTCTTCAAAGAACTTTGAGGATCTTAGAACACTTGTTGAAGTGCACTTTGGCAAAAAGACACAGAACCCCTAATTAGATGATAGTACCTTATATGGTGTCAGAAATTGCTGTAATAATGTTAATCTTGTGTATCTGCATTTAATTAAAGTCATATGATGTACTGATGAGACTTGCCCCCTCTGCTTTTAGACTTCCCCTTTGTCTATGTGACTGACTCATGGTTTTGGACTGACAGACAACTGTTATGCTGTTATTCCATATTGAGTAGTAGACTGAACTAAGCTGTAAGTCTCTTACAGCTTAGTTCAGTCTAAGAAACCAAAACCATTTGTCCTGCTCGTCTCGAGCAGGACAAATGGTTTTGGTTTCTTTTAGAAGCAGGGTCGAGAAAATGAGCATTGAGAAATGGCCAACATTTCTCGACAAGACCTCACCAAAGGCCAACCGCAGTTTCTTAGTTCCATAATCTTTTGTCACCAACCAGTACTTCCTCACGATATTGTTCTGTTTGTTTGTCACACCACCCAAAGGGGGGCTATACTTTTTCTTTATATAAACTGAGACACAACTCTTCTTTGTTGAGCTCTCAACCATACACCATTGAGGTGATGTTTGACCAGTCTCATTTTTGCAAATCTTAATAAAAAAAGGTTGTTTAAAGAATCTACAGACTCTCTCCTTTCTGGTTAGATTTTCCTCGACACTTACCTCATGTCCTATCACATAATATCACAAAACAGGTTCAAACTGGATAACATTTTAAGCATTCTATGTACTTGTAGTGTTAGTGTTACATTCATAGATATATCGTAATAGATACACACACAATATTAAACAGTGGTGTAAATTACTTAAGTAAAAAATACTTGAAAATACTACTTAAGTCTTTTTGGGAGGTATCTGTACTTTGCTATTTATATTTTTGACAACTTTTACTTTTAATTCACTACATTCCTAAAGAAAATGATGTACTGTTTAATCAATACATTTTCCCTGACACCCAAAAGTAATCATTACATTTTGAGTGCTTAGCAGGAAAATTGTCTAATTCATACACTTATCAAGGGAACATCCCTGGTCATTACAACTACCTCTGATCTGGCACCTCACTAAACACTTGCTTCATTTATAAATGATGTCTGAGGGTTGGAGCGTGCCCCTGGCTATACGTAAATAAATACAAAAACAAGAAAATGGTGCAGTGTGGTTTGATTAATATAAGGAATTTGAATTGATTTATACTTTTACTTCTACTTTTGATACTTAAGTATATTTTAGTAATTACATTGACTTTTGATACTTAAGTAGATTTAAAACCAAATACCTTTAGACTTTTACTCAAGTAGGATTGTACTGGGCGACATACACTTTTACTTGAGTCATTTTCTATTAAGGTATCTTAACCTTTAGTCAAGTATGACAATTGGGTACTTTTTCCACCACTGATATTAAAGCATCATGCATTTGACATGACCTAACAATAGTGTTTTACAGGACAAAATACAGAGCTCAACAGAGTAGTGTACCAGGAACTACTCTGCAACAAAAAGTGCAATGGAAAAAGAAGTGTGGAAGTACTAAAGCAGGTGATCCAGGTTGACAGGGGATCATTGCAAATGTTAGAGACGCAAAGGAGATTGGCCATTGAAGAAACGGTAAAACAATATTAAAGCTCAAATGTCCCCATAAAATGTGGAGGAAATGGTCCTCATTTTGCTGGAAGTTCTTTTCCACTGGCTTCTTTCCTTCATGACCAAAGATTTGTTAAAGGACTGGTTATATCTCCACCCTTCGTACATCAGCGGATATCTCAAAGTGCTGTACAGAAACCCAGCCTAAAATCCCAAACAGCAAGCAAGCAAATATTTGAGTGTGTTTCAGGAGATGGCTTCTGAAGCTATAAAAGCCATTGTTCTGTTGTTCAGGGTAGAGATTGAATGTGATATAGATCATTGCTGAGAGAGGAGGTTGATGGCTGAGGGTTATAGCATGTTGGTCGTTGGTATGTACTGTCTTAGTTGTTGCTGGGAGCAGTTGGAATGTTCTGTGTGAGTTTGTTGCTCAGATGGTGCTTATTTGATGTCCTTTGTTTCTTAGTTTGTTTGCGAAATTGTTTGTTCTCCTGTTTCATTTGTTCCCAGTTGGGAAGGGGAAGGCACCTAGGGAGTGCTTAGGCAAGAGAACCGCGGGCATACATACACCCGTAGTTTATTCAATGTCTAGGCACACTAGGTAAGACCTGGGCGGACCACCCCCTGTATTTTGGGTAGTGCACCCGGTGGTGCTAAATTAGGTAAGTAGTGGTTAGGCAGGTAAGATAGGAGAGGGGGCTTTGATATTTACTTTCTTTGCTTTGGTTCCATCCAGACCCTTTCCCCATATTCCCGTGTGAAGGAATAAATTCCTAGTAAACAGTAAATTCTCTGCCTTTTGTCATCCTTACTCACACCTACAGTCCATACCTCTTTCACTTCACGGAGAGTTGAGTTGTAGCAGGGTGTTGCGTAACACCCCCCCCCCCCCCCCCCCCCCCCCCCCCCCCCCCCAGAGCCATGGCTCTTCCAGGCAGGGGCTGAAGATGGCAGGGGCAGCAGCTGCCAGGGCACTAGGTGGGGCTGCCATTGGCTGGGGTCACTCGGTAGGCCAAGAAATTGCTACAGGGGAAGTGGGTATGGCTACAACACAGACTCATCTTCAGAGGACATGAGATTCCACTATCCTGAAGGTCAAGGGCTTCACAACCAGTCTGACTGGCGTCGCTACAGAAACGCTGCTGGCCCCGGACCTGGACCCATGAGTAGCATCCTCCTCACACTGGAATCAATGGTGCCTTTCTTCTTAGGGGACTGGATAAGGGGAATCTAGTCATAAACCATTTCCTTGGAAGTGGAGATCATCAGAATTGCTGGGCCGAAAGACTAGAGTGGACTGAATTCAAATAAATGTCAGGGAGGGGGGTTGTATATTATTATGTTGTAAAATCATGTGTCCCAGACTGTTAAACTGGACTGTGCTAGATCCTTTTTCAGCTTTATCAACTGTAATAGCTGGATGAACTTAATTAAGTAGCATGCTGAAAATAATGAATTTTACCATTAACATCTACTTTGCTATGATTTTAATACTTTTATAAGTCATATTTTGCCATTGCAATAAATGTGTGATTATTGAATAGCTTTGTATCTGCAAATAGCAAACATACGTTTTTGTAACCCATATTAAAGTAATTTCAAACTAGTTAATTTGATTTTCTATGGAATTCTTAATCTCACTGGGCACAATACAATGTATATTCCACGTTGGTTCAATGTAATTTTGTTGAAATGATGTTGAAACAACATTGATTCAGCCAGTGTGTTCCCAGTGGGATGGGATTGCAGAACTACCTTATATTACTTATCATAAGGAAACTTGTTTTATTCACAATGCTTGGTTTATCTACTCGGTTCCACTATAGTTTCATTTAATAAAATATATGAAGCTCTGGAAAAAATGAAGAGACCACTTCAAAATGATTAGTTTCTCTGGTTTTACTATTTATAGGTACAGTGGGGCAAAAAAGTATTTAATCAGCCACCAATTTGTGCAAGTTCTCCCACTTAAAAAGATGAGAGGCCTGTAATTTTCATCATCGGAACACTTCAACTATGACAGACAAAATGAGAAAAAAAATCCAGAAAATCACATTGTAGGATTTTTGATGAATTTACTTGCAAATGATGGTGGAAAATAAGTATTTGGTCAATAACAAAAGTTTATCTCAGTACTTTGTTATATACCCTTTGTTGGCAATGACAGAGGTCAAATGTTTTCTGTAAGTCTTCACAAGGTTTTCACACACTGTTGCTGGTATTTTGGCACATTCCTCCATGCAGATCTCCTCTAGAGCAGTGATGTTTTGGTGCTGTTGCTGGGCAACACGGACTTTCAACTCCCTCCAAAGATTTTCTATGGGGTTGAGATCTAGAGACTGGCTAGGCCACTCCAGGACCTTGAAATGCTTCTTACGAAGCCACTCCTTTGTTGCCCGGGCGGTGTGTTTGGGATCATTGTCATTCTGAAAACCCAGCCACGTTTCATCTTCAATGCCCTTGCTGATGGAAGGAGGTTTTCACTCAAAATCTCACGATACATGGCCCCATTCATTCTTTCCTTTACACGGATCAGTCGTCCTGGTTCCTTGGCAGACAAACAGCCCCAAAGCATTATGTTTCCACCCCCATGCTTCACAGTAGGTATGGTGTTCTTTGGATGCAACTCAGCATTCTTTGTCCTCCAAACATGACGAGTTGAGTTTTTACCAAAAAGTTATATTTAAGTTTCATCTGACCATATGACATTCTCCTAATCTTCTTCTGGATCATCCAAATGCTCTCTAGCGAACTTCAGACGGGCCTGGACATGTACTGGCTTAAGCAGGGGGACACGTCTGGCACTGCAGGATTTGAGTCCCTGGCGGCGTAGTGTGTTACTGATGGTAGGCTTTGTTACTTTGGTCCCAGCTCTCTGCAGGTCATTCACTAGGTCCCCCCGTGTGGTTCTGGGATTTTTGCTCACCGTTCTTGTGATCATTTTGACCCCACGGGGTGAGATCTTGCGTGGAGCCCCAGATCGAGGGAGATTATCAGTGGTCTTGTATGTCTTCCATTTCCTAATAATTGCTCCCACAGTTGATTTCTTCAAACCAAGCTGCTTACCTATTGCAGATTCAGTCTTCCCAGCCTGGTGCAGGTCTACAATTTTGTTTCTGGTGTCCTTTGACAGCTCTTTGGTCTTGGCCATAGTGGAGTTTGGAGTGTGACTGTTTGAGGTTGTGGACAGGTGTCTTTTATACTGATAACAAGTTCAAACAGGTGCCATTAATACAGGTAACGGAGTGGAGGACAGAGGAGCCTCTTAAAGAAGAAGTTACAGGTCTGTGAGAGCCAGACATTTTGCTTGTTTGTAGGTAACCAAATACTTATTTTCCACCATAATTTGCTATTTAATTCATTAAAAATCCTACAATGTGATTTTCTGGATTTTTTTTCCTAATTTTGTCTGTCATAGTTGAAGTGTACCTATGATGAAAATTACAGGCCTCTCTCTCATCTTTTTAAGTGGGAGAACTTGCACAATTGGTGGCTGACTAAATACTTTTTTCCCCACTGTATTTGTTTGGGTAAAATGAACATTTTTATTTCATTCTATAAACTACTGAGAACATTTCTCCCAAAATCCAGATAAAAATATTGTCATTTAAAGCATTTATTTGCAGAAAATGACAACTGGTCAAAATAACAAAAAAGATGCAGTGTTGTAAGACCTCGAATAATGCAAAGGAAATAAGTTCATATTGATTTTTAAACAACACAATACTAATGTTTCAACTTTGGGTGGCAGGGTAGTGGTTAGAGCGTTGGACTAGTAACCAGAGGGTTGCAAATTCAAACCCCCAAGCTGACAAATCTGTCGTTCTGCCCCTGAACAGGCAGTTAACCCACTGTTCCTAGGCTGTCATTGAAAATAAGAATTTGTTCTTAACTGACTTGCCTAGTAAAATAAAATTTGGAAGAGTTCAGAAATCAATATTCGGACCAGGGGTGTGAGACCTGGAGAGGCCTACGAGCCACAGTATTTTTTACTGTGGCTTGTAGGCCTCTCCAGGTCTCACACCCACTGTGAAATTTGGTCAATCAAGGTGTGAATGGAGGACCACCCGATCAAGACCCTGTCATGGCCAGCCCAATCTCCAGACCGGAACCCCCTTTTTTATCTTGACAAGTTGTCATTTTCTGCAAACAAGTGCTCTAAATGACAATATTTTTATTTGGAATTTGGGAGAAAGGTTGTCAGTAGTTTATAGAATTAAACAAAAATGTTAATTTTACCCAAACAAATACCTATAAATAGTATAACCAGAGAAACTGATCATTTTGCAGTGGTCTCTTCATTTTGTCCAGAGTTGTATATCTGTTTCTGTGAGTTGCTTTATTATGTTAATGTTAATTATTATGCATGTGGCAGTAGTTAAGTTCAGGACCATATAGTGACATGGATAAGTATAGGGGAGGGGATCAGTAAATAAGAGATGAAAAGGCCTTCCCTCTGCATTTGGATTAAAATACTTGAAAATACACTCAACAGTATAGTACTTCAAGTATAAGCATTGTGTGCCAGGCTTCAGCAAATATTGGAAAAATATTGGAAGTTTTTTTTTCTTATCACAGAAACACAAAAAAATAGCTTTAAATTAATAATAGGCGTAGTATTCCGTTCATAATCAAATACATATTTTTAGTGAATGAGATGAGTTTAGGGATTTGTGCTCTGTTGTAAAGATAGCTTAATTATCATTATTCATTTAACAGTATGGGAATGGTAACGCTGCCAACTGGCAGGCACAAACCATGTCTGTTCGATTTCCTCACTCAGTAATGACTGTTCTGTAACAATTTCCCTGAGGCAACTAGTTTCCTAGTAACATATGTCTTTAAAAGCTTATATGTGCTCTGTGAGATAATCATGGTAACTGCCCTCATGTTTTCCTAGACGGGAATGACCGCACATTTTCAATGAGCACAAAAGGAAGTGCGATTGTGTTTTTTAAAATTTGTTTTTAGTCATTCTGTACTTGGGAAATGGAAGAAGACATCAGTCATTTCAGCAAGTTAATGGCAAAATTCCCCATTGAGTTCGAGCATGACAAAGTGGTTATTTTAAAGACACATTAAAACAATGCATGTTGTTCTCTATGTTAAAACCAATATAAATGAGTTAATCACTAAATACATCCTTGAAAAGAAAGGAAAAAGAAGAGTCATTTATATCCATTCGCCAAGAGAAATAAGTGCACTTCTGATAACCAGGGGACAGGAGGACATGGAGAGGGAGACTAGATGGGGAGGTAGAGAGATGGGACAAGAGAGCACAAAAGAAAAATAGGAACAGAAATAGGGATTGATTAATAACAAAACTCTGACCATTCCCTACTTAATTATTATAAGTATTTACAAAACAGGTAACTTTTAAAACCAAATACTGCAGACCACATAAGATTGAACATTTAGAGTACAAATTCAAATATCATGTGAACTATTATGTAAAGCAGTGGTTCTAAACTCCGGTCCTCCAATAGCCCCAACAGTACACATTTTTATTGTAGCCCCGGACAAGCACACCTGTTTCAACTTGTCAACTAATCATCAGGCCCTCAATGAGTTGAATCCGTTATGTTTATCCAGGGCTACAACAAAAATGTGTGTGGTTGTGGGTTTGGAGTTGGGAACCACTGATGTACAGTATATCGCACACGGAAATGCATGAATAAAATGGATTTAATATGACAAACGGTCAACATAATGCTTGTCTGTGCTTTCTGTGGAACCACTTTGGCAAAAAGACACTGAACCCCTAATCGGATGATAGTACCTTATATGGTGGCAAAAAGGTGCTGTAATAATGTTTGTTTATCTAGTGTATCTGCATTTAATTAAAGTCATATGGTGTACTGATGAGACTTGCTACTTTTGCTTTTATACTTCCCCTTTGTCTACACGACTGACTCATGGTTTGGGACTTACAGACAAAATGCTGTTATTCCATATTTAGCAGTAGACTGAACTAAGCTGTAAGAGACAAGCAGGACAGATGGTTTCGGTTTATTTTAGAAATAGTGTTGAGATATCGAACACTTAAAGTACAAATACCATGTGAAGAATCATGTACAGCAGTGGTTCCCAACTCCGGTCCTCGAGTACCCCCTACAGTACATATTTTTATTGGTCCTCATTTTGCTGGAAGTTCACTGGAAGTTATTTTCCACTGGCTTCCTTTCCTTGTCCCCTTTCCTTCATGACCGCAGATTAGTTAAAGGATTGGTTATATCTCCACCTACACCTTGTTTAATTAACCTATCCTCACAAGAAATCAGTGGCATATTGAGGAGGGGTGACTAGGAAATGAAGCTATTCCATACAACTGGGACATGGCTATGTGTTCCTGTCTTACTGCAGCAGGAGAGTGCTGCTCAGGACCATGAGGAAGGTGGTTATCAGCTGTACCAGCCCCTGGCTAAGGAGGTTACTGCGACTGTTCTCATACTTGTTGTTGTTGTTGTTGTTGCTGTCGCTGCTACGTTCAGCTGTCTGCTTCTCCAGGAAACGCTCAGAGTAGTTCATGTACAGCTCCACACACTTACGGTTCTTCAGCTGCTCCACCAATGCAGGGTAGCCAATTTCCTCAATGCTCACTGTGAGGCCGTCATCCTCCTCCTTACCCGTATCCTCTCCAGCTATCTCCACTGGGGCTGGGGTGAGGGGCTTCACTGTGTCTGTTCCCTCCTGGTTGCTAGCTGGACTGCTGTTCCCCACCTCAGGAGTGATGGGCAGGCTCTGGCTGTTGGCTCCCTGGGGGTTGTTCCTCTGATTGTTAGGTGTGGCCTGGGAGTCGCTGCCCTGATCCTGCAGAAGGTCGTTCCTCTTCATGCAGGTATCCATGAAGCTGTCGTAGGACTCTGCCCGCGGTGGTACTTTGTAGGTATAGTCCCGGCCATAGTCGTTTTCATCTGTGGAGCGTTCACCGTATTTGCTGTACATGTAGTTGTTGTAGGACTGCTCCTCCTGAGGGTTGCGGAAGTTGAAATGTGGGCGGGGGAAACGCCCAAGGCCATAGCCTACTGCCATACCTGCCACGGCCCCAACCCCTGCGGCCATAAGAGCCTTCTTAGCAAAGCCCTTGGACTGAGTAGATGGGTAGTGCCCCATATTCTGAACTGAGCGTGAGAATGGAGAGCCACCTCCCATACCCCCATGCCCACCTCCATAACCATAGCGGGGACTGAGGATCTTATTGTTTGGGTTCCAGTTGGGTTGGTAACCTCCTCCCATCCCTCTACCTGGGTAGCCCCCTGCCTGCCCCCTGCCAGTATTTCCCCCTCTTACTGGGTAACCTCCAGCTGGGTATCCCGGATTGACTCCTCCTCTCCCTGGGTTCTGGTTGGGGTAGCCTCCTGCTGCAGGGTAACCACCCGCTGCTGGATTCTGGTTTGGATAACCCCCAGGATTTGCCCGACCTGGATACTGCTGGTTGGGATAGCCACCAGCAGCTGGGTAACCTCCAGCTGCAGGGTTCTGGTTTGGATATCCCCCAGGATTGGCTCTGCCTGGATACTGCTGGTTGGGATAGCCACCTGCTGCAGGATAGCCACCAGCTGCAGGGTTCTGGTTTGGATTTCCCCCAGGATTGGCTCTGACTGGATACTGCTGGTTGGGGTAGCCACCTGCAGCAGGATAGCCACCTGCAGCAGGATAGCCACCTGCAGCAGGGTATGCACCTGCAGCAGGGTATCCACCGGCTGGGTTCTGGTTCTGATTGGTACCTCTTCCTGGATAACTACCTCCTGCTGGGTATGAGTTGGGGTTCCTGTTGGGGCTCTGTGGTTGTCTGGGGTAGCTTCCTGTCTGCGTGTTTGATGTTTTTGATGGCTTTTTTTCTGAACCCCTGTTGTTGGATGAAGACTTTTTGCTGCTGCTACTGCTGACACTTCTCTTGGCCCATGTAGAGTCAGTATGAAGTAGAGCCAGGAGGGCCAGAGACACAAAGGCCAGCTCACATAGCTTCCCCATGATGAATGCCCTGGGGGAAAAGATTATGGAGTCATTTACATATTTGGACTAACACAGAACCCAAACCGGCTGCGCGTGTGCGCCATCGGGCATAGATTTATTTTGTCCCCCTACACCAAACGTGATCACGACACGCAGGTTAAAATATCAAAACAAACTCTAA
Organism: Oncorhynchus clarkii lewisi; assembly: GCF_045791955.1. NCBI lineage: Eukaryota > Metazoa > Chordata > Actinopteri > Salmoniformes > Salmonidae > Oncorhynchus > Oncorhynchus clarkii. The sequence goes on along the minus strand of NC_092151.1, from coordinate 35,826,225 downwards.
ACCAATGACATTCATTTGGGGACAGGTCGAAAAGCATTAAACATGTATGGCAATTTAGCTAGTTAGCTTGCATTTGCTAGCTAATTTGTCCTATTTAGCTAGCTTGCTATTGCTTGCTAATTTGTCCTGGGATATAAACATTAGGTTGTTATTTTACCTGAAATGCACAAGGTTCTCTACTCGGACAATTAATCCACACATAAAACGGTCAACCGAATCGTTTCTAGTCATCTCTCCTCCTTCCAGGCTTTTTCATCTTTGAATTTATATGGTGATTGGCATCTAAACTTTCATAGTATTACCAGACAACCGGCAACAGGTTCATCACCCACGTGGGTATAACCAATGAGGAGATGGGACGTGGGTACCTGCTTCTATAAACCAATGAGGAGATGGGAGAGGCAGGACTTGCAGGCTATCTGTGTCAGAAATAGAAAGGACTTCTATTTTAGCCCTTGGCAATGCAGACACTCGTTGACACAGCGTGCTGTGTGGGTGCAATAATTGAATAACATAGATTTCTACATTTATTTTGCAAAGCTCGGGCACGCGACGCGAGCGGTGTGGTCAGCCTGTTAGTCCAATAATCTTTCTGAAGCCTTATTCCCTTATTTCTGTTTTGATTTAAAACTGAGCTAGCACACTCAGGTCACTGACACTCCAGTCGCTGACGGTAAAATGTATTTGCTTAATTATACGTATAAGCCTACCGTGTTGTTTCCCGAATTTTTTTTTTTACAATATTCTCCTTAAAGTAACAGAAAATAACATGTAGCCATAGCTGCGGGAAGATGTTTGAAGGGGGATTGCTGAAAGAAAAATCGCCGGTGTTACAGACGGATATATCTGTCCGCTAATACAGGACTAGTAAAGGCCCAGTCCACTACCTTTGTGAAGAAAAATAATAATTTCTAAAGACTTTATATTTTTCGGCTTTTATTTCAAGCTAATCAGTAGGCTAAATGTAATCAAATTGGCTACCACGGTGCCATAAAAGACAACACATATCCACGGGAAGATGTACTTAGCTGTTTTATGTATATACAATATGTCATCTCTTTTATCTCAGATATAACTGGAGCGTGAAGGAATATTAGGCTATTCACGCAGTTCTATTTTTTGGAAGCGGACCCGTTATTTGCATATTATAATACGGTTTTATTCAATAAAATGGCGCTATAGCGCTTTTATGCACGACAGCCCAGGCTGTATGTCACCTGCTACTTATTTACAACGAATGGGAATATTGTAAAATAACATACCCTTGCTGATTCGAGACGATTCTGTTCCTTTTGAAAAAAGTAGTGTTTTCAATCTAACTGTTTCTGTTATGATTCTGTCATTCACTCACTGCTTTCATCCAGAGGGGAGGGATCTATTTATCATGGATCACCGCACATAGTCTATTCGTCCCTGTCATAGCACTCATAGCGGTGACAATATTAACACATTCTGTCCCTGTTATAAGCCATTTAATACAGACTTCAGTTCACTCTATATTGTATCAACATTTAGGCTAAGCAATTTGAAATCCGCTGTAATGTGAATTTACGCGCAAATCCCATTCTCTTCCAATGCATGATTCAGCTAATGTCCAATGCATTCAACCATTTTAGTGCTAACAACTTCTTATAGGAATGCTTACTCAATTGATTGCCATACTGCTACACCTTTTCCACCAACACCCACTACGGATATTACTCATTGTCCCCACTCAGGGACTTTCCATAGGCCTGCTACTGTAGCCTGTATGTGTCATACAAAGAGAAGTGATACAAAATCACAGTGGAACCCAAAACAACTGCGTGGTTCTTGCTGTGGTGGCAAAGCCTATCCAAAGTTTACATGTTGTGAACACCAGGTGGGGACAAATGGATGTATAAGAGTTCATATTTTTGTGTTCAGGAATGATTCAAATCAAATTAAAATCAAAACAAATTCTATTGGTCGTGTACACAGATTTGGAAATGTTATCGCAGGTACAGCGAAATTATTGTGTTTCTAGCTCCAACAGTGCAGTAATACCTAGCAATAAAAATAGTAAAATAAAAACACAATAGGCCTCCTACACACATAATCCAGATAAATTAAGAAATATCAGGATGAGCAATGTCAGAGATTGGACTATAAATATAATACAGTACCAGTCAAACGTTTGGACACACCTACTCATTCAAGGGTTTATCTTCTTTTTTTTAAACTATTTTCTACATTGTAGAATAACGGTGATGACATAAAAACTATGAAATAACACATATGGAGTCATGTAGAAACCAAAAATATTTGAGATTCTTCAAAGTAGCCACCCTTTGCCTTGATGACAGCTTTGCACATTCTTGGCACTCTCTCAACCAGCTTAATGAGGTAGTTACCTGGAATGCATTTCAATTAACAGGTGTGCCTGGTTAAAAGTACCTTTTTGGAATTTCTTTCCTTCTTAATGCATTTGAGCCCATCAGTTGTGTTGTTACAAGGTAGAGGTGGTATACAGAAGATAGCCCTATTTAGTAATGATCAAGTCCATATTATGGCAAGAACAGCTCAAATAAGCAAAGAGGAAACGACAGTCCATCATTACTTTAAGACATGAAGATCAGTCAATCTGGAGAAAAAAACAAGAAGGAGAGTGATGGAGTGCTGCATCAGATGACCTTGCCTCTACAATCACCCAACCTCAACCCAATTGAGATGGTTTGGAATAAGTTGGACCGCAGAGTGAAGGACAAGCAGCCAACAAGTGCTCAGCATATGTGGGAACTCCTTCAAGACTATTGGAAAAGCATTCCTGGTGAAGCTGATTGAGAGAATGCCAAGAGTGTGCAAAGTTCCCGGGATTCTTCCGATGGCATTGAGGAGAACACCACATCAGTCACTGGCTTTATCAATAAGTACACCGAGGACGTCATCCCCACAGTGACTGTACGTACATACCCCAACCAGAAGCCATGGATTACAGACAACATTCGCACTGTGCTAAAGGGTAGAGCTGCCGCTTTCAAGGTGCGGGACTCTAACCCGGATGTTTACAAGAAATCCTGCTATGCCCTGCGATGAACCATCAAACAGGCAAAGCATCAATACAGGGCTAAGATTGAATCATACTACACCGGCTCCGACGCTCGTCTTATGTAGCAGGGCTTGCGAACTATTACAGACTACAAAGGGATGTACAGCCATGAGCTGCCCAGTGAAACGAGCCTACCAGACGAGCTAAATCACTTCTATGCTCGCTTCGAGGCAAGCAACACTGAGGCATGCATGAGAGCGTCAGCTGTTCCAGACGACTGTGTGATCACGCTCTCCGTAGCCGACGTGAGTAAAATCTTTAAACAGGTCAACATTCACAAGGCTGCGGGGCCAGACGGATTACCAGGACTTGTGCTCTGGTCATGTGCTGACCAACTGGCAGGTGTCTTCCCTGACATTTTCAACATGTCCCTGATTGAGTCTGTAATACCAGCATGTTTCAAGCAGACCACCATAGTCCCTGTGCCCAAGAACACAAAGACAACCTGCCTAAATGACTACAGACCTGTAGCACTCAAGTCCATAGCCATGAAGTGCTTTGAAAGGCTGTGGGTGATCTGTTTGGGCGATATGCAAATTGGAGTGGGTCTAGGGTTTCTGGGATAATGGTGTTGATGTGAGCCATTACCAAATGGCTCACATCAACACCATTATCCCAGAAACCCTAGACCCACTCCAATTTGCATATCGCCCAAACAGATCCACAGATGATGCAATCTCTATGGCACTCCACTCTGCCCTTTCCCACCTGGACAAAAGGAACACTTATGTGAGAATGCTATTCATTGACTACAGCTCAGCGTTCAACACCATAGTACCCTCAAAGCTCATCACTAAGCTAAGGATCCTGGGACTAAACACCTTCCTCTGCAACTGGATCCTGGACTTCCGGATGGGCCGCCCCCAGGTGGTGAGGTTAGATAACAACACATCTGCCATGCTGATCCTCAACACTGGAACCCCACAGGGGTGAGTGCTCAGTCCCCTCCTTACTCCCTGTTCACCCATGACTGCATGGCCAGGCACGACTCCAACACCATCATTTAGTTTACAACACAACAGTGGTAAGCCTGATCACCGACAACGACAAGACAGCCTATAGGGAGGAGGTCAGAGACCTGGCCGGATGGTGCCAGAATAACAGCCCATCCCTCAATGTAACCAAGACTAAGGAGATGATTGTGGACTACAGGAAAAGGAGGACCGAGCACACCCCCATTCTCATCGACGGGGCTGTAGTGGAGCAGGTTGAGAGCTTCAAGTTCCTTGGTGTCCACATCACCAACAAACTAGAATGGTCCAAACACACCAAGACAGTGAAGAGGGCACGACAAAGCCTATTCCCCCTCAGGAAACTAAAAAGATTTGGCATGGGTCCTGAGATCCTCAAAGGGTTCTACAGCTGCAACATTGAGAGCATCCTGACTAGTTGCATCACTGCCTGGTACGGCAATTGCTCGGCCTCCAACCGCAAGGCATTACAGAGGGTAGTGCGTATGGCCCAGCACATCACTAGGGCTAAGCTGCCTGTCATCCAGGACCTCTACACCAGGCGGTGTCAGAGGAAGGCCCTAAAAATTTTCAAAGACCCCAACCACCTCAGTCATAGACTGTTCTCTCTACTACCGCATGGCAAGCAGTACCGGAGTGCCAAGTCTAGGAAAAAAAGGCTTCTCAACAGTTACCACCAAGCCATAAGACTCCTGAACAGGTAATTAAATGGCTACCTGGACTATTTGCATTGTGTGCCCACCCCCCAACCCCTCTTTTATGCTGCTGCTACTCTCTATTTATCATACATGCATAGTCACTTTAACTTTACATTCATGTACATATGTACATGCTACCTCAATTGGCCCAACCAGCCAGTGCTCCCGCACATTGGCTACCCGCACTATCTGCATTGTGTCCCGCCACCCACTACCCGCCAACCCCTCTTTACGCTACTGCTACTCTCTGTTCATCATATATGTATAGTGACTTTAACCATATTTACATGTACATACTACCTCAATCAGCCTGACTAACCGGTGTCTGTATGTAGCCTTGCTACTTTTATAGTCTCGCTACTGTTTTTCACTGTCATTCTACTGTTATTTTTATTTCTTTACTTACCTATTGTTCACCTAATACCTTTTTTGTACCATTGGTTAGAGCCTGTAAGTAAGCATTTCACTGTAATACCTGTTGTATTCGGCGCACGTGACAAATAAACTTTGATTTGAAGTTGTCATGAAAGCAAAATGTGTCTACTTTATAGAATCTGAAATATATTTGGATTTGTTTAACACTTTTTGGGTTACAACATGATTCCATATGTTATTTCATAGTTTTGATATCTTCACTGTTATTCTACAATGTAGAAAATAGTCAAAATAAAGAAAAACCCTTGAATGAGTTTGTGTGTCCAAACTTTTGACTGGTAGCTCTCTGTTCACAACGTTCACATCAGCAAACTTCTATAAACGTAAAGTGTTGGACCCCATGTTTCATGAGCTGAAATAAAATACATTTCACAGAAAAAGATTAAGACATGTTTCCTGATGTGAACATTGTGAACAGAGTGCCCCCATGGTAGTGGTGGGGTTATGGTATGGGCAGGCATAAGCTACTGACAACGAACACAATTGCAATTTTATTGATGCCAATTTGAAGCAACAGAGATACTGTGACAAGATCCTGAGGCGCCATTGTCGTGCCATTCATCCCCCGCCATCACCTCATGTTTCAGCATGATAATGCACATCTGTACACAATTCCTGGAAGCTGGAAATGTTCCAGTTCTTCCATGGCCTGTATAATCACCAGACATGTCACCCATTGACCATGTTTGGGATGCTCTGGATCAACGTGTACAAATGCATGTTCCAGTTCCCGCCAATATCCAGCAACTTTACACAGCCATTGAAGAGTGGGACAACATTCCACAGGCCACAACCAACAGCCTGATTGACTCTATGTGAAGGAGATGTGTTGCGCTGCATGAGGCAAATGGTGGTCACACCAGATACTGACTGGTTGTCTACGCCCCTGCCTTTTTTTAAGGTATCTGTGACCTATAGATGCATATCTGTATTCCCAGTCATGTGAAATCCATAGATTAGGGCCTAATGAATGTATTTCAATTGACTGATTTCCTTTGAACTGTAACTCTGTCATTAATTTTCACGTTTTGACAAATAGATCTCATTCGTGCATCTAACTGACTGATCTCTCCTTGAATGATAACAAATACTTTATTGAAGAATCCCTATTGTTGACCAATCACCAACGAAGGGGCGTAGACTTCGGCTCGAACATCGCTTGCCTCCAGAAAAATGTTCCTGTTCCTGAACAGCGGGGGAAAAACTCACCGAAGTCCAAAACATCGTTTTAATATTTTCCCAAACTCTACGAACTGTTTCGGCTGGGAAACATGCGGACGACTTCAAGCGTCGGGGGCACAATGCTGTTTTCCTCGAAGAGGGCGAAGAAGGTGTTTAGCTCGCTCGGGAGCGAGGCGCTGGCTTTCCCGTTGTAATCCGTATGGAGTCCCTGCCTCATAGCCTAAGTCTTGTATCTGAGCCGTTGAATTGCGACTCCACCTTGTCCCTGTATTGTCGTTTTTCCTCTTTGATTGCTGGAGGTCGCAACTGGTCTGTTTGTAGGCTACACATCCATTTCCCAGTCTCCTTGCCATGATTAAATGCAGTGGTTCACGCTTTCAGTTTTGCACGAATGCTGCCATCTATCCAGGTCATACATGAAGTCGCTTGAAATGTGCCTTTCGTCTAATTAGGCAACGAGTTCAAGGATGGCTTTGTTTTGCAATCCAAACTACTCTGCGCACGAAGCACTGATGTAGCCTTTATCAGAGGGTCTGAACTCCCTGTGTTCCTGACAAGTAAATAAAGCGCAACTCTCCTAAAATGGATTTGCTGCGGAGAGCAGGGAGAGCTTGCATTTGCGTGCGCATTAGTTGTGACGTCGGGCAAACGAATCACAAGACTGGAGGACCAGTATTGAGCTGTGTTTCGGGTGTATTTGTGTGTGACTGTGGAAACATGTCGGCAAGGATGGTGCACACCGGAGGACCCGTGTCAATGAAATCCACCAAAACTTAAAGAACCAGTGCAAATTGTACAATTTCACCCTATAAAGAATTGGACAAACGCCGGCGACCAGTTTTACGATTGTGTTATCGGTCTACTGACTCGTGCGTTTTATTAAGTGGCAGAATTATCCAAAACGAATGTTGGAAGAATAGTCTCCAAAAGTAGACACGGGACGTCGAAAGTGGAGAGAAGGTCTCGACAGGTAGAGACGGCCGCTCGCTCTTGGAATGTTATCCGTACTCTCCTATGGCAGACTGGTTGCGAGGGCTGTCCTTGGCGGACTCTCTCAAACTGATGGTCGGGACTACAGTCTGGTCACCGCTAGCTGCGGATTTGGGAAAGACTTTCGTAAGGGGATCTTGAAGAAAGGGATGTGTTACGGGGATGACGCTTGTTTCATTGCCCGGCATAGGTCCGCTGATGTCTTGGGTAAGTATTTTAATACTCCGTTTATCTGTTTGGTGAAGACACCGTTGAAGTAGCCAAGCAGTCGTGGATGTTAACAAAATACACACTTAAATATGCTAAGTTTTTTGGGGGATAATAGCATTTTTCAGATTTGACCTTCATGTAGCCTAGCACATGTCACCCACAGTCATGTCACGAAAACAAAGGGGGTATTCCCTACCCTTTTCCGGACTGAACCTCTGTCTTAAGTTGGCCCCGTTTTACAATACTTCTACGGTACAGCTGTGGTTTGTAGGACTATACTCGACCGAGAAACATTGCGGCGCCTGGAGTTGCCAAACATGTATACTTTGTTGAAGAAAAAAAATGTATACTTTGTTGAGTAATTGTAACGACCTTTCACCTAGAAGTCTGGAAAAGCCCCCCCCCCAGTGCTACTAGTGGCGATAATGTGAACATGTAGGCTACATAAAGTAATATTACTATGTATGTATACACCATCTATTTTATCAGCGTGACAAAATGTGGATGTTGAATTTAGAAATAGTGTTACATTTGCTACTAATTGTTCGGATATTCAATGCACATAACAATTGGATCGTTGCGTAAGCGTTACACTAAAGATATTATTATGCTATTATGACAATTTCAGGAGAAGTGAATATATCTTAATATTCATTAGCTATCAGTTGTTGTGGATTTTTACAAGTATTTCACGAACGCTTAGGGGGAACTGTCCCGTGCTTTTTAAAGGTCAGAACGGTTGAGCATGGAGGCAGCCATGTTGCCAGGACAATTTCACGTTTCGTGCTCCATTCACAACCAAGTGGGAAGTTGGTAATTACCGGATGGAGGCATTCACGTGCTTTGAACTCGTTGAGAACGCCGATTGGCTAATGGCCAACAAGCTGTGTCAACCATAAACTAAAAGTACAGCTATCATGCTCCCTCTGGGCACAGACGTTAATTCAATGTTGGTTCAACGTAATTTGATTTAAATGACGCGGAAACAACGTTGTTTCAACCAGTGTGTGGCAAGTGGTTTTGGAAACAAATTATAGTGTTCAAAAACCACATTAATAGAGATTTTTATAAATAATGTTTTGTTGCATTTAACTGCCGAAAAGGTTGTTATCAAGGTCATTAGTAGGTGAGATCAGCATGTGGAAGGAGTCACAGCTCAGGGATGATAGTTTCCCACTAGTAAAATTACCAGTTGGAGGGGCATTCAAGTGGATTTTTCCCAGTCGTACATGGGTAAATACCACCTTCCCATTTGGTTATGAACACAGCTTCATAGATGCATGGGGAAGTGCATTTGTCCTTACATCAACCACTATGCGTTGTCATTTTACCAATTCATTCATTGGAACAAAAGTGTCTATTTGAAACCCATTGAAATGTCTCAATTAAATCACAAGAATGCAACGCATTTGCACAATAGTAAGAATGGACAAATATCAACCAACACTTAATTTGAGAAGATTAGGCATATGCTTCTGGTGTTGAGCCTTTTGTTACTTGCAGAAAAACACATGCCACGTGGTTGAGCTGTGGGGGGATGAACAACTAACTGGCAGTTTTATGGATGACATTTATATCTCTAACACTCTTATTGTACATCATTGAATAGAGTTGGGGTTAGGCTAATTCGTCTTAGCTTGGTTTAAAGATGCACAAATCACTCTGCCATTTCCTGGTTGCTAAAATTCTAGTAGTTCGCCTAGTTTCAGTTTGTGACAAAACATGTATAGTTTAGAGAATCATTGTACCATATAAAAACCGCTGTGAAATATATATTTCACAAAACCAAACATTCTGTATTTTCAGCTGTTTATAGCCTTTGTACAAAACTGAAAATAAAAGATAGAACAGATCTACCGCTTCTTAGACTTGCTTTCAATGAGAATGACAAATATATAACTCACATTTCTATGTGAATTGTCGGGTCAACCAAAAAGTTACATATTGCTGCTTTAAGTTGCCCTGTTTTGATAAGATGTAGGCCTAACCAGTGTTTTCTCAAAAAAAATCCGTTACTGAGCAAATTTCAGGTCTGCTGAACGCGAACTTGAATGTTGTGAAAATCCTGTGCAACTTACGACGTGTTTCCTGGGAACACTGAGGCTGTTCCTGCTTTAATTTACTGTTTTAAGTGGCCAAGTAGGCTACTGTGGCTATTTGATCATAATGTAGGCCTACCAGAGAGGCCAAAAATAAAAACAATAGCCAAAATGCATCGCTTAACATGGAAATAGCTGTTCTATCATTCAGCATATAGTAGCAGCCAATGTGTGGTGTTCAATGTAGGCCTACATTCCATGAGCCCAGAACTACACGGCAGGACCTGGTCAATGACCTGAAGAGAGCTGGGACCACAGTCTCAAAGAAAACCATTAGTAACACACGCCGTCATGGATTAAAATCATGCAGCGCACGCAAGGTCCCCCTGCTCAAGCCAGCGCATGTCCAGGCCAGTCTGAAGTTTGCCAATGACCATCTGGATGATCCAGAGGAGGAATGGGAGAAGGTCATGTGGTCTGATGAGACATAAATATAGCTTTTTGGTCTAAACTCCACTCGCCGTGTTTGGAGGAAGAAGAAGGATGAGTACAACCCCAAGAACACCATCCCAACCGTGAAGCATGGAGGTGGAAACATCATTCTTTGGGGATGCTTTTCTGCAAAGGGGACAGGACGACTGCACCGTATTGAGGGGAGAATGGATGGGGCCATGTATCGTGAGATCTTGGCCAACAACCTCCTTCCCTCAGTAAGAGCATTGAAGATGGGTCGTGGCTGGGTCTTCCAGCATGACGACGACCCGAAACACACAGCCAGGGCAACTAAGGAGTGACTCCGTAAGAAGCATCTCAGGGTCCTGGAGTGGCCTAGCCAGTCTCCAGACCTGAACCCAATATAAAATCTTTGGAGGGAGCTGAAAGTCTGTATTGCCCAACGACAGCCCCGAAACCTGAAGGATCTGGAGAAGGTCTGTATAGAGGAGTGGGCCAAAATCCCTGCTGCAGTGTGTGCAAACCTGGTCAAGAACTACAGGAAACGTATGATCTCTGTAATTGCAAACAAAGGTTTCTGTACCAAATATTAGGTTCTGCTTTTCTGATGTATCAAATACTTATGTCATGCAATAAAATGCTAATGAATTACTTAAAAATCATACAATGTGATTTTCTGGATCACATTTTTTTGATTCTGTCTCTCACATTTAGTGTACCTATGATAAAAAAATTACAGACCTCTACATGCTTTGTAAGTAGGAAAACTTGCAAAATCGGCATTGTATGAAATACTTGTTCTCCCCACTGTAATTGTGGTATTTTTTTATTTATTTTCGCGCCAGGGGAGTTCGCTCAGTAACGTCATTGGTTGATCGAGCCTGCTGTCTGATCAAAAACTTAATGGTGCCATGATTTGTAGGGAATTATTGTGGCCTTTGTGTTTCGTTGATTGCACAATCACATTAGTATAGAGTATATATAGTTGTCCTTGTTCAATAGAGCCAATGGACTTGACTCAACGATATTCCTACAGTGCGTTCTGCAAAGTATTCAGATCCCTTGACTTTACAGCTTTATATAAAACATTTTCTCCTCAATCTACACACAATACCCCACAATGGCAAAGCCGTAACAGGATTGTGGACATTTTTGCAAATGTATTATTTACATAAGTATTCAGACCCTTTGCTATGAGACTCAAAATTGAGCTCGGGTGCATCCTGTTTCCATTGATCATCTTTGAGATGTTTCTACAACTTGATTAGAGTCCATCTGTGGTAAATTGATTGGACATGATATGGAAAGGCACACACACCTGTCTATACAAGGTCCCGCAGTTGACAGTGCATGTCAGAGAAAAAATCAAGCCATGAGGTCGAAGGAATTGTCCGTAGAGCTCAGAGAAAGGATTGTGTCGAGGCACAGATCTGGGGAAAGGTACCAAAAGATGTCTGCAGCATTGAAGGTCTTAAAGAACACGGTGGTCTCATCATTCTTCAATGGAAGAAGTTTAGAACCACCAAGACTCTTCCTAGAGTTGGCTGCCCGGCTAAACAGCAATTTGGGGAGAAGGACCTTGGTCAGGGAGGTGACCAATAAACCGAGGATCACTCTGACAGAGCTCCAGAGTTCCTCTGTGGAGACTGGAGAACCTTCCAGGACAACCATCTCTGCAGCACTCCACCAATCAGGCCTTTATGGTAGAGTGGCCAGACGGAAGCCACTCCTCAGTAAAAGACACATGACAACCCGCTTGGAGTTTTCCAAAAGGTACTTAAAGGACTCGCAGACCATGAGAAACAAGATTCTCTGGAATGATGAAACCAAGATTGAACACTTTGGCCTGAAAGCAAAGCACCACTTCTGGAGGAAACTTTTCACCATCCCTACGGTGGTCCCTGCTAGGGCTGTGGTGGTCATGAGATTATGACAGTCGGTGGTTGTCATTCAAATAACTGCTGGTTTATCTGTAATTTACCATTAATTAACAAACACTTTAAGCATCGCCGGCTTCCATGCATAGCCTGCAAGACACTGATGAGGACCTTTGGAACATCTACATTTAAAAATAGTCTAATACATCCATTTTAATATAGTCTACACCATCACAATAAATCCATTTATTTTAGGCAGGTTTCCGAAGACCAGGAGAGCATATTCTGAGTCGTCCTTGTGTTAGGCTCTAATCTGGCTATGCCATATCGCTGTGGGCTACACTAGTTAATTTAGCAGTTAAAATTTGCATATAATTATTGTGGCATTATTTTAAATGATTGTATACTAAAAACAATACGATAGATCATAGCTGAATAAAATGGAAAGAATATTTTTCCCAAAACAATTTGAGTGCGCACACATATTCTGTGATGAGCGGTTAAGGAAGAAACAGGTCCTCCTATATGTTTGGTTTAGAGTTATTTATGCAACTTTAGTTGTGATATAGCCTAAGTTTGTATGTTTGGATTTCTATTGCATTCTAAAGCTGCATAATGATTTGAAAAAGTCTAATGAAAGAAGCGCTCTGCTGTTTCTTGCGCAGGCTGCAAACACTTCATCAGTCTCTCATTCACAATTTGACAAACACTTGATATGCCGCCACAGTATTCTCAGTTTAAGCTGGTCTTTACATATAGCCTACTAATATACAGTACCAGTCAAAAGTTTGGACACCTACTCATTCCAGGGGTTTTCTTTTCTTTTTACTATTTTCTACATTGTCGAATAATAGTGGTGGCATCAACTATGAAATAACACACATGGAATCATGTTGTAACCAAAAAAGTGTTAAACAACTTAGTAGCCACCCTTTGCCTTGATGACAGCGTTGCACACTCTTGGCATTCTCTCAACCAGCTTTGAGGTAGTCACCTGGAATGCATTTCAATTAACAGGTGTGCCTTGTCAAAAGTTAATTTGTGGAATTTTAGCCAATCACCTGTTGTGACAAGGTATACAGAAGATAGCCCTATGGACCAAGTCCATATTACGACAAGAACTGCTCAAATAAGCAAAGGGAAACAACAGTCCATCATTACTTTAAGACAAGAAGGTCAGTCAATACGGAAAATTAAGAACTTTGAAAGTTTCTTCAAGTGCAGTTGCAAAAACCATCAAGCACTATGATGAAACTGGCTCTCATGAGGACCTAAACAGGAAAGGATGACCCAGAGTTACCTCTGCTGCAGAGGATAAGTTCATTAGTTACCAGCCTCAGAAATTGTGGCTCAAATAAATGCTTCACAGAGTTCAAGTAACAGACACATCGCAACATTAACTGTTCATAGGAGACTGCGTAAATCAGGCCTTCATGGTCGAATTGCTGCATAGAAACCACTACTAAAGGAGACCAATAATAAGAAGAAACAAGAAACACGAGATATGGACATTAGACTGGTGGAAATCTGTCTTTTTGGTTTGATGAGTCCAAATTTATGGTTCCAACCACCTGGTCTTTGTGAGATGGAGAGTGGGTGAACGGATTATCTCGACATGTGTGGTTCCCACCGTGAAGGATGGAGATGTAGGGGTGCTTTGCTTGTGACACTCTCAGTGATTTTATGTAGAATTCAAGGCACACTTAACCAGGAATGCTACCACAGCATTCTGCAGCGATACGCCACCCCATCTGGTGTGTGCTATCATTTGTTTTTCAACAGGACAATAACCCAAAACACACCTCCAGGCTGTGTAAGGGCTATTTGACCAAGAAGGAGAGTGGTGACCTCCACAATCACCTGACCTCAACCCAATGGAGATGGTTGAGTTGGACCACAGTATGAAGTGCTCAGCATATGTGGGAACTCCTTCAAGACTGTTGAAAAAGCATTCCTCATGAAGCTGAGGAGAATGCCAAGAGTGTGCAAAGCTTTAAATGTAAAGGGTGGCTACTTTGATGAATCTGAAATATATTTTGATTTGTGTAGCACTTATGGTTACTACATGATTCCATGTGTTTTATTTAATAGATTGGATGTTTTCACCATTTACAAACAATGTCTCGGCTGTGTGCTTAGGGTTCTTGTCCTGTTGGAAGGTGAACCTTCACCCCAGTCTGAGGTCCTGAGCGCTCTGGAGCAGGTTTTCATCAAGGCTCTCTCTGTACTTTGCTTCTTTATCTTTACCTCAATCCTGATTCGACTCCTAGTCCCTACCTCTGAAAAACATCCCCACAGCATGACGCTGCCACCACCGAGCTTCACCGTAGGGATGGTGCCAGGTTTCCTCCAGATGTAACACTTAGCATTCAGGCCAAAGAGTTCAATCTTGGTTTCATCAGACCAGAGCATCTTGTTTTTCATGGTCTGAGATTTCTCGGTTTGGCTGGGCGGCCAGCTCTAGGAAGTCTTGGAGGTTCCAGACTTATTCCATTTTAAGAATGGAGGCCACTGTGTTCTTGGACCTTCAATGCTGCAGAAATGTTTTGGTACCCTTCCCCAGTTCTATGCCTCGAAACAATCCTGTCTTGGAGCTCTACGGACAATTCCTTTGACCTCGTGGCTTGGTTTCTGCTCTGACACGCACTGTCAACTGTGGGACCTTGTATAGAGATGTGTGTGCCTTTCCAAATCATGTCCAATCAATTTAATTTATCACAGGTGGACTCCAATCAAGCTGTAGAAACATCTCAAGAATGATCAAAGGGTCTGAATACTTATGTAAATAAGGTATTTCAGTTTATTAATTATTTTTTGCTAAAATTTCTAATCCTGTTTTTAGTTTTGTCATTATGGGGTATTGTGTGTAGATTTATGGGGCTTTTTTAAAAAATTTAATCCATTTTAGAATAAGGCTGTAACGTAACTGTGGAAAAAGTCAAGGGGTCTGAATACTTTCCCAAATGCACCGTATGGAAAGTTGAGAAATACATATAGTAGACCTAGCCTATAGAAAGCTCAAGCAATCCTATTTTCATCAACTGTTTTCTCATGCAAGCAATAGCATATCCTATAGAAATGTTGTGCCACAGGATCACTTATTTTATTTCATGCATCAACCAGCGATGAGGAACTGGCTCTCGCTCCGCAATAGATTATCCTATTCCGCTCAAACTCTGAATGCCAGAGCTCTCATGAATTGTTTGCGTTGATTTTCGATTAGATTTTCATTAATTTCAGAGTGATTAGAGGGACAATAGAGCGCAGAGTACTGGCCATGACCAACAGGCTGTTAGCAAGTTTGGTATTCTACTGATGACCATCAAAGGCATCAGAGCACAGTTTTGGAGAAGCTTAGTTACCGTGACTCAACGGTCACATGGAATTTGACTGTGGTCATGACTCCTGACTGCAGGTGTAGCGGTACTACGGTCACCGTAACAGTCCTAGTCACTGCAGACCCCATGGATCGTGTGTGTGAGAGAGACCATCAAAGTTTCAACGCACATATGGATAGAGGGGTGCTGAAAAGGAAGGCAAATGACAAACAAGTTGTTTTGCTGTGGGAAGTTGGCTAGCAATATAAGCTCTCTTTTAACACAAGGTGGTGGTGTTCAGTGTAAGTTCGTGATTGATTTTGTCATAATGAGGCTTGCTAGTACCGCTACTAGCCTAGATGAGCTAGCTAGCTTTGTTTACTATACCCAAAACGTACTATTGCCCAACGTTATAGCTAACGTTAGCTAGCTTGCCTCAGTGCATTTCACCAGGAACAAAACTGAAGAAATGCTTTCACGAAAAGTAAATGCATGACTTTGGCTTTCTCATATTAGTCGTAGAGTAACTACCGTTGTTTTGTAGCTAGCTAGCGTGTGTCTGGAGGTGTGTAATATTAAGCATCATGCTGCTACAGTAGGAATACAAATGCTACACAATGATTGCCCATGAACTAATAGCGTTTTTGTCATTCTCTAACAGACAATACTGCTTTGTGCCCTACAGATTATTTTTGAGTTTGATCTACTTGGGGAGAAGCTAGGCAGAGGACACCGAATCCCCTTGCCTGTGTGTGTTGTTCGGGCCATATGAACAAATTATCCCTCACACGATGGACAGTATGTTGGATACTGTTAGGCTCTAATTTTTCAGAGTGAATAACTCACGGACTCTAGGGAAGCTTAACCAAGTTTAATTCTTCCCAAAGGGTCGTTACAGCTGCAATTCAGACAAAAACATGTTCTTATCATCACAAGTGTATATACAGTTGAAGTCGGAAGTTTACATATACTTAGGTTGGAGTCATCATTTTGGCAAGTCGGTTAGGACATCTACTTTGTGCATGACACAAGTTATTTTTCCAACAGTTGTTTACAGATAGATTATTTCACTTATAATTCACTGTATCACAATTCCAGTGGGTCAGAAGTTTATATACACTAAGTTGACTGTGCCTTTAAACAGCTTGGAAAATTCCAGAAAATGATGTCATGGCTTTAGACGCTTCTAATAAGCTAATTGACATAATTTGAGTCAATTGGAGGTGTACCTGTGGATGTATTTCAAGGCCTACCTTCAACCTCAGTGCCTCTGCTTGACATCATGGGGAAATCAAAATAAATCAGCCAAGACCTCAGAAAAACAATTGTAGAACTGCACAAGTCTGGTTCATCCTTAGGAGCAATTTCCAAACGCCTGAAGTTACCATGTTCATCTTTCCAAACAATAGTACGCAAGTATAAACACCATGGGATCACGCAGTCGTCATCCCATTCAGGAAGAAGACTCATTTTGTCTTCTTCCTGAGCGGGAGAAATGTACTTTGGTGCGAAGCGTGCAAATCAATCCCAGAACGACAGCAAAGGACCTTGTGAAGATGCTGGAGGAAACCAGTACAAAGTATTTATATCCACAGTAAAACGAGTCCTATATCGACATATCCTGAAAGGCCGCTAAGCAAGGAAGAAGCCACTGCTCCAAAACCGCCATGAAAAGCCAGACTAAGGTTTGCAACTGCACATGGGGACAAAGATCGTACTTTTTGAATAAATTAAACAAAAGAGGAAGAGTGTTATGGACAGGCGAATCTAAGTTTGAGATGTTCGGATCCCAAAGAAGAACATTCGTGAGACGCAGAAAAAATTAAACGATTCTGGAGGAGTGCTTGATGCCATCTGTCAAGCATGGTGGAGGCAATGTGATGTGCTTTGATGGTGGTTGACGAAGGACTACGCCATGCCATAGCCTGTGGACGGCTCTTAATTGGAGCCAATTTCCTCCTACAACAGGACAGTGACCCAAAGCACAGCTCCAAACTATGCAAGAACTATTTCAGGAAGATGCAGTCAGCTGGTATTCTGTTTATAATGGAGTGGCCAGCACAGTCACCGGATCTCAACCCTATTGAGCTGTTGTGGGAGCAGCTTGACCGTATGGTACTTAAGAAGTGCCCATCAAGCCAATCCAACTTGTGGGAGGTGCTTCAGGAAGCATGGGGTGAAATCTCTTCAGATTATCCCAACAAATTGACAACAAGTGCCAAAGGTTTGCAAGGCTGTAATTGCTGCAAATGGAGGATTCTTTGACGATAGCAAAGTTTGAAGGACACTATTATTTCAATTTAAAAGAACATTATTTATAACCTTGTCAACATCTTGACTATATTTCCTATTCATTTTTCACAGAAAACAAGGACATTTCTAAGTGACCCCAAACTTTTGAACGGTAGTGTATATGTCATACATTACTGTTCCTTCATATTGCTGTGCAAACTCACCTCGGTTTCCGGAGCAAATAAACTGTCTTGAATACAAGCCATGTCTACTTATTTGCTACATTGACTGACTAATCGGTTTTATTTTAAATGTATTTTGTTTTAGCAATAAGATTGTATCTAGTTACTTCCAAATACATTTAACGAATATCACAATGAGTTGATCCAGAAGTTGAAGTCGCCACTTTATTGGTTTCTGATGCAGCTGGAATCATTTAGTCACTTGTCAGTACACTTGTAAACATATTGTATAAAACATTTGATTAAACTCCATATGTAAAATACTCTATACTACAATGCATTTGTGATCATATTAAGCATTCTATATTATACTACAACATCAATCAAACTGTTCCAGGCAGGGTCCTGAATGTTCTTCTGCTGGTGAACTCTGTCTTGTGTTGGGCAATGGCAGCTGGTCTGGCAGAAATTCATGAGCTCCATGATTCATGAGCTCCATGACACTTTGGCTCTTGCCAGCCTCGCGCAGTTCCCCCGCCTCTTCCGCGTCAGATGATCTTTAGCTTGTTCCCGGCTGAAAGCTTTCATCCAATGGTTCTACAGGATCTGCACTACTAAAGCTGGTGTCAGCAGCAGGATTAGTCTGCAGGACAATATTTTACTACAGTCCCCATCAATACACACTCAAACAAGGTACTATATCCACCCATCCCCCTCGTGTCAATAGATCATGCGTACTAATTAGAGGTCGACCGATTAATCGGAATGGCCGATTTTAATTAGGGCCGATTTTCAAGTTTTCATAACAATCTGAAATCTGTATTTTTGGGCGCCAATTTTTTTTACATTATTAATTTAACACCTTTTTCATCTTTATTTAACTAGGCAAGTCAGTTAAGAACACATTCTTATTTTCAATGACGGCCTAGGAACGGTGGGTTAACTGCCTCGTTCAGGGGCAGAAAGACAGACTTTCACCTTGTCAGCTCGGGGGATCCAATCTTGCAACCTTACAGTTAACTAGTCCAACGCAATAACGACCTGCCTCTCTCTCCCTCTCTCTCGTTGCACTCCACAAGGAGACTGCCTGTTACGCAAATGCAGTAAGCCAAGGTAAGTTGCTAGCTAGCATTAAACTTATCTTATAAAAAACAATCAACCATAATCACTAGTTAACTACACATGGTTGATGATATTACTAGATATTATCTAGCGTGTCCTGTTTTGCATATAATCTGACTGAGCATACAAGTATCTGACTGAGAGGTGGTAGGCAGAAGCAGGCGCGTAAACATTCATTCAAACAGCACTTTCGTGCGTTTTGCCAGCAGCTCTTCGTTGTGCGTCAAGCATTGCACTGTTTATGACTTCAAACCTATCAACTCCCGAGATGAGGCTGGTGTGACCGAAGTGAAATGGCTGGCTAGTTAGCGCGCGCTAATAGCGTTTCAAACTTCACTCGCTCTGAGCCTTGGGGTGGTTGTTTCCCTTGCTCTGCATGGGTAACGCTGCTTCGATGTGGTGGCTGTTGTTGTGTTGCTGGTTCGAGCCCAGCGAGGAGAGGGACTGAAGCTATACTGTTACACGGGCAATACTAAAGTGCCTATAAGAACATCCAATAGTCAAAGGTTAATGAAATACAAATGGTATAGAGGGAAATAGTCCTATAATAACTACAACCTAAAACTTCTTACCTGGGAATATTGAAGACTCATGTTAAAAGGAACCAGCAGCTTTCATATGTTCTGAGCAAGGAACTTAAACGTTAGCTTTCTTACATAGCACATATTGCACTTTTACGTTCTTCTCCAACATTTTGTTTTTGCATTATTTAAACCAAATTGAACATGTTTCATCCACTTGAGGCTAAATTGATTTTATTGATGTATTATATTAAGTTAAAATAAGTGTTCATTCAGTATTGTTGTAATTGTCATTATTACAAATACACACTTTTTTAAAAATCTGCCGATTTAATCGGTATCGGCTTTTTTGGTCCTCCAGTAATCGGTATCGGCGTTGAAAAATGATAATCGGTCGACCTCTAATACTAACCTTCACACACACAATACACCCCACCCCCAAAAAAACACTAGACGGTCACCCACACCTTTCCCTCCTTACTAATAACTCTGCTTTTCTCCAATTTAGACTTCAAACTTTGCATAAACAATCAACTAAGCCTCCCAAATACAGATAAAACTACAGTAGAAGTTGTAGCCTACTTATAAACACACCACGTGTGACCTTAAGAAACAGACCATGTTTATGTCTAGCTCCAGTATATGTATTTGCTGATCATAGAGTTAAGATGACTTACACAAGTTCCTGGTTCTGAGCTTGATGTTGATTCAATCAAACTCATGTTATTTTCTGCATTAGTTAATTAGCTAACAGTTCGATACGGTCCAGTAGGCTTTAGCTAACATTAGCTAGCTCACATTGACGTTTTCTGAAAGCTAGCTAGATTTTGGTTTAGATAAACAAATGTAGTTCGCTGACTAGTTACGTTAGCTAGCAAAGTTATCTACGTTACCTCTGCTTGTCTTCATAGTAAGGTAACTGATGAAATGTTACCTCAGCAGCCTGTGCTTCCTTGCACATCCAGGTACTGAGCACCACACAACTTTAGTTGTTATCAATACAAAAATGAATAGTTATTCGCACGCCGATGTTCTATGAATGAGTGGTTGTTTCAGTGAGTAGTATTAGCTACTTGTTGACACCCTTTCTCAACTGGATCCACCTCGACAGGGGCGGTACTACGTCCTGAAATGGCTATGAATTCTGAATATTGTGATTTGTGGTGACGTTTCCGTTTTAAGCTATAATTGTTTCCACCACAACATTTTTTTTATTTCTAGGATTTAGATAACAACATTCAGTAAACCGTAGTACCCAACATCCGATTTGGACCAAACGTACCAATGAGTAACACATGAGTTGTCAAAAGCCACCCTGCCAATCCCATCAACCAGTATACAGTATCAGTTCTCTGTTTTGAGTATTATGAAGCTGTGGCAGGGTGTATTGCTTCTCCATACTATAATATATTCCCTGTGAATCTGGTGATGTTCAGAGAAATTATACTGAACAAAAATATAAATGCAACATGCAACAATTTCATTGATTTTACGGAGTTACAGTTCATATGAAAAATCAGTCAGTTAATCCATGGATTTCACATGACTGGGAATACAGATATGCATTTGTTGGTCATGGATACCTCTGTAATTTATGCCTGCCCGTATCATAACCTCACCGCCCCCATGGGGGCACTCTGTTCACAACGTTGACATCAGCAAACCGCTCGCCCACACAACGCCATACATGTCTGCGGTTTTGAGGCCGGTTGGACGTACTGCCAAATTCTTTAAAACAACGTTGGAGGCGGATTATGGTAAAGAAATTAACATTCAATTCTCTGGCAACGGCTCTGGTGGACATTCCTGCAGTCATCATGACAATGGCACACTCCCTCAACTTGAGATCTGTGGCGTTGTGTGTGTGAGACAAAACTGCACATTTTAGTGGCCTTCTGTTGTCCCCGTCACAAGGTGCACCTGTGTAATGATCATGCTGTTTAATCTGTTTCTTAATATCCCACCTGTCAGGTGGATGAATTATCTTGGCAAATGAGAAATGCTCACTAACAGATGTAAACACATTTGTGCACAAATTGAGAAAAATAAGCTTTGTGTATGACATTTCTGTCATCTTTTATTTCAGCTCATGAAACATGGGACCAACAATTTACATGTCGCATTTATCTTTTGTTTCAGTATATGAAAGTGTGTTTTAGGCACCAACAAACAGCGTTGCATAGCTAGCAGGGGGGGCTCTCCTTGTATGGGCCCTCACTGTGGAATCTTGAATTTATGTGTGTCTGTTTGTATGGAGTAGTTGGCTGGATGTCCTTTTTTTCCCTGGAAACCTGTCCTCTGGTACTGGGCTCTCTGTGAAGGAGAGAGAGCGAGAGGGAGGTAGGGAGGGGGAAGCTTATCGAAGTATGCAGTGTGTGTTCATGGCTTCTCTCTTCTCTGACCTCTCCCTCTTCCACCCTGCAGCACTGCAAAGAAAGTGAATCTTTGTGAAATATTATTCTCACATTCTCTCTCCTCTGACTGAGTCAGCTCCACAAAGACTGAAAGTTTTGTTATTGAGCAGCAGACCAAGCCCATCTGAGGGAGAACAGGGCCCAGTAGAACTGGTCTTTTTGGGTTGTGCAGGGAGGAGTGACGACACTGCTGTGCGCACTGATGCCAGGCCCCTTCTGTCAGTCTGTGTGGTCATTTGACCCAGTCTCCAGATTGATACAGATATACAATTTTAATCAAGTGGCTTAATTCTATTTATTTATATTGTCAGTCTCGTACCTTTTGGGCCGTAAGTAGTGATAGGTCTAGAATGAGCGGTTCATGGCTTGTTGCTATGTACCATTGCTTGGTGTTTAAGGATCGTCTATTTCTCTTTTTTTGCTGTAGTTGAGAGTTAACACAGACTGTGCTGAGAGAGAGAACCCCTTTTGTGCAGGGTTTATGTAGTGGACAACGTTGGTGTTATTACAGCTTTGATAGTAGAAAATGACAAGGGCAATACTGTTACCGTGGAATTGCATACAGCGTACTTTCTCTGTCCATCGCCGTTGTAATATAATGGGAAGCCAAAATGTTCCCAAACTGGAGATTTAAATGATTGAGAATCCTCCTGGTTTAGAGACCCCACCACTCGCCATTGTACAGAACTAGTTCCTGTCTGCTTGTCACAAAAGGACTGTTTGAAATGCACCAATTTAAGATTAGAATTTTGATTACAACATGCGCTTAGGCTCTAGTTTTTTCAGTTAAGATTTACTCCAGGCAGACAATGTAGTGTATAGCCTATAGGCCTAGTGTTTACATTTGTTTGTATTTGACCCCCTTTACACTTTTTGATCTTCACTCATCGCTGCAACTCCCCAACGGTGCTCGGGAGATGCGAAGGTGGAGTCATGCATCCTCCGAAACGTGACCCGCCTAACCGCGCTCCTTAACACCCGCCTTCTTAACCGGGAAGCCAGCTGCACCAATGTGTCGGAGGAAACCCCGTTCAACTGGCAATGAGCCAGGTAAAGCCTGGCCCCCCCCAGACAAACCCTCCCCTAACCCGAACGACACTGGGCCAATTGTGTGCTGTCCTATGGGACTCGCGGCCGGTTGTGGCACAGGCCGGGAATAAACCCGGGTCTATAGGTATGCTGCGATGCAGTGCCATAGGCCCCTCGGGAGGCCCTAGGCCTAGTGTTTTAATTAGAAGTATTTTTTTAACGTATAAATTCGGGTTCACATTCCGGACCGATCCGAGGTCCCTGTACTGAATGTTTTGGTAAGTGTACTGTTACACCCATAGTGGTTAGCTATCTTGGAGGTATTTAGTGTTGTGTGCACTTAGCTAGCTGCCATCCCATAGACTACATTGCGTATGAAGTGTTACTGTCTCATTCGTGGATGTATGGAGAAAATGACCTTTTATTTTTTTGTCACTCCTGTTGGCTCCCCCACGTGGGGGTGCATGCTTTCCGATGTGCTCAAAGTTAAGTTGTCGGAAACTGACAAGCATTGCGATTCTACAAGGAGAAATAGTAGATTTGTCACTACCGGGTCGGCACACAGCACTTACCGCTTTTGTTCTAGCAAGAGAACGAACGGCCTCCACTGTGATAAGTACCTATTGGCAGGGAGATTCTCGATGTGTTTTAATGCTTTACTGTGGAATTGCCCATAACCATTCACTGTTCTGATACTTATACACTTATTTTTCTCTGTGTGTCTCAGGTGTGGCGGATGGTGTAGGTGGATGGAGGGACTACGGGGTGGACCCGTCCCAGTTCTCTGCCACCCTGATGAGGACATGTGAGCGACTGGTGAAGGAGGGCCGCTTCACCCCCAGCAGCCCTGTGGGCATCCTCACCTCTGGCTACTATGAGCTTCTACAAAACAAAGTACCCCTGCTTGGTGAGTACACATACTACATTCTCACTCACTCACTCACAGTATAATGCATATGGGGGGGACAGGTGAGTAATGCACACCAGAGGTCGACCGATTATTCGGCATGGCCGATTTCAAATTTTCATAACAATCGGTAATCTGCCTTTTTGGATGCCAATTATGACCGATTACATTGCAATCCATGAGGAAACTGCATAGCAGGCTGACCACCTGTTACGCGAGTGCAGCGTCAAAAGGACCTTGTAGCTGCAACGAGCCAATGTAAGTTGCTAGCTAGCATTAAACTTCTTATAAAAACAATCTTCACATAATCACTAGTTAACTACACATGGTTGATGATATTATTAGGTTAACTAGCTTGTAATGCATTGCATATAATCAATACGGTGCCTGTTAATTTATCATCGAATCACAGCCTACTTCAACTTTGCCAAACGGGTGATTTAACAAAAGCGCATTTGCGAAAAAAGCACATTCCTTGCACAAATGTACCTAACCATAAACATCAATGCCTTTCTTAAAATCAATACACAAAGGTGTATCTTTTTAAATCTGCATATTTAGTTAAAATAAATGCATGTTAGCAGGCAATATTAAACTAGGGAAATTGTGTCACTTCTCTTGCGTTCAGTGCAAGCAGAGTCAGGGTATATGCAACCGTTTGGGCTGCCTGGCTTGTTGCGAACTGTGTTTCTTCCTAACAAAGACTGTAATTAATTTGCCAGAATTGTACATAATTATGACAACATTGAATGTTGTACAATGTAACAGCAATATTTAGACTTAGGGTTGCCACCCGTTCGACAAAATATGGAATTGTTCCCGTATTTCACTGAAAGAATAAACGTTTTGTTTTCGAAATGATCGTTTCAGGATTTGACCATATCAATGACCAAAGGTTCGTATTTCTGTGTGTTTATTATAATTAAGTCTATGATTTGATAGAGCATTCTGACTGAGCGATGGTAGGCAGCAGCAGGCTCGTAAGCATTCATTCAAACAGCACTTTACTGTTTTTGCAAGCAGGTTTTAGCAATGCTTGAAGCACAGCACTGTTTATGACTTCAAGCCTAACTCCCGAGATTAGGCTGGCAATACTAAAGTGCCTATAAGAACATCCAATATTCAAAGGTATATGAAATACAAATGGTATAGCGAGAAATAGTCCTATAATAACTACAACCTAAAACTTCTTAAATATTGAACCACCAGCTTTCATATGTTAAACTTTTAACGTTAGTTTTTTTACATGGCACATATTTGCACTTTTACAACACTGTGTTTTTGCATTATTTACCCAAATTAAACATGTTTAATTATTTATTTGATACTAAATGCACAGTGTTTCCTCCGGCGCATTGGTGCGGCTGGCTTCCGGGTTGGATGGCGCTGTGTTAAGAAGCAGTGCGGCTTGTTTGGGTTGTGTATCGGAGGACGCATGACTTTCAACCTTCGTCTCTCCCGAGCCCATACGGGAGTTGTAGCGATGAGACAAGATAGTAGCTACTAAACAATTGGATACCACGGAATTGGGGAGAAAAAGGGGTAAAAAAAAATTCAACCAAAAAAATAAAATATAATAATAATTCAGTGTTGTAATTGACATTATTACAAATATATATAAAAATCGGCCGATTTTATTTGTATTTTTTTATTTTTTATTATATATATATTTTTAAATAGGTCAACATCTAATAGACACACAGTGTAATGCATGTGGAGGGACAGGACAGGCCAGGTGAGTAACACACACACTCCAACTAACACATGCCTGCTGAGCTGCACTATCAATCCATCCAAAAAGATCATTATAACAAAGCTCTCCTCCCTAATAATGTGGCCCTAATTAAAAAATTATCCGCTCCCCAAGTAAAATAGAGTAAAGTTAAAGGTACTGTTTTTTTTACTTCCCTGTGTTCTAATTCTAAAGGTGCTGGAGATCATTCTTTGATTATGAACTGAAATGGTGCTGTCCTTCAGTCGGCCACCACCCAGTTCCAAGGTCCAGTTCCACAGAGGTCATTGGGACAAACACCTGACCAAGTCTCTAGCCCCCCCCCCCTCCTCAGTTACCATTTCGGTCCATTTCAGAGCACCTAAAAGGTCAGTGGAAGGAACCGTTACTGACGCTGCTCACGGGTCCACGTGTTGTTGTTTTAATGGCACTGGCATGTTAAAACACATTTTTCAACTGAGACCCGACACCACAGGCAAGGCTGCCTGCTCTGAGACACTGCAGTCCACCAAGTTACACGATGTTTGCCTATGAAAAGTGACCTGCTTCTTATTTTAGGATAGTGTGATAGCAGCTAAAGCCAAGGTCTGTGCTTGACCGTCCCTTCTGAAGGACAGTGGTAGATAGAAGCTGCATAGTGGGGACACAGGGGAAGGACATCTGTTTTTAGTCTGTGCCAGACTGACTGGTCCAGCATGTGATCTCACACACCCCTTCCCTGCTGTACCGGATAACCCCACTTTTTTTTAACACAAGTAGAAATGGATATCAGGTGATGGCTAACCACCATATGTTGGTATATTCCCTCTCTTCTGCCCCTCTCCACTTCCCCAGGTAGCAGCACAGCATGTATTGTGGTCCTGGACCGAAGGAGCCACCAACTGCACACGTGTAATCTAGGGGACTCTGGTTTCCTGGTGGTGCGAGGGGGAGAGGTGGTGCACCGCTCCGATGAACAGCAGCACTACTTCAACACCCCTTTCCAGCTGTCCATCGCTCCCCCAGGGGCAGAGGGAGTGGTACTCAGTGACAGGTCAGTCTCCTCCACCTCCTTCTCTGACCCTCCACCTGGTCTCAAATTCCCATTCGTATTGAGAAAACTGGCTTTATGGCCCCGCCATAGACTTTAAAATGACTTCACACCAAATCAAAACTGTGTAGAATGTTATTATTTTTCTTGACTGTGTCCAGCTTGCTAAAGCTAGACAGTCGGGAGAGCATTCGAAATAGTTTACTATTTTGGCCTAATTTTGATGGTGAGGAAAGATGACACATTTTCAGTGCAGTCCGCTGGACCTCGTGGAAGACCGATTCCGTAACCCCCTGGGGGAAAAATGAGTTTGACCATCCCTGCTTTAGATGATATACCCGGAGCAAATTACAGGTTGTCATTGGAAGTAAGGTTAAAATCGTATCTAGAATTTCCCTTCTCATCAGTTCACAGAAGGATTTGAAAGGAACGGTGGCTAGATAACGAATAAGCTTTGTCCTCATTCTGGGACTGTATTATTGGTTCAATAACAGCCATGTGACGCTGTGCCCTTGTGTAGTTAGTTTAGGCCAAACAACAGCCCACCCTCCAATAGCCCTCAAGCCTTTTTCAGCCTGGCCTGGAGACCACGTGAGCTCCTAGGTGCTGGCAGGGTATGTTTTCCTTCTCTCTTTTTTTATTGAGGGGCCATGTGACAGCAACCAACCCCTTACTTCAGCTGTTCTGCCAACAGTGTGTAGTGCCTGGGCCCATGCCAAGCACGCGCGTGCACACACACAGGCCAGTAGCAGACAGGGGGCGGACCCGCCAGACCACTTTCCGCGGGGCTTGTTCTTGTTCTCTGGAAAAATAGGGATTATTTTGAGCTCCACCATGTGTTTCTACATTTAAATGAGACCTTTATTGTTTTATATTGCAGTCCGCACTGCAAGATGTTCAGGCTCTCCTATAACGATCACATTAACACGCAAACTTGGACAATGTTACTTTATGCTTCCATGCATACGTACTTCTCAGCAGACACACACTCTCACATGTTCACATTTGCTCTCTGTCTTTCTGGTATGGAAGGGGTTTAATAAGGGGCAATTCCACAGTTTCAAGGGCAGAGGGTTACGTCCGGCTCCCCTACCCTGTCTAGGAGCCAGAGATCATGCTGGGCCTGGCGGGCGGGTGGGTGGGGCTGGAGCAGGGCAGGCTGCACTGTGTGCCAGGAGGAATCTGCTGTCTTATTACCCAGCCATTATATCCCTCTGAGGCACAGTCACCTTTTGACCAGATTCCTCCTGATCATGTTTGTGAGGATCATGTGTACTGTCTATCTGGTAGCAGCTCTCTGGTGCCCTCTGGCTGGCACTTATTAATAGTGCTGTCCTGTGTTCTCCTCCCCAGTCCTGAGGCCGCTGATAGCGCCTCCTTCGATGTCCAGCTGGGTGACATCATCCTGACCGCCTCGGATGGCCTCTTCGACAACATGCCCGACTACATGATCCTGCAAGAGCTCAAAAAGCTCAAGGTAACATGTCGCAGTGCCTCCTAGCTGCTTTCACACCCACCTAAATCTACACATTCACCTTAGTAAATACCTGCACACATTTCTTTGTCCTAATGCTAATGCTTGTATTTCTCAGAGCGCCAACTATGACAGCATCCAGCAGACGGCACAGAGCATTGCAAAGCAAGCACACGAACTGGCCTATGACCCCAACTACATGTCCCCTTTCGCTCAGTTTGCCTGTGACAATGGCCTGAATGTAAGAGGTACGTATCAGGTTCTTGGAAAGTCCTTTACGTCCCTAATAACACCTCCAGCTCCACTGTATTTTTATGCCCACCGTCAGCTTGCAGATTGGGTTATTCAAGGTTGACTTTGATCTCTGGAAAGCCAATTGACACATTCTCTTTTGTCTTGTGTCCTGCAGGGGGGAAGCCTGATGACATCACGGTGCTGCTGTCCATTGTGGCAGAATACACAGACTAAGTGTGTGTGACGCTTTTTGGATCCGTTTACTTCCCGCCATTCAAGTCTTCCACCTGCCTCCTTCTCAAGTGCACTGGTTCCCGTCGGACGGACTGCAGCCCCCCCATGTCCCCTCACTGACCTTCCTATCTCACCGCCACAACATGGAACACAAACTCCTCACCACAGAATGTAGCTCTATCTGTATTCTTCCATTTTGTTTTGGTACTGTATTAGTGAGAGGAGGCAGGCAGCTAAGACTTTCTCGTGTTAATCATGATGCACATGGTGTAGAACAGCACACTGCTTTCTTCCCATTCTCCCATATCTTATTTCAAAACATCACTTAATTGGGACTGAGACCGAAGTGCAGTCCTGAATGCAGGGGGGGGTTTGCTTTTGCGGGGAGGGACCCGCTACGGGGATAGAGTTGGGCTTGGTCACCCTGAAACAAGCTGTGGTATTATAAGTAAAGTAAGCCATGGTTTGTGGTTGTTAGGGAGATTTGAATGTCTGTGTTGTAAATGTTGTAGCTGCGTGATGATCTGTTTCAAGGCTTCTATGTGTGTGGCTGGATACTAAGACTGGGGAATTGAGCGGGACTGTGTTGTTGTGGGTTTTAGAGAGGGTTGTAACTTGTAATAAGAAAGGATGTAGATACAGTATGAGTTTGGTGTTGTTGTCTTGGACTTGTATGAAGGGGTAGCTGGCCAGTACCATTTACTAGCGGCTCTAGCAGGGATTTCTCCAGAGTGCCACCTATAGGCTAGTCTGAAATGTCACCACATTGAGGTTACTGAAAAATTCTGTCAGTGCACACAGCCGCATGGATTTGTAAATATTGTGTGTTGTGAAACAAGGCAGTGTGTCTTCACTTTGACGCTGATAAGGATGCAAAGGATGATCATTTTGCTTTGTGACAGATGTGTACGAACGAGCATTCACAATCTATAAAGGTAAATATTCTCAATCCCTCCCTTCCGTGGGCCGAAAGAACCACGACATTGACATGGACACGTTTGACCCGGTAGTAGTGTCAGAACTATGACAGCATGTCTGCGTGGCATGTCTTTGTCGACGTGTGTGCGTGCGTGCGTGTGCACTAAGTGGGTGTAGGTTCTTGTTTGAATGTCTTTGCTGTTGATACGTGTTAACTTGCAAAGCTAATGCTAGCATCTGGGAATGCTTTCAACCGTACCAATAGGGCAGGTATGAATTATATATATAAAAAAACAAAGATTTATTTTTATAACTTTAATGTTATTAGTTTGAGAGCCATGATGTGACGGTTGAAATGTGTCATCCAACATATGGATTCACCGTGTGATTCTTTTGTGACGCCTTATATATAGCTCCATGGATGGCAAATATGAATCATACCATCTTACTACTCAGTAGGAATCATACCATCTTACTACTCAGTAGGAATCATATGTGGTCTGTGTGGTGGGTGTGTCATCTCTAAAAATATTTTTTCTAGATTTGTTCTGTCTCCCAATAATGATTTACTTGCTGCTTTTATTTTGTCAGTTCAATGTGTTTGACTGTACATTATTTATGTGAATGGTGTGTGCGCCATTTTGTTATTTTTGATCATCCTGTACTGGTCTTGGCATGCTGTTGGTTTTTCTGCATAATAGCAGAATACACACACCTCTCTTCATTGTTAGCCAGTGTTTGCTCTGTTATAATTATGAAGCCAGTGCACCAAAGAGGAGTATTCACTATCTTTGCCCCATTGATTTCATCTGGGTTTGGAGTAAAACATGCACCAATACTATAACATAAAATGTCTCTATTTTCACATTGAGAGCATATCTGTCAATCTGTTTGACAGGTAATCTGTCATTTTGCTTGTGGGGAATGATGCCCAGTTGTATTTTCGGTGCAAAACAGTCAGAAGACCACTAAGGTGTCTTTTTATTTGTGCCTAAAATGCAATGTGACCAGAACAGGGGCTTGGTTGTATTGGCATCTCTAGTTCTATGTGACAGGTAGTCTGTGAGCAACAAACTACAATGCAGGCTTTTGAATCCTTAAAGAAACCAAAGAAGGAGAGCCAAACTTCACAAGCATGACCAGGGTAAAAAAAAAATATAATCTAAAACCTGCAGTCAGGCTAACATGGCGTAATGGAGACCAATTAAGTTGTCACTATTTATCATCTTGCGTAGTTTTGCATAAAAATAATTTGAAAGAACATCAAGCAACCATACAGGCAAGATCAATGGGTACAATTAAATGTATGTTTTGTGTACTAAATACTATTTCAATTTGGTTTAAGTTAATTTTTTGTAGCCTTTGACTTCATTTCATGAATATCGTCTGTCCTATGCATTCTGTATTTGCATGACAAGCTGTCTTTGTCCCAGCTATTTGAACTACTGGAATTTGCTTAACTGCAAAGGTGCCACTGTCGCTCACAGCTTGCCTCGCCTCCAAATGTCTGATCAACTCCCCTTAATTTAAAGGTTGTCCTTCAAACACTTAAAACATGCACCGACGTTCATTGGTCATTCTCATATTTCCGGTTTGCTCTTTCCGACAGTCTGTGGGGGTGCACTGTGTTAATGAATTACCTGATCTGATTTTGTGAGAGTCAACGTGTATGGTTTAAGGAGACACTGTGTTGAAGCAGGAAGGGCGATGCAGGTTGAAGTGCTTTTTATTGATAATGGTGAGCACCGATTCCGCCTTAACAAATAGATGTATCTTGTATGTTGCTCAATGTCAATTAAGTCCCTCTAATTCTGTCCACGCTCTTGACAGTTTTTCAATGGTGCTTCTGCTGTCAAGACGAGGTCTGTGTGTTTTTCTCTAAGCAATGTTTGTGAGTATGAAAGCTACATGTGTGTGCACAGTGTAATAATGCAGGACTAGGTTCTGTAAATGTGTTTTCAAAGTTGCAAAATATTTAAATAAAGAATATAGTATTTATACTAAGATACATGCCTCTGAGTTTTTGTGACTATGCATTGAGTAAAGGCTTTATCTGGAATTTCATCAAACCATCGCAAGACTGCATTTATCTTTTATCACATAATACCTCGTTTTTATACAGTATTGCTTCCCCCCTGTGTTATATGAAACCATCATTAAAAAGGTCACAATATGCACAGCTGTTGATTGCAGCCTTCACTGTGATGGCATTGCCTCTGACAAATTTCACTAGCAGTGTGAAACATTGCCTAGCTTGCAGATTAACATGCCCTGTTGAGGTCAGTTCTATATAGCTGGGATATTTTTCACATGTATTCATGGGAAGGCGCTTGATTAGTTTGCCTTAGTCATGGTCAAATGCTGGTCACCTTCCCAACCCATCAGGGATCGCATGACTCAATCAACCCCTTGCAATGTTCTTGAATGCCTCCCAAGCATTCATCAAAGGACTTTGGTATAATGTATGAGCTAACCTGACCATCATCTTTGTGATGATCTTCCCTCACGTGGAAGACGGTTTATCAAAACCCAAAGCCACTGGTCCGGATTAGTCACCATTTTATTTTTGTTTCATGTTTGTTTTTTTGCAACTATGCGCCCAACCAATGAACCCACAGTTTGAGTCAGAGGATTAAGGCAGGGAAAAACCCTCAGAATTACTGCAAATAAGGCTGACCTCATTTCCCCGCAGGTCTTAAGAAGCTTTCCCCATATTTGCGAATCCGCCAGATTTCTAGAGTTCTGAATGAAACAGATTGGACCCTGTTGTTACAAAAGACAATACAATTCCTGTGTATTTCCCACGTACAGTTAACTTTGTGCAAATACATTAATGAGCATTGGCATTGTGTCTGAGTGTGCGTGAGGCAAAGCTTGTGATTTTTTTATTTGTGTGCTCCTGCAGCAGCATGTGACTGAACATGAGGGTGAGAATGAGATGGAAGGATGCCGAAGGGAGGGGACTGAAATATGCCCCGTGGGTGAATGTATAACACTAAATCATTCCCCAGAGCAGCGGTTCCCAAACTTTTTATAGTCCCGTACGCCTTCAAACATTCAACCTCCAGCAGCGTACCCCCTCTAGCACCAGGGTCAGCGTACTCTAAAATGTTGTTTTTTGCCGTCATTGTAAGCCTGCCACACACACACTATACAATACATTTATTAAACATAACGAGTGTGAGTTTTTGTCACAACCAGGCTCGTGGGAAGTGACAAAGAGCTCTTATAGGACCAGGGGCACAAATAATAATATAATAATAATCAAGAATTTGGTTTTATTTTGCCATCTTACATTTAAAACCTCATTTGTTCATCAAAAATTGTAGATAACTCACCACAGGTTAATGAGAAGGTTGTGCTTGAAAGGATGCACATGACTCTGCAATGTTGGGTTGTATTGGAGAGTCTCAGTCTTAAATCATTTTCCACACACATGTAACCGATGTGAAATGGCTAGCTAGTTAGCCGTGTACGCGCTAATAGTGTTTCAATCGGTGACGTCACTTGCTCTGAGACCTTGAAGTAGTTGTTCCCCTTGGCTGTCGTCGATGTGTGCAGAGGGTCCCTGGTTCGAGCCCAGGTTGGGGCGAGGAGGGGGGAGGAAGCTATACTGTTTCATTGATGCTGTTGACCCGGATCACTTGTTGCTGCGGAAAATGAGGAGATCAAAAAGGGCGTGAGTGTAACTGATTTGAAATGACTAGCTAGTTAGCGGGGTGTGCACTAATAGCATTTCAATCGTTGACGTCACTCGCTCTGAGACCTTGAAGTAGTTGTTCCCCTTGTTCTGTAGGGGCCACGCCTTTTGTGGAGCGATGGGTAACGATGCTTCGAGTGTGGCTGTCGTCGATGTGTTCAGAGGGTCCCTGGTTCGAGCCCAGGTAGGGGCGAGGAGGGGGACGGAAGCTATACTGTTACACACAGTTTGTGCTTGAATTTAGTTTTCATGCTAGTGAGGGCCGAGAATCCACTCTCACATCGGTATGTGGTTGCAAAGGGCATCAGTGTCTTAACAGCGCGATTTGCCAAGGCAAGAAACTCTGAGCGCAGCCCTATCCAGAAATCTGGTAGTGGCTTCTGATTAAGTTACATTTTCACAGAACCGCTTGTTGCAATTTCGATGAGGCTCTCTTGTTCAGATATCGGTAAGTGGACTGGAGGCAGGGCATGAAAGGGATAACGAATCCAATTGTTTGTGTCGTCCATTCCGGGAAAGTACCTGCGTAATTACGCACCCAGCTCACTCAGGTGCTTTGCTGTATCATATTTAACATTGTCTGTAAGCTTGAGTTCATTTGCACACAAAAAGTCATACAAGGATGGAAAGACCTGTTTTTTGTCCTTGTTAATGCAGACAGAAAAGAGCTCCAACTTCTTAATCGTAGCCTCAATTTTGTCCCGGGCGCTGAATATAGTTGCGGAAAGTCCCTGTCATCCTAGTTTCAGATCATTCAGGTGAGAAAAAACATCACCCATATATAGGCCAGTCGTGTGAGAAACTCGTCGTCATGCAAGCGGTCAGACAAGTGAAAATGATGGTCAGTAAAGAAAACGTAGCTTGTTTCTCAATTGAAAAAAAGTGTCAATACTTTGCCCCTTGATAACCAGCGCACTTCTGTATGTTATAAAAGCATTACGAGGTTGCTGCCCATATCATTGCATAATGCAGAAAATACACTAGAGTTCAAGGGTCTTGTTTTAACAAAGTTAACCATTTTCACTGTAGTGTCCAAAACGTCTTTCAAGCTGTCAGGCATTCCCGTGGCAGCAAGAGCCTCTCGGTGGATGCTGCAGTGTACCGAAGTGGCATTGGGAGCAACTACTTGCATACGCATTACCACTCCACTATGTCTCCCTGTCATGGCTTTTGCGCCATCAGAACAGATACCAACACATCTTGACCACCAAAGTCCATTTGATGTCACAAAGCTGTCTAGTACTTTAAAAGTATCCCCTCATGTTGTCCTGGTTCCAGAAGAGGATGTCTTCCTTAATTGACCCCCCATAAACATAACAGACACATACCAGGAGCTGTGCCAACCCGCCACGCCTGTTGACTCATCCAGCTGTAAGGCATATAATTCACTGGCTTGTATGCGAAGCAGTAATTGTTTCAAAACATCTCCTGCCATGTCACTGATACATCCTGAAACAGTGTTGTTTGATGAAGATATTGTCTGTATGTGTTGTTGGGCCTTTTCCCCAAGCATTGTCCCAGCCATATCCATGGCAGCAGGAAGAATTAAGTCCTCCACAATAGAATGGTGCTTGCCTGTCCTAGCCATTTGTTAGCTCACCATATAAGAGCTTCTAGCCCCTTCATATTAATGGTATCTGTTTCTTTTATACATGTCTTACTACTCGAAAGTCGTCTTTATTCTCGCTCAAAAACTCCTGCAGCTTATTTTTCAAATGGTCATGTTTTGTTTCTAAATGTCTGAGCAAGAGTGAAGGTTTCCTGCGAGAAAGTAACGGTTAATGTGATTGGATGTTAATTATTTGACTAGGCTACCTGTATTTTACATTGTGTTGTTATTTCACTAGATCGTTTCATTTGATTTTTGGCAGTGAAACGAGGCTACTCAGGCGATTAAAAAAAACTCACCCAAATGTATAGCCCCGTTGGAAAATATAAATGTACTGTTTGAAAATGTAAAAAATAAAAAAAGTTCATCACATTTTTATTTGGCGTACCCCCGACGGCATTGCGCGTACCCCAGTTTTGGAATACCTGCTCTAGAGTCCTCTCTTTCCATCTACCCCTCTCTCCCAATTATTGTCTTGCACATCCCTTTTTATAGTCCTATTTCCACCTTGTCATTGTATTTCATTCAGTCTTTAATATCTTTCTCAGTTCATCGCTCTATCTTCTCTATTTTCCCACACGTTTCAGACAATATGGCATATGAGCCTTTGTGACCTTGAACAAACTCACATGCCACTGTGTCACCACCCTAACAGCCCCCTATCTGCAGGCTATGTATTGAATACAGATGCCAAACCAATTTCCATATCCACCCACATGGTGAACAATGCTAAATGTGATGTGTGTTGTGATCTGAGCTCTTCACAGACCAGTGGAGGCAGAGTGTGAAAGGACTGCCCGGAAACCACGAGACATACATGTGCTAGCCGACCTATTGTATTTGTGCCAGTGCCACACTGGGGTCAACTCGGGGGTTTTCAGTCCTCCACACATAGGCCCACCTATACTACCAAATATAGACTGACATCTCAAATTAGAGGCAACTCATAAGTGAGTTGTGTGTAATCATAACTGGGACAGTGTCCAGGATGATTAGTGGTGTTTCCAGCCAAACAGCCTTGAGCATTATAAGTGATTTATTATTAGCTATTATTATTTGGCTATTTATAAGTAGGTTTATTTATGAATAAAATGCATTTTCATTATATTATTCTATTCCTATCAGGCATTATCCAAGACAATTGTTCAAACATTAACCTTAAAGGTGTCTCCCATATTTGCGCCGGAGGGTCTTGATATGAATAAGGTTAGCTATTTGCACTTGCACAGAAGAGGTTTAATATGGTCCTCCCCAAACCCACACGTTCTCTGAGGCGGTTGTGGCCCTCATGGTAGGACAAAATCAAGAGGGTTAACAGCAAACAGTCTGTTGACAGTTTGACAGTATCCCCTACCACCTGCACCTGTCATTTTGGAAGGTTTGAGGCCAGACCCCCATTTTGAGAATCATCCATTGCGTAAAAGTGTTATCATTCCATTTATGTGGAATCAAAACCTCATTGCACTCAAAATTCATTAGAGACACTGAAAAAGAGACATTCACTTTCATCTCATGGAGCAGTAATTTAGGACATGTTAGCTAAATGCATCGATAGGTGGCGACAAATATCAACTAACACTATTTGCTGACAACAGCCATAGACATTAAAACCAAACACCCGAGATTTATGGGCACGTTCCAGGTCATCTTTGTTGTAGTTGCGCTGCGCAGATGATCTCACGAGCCCTGGACAAGTGTTTGGCTTGTCTGGAACCACATTCATATGATATGGCTGTCATTGTAAATAAGAATTTGTTCTTAACTGACTTGCCTAGTTAAATAAAGGTTAAATAAAATAAAATAAAAATATGAACACATGCAAAATATGTCTATACCATATTGATGCTGTTTCCGAGAACTAAACGTATCCAATCTTTGTCATGTACATATATATGTATATATTGAAAAAAATATAAGCGCATCATGCAACAATTTGAGTTACAGTTACATTCAGTAAATTGAAATAAATTCCTCTTGCACTAATCTATGGATTTCACATGACTGGGAATACTAATATGCATCTGTTGGTCACAGATACCTTTTTTTTAAAGTTAGGGGTGCGGATCAGAAAACCAGTCAGTATCTGGTGTGATCACCATTTTCCTCATGCAGCGCAACACTCATTTGCATAAAGTTGATCAGGCTGTTGATTGTGGCCTGTGGAATGTTGTCTCACTCCTCTTCAATGGCTGTGTGAAGTTGCTGGACATTGTCGGCAACTGGAACATGCTGTCGTACACGTCAATTTAGAGCATTCCAAACATGCTCAATGTGTGACATGTCTGGTGAGTATGCAGGCCATGGAAGAACTGGGACATTTTCAGCTTCCAGGAGTTGTGTACAGATCCTTGCTACATGGGGTCATGCATTGCCATCAATAAAATGCAGTTGTGTTAGTTGTCCGTAACTTATGCCTGCCCATACCATAAGCTCACCTCCCCCATGGGGGCACTCTGTTCACAACGTTGACTTCAGCAAACTGCTCGCCCACACGACACCATACACGTGGTCTGCGGTTGAGGCCAGTTGGACATACTGCCAAATACTCTTAAACAATGTTGGTTGGTGGCTTATGGTAGAGAAATTAACATGAAATTCTCTGACAACAGCTCTGGTGGACAGTCCTGCAGTCAGCATTCCAAAAGCACGCTCCTTCAAAACTTGAGACATCTATGGCATTGTGTTGTGTGACAAAACTGCACATTTTAGAGTGGCCTCAGCACAAGGTGCACCTGTGTAATGATCATGCTGTTTAATCAGCTTCTTGTCAGGTGGAGGAATTATCTTGTCTCACTATAAGGAATGTAAACAAGTTTGTGCACAACATTTTGAGATAAATAAGCTTTTTGTGCATATGGAACATTTCTGTGATCTTTTATTTCATATTATGAAACCAACACAATTTATTTTACCAGGCAAGTCAGTTAAGAACAAATTCTTATTTTCAAGGACAGCCTAGGAACAGTGGGTTAACTGCCTGTTCAGGCGCAGAACAACAGATTTGTACCTTGTCAGCTCGGGGTTTGAACTTGCAAATTTCCAGTCCAACACTCTAACCACTAGGCGACCCTGCCGCCACAATACATGTTGCGTTTATATTTTTGTTCAGTATATATGTATAAGCAATAACGCCTGGGTGTGATATGTGGCCAATATACCAAGGCTAAAGGCTCTTCTTATCACAAAGCCCCAATGTGCCTTATTGCTACTATAAACTGGTTACCAGCGTAATTAGAGCAGTAAAACATTTTTTTTTTTGTCATAGTACACGGTCTGATATACCACGGCTGTCAGCCAATCAGCATTCAGGGCTCGAAAACCCAGTTATAAATAAACGACCTCGAACATGGTCTTTGCTGAACTGACTGTCAGCTGACGCTAGCAAGCGGTGTCTCGGTCTAATTAATCCGCGCTAGGCCTGTCAGAGTGAGTTATTGATGAGAGGTTGATGCATATTGGCTTTCAATGGTTTTATCTGGCTGACCAGTCGTTCAACAACACCATCTTGCTTGCTAGTAACGGTAGAATTAGACTGCTTTTTGTGTTGCTCTGATTTGTGTTGGTGTTGTTGACAAATAATGGCATGTTTCTCACTGCTAGCGGTTAGCTACCGTTAATGCTAACCTAGCCAGCTAGCTTCTTTAGCTGTCTATCCTGTTCATTGATTCTGACTTTCCATTTTATTTTTCGTTAACGTTAATTGTTTGGTTTGTTAACGGTAGCTAGTCAAGAGAGTGGTTTTTGATTTAGACTAGTTAGCTAACTATTTTGCTCTAATTTACCTCGACGATGCTATGCGGGTTACGATAGCTAAGGACATGTTGACGACCATAATAAAACTTCACTTCAGACAGTAGCTAAGCTTTTCACTGAAATGTTTGACTTAGAATTAAATAACTGGAGGTTTACTTGACTAATGATATTAGAAGTTAAGCTAGAGAGGGTGGTTTAAATGGCAAGAATTAGAATTGAGCCAGGTAATGGACTTCAGTCAGCAGAGTCCATCAAAAGTTTGCGGGGCACCAGAGAAAGCCTGGCACTGACAGATGAAGGCAACTCTTTCGGCTCGGACTCAGAACTAAATGGCTATACCAGCGAGAGACAGACGGATAAATATGGATTTATTGGGGGTGCACAACAATATTCAGAACAATCGTAAGTATGACCCGTCTGTTTATAATTTTCCACCAGCAACGAAGTAGTCTAGATCTGTGGCTGACAAAATTGTCCAAGTGCATCTTCCTTCCAGATTAGGCACTATTTTCATCTGACTAAACGCACCACTTTATTGTTTGTCATTTTCTAATATTCACTTCACATTTGAATCAGTAGTAGCTTGTTATTTGCGGTATAACTCCAGTGGATGCTCTCCACCAAAGACACAGAAAATGGTAGACGCTCTTATCCAGCGCTAGTTACATTAGTGCGTACATATATTTCGGTACTTTTTCATAGTCTTCCACCGTGGGAATCGAACCCACAACCCTGGCGTTGCAAGCACCATCCTCTACCAACTAAGCCCCACAGGAGGACTTGGAGGTCAACAGAAAGTTAGTCCTCAGAAAGTTAGTCCTGCCATATTCTGTCTAGTCCCTTACTAACCTTTAGTAACACCTGCCATGTCCAGAATGACCCCCTACCCCACCCTAAGCAGGTTTAGTTTGCTGCTCTGTGAACCTCCTTGAGGAAGCTTTGTACAGAGTGTCTGGTCAGACAAGATGGATGAGAAAGCCTCTGTCATGTAAGCCTCTGCATCACTCAGAGTAACTGATAGAATGAGGATTGATACACCCGGGGACCGTGGAAGAACTGCAGGTCTTTTTTCTATCTTTTCACCCTCTCAGCAGCTACTCTTCCTGGGGTCCAAACAGGCTTGAAACTGTTACATCACCACAAAACACAACCACTTAGATCATAAATAAAACAATGTATCATACAATATTACTCTAATCTTAAACATTTACAATATAATATCCAGAATACCAGTACATCAGGTTTTGTGTGTCTCCTCAGTCTGCGTTGTGCCATGAGGTGTTTTATCAGTTTCTTAAATGTGTTTTTACTGCTCGCTTGAATTACTTGACATGGAAGAGTTCCATGTAGTCATGGCTGTATGTAGTACTGTGTGTTTACCAGAGTCTGTTCCGGACTTGGGGACTGTGAAGAGACCCCTGGTGGCATGTCTTGTCGGCTATGTATGGGTGTTTTGATCTGTTAGCTGTTTGGAAAGAGCTTTCAACACCAATACCCCTCTCAAAGACATAGTGATGCGGTCAATCTCTCCTCTACGTTGAGCCAGGAGAGATTGCCCACATTTACATGCGCACAGTATTCTGGATAGTAGCTCAAATCCTGCCTAAAGTCTTATTCGGAGTAAGCTGTTTACATGGACCTTTTGATATCCCACTCAGAATATCCCTGTAACCATGAATAAACAGAATACCCGACCTCACTAATGCTCTTGTGGCTGAATGGAAGCAAGTCCCTGCATCAATATCAATATACCAACATCTAGTGGAAAACCTTCCCAGAAGAGTAGAGGCTGTTTATAGAAGCAAAGGGGGGACCAATTCCATATTAATGCCCATTATTTAGAAATGAGATGTTCGACAAGCAGGTGTCACCTACTTTTGGTCATGTATCTTAAATATATGTGGGTTTTTGGCAATGTTTCTTAAACTTAGATCAGACAGAACATTTTCTCAAACTAAATATGTGTTGATGTTAGTTGGCGGGGATCTTTACTTTAGCATTGTGTTTTGATGCATTTCTAATACCTTAAGACTTTTTCTAGTAGATGTTTTCGAATACCCCTTTTCCATCTGTTGCTTATTCAACATGTTTGGGATGGAAAGAGGTAGGAAATGTATGCCTTTGTTTCTCATATATACTTTTAGCTTTCATTTGACACCCAATTTGACATGCTCCTGTGAACTTTACATGTTGGTGCTCATGGGTCCTTTTACATGGAAATGCCCATACATAAACACAGGCTTTACTCAATGCTAGTGGTAGATCATTAGTAAAAATATACAAACGTAAGGGGCCAAGACGGCTACCACGAGGTATGCAAAACTCTTCCTGGTTTATGTTAGAGGCTTTAATTAAAGAACACCCTCTGTTTTCCTTTAGATGGGTAACGCTCGATCCACGGTGTGGTAGATGTAAAGTCATAAAAAAAATTTTAGCAGCAGCCTATGATCGATAATGTAAATAGCTGTACTAAAGTCTAACAAAACAGCTCCCACAATCTTATCAATTTCTTTCCGCCAATCATTTGTCTTCATGCTGTACATGTTGATTGACCTTCCCTGTAAGCGTGCTGAAAGTCAGTTGTTAATTTGTTTACTATGAAAAAGCATTGCATCTAGTTAAACAATTTTTTCCCCCAAAAGTTTACTACTGGTTGGTAGCAGACTGATTTGGTCGGCTGTTTGAACCAGTGAAGGGTGCTGCTTTGCTATTTTTGGTTAACGGTATGACTTTTTCCTCCCTCCAGGCCAGAGTGCTCATACTTTCCTGTAGGCTTAGATTGAAGAGATGGCAAATAGGAGTAGCAATATAGTCCACTACCATCCTCAATCATTTTCCATCCAGTTGGTTTGTCATTATTGATGGACAATATTTTCACCTCTTCCACATTCACGTTACAGAGTTAAAAACGACAATGCTTGTCTTTCATAATCTGATCAGTAATGCATGGCTTTGAAGGTTGAGTTTGTTGGCACGTCATGCCTAAGTTTGTTAATCTTGCCATTGAAAGTCATTAAAGTATTTTGCAATATCAGAGGGTTTTGTGATGAATGAGTCATCTGACTCAATGAAGGATCGAGCGGACTTTGCCTTTTTGGCCAAAATGTCATTTTTGACTCATCCATTATATAATTTCTCTTTAGAAGAAGCATTTTCATAAATGTGTGTAGTTTACAAAACACAATGCAGTTGAGGTGACCAGGGCATGTGTTTGCTTAAATGTTGTCGCAGGAAGAGAACCTCCTAGACTAACATAAATTCAGGGTTCTATGGTGAGATGTTGAAAAATGTAGAAGCACACAAATACATTTAGGAGCGCAATTAAAAATATTTGCGGAAAGATGTGAATTGCCAGCAATTACAAATACAGGGTTTCGGCGCACCAGTTTTTAACATTGAGATATAAGCCTACATTGGGTGTATATTTATCCTAGCTACCTTTGAAGCTCAGCTCCTGAAGAAGCTCTTTTTTTTCTGTGGCACCACGTTTGCTTGTTTTGTTCTAAGGCACACTGGTGCTCCCAAATAAAAATTCCAGGTAGCAAAATATTCTTTCTGTGCTTACAAAATGGTAGCACTGTAGAGCCCTGAAATGGGAATAGGGATAT
Organism: Oncorhynchus clarkii lewisi; assembly: GCF_045791955.1. Lineage (NCBI taxonomy): Eukaryota > Metazoa > Chordata > Actinopteri > Salmoniformes > Salmonidae > Oncorhynchus > Oncorhynchus clarkii. The sequence goes on along the minus strand of NC_092151.1, from coordinate 35,784,287 downwards.
TATAATCACAGGCAAACTCCTAGTAAAGAGTTATTATTATTATTATTATTATTATTATTTTTTTTTTTAGGCTACTACCGAACTTCCTTCTAATTGCTAATCGAGAGATTGGATTGTCATTTCCCTGTAAAAGAGCCCAAGAGCACCAACGTGGAGTTCATAGGAGCGTGTCAAATGAAAGGGAAGAGTATACAGTGGGGCAAAAAAAGTATTTAGTCAGCCACCAATTGTGCAAGTTCTCCCACTTAAAGATGAGAGAGAGAGGCCTGTAATTTTCATCATAGGTACACTTCAACTATGACAGACAAAATGAGGGGGGGGGGGGAATCCAGAAAATCACATTGTAGGATTTTTTTTTAATGAATTTATTTGCAAATTATGGTGGAAAATAAGTATTTGTTCACCTACAAACAAGCAAGATTTCTGGCTCTCACAGACCTGTAACTTCTTCTTTAAGAGGCTCCTCTGTCCTCCACTCGTTACCTGTATTAATGGCACCTGTTTGAACTTGTTATCAGTATAAAAGACACCTGTCCACAACCTCAAACAGTCACACTCCACTATGGCCAAGACCAAAGAGCTGTCAAAGGACACCAGAAACAAAATTGAAGACCTGCACCAGGCTGGGAAGACTGAATCTGCAATAGGTAAGCAGCTTGGTTTGAAGAAATCAACTGTGGGAGCAATTATTAGGAAATGGAAGACATACAAGACCACTGATAATCTCCCTCGATCTGGGGCTCCACGCAAGATCGTGGGGTCAAAATGATCACAAGAACAGTGAGCAAAAATCCCAGAACCACACGGGGGGGACCTAGTGAATGACCTGCTGGGACCAAAGTTGGGACCAAAGTAACAAAGCCTACCATCAGTAACACACTACGCCGCCAGGGACTAAAATCCTGCAGTGCCAGACGTGTCCCCCCTGCTTAAGCCAGTACATGTCCAGGCCAGTCTGAAGTTTGCTAGAGCGCATTTGGATGATCCAGAAGAAGATTGTGAGAATGTCATATGGTCAGATGAAACCAAAATATAACTTTTTGGTAAACTCAACTCGTTGTGTTTGGAGGACAAAGAATGCTGAGTTGCATCCAAAGAACACCATACCTACTGTGAAGCATGGGGTTGGAAACTGGGGCTGTTTTTCTGCAAAGGGACCAGGACGACTGATCCGTGTAAAGGAAAGAATGAATGGGGCCATGTATCGTGAGATTTTGAGTGAAAACCTCCTTCCATCAACAAGGGCATTGAAGATTAAATGTGGCTGGGTCTTTCAGCATGACAATGATCCCAAACACACCGCCCGGGCAACGAAGGAGTGGCTTCGTGAGAAGCATTTCAAGGTCCTGGAGTGGCCTAGCCAGTCTCTAGATCTCAACCCCATAGAAAATCTTTGGAGGGAGTTCGTGTTGCCCAGCCGTGTCCGTGTTGCCCAGCAACAGCCCCAAAACATCACTGCTCTATAGGAGATCTGCATGGAGGAATAGGCCAAAATAACAGCAACAGTGTGTGAACCTTGTGAAGACTTACAGAAAACGTTTGATCTTTGTCATTGCCAACAAAGGGTATATAACAAAGTATTGAGATAAACTTTTGTTATTGACCAAATGCTTATTTTTCCACCATAATTTGCAAATTCATTAAATCCTACAATGTGATTTTTTTTTGGGGGGGGGGGGATTTTTTCATCTTTATGTGGGAGAACTTGCACAATTGGTGGCTGACTAAATACTTTTTTGCCCCACTGTATTTTGGGGAAATAAAGGTGTAGATTGATTTTTCAACCATTTTCCATCTGAAAAATTAGGCATCAGTAATGGCTTTGATTTCTGGTCAAACAGATTGTGAAGGAGTCTTAGACAACCTATTGCAGAAAAAAAGTCAAAATACAATGCATCAAAACACAATGCTGAAGTAAAGACCCCTGCCAACTAATATGAACACATATTTATTTTTGGGAAAATGATTTGCCATCTGTTAAGTTTAAGAAGATTGCCTTGGGCCTTGTTATTCCGTTACCAAAACTCCACATCTCTTTAAGATATTTTCTAATGTCTCTCCCTCATCAGGAGGGAGGATAATGAAAGTTCACAGAACTAACAAGTAAAGATAGATGTGGCCTAAAAAATCACATCTTGATTCTTTCCAACTTATGGGTGCTTCACTATCTATATATACAGTACCAGTCAAAGGTTTGGACACCTACTCCAGGCTGTATCACATCCGGTGCTTATTGGTAGTCCCATAGGGTGTCCTTTAGTGGTTTCTTTGCAGCCATTTGACCATGAAGGCCTGATTTTATGCGGTCTCCTCTGAATAGTTGATGTGTTTGTTACTTGAACTCTGTGAAGCATTTATTTGGCCTTCAATCTGAGGTGCAGTTAATTCTAATGAACTTATCTTCTACAGCAGAAGTAACTCTGGGTCTTCCTTTCCTGTGTCGGTCCTCATGGGAACCAGTTTCATCATAGTGCTTGATGTTTTTTTGCGACTGCACTTAACTTAGTTCTTGAAATTTTCGGAATTGACTGACCTTCATGTCTTAAAGTAATGGACTGTGATTTCTCCTTTCTTATTTGAGCTGTTCTTGTCATAATATGGACTTGGCCTTTTACCAAATAGGCCTATCTTCTGTGTACCACCCCTACTTTGTTACAACACAACTCTTCTTGAACTGCACTGTTTTGTGGCTTGTAGGTAAGCATTTCACGGTAAGGTCTACACTTGTTGTATTTGATGCATGTGGCAAAGTTTGATTTGATTGGCTCAAACGCATTAAGAAGGAAAGAAATTCCACAAATTAACTTTTTACGAAGGCACACCTGTTAATTGACATTTATTCCAGGTGACTACCTCATGAAGCTGGTTGAATGCCAAGAGTGTGCAAAGCTGTCATCAATGCTAAAGGTGGCACCTTTGAAGAATCTCAAATATATTATATAAATATAATTTATTTTTTTCAAAATATCTTCTCAATAATTGTTGTAAAATTCACTGCATTTCAAACAATCAGCAGTAATCTAATGAATTAAGGGCTTGGGAAGTTATACCTAGGCTTAATCGAAGCCATCCACAACCATGGAACCCACTAATTTATTTTATGAAATTATTATTTATTTATTTGCAATAAATACTGATTTTCAAGTCTATGAAAATGCCCTTTTTTTTGTTACACATTTTTACTAGTTCTATTCATAATGCACATTCAATAATATTGACAAACTTCTTGTAGCAGGCATTAGGCCAGGGTCCCCCAACTGGTGGTCTGAGGGTCGAATTTGGCCCACGTGGTTTTACTTTTTTATTTTTTTATACTGAACTAAAATATAAATGCAACAAGCAATTTCAATTGTTTTACTGACTTACAGTTCAAATAAATTCATTATTCCCTAATCTATGAATTTCACATGACTGGGCAGGGCACAGCCATGGGTGGGCCTGGTAGGGCATAGGCCCAAACACTTGGGAGCTAGGCCATCCAATCAGAATGATTTTATTTATTTTTTCCCACAAAAGGGCTTTATTACAGACACAAATTATCCTCTGTTTCATCAGCCGTCTGGGTGGCTGGTCTCAGACGATCCTGCAGATGAAGAAGCCGGATGTGGAGATCCTGGCGCGGTACACATGGTCTGTGGTTGTGAGACCGGTTGGATGTACTGCCAAATTCTCTAAAACAATGTTTGAGGTGCCTTATGGTAGAGAAATTAACATCAAATTCTTTGGCAACCGCTCTAGTGGACGTTCCTGCTGACAGCATGCCATTTGCACCCTCCCTCAACTAGAGACATCTATAACATTGTTGTGTGACAAAACTGTACATTTTACTGTGGCCTTTTATTGTCCCTAGCACACGGTGCACCTGTGTAATGATCATGCTGTTTAATCAGCTTCTTGATATGCCACACCTTTTAGGTGGATGGATTATTTTGGCAAAGGCAAAATGCTCACGAATAGGGATGTAAACAAATTTGTGCACAACTAGATTTTTTTTTTGCGTATGGAAAATATCAGGTCTTTTATTTTAGCTTGTGAAACATGGGACTAACACTTTACATGTAGCGTTTTATATTTTTCTTCAGTATAGAATTTTCATTGTTGGACATAAGACTGTAAAAATACCAAAATCAGCTCAGAGATTTTTGTTTTGGAAATGTATTCCCACGCATAATAGAGGTGATCATATACAAATGTAAGCAAGATTGTTTGATTTTTGCAGTCAAATTGTGGTCTACAAATTGTTTGTAGTTATGTTCCAACCATCCGCTCAAGAAATAATCGGCCCGCAGTTGAATCTAGTTGATTATCCCTGCATTAGGCTATGGAAAATTAACATAGGTCTCATCAATAATCTCTCAAGCCCATGTGCTAGTGATTAGCCAGCTATTCTTTTATATTTCAAGTTTGGCCAACTTGGCTCTATTTGCTAGCTAAGGTTGAACATTTAAATTGTTATGAACACACCCTTCTGTCTCCCAACTGTTTGAAAAGCATGTTGACTTCGCCACTTTGTTCAGATGTTGAAATCAAGTGGCCTACATTTCTCAATAAGAAATTCCTTTCTATAATTGTTTTATATTTATTGCACATTTATAAAACAGACTAAACAGCTAGTTTAACAGTCTTTGGCTAAAATGCTGCTAGTGTTATGTGGTACCCCAATACCCTGACAAACTGAGCATTTTCCAGAATCAATGTTCATTGATACACTTGTTTTAGGTGTCTGCCCTGCTCGCAACTTGAGTAGTTGAGACATAAAAAGGGTATCGTTAGAACTTAGAATTTTATTACAGTCAATATGTTTTGGTGTCCATGTGACCGATTTCTGTTGGACCAAACACTTGAGTTGAAACCTCTTGTCAGAGGGGAAGATGTGACCTCTCAACTTTGTTGGTGTGAGAGGGGCTTGGTGTGTGTGTAGCGGAAGAGGCGACGTGAGAGGTTTCACTCTCGCAAATTTGTTTCTCCAAAATGAGGCGTGTGTTTCTATAGGCTTATTTTGGACCTAAGCTTGTCGCCTGCCTTCCCGCCTTTGGGGCAACGACTCTCATTGTTAGGACAGAGATATGAGCATCTTTTCATTATATACAGATCTCTGGTATAAATCAGAAGGTGCACACTAGAGCGAAGAAGACGAGACCAAAAATACTGCATGAGAACAAGCGAACATAAGAGCTCATAAAGAACAACCTTGATTCTTGCTATACAGGCATTTGGAATATCGCGCAAAAAGATTTTGAATTAATCATATTAATTTATCGCCTAGCCCTAACTTATAAATTGACTTAACTCATTCTGTTTTTATTTTATTTTACCTTTATTTAACCACGCAAGTCAGTTAAGAACAAATTCTTATTTTCAATGACGGCCTGGGAACAGTGGGTTAACTGCCTGTTCAGGGGCAGAACGACAGATTTGTACCTTGTCAGCTCGGGGGTTTGAACTCGCAACCTTCCGGTTACTAGTCCAACGCTCTAACCACTAGGCTACCCTGCCGTAACCGAATTACAAAAAAAAATCAGTAAAGGAATTCCTGCAATTGAATTTTCTACAATGGCATATCATAGTAGTCACAAACCACAGTTTAATCACCAGTTACTGTCCTCCCTTCCACTGGCATTCTGTTATGTCCAGCGCATAACTATTTTATTTCTGTCCGTCTGGTGGTGTGAGTGTAAAAACAGTCTGGACAACCCCTCGCTCTCTCTCTGCGTCCCCGTTTAATGTTACCTCTCCCGGCTCTTACTGACACCTACCCCTCTCTTACATTAACTGTAACCAGCATCCGAACCGACACTGGTGTCATTAGACCTTGAAAAGTAGTTGAAATTTGATCAGTCCACCCTAACCTTGATTTCGACATACACAAACCAGAATTTTTGACCGGGCCAGGCCGGCCTTGATTTGAACGTCTATAGACAGTTTTGGTCTGGAACAAATATGAACCCATCAGATGTCTGTTTGGACAGTACAGTGTGTAGAATAATACCCATATTTGCAAAGCAGGATATTGCATATTTCTACATTTATGTACCTATTTATACATTGCCATAAAGAGTGACATTCAAATCCATAATTATGCATTTCTTTGTAGTACAGATCAGGGACCATGATGTAATTCTGTTACTGGGTGTAAATCCACTTGACTTTTTTTTCCCAAGGTGTCATGTCATAGCTGACACCCCATTCTTTCTGCGGACCTCGTTGAATCTTAATTTGGAGCAGATATTTAGCGTTGAAGGTGAGATTATACTGAAATTTCGTTACCAAACTTTGTATCTGCACTGTTCTTCCAGTAAATGTGTTTTTTTTTGTAAAATGTCCAGTGTAAATTGTTAAAATGTGTCCTTTTGCGTAGAGTTGTATGGTTTGTTAAACTTTGAAATCAATGGTTTTGTTTGGCATACATTAACATTTTAAGTGAATCTGTTAACTTGAAATTGCCCATCAACACTTAGAATGGGGTAGTTTTTTTATAGACTATAGTAGACCTGGGTGCTTTGGTTTAATTCATTGGCCTCTTCTGGTGATTGTCAGCCATTTTACATTTTTTGTGACACTCAGCCAAGTCATTGTTGGCTGTACTGTTACAAATGCAGGCATTTAGGACAGTCCAACAGATTATTCTCAGTGGGCCCTTTGGCTGCATAAATGGAGTCCATGAAGATTCTGGAAGTCCTGCAGTACCTTCAATAATCAGTTCCAGACATGTCATACCATGTAGGCTAATCTACAAAAGATGTCAAGGTTTTCTCCATTGTAAAAAGCAAGATCACCATACAGACTCTTAGTTTATTGTTTTCTAGTTGTTTACTGCTGCCATGGTGACTTGACAACCTTTTGTGTATTATGGCATTGTTCTTCCCTCATTTTGCTTACCAGTGTGGTATGTTAGACTGGGTACTGCTGCCTTGCAAAACAGAATCCTGGCCTGATGGGTCACCTCTTGTTCTGAACAAATGCCTTCGAACTCGTCTGCTTACAGCCTATTGTGATGTGCATTTCTCTCCAGTGTTTAGGCTCCCAGTGAGTGGTTGCTGAGCAAGAGTAGGAATGGCGAGGTAACAGAACTTCCCCTTACTTCTGTCAGAATTTCCTGTTTTTGTGTGCTTTGCGGGTCGTGGCAAGTGTCCCACTGTTTTGTCTGAGGATGGATTTCCGGTAAGGAGTAGGAAGGGATCAGCCGCTGCCCCGACCCTTCCCCCAAGAGTGCCAGGATGTGATGAAGTATACCACATCCCAGTACAGTGCTGTTTGTATGGTGTTTTGTATTTGAGTGATCAGAATAGGGTTGGGCTGATTATATGATTTGATTGTGATGTTTGACATATCTATCGTGATGTGCAAGACTATGCTCTATTTGAACTTTACACATCAAAACTATGCAGTTTAATCAGTTAGGCTGTATCAAGATGTTGAAAATGAAGTCTAAATTAACTAAGCCTTGTTCTGTTTTTTGCCACACAGTGAATATTTCATGAGAATCTGACTAATATTGTAAATGAGCACAAAATGCACAGTCTGGAATGATTTAGTCGTTAACGGCGCAAATTATTTTATCGGATATTGCAACATTTGGAGTAACATATCGCACAACCCTAGCTCAGAATGATCATCTTTGGACTACACCTGTCCCTGTTTACCTAGTCTCCATTTCTGAGATCAACCTCGACCCGGGATACCTGTAATATGATAGTCTTCACTAATCCAGCAAGGTTAATGCTAATCACTCTGCTTAGCCCTGTGTTAGCTGCTATTTCTCCACCTTGTAAAGCAATTGCTTGTGAGGCACTGCTGTGTACACAGCATGAGTGACCACTCTTCTGCTCTGTGTGGTTTTAGGTCTAGTATCTCATGTGATCTGATCTGGCCTGCTGGACGGAAAGAGAATTTAGGCCTAAGTGTTCAGCCCATTTGGTTGGATGTAGACTAATGACTGTAAGGCCGTCCCTAAAAGGAAATAAAACAAATGTAAACATAAAGCAGACTTGTCAGACAGAGCCTTTTAGGCTAAGAGCTTGTTAGTTTTAGCCTGTCCAATCTGTCATGTGTTATTGTTAAGTCTGCTACAGAACCCACAACAAAGAGGCTTATCTGGCTGTTTGGTCCTGCTCCATTGGAAGGGAAGGACATGTTGTCCTTCGCCTAATGCTGCTACGGTTACCACAGTTGCCACTACCTTGACAAGTTGCTACCACTGTGACAGAACGTGTGTGTGTTTCAAATCAATTCCATTTAAGGGGCATTATTGGCATGGAAACATATGTTTACATTGCCAAAGCAAGTGAAATAGATAAACAATAAATGAACAGTCAACATTACACACACAATGTCCAAAAGAATAAAGACATTTCAAATGTCATTATGTCTATGTACGATGTAATAATGTGCAAATAGTTGAAGTACAAAAGGGAAAATAAATAAACATAAATATAGGTTCTATTTTTAATGGTGTTCTTCACTGTTTGCCCTTTTCTTGTGGCAACAGGTCATACATCTTGCTGCTGAGATTGCACACTGGTATTTCACCCAATAGGTATGGGAGTTTATCAAAATGTGACTCTTCAATTTCTTTGTGGGCCTGTGTAATCTGAGGGAAATATGTCTATGGTCATACATTTGGCAGGAGGTTAGGAAGTGCAGCTCAGTCTCCACCTCATGTTGTGGGCACATAGCCTGCCTTCTCTTGAGCGCCAGGTCTGCTTTCGGCGGCCTTGCTCAAGAGCAAGGCTATGCTCACTGAGTCTGTACATAGTCAAAGATTTCCTTTAATTTTAGGTCAGTCACAGTGGTCAGGTATTCTGCCACTATGTACTCTCTGTTTAGGGCCAAATAGCATTCTAGTTTGCGCAGTTTTGTCAATTATTTCCAATGTGTCAAGTAATGATCGTTTTGTCATGATTTGGTTGGGTCTAATTGTGTTGCTGTTCTGTCTGTCTCTCATATTCATGTAGCCCTACAACAGACAACCTAGTTTCATTAATTCCAGAGAAAACAGACTGCTTAATTAATGAGTGCAAAAAATTCTGTCATGGTGGTGTTCACCCCTCTGCATCCCCCTTGGTGATTTGACCACAGTTGGTCCAGTGTACTGGGTGTGTCCGTCAGCTGGTTACAATAAAGATGCTCTTTCTCTGAGCAACACTGAAACACACGTGTTTAGGGCCCCTTTGAACCGCCCTCTCCTCCTACCAAGGGAAGGATCCCAAGCCCAGCAGTCCTCCAGAACCATGTCAGCTTTCTCTCTTTTTTTCATCTGGAGAGACACAACAATGGCAGCTATTGTCCTTGTCTCATCTTTTTCTATTCTGGTTTCAATGGACACTACGATCATATGGCTCCAGTTTTCTAGTCGAAAGAGTTGTTTCTGTAAGAAAAAGAGCGCGCTCCTCTGGCGAATGATTTTCGGAAGCTACAGGTAGCAGCTTCCTGTGAGGGATGGCTCTTCCTCCTTCCCTGACTCGCCTCATTTCGTTGGTGTCTGCATTGTGTTTTAGACCCTGGTGTGTAGCTGTAGACTAACTCTGTCTGTCCCCTGACTCCCACAGAGCTGAAGACATCCCTCCTGAAGTGCTGAGACAGAGAGAGGCCAAATGGCTGGACATGCTCAACAACTGGGACAAATGGATGGCCAAGAGACACAAGAAGGTCAGCAAGTCCAACATCTGCTGCTCAACACCGGCTGATAGGCTACCGAAAGCCCAATGCTGACCATAACCACTTTCTTTATCGAAAGCATGTTAACCTTGCAAGCTGTCATGTGTTGCCCTTGCCTGATAGTGAATGTATTCCACTGAATGAATTCCCATGATTTTTAATCTCACTGTACATGATTGAGTGCTACTGTCACAGCCACTAACTCCCTGCCCCCCAGATGAAGCTGCGCTGTCAGAAGGGCATCCCCCCCTCGCTGCGAGGCCGGGCGTGGCTCTACCTGTCAGGAGGAAAGGTGAAGAGGGAGCAAAACAAGGGCAAGTTCGAGGTTGGTCACTAACCACCATCGCTACACACAAATTCATACAGTCTTGTACTTTTTCGCATGTGAATTCAGCTAACTGTGGTTTTTAAAGGAGCTGGACAGGCAGGCAGGAGACCCTAAGTGGGTGGATGTGATCGAGAAGGACCTCCACAGACAGTTCCCCTTCCATGAGATGTTTGTGGCGAGAGGAGGCCATGGGTGAGTAGCTCATTTGACGTGGACCAATAGCTATTTCTCAGTCCATGTTTGTTTTTTGTAACCCAAAATCGTGTGTGTGTGTAGGCAGCAGGACCTGTACCGTGTCCTCAAAGCCTACACACTGCACCGGCCTGAAGAGGGTTACTGCCAAGCTCAAGCTCCCATCGCTGCTGTGCTGCTAATGCACATGCCTGCTGAGGTCAGTCCACGCATACTATCCATGTATATGCAAAAAATGTTGAATAGTCTGTTACTCACACTACAGTAATGTGGCATACACCACAGCCGTGCTGAATTCATGTTTGTGCTTTATTTAACAGGATGCATTCTGGGGTCTGGTGCAGATTTGTGAGAAGTACCTTCCTGGATACTACAGTGTAGGGCTGGTAAGACTGACCACAGGTGTACCACACTGATACGCTAACATTTATTTACGCTAACACAAGGAACCAAGGTCACATGTTGATGAGAATCCGCAGTTTGTTGGTTGTGACAGGGAGGGTTTTATATTGGGGTTTAAAGATCAGGCTTACCGCGTGCAGTTCGTTGGGTTTTCCCAAGGGCAGAGCTAGAGAGTAACTCGGAAGAGCTTACCTATCACTAAAATACAGTTAAACATTAATTCAGCATGTTTATCATTGTCTGGAACTTCCGTGTCTTGGAAAATAAAAGCTGTACAATGTTAGGTGACAGTCATGTTGAATGCAGGTATCATATTACTGGGCAAGCTCTTTAGCTGGCATGTGCTGCTGTCATTACATGTCCTGTAGCCTGATGTCTGTGACCAGCTAATGACAAATGGCCCTGAGTGAGCGGGTGACCAGGCAATGTGGGCCGTTTAAGGAAGCTGTTACATTTTATTTTTAAAAGGAAGGAGTCTGTTCTCTCTCCCCCTCACCCCTCTCTGCCTCTCAACACCTCCATTTGTCTTTCTCCCCCCCCCCCCATCTCTCCATTCTGATGGGGGTTCCTGTGTGCTCCTGAAGGAGGCGATCCAGCTGGATGGGGAGATCCTGTTTGCTTTGCTGAAGCGGGTGTCTCCTCTGGCCCACCGCCACCTGAAGAAGCACAAACTGGACCCCATCCTGTACATGACGGAGTGGTTCATGTGTGCCTTCTCCAGAACCCTGCCCTGGGCCTCTGTGCTACGTGTCTGGGACATGTTCCTTTGTGAGGGTGAGATGCAGAATGTCATTTAACAGGGTCTTTGTAGTGCAATATGTTTAATGCATGTGGCTATATGAGACATGTATGACATTGGTAACGTGCAATGCATGTCATATGCTGATTCCACACAGTAAACACACACTTACATTTTGTCCACTTGAGAGCATTCTCTGAGAGGCACGCTCTTTAGACAGACTGACATGGACACACCCCAGCATACTCATAATCACCTACATTATAGACACATTCAAACATACAATAAAACACACAAATATGTCATACAAGACTCTCAGGACACTGTGCGATTTCATCTGTTTGTCTGGTGTTGTCCGGTCGTCCAGGAGTGAAGATCATCTTCCGGGTGGGCCTGGTGCTGTTAAAGTGCATGCTGGGCTCTCAGGACAAGCTGAAGACGTGTCAGGGACAGTACGAGACCATGGAGCTGCTCAAGACCATAGACACACGCTACATGCTGGAAGGATTCCTAGTGCGGGAGGTAGTGATGCGCAACCAGCATCCACAGCCAGACTTCTAGAAACATCCATACTGGAAAATGTGTCATGGTTTTTAGCCACTTTGAAAATTGCTGACATGAATGTGAGGACTCTCAGGGCTGTGTTAAGGGCTATGGTGTAAACTGAAAAGACCCTGCTGCCACCTAGTGGTACTTTAATAAAACTATGATATTACAGTCATGATTTCTGCAAGAGTTTAAGACTGCTAGGTTAACCACTGCTGCTTATGCTCTGTCCCAGATTATAGAGCTGCCGTTGTCCGAGCGGGATGTTGAGAAGGAGCACCTGGCCCAGCTGCGGCGCTGGAAGGAGACCCGGGGTGAGTTGCACTGCAAGTCCCCTCCCAGAATGCATGGCGCCAAGGCTATCATGGCCGCCGAACCACCCAGTCGCCAAGACCTGCGCCAGAACCCCACCATCATAGTTGAGTCGTCCCTGGCAACCAATAAGAATGTGGAGGGCCAGGAGGAGGACAAGGCGAGGATAAAGACCAAAGAGCAGAAGAATGGAAAGAAGAACGGCACCCCGGTGGCATCCAACCCTGAACCCAGCGACACCTCTACCAAGCCCACCCCACCCCTCAAAGACACACCCTTGCAGGGCTCCAATCAGAGCCTGATTAGCACAGAACATGACACCTACCTGTAGCAGATGGAAAGAGCTTGGACCAGCTGGGGATTACAAAACCTGTTTCCTGCTCACGGACTCCAGATCTCCAGTATACCCTTAACCTCTGACCCCTTCCCACTCCCACCTTCTTGACTGACTCTTTCCATTATAGCCAAATGCATCTATAGCAAAACACTCCATAAGAATGGAAGCCTCTGGCGTATCTTCCATATTGCCCTGGGTGCTACAACAAGTGTAGACTGTTGTCTTTTACACATATATGGGGGATGTCAATTTAATCATCAGTTGGGAGAGTGCAGCACTTCGTTCAGTGGACCATACAGATATACAGGCACTTTGGCTGAGGGTAGATTGTATAGCCTGCTGCTGAAATCAATCACGTCAGTTTATCTCAATCTTTTCTTATTTAAGTCTTTTAGGCTGATTCAAGATCAGGTGACATAACTATGAAGTCTGTTTAGCTAGGAGTCCTGGCCCTGTCCCAGCTGATCCGGGGTCATTACTGGATGCTTGAGCACTACGCCTGTTTGTCTGTCACTTAATATGTACTGTAGTATAAGACACTACATTGCCAACACACACCAATCCTGCATTGTTAGATTAACAGGAAATGTCAATAGTTAAATTTGTAAGCTCAATAGAATATGGTTTGAATACCGTAGGTTGCCAACATATTGTATAAAGATAAACGCTATTGTCATTCACTCATTGGTGCATCCTTTTCTCTCTGGTTGTAGTTGATGTTGATGAACACTAGAGGGCTCTGTGGGTCCATTGTTCATCCCTGACCAATGAAGGACTTGAATGACAGGCTCAAGGGGAAACCAATCATCTGTATCATTTATAGTTTCTAATGAAGTTAATTAACATTTGCTGGACAATTCCTGTCACTAGACCAACAATTTGATGGTTTACCATGTTTGTGTTGTAAGAGCCATGTTGTCTAAATCATTCCTTAGTGTGTATGATTCTGTGCAGGGCTCCAGGGAACAGAGTCCATGTGTAGTTATGTAGTGGGAGAATGCCAAACGATGGAACGCTCATGTCATACTCAGCCATGTTGATTCTGCTTTGTCGATAAAATGTGCTTACGTATACTCTATTTGTGTATACTCGTTTTATTAGATCTGTGCATAATTGCTTTATATGTAATCGTCAATGTTACGCACGGGTGTGTTAGTCAAATATTTGCCTTTAAATTAGAACTGCAGAAGTTATTTTCTGTAGGGACTGTTATATCAAGTAAAATATACATTTAAAAAAATATTTAACTTATGTATGGTAAAAGGATGATTTCTGTAAATTGCTATGGATTTTCACACTTGCACATAGTTTACAACTTCACATACTATAGATTTATATTTGTCTAAGATGAAGCGCTTTGTCCCTGGTCAAGTCCTCTAAGAATAAAATGTACATTTTGTTTGTCTTCTGCAAAGTTGCCCGTGTTTTATATTGTGTGACGTCCATGTAACCTCTAAATGTGTGGCAACCAACACTGACACTAATGTATTAGGTGTCTGTTTCACTTTTCATAATAGAAATCTCAAAGCACTTCGTAAGCAAAAGACTAACAAACAAGCTATATCATGACAGGTCAACCAATAGAGGCCAAGTCTTTGACAGCTGCATCCTCTGCATATAGAGGGTCAGTTCATGGCTTGAGTGGAGGAAACTGGTCAGAGGATAGTGATGGAGTCTGCTGATGATCTTGTAGAGGGCAAGTCTGGGAACCAGCCTGAGTCATATAGCCACTGGGCTTCTCTTCCACTCTGTGAAACACCCACTTAAGTGATGCCTCAGCAGCTCTGGGTGCCAGAACTCACCACACCAAGTTTAGAATCGTAGCCAGTAGTCCTCTCTACGAGCCCTCTGCCTCCACTGTATTCGTCCATCTCCCATTCTATTCCACTCCTCACATGATGTTCTCAAAAGAACAGGAACTGGCAACCAGGTGACATTAGAAAGCTATACGTGAGCTGTGGAGAGATGACAGCAGTTTTTCATATACTTGTGTATACAATAGGGGGTGCCATTGTGCTTTGAACAGGAAACTAGCATGTGTCCAATCCTATTGAAATGTGCTAATGATCGTTGATCCTGGGATGGGTTTTTTTACACCCACGTTAAGTGTGGATGGATCTCTTCCAGCTTGGACCACATTTGGAAATAGTGGATAGGCTACTAATGGTGAAGCAGTTAGAAAATGAAGCACCCTGGGGGCCATTTGGGAGATTCTCTGTTGCTGGAACTTAATCTGTAAACATTTTAAATTGTGGCCACCTAAGTGTTAGGCCTTGTGTTGGTCTCATTGTAAGTAATACTCAGATCAGAATAGTCTAGCTATCAACTTTCCACATGGCCATGGGTGATGATTACATAGTAAAAGCACTCCTTTCCCCCTTTTTGTTTGCTTATGAGACTACATCTCCCTGTATCTACTTGCTGTATCTGTACCAAACCAATCACGTTTACATGAATACAATTCAATACGCTTGGACTAATCTGTTTTGTCTGTCTCGTTTGATATAGTGGGATATTTGGTGCAAACGAGAGTGATGGCAAAACAGAAAGGCCAGAGAGGACTGGACAGAGGGTTATGTGATCTCCATATACTCCCCCAGTCCCCCACCCTCCCACACACACATTAGCCACTTCCTTGGACACCTGTTTCTCTAGGTCTTTCAGCTCTGAGCGGTATTTGCATCTCAAAGACGGCGGAATCCCACAACACGTCTCGCGTTAATGGATGTGCAGAGCCTGTAAAATGTGCAGCAGCACAACAATAAGGACAGCCTTCTCCCTCGCTCTGATGCATTTATCTAGACCAGGGTTTCCCAAGCTCGATCCTGAGGCCACCCCTGGGTGAACGTTTTGTTTTTTTGCCTTAGCTCTACACATCTGATTCAAATAACTCCTCAAACATTGATTATTTGAATCACCCAGGCGTGCCCCAGGACCACGTTTGGGAAACCCTGATCTAGACAGTCCTTATGATCAGAAAAGCCATTTTCTCGCTCTTTCCCTTCAACATAATTTACATCAAAACATCCTGAAATATTCTTTGACTTTTTGATGCGGCTGTCTCACTGCCATAGATACACTGTAACTTAAGGTAACACAGACCTGAGATGTCTGCTCTTCATTTTGTGGTGTGTCCTCTCCATACACTTCCGATCCTTTGTAACGGAATACATTTTAGGGCCTCTGTGGATAGCCTCTTCCGTGGAGATGAAGATTTATTTACTACACCCCAAGGAAAAGGAGAGAGGGAATCCTCTCTTTCACAGATGGCCAAAAGATAAGATATGAATTAGAGATCAGACGATGGAGTATTTCTTTCTCTTTCCTCCGAGCCACCATCATTGTGTCCAACTATCAGAGGATGCCTGTCTTTGGAAACTTTTCCATGGCTTCTCTCTTGTCTCCTTTTGGCCTTTCTCCTGTTTACTGGGATAAACAATGTATCTCTTTCTGCTCCGCCTGCCCCCCCTTGTTCCACAGAGACATTCAGACAGAGGCCCAGACTACAGGGGGCGTAATAGGAGACCAGTGAATAGCCTCTTAGCTAATCTGTGCAGAACAAGACTTGACCCAGACATGCCCCTAGAACCAACCCAACCTATGGGACCCAGACATACTGTAGCAGTGTAGCCCACTATAACCACTGAGGTATGACTATAACTAGCCACCCTTACAGACACTCAACATTTCCTTCTCAAAGAATGTCGCAAAAAAATCAAGAAATTGTTCCCGGTACAGTCATGTTTTAAAAGATTAGGATCCTGTGTTATGAATCCCTTGCTCATCATATTTCCATTATGTGATAAATGTTTTATAGGGAGATGTATGGTGGTGTGGAGGGATGATCTCACAGGGCCATATGTGGACAGTGTTCGTCTGGGGGATTACAGTCTGGCTTAATGAGCCCTAAAGCTCCTCAAAAGCTTTTTGGTGACTGAGGTTCTCCCTCTCCAGTTATCCCAGTCATTCGGCCCACTGTTCATGAAGGGGTGCAGAGAGAATCTAGAGTTCAAGGGCACAGGTCAATGTTATTACGACACTCTTTTTGTCTTGATTGGTTCATCTGACATGCAACATCTGAAGAAAAAATAATAATCTTGCCTTTATAGTGAGAATCACTACTATTGTGATGCTGTCTGAAATGTACAAAAGTACAATTATATATACCAGCCATAAAACACTGCAGCATATTACTCTAGTTGTCACATGCAAAAGAGTGCAAGGTTATCTCTTTTTATGTTTACAAATGTAAAAGGGAACACTCCCATTGAGGAGGGGCAAGTTAACTGTAACTGTCACTTTGTTATTCATCATCTGATTGTCCTAAACCATGAGATTCAATGCCACCACTGAATGAAATGGATTTCCCCAATCCATTCATATGATGTTTCCATGTCCTTCATGTCTTTGGGAAACAGCTTTGATGAACCCAGATTTCAGTAGTCTCCTCCTGCGCGTGTGGGACAGGAAGTTGGTTCAGAGTAGCAGGGGTCAGGGGTCAAACAGATGCTTTTACAGTAGACCAAGGACAGGAAGTGTATGTGCATTTTTATTGTGCACACTAGATAACACTACCCAGCTAGCATATCATGTTCTGAGAACCATATGTTTATTAGAGCTTGGTAAGAGTGTGGTTATTTTCCATACAGCCTTCCCACAACTTTCTTGGAATGGTGCAGGATAGTTGCTTGAACATTAAGTGGGAATTTCAGTACTTCAGCATAACATTTCCTACAGGTTTCCTCATGGTTCTAATTAAAGTAATGTTCTTAAATTGTTCCAAGAACCTTAAGAAACAACTTTCTTCGGTGGGAATTGAAGTATGTTGGTTGATCCTTTGTGCATGGGGTGATGTAAGTTTCCGTTAACAATCAGTCTTCCAGATAGATGACACAGACACAGGAACCGCGGTATAAAACTCTTTAGTAATAAAATGCAATTGCAGATAGAGATTCACATACAGAATACCTCAGTAGTCTATAGTAAAGATCTGTGTGGCGAAACAGGAGACCACACTCTTTATACAACCTACCGTCAATCATATCTTAACATTGTTGCATTGGATTAGATACAATGTATGTAAAATGAGAAAACATGTCTAGACTGTGGTTTCTCACTCTACTATCTCGGCCTTGAGCCCGTGTGACTATCAGCAGGTGCAGACAATTCTCAGCCTGAGAGCTAAAGCACTACATCTCCATTTACCCAGTACTTTTCCATCATTGCGCATTGCAAGCATACAAAGGTTATCACATATATACAGTAATCATGGCATTGGTGTAGCCCCACACCTGACCCCCAGGGTAACCCCCAACAAGTACTTCAGCATAAAATGTTTCACATAGGTTTCCTTATAGTTCTATTTAAAGTAAGGTTCTCAAATTGTTCCGAGAATGTTAAAACTTTCAATACAAAACTACAAGAAAACGTTTGTAACGTTCAAAGAATGTTATTAAAAAACATATACATTCCGTTCTCGGCATCAACAAAACTCTTTCTAGCCTATATGTTGCTAACCTTTTCACATGTGAGTTCCAAATATCTCTAATGGTCGCCCCAGCGTGAGTTGTTCTATGCAAGTGATGTTAGAATGTACTCACTGTTCCAAAATGTGATTGTTACGCAACAGAACAGTTAACACACGCTGCATGCTAATTATCTATAGGATATGTTTCAACTTGTCCATTTCAATTTATTTTCGAATAAGTTTTATTTTCTAACAACAGTTTGAATTGATGTGTCTTCCGCCTACTCATTAATTCACATAGAAGTAGCCATTTCAGTGTTGCGGACAATTTATGTTTGAGGCTTTACTGAGCCAGACAAACTTCTCACCCTCTTAGAGGAGAGCCTAAGCACTTACCCAGTGTTTCCGCAGATCAAGTATGCAGACATGTGCGCAGTCTTGCTTGAACTGGTGCATTTTCTGGCTGGTGGTCGCATTGCCTTCATTGTTGTTTTCCTTACAAATAATAACTTTGGACATGTGTGCGTTCCTACCAAGATAAGTGCCTTATTTTCTGTATATCGTGTTGTCGTTTCTACTGTAGCATTCAGTATGTATGTATGTATACTACCATTCAAAAGTTTAGGTCACTTAGAAATGTCCTTGTTTTTGAAAGAAAAGCAAAAAATGTAATCCTTTAATTAATATAACATCAAATTGATCAGAAATACAGTGTAGACATTGTTAATGTTGTAAATGACTATTGTAGCTGGAAATGGCTGGTTTTTAATGGAATATCTACATAGGCGTACAGAGGCCCATTATCAGCAACCATCACTTCTGTGTTCCAATGGCACGTTGTGTTAGCTAATCCAAGTTTATCATTTTAAAAGGCTAATTGATCTTTAGAAAACACTTTTGCAATTATGTTAGCACAGCTGAAAACTGTTGTTCTGATTAAAGCAATACAACTGGCCTTCTTTAGACTAGTTGAGTATCTGGAGCATCAGCATTTGTGGGTTTGATTAAAGGCTCAAAATGGCCAGAAACAAAGCACTTTCTCCTGAAACTCATCAGTCTATTCTTGTTCTGAGAAATGAAGGCTATTCCATGCGAGAAATTGCCAAGAAACTGAAGATCTGGTACAACACTGTGTGCTACTCCCTTCACAGAACAGCGCAAACTGGCTCTAACCAGAATAGAAGAGGAGTGGGAGGCCCCGGTGCACAAATGAGCAAGAGGACAAGTACATTAGAGTGTCTAGTCCTCAACCGGCAGCTTCTTAAATAGTTCCCGCAAAACACCAGTCCCAACATCAACAGTGAAGAGGCAACTCCGGAATGCTGGCCTTCTAGGCAGAGTTGCTAAGAAAAAGCCATATCTCAGACTGGCCAATAAAAATAAAATATTAAGATGGGCAAAAGAACAGAGGAAGTCCAGCATCCCGGAGTCGCCTCTTCACTGTTGACGTTGAGACTGGTGTTTTGCAGGGTAAGTGACCCCAAACTTTTGAACGGTAGTGTATGTATGGAGCATACCCTATTTACAGTTTTATTCACGTGTTCAAGTACTTGTAACAAATCATGTATTATTGCATAGATTGTAATGGACACCTATGATGTGTGTAAAATACTTTTTTGAAGGTTGTACTGATCAAAATGAGCTAATGCTAAGCTATTTGCCAGCTATGTGTGGTGCCATGTTTGTTGACATTATACAATATATTCTGGGTGTCACATAAAAGTCTGTCAGACCAAAGATGCTATAACGAGATTAAGGAATGGTTCACTCATCTTTCGAGTAAACTTCCGGAAGTGAATGAAGGGAAGAGAATGATCGTAGACAACACACTCCCTTAAACATGCATACTGCAAACAGACCAAACTCTTCTTGTCTCCTCTTATTATCTTTGGTTGTGAACTCTAGGACAAAAGTGGGGAGAGCAAGCCCCGATTAACATCAACGGGGCTGTTGTGGAGCGGGTTGAGCGTCCACATCACTAAGGATTTCACATGGTCCACACACACCTGCACAGTCGTGAAGAGGGCACTGCAGTGCCTCTTCCCCCTCAGGAGGCTGAAAAGATTTATCATGGGCCCTCAGATCCTCAAAAAGTTATACAGCTGCACCATCGAGAGCATCTTGACTGGCTGCATCACCACTTGGTATGGCAATTGCACCGCCCTTGACTGCAAAGTGCTACAAAGGGTGGTGCAGACAGCCCAGTACATCATTGGGGCCGAGCTCCCTACCATCCAGGACCTCTATATCAGGCGGTGTCAAAGGAATGCCCAAAAGACTCCAGCCATGGACTGCTCACTCTGCTACAATCGAGCAAACCGTACTGGAATATCAGCTCTCGAGACAGCTTCTACCCCCAAGCCATAAGACTGCTAAATAGCCAGAGAGCTAAATCGTCAATTAATGGTACCAGGACTATATGCACTGACTCTATCTTGCACTGACCCTATACACACACACTCACTAAACTATACATACACATCATATACACACTCACTCACACACACTATGCTGTTACTCTGACACAAAACCCTCACACATTCACAAGCACTACATACACACACACACACACACACACACACACAAACATACACACACACACATACCGACACAACACAAACACACATACAGTTGAAGTCGGAAGTTTACATACACTTAGGTTGGAGTCATTAAAACTCATTTTCCAACCAATCCACAAATGTATTGTTAACAAACTATAGTTTTGGCAAGTCGGTTAGGACATCTACTTTGTGGATGACACAACTAGTTTTTCCAACAATTGTTTACAGACAGATTATTTCACTTATAATTCACTGTATCACAATTCCAGTGGGTCAGAAGTGTACATACACTAAGTTGACTGTGCCTTTAAACAGCTTGGAAAATTCCAGAAAATTATGTCAAGGCTTTAGAAGCTTCTGATAGGCTAATTGACAACATTTGAGTCAAATGGAGGTGTACCTGTGGATGTATTTCAAGGCCTACCTTCAAACTCAGTGCCTCTTTGCTTGACATCATGGGAAAATCAAAAGAGATCAGCCAAGACCTCAGAAAAAATATTTTAGACCTCCACCAGTCTGGTTCATCCTTAGGAGCAATTTCCAAACACCTGAAGGTACCACGTTTATCTGTACAAACAATAGTACGCAAGTATAAACACCATGGGACCACGCAGCCGTCATACCGCTCAGAAAGGAGACGTGTTCTGTCTCCGAGAGATGAATGTACTTTGGTGCGAAATGTGCAAATCAATCCCAGAACAACAGCAAAGACCTTGTGAAGATGCTGGAGGAAACCGGTACAAAAGTATCTATATCCACAGTAAAATGAGTCCTATATCGACATAACCTGAAAGGCCGTTCAGCAAGGAAGAAGCCACTGCTCCAAAACCGCCATAAAATAGCCAGACTACAGTTTGCAACTGCACATGGGGACAAAGATCATACTTTTTGGAGAAATGTCCTCTGGTCTGATGAAACAAAAATAGAACTGTTTGGCCATAATGACCATCGTTATGTTTGGAGGAAAGAGGGGGGGGGGCTTGCAAGCCAAAGAACACCATCCCAACCGTGAAGCACGGGAGTGGCAGCATCATGTTGTGGGGGTGCTTTGCTCCAGGAGGGACTTGTGCACTTAACAAAATAGATGGCTTCATGAGGCAGGAAAATTATGTGGATATATTGAAGCAACATCTCAAGACATCAGTTAAAGCTTGGTCGCTAATGGGTGCTCCAAATGGACAATGACCCCAAGCATACTTCCAAAATTGCAGCAAAATGGCTTAAGGACAACAAAGTCAAGGTATTGGAGTGGCCATCACAAAGCCCTGACCTCAATCCTATAGAAAATTTGTGGGCAGAACTGAAAAAGCGTGTGCGAGCAAGGAGGCCTACAAACCTGACTCAGTTACACCAGCTCTGTCAGGAGGAATGGGCCAAAATTCACCCAACTTATTGTGGGAAGCTTGTTGAAGGCTACCCGAAACATTTGACCCAAATTAAACCATTTAAAGGCAATGGTACCAAATACTATTTGAGGATATATAAACTTCTGACCCACTGGGAATGTGATGAAAGAAATAAAAGCTGAAATAAGTAATTCTCTCTACTATTATTCTGACAATTCACATGATTAAAATAAAGTGGTGATCCTAACTGACCTAAAACAGGGAATTTTTACTTGGATTAAATGTCAGGAATTGTGAAAAACGGAGTTTAAGTGTATTTGGCTATGTTGTATGTAAGCATCCGACTTCAACTGTACATACACACGCTCACACACTTTTACACTCATTTGCTGTTGCTACTCTTTTCTTTATTTTATTATTTATCCAAATTCCTAGTCACTTTACCCTGCCTTTATATATCTGCATCAAGTAACCCGTACCTCTGCACATTGATCTGGTACTGGTACTCCCTGTATATAGCTCCACATTGATCTGGTACTGGTACTCCCTGTATATAGCTCCGCATTGATCTGGCACTGGTACTCCCTGTATATAGCTCCATTCTTATGTATTTTATTTTATTTAGCTTGTGTTAGTTACTATTTAATTTTATGTATTCCTTTTTAACTCTGCATCGTTAGCAGGGATTATAAACAAGCATTTCACTGTAAAGTCTATACCAGTTGCATGTGATGAATACAATTTGATGTGATTTGGTGAGAGGAGAGTGTGCTTTTTGTTGATTTGTCGTTCGGGGAAGTTTGTTTTGTGTTTATCTGTCTATGTGTTTGCCGCCAATCTGTGTTTGATCTCGAGTCACTTCCTGCCATTGTTATGTCACATCCCCACTGTCTCCCCTTTTCCCGTCCATCCAGTCCTCTCTCCCCCAGCAAGGAAACCAGGGGCTCAGAGAGCATACGCACAGAGGGGAATAGGGATTGTGTGTGTGTCGTGTGCACCATGGAACACTTGCCCTGATAAAGCTGGGACCATAGATATACAGTATAATTGCTGGGACACACACAGACAGACATTTGCTGATATGAATTGGGAGCAGCAGCAGCAACAGCAGCAGAGGAGCCAGTGATAAGAATGAGTTAGGGACAGACAGAGTAGAGGGGTTTCCTATTACTGTCTTCCCAGGGACGAGACTACTTGACCAGAGAATATGTAGGTCAATGGTAGAACAGAGACCAAATGTTTGTGGGAGAAATGAATACACATGCAGGAAGTGTGTTTAACTCTGTTTACAGTAAACAATAGGCAAAATGGTACATGATGTCATACATGTGTGTGTACGGGTGTAGCAGGGAGCATATAAGGGTTGAATTGGTAGATACAGAACCTGAACCTGAGAGGTAACTGCAGTGACCTCAGAGCTCTATTATAATTGAGACTGATGACAAAACCATATGGGCGGCAGGACCTTTGGTCTCAGGGTACAATAGCTTATTGTGTTCCAACCGGTGTGGTCATGGGTGTTACGTACAAACTCCATAGCACGTGTGTGTGTGTGTGTGTGTGTGTGTGTGTGTGTGTGTGTGTGTGTGTGTGTGTGTGTGTGTGTGTGTGTGTGTGTGTGTGTGTGTGTGTGTGTGTGTGTGTGTGTGTGTGTGTGTGTGTGTGTGTGTGTGTGTGTGTGTGTGTGTGTGTGTGTGTGTGTGTGTGTGTGTGTGTGTGTGTGTGTGTGTGTGTGTGTGTGTTTTTCCCTGGAACTTCACCTCAGATAAAATGCAGGGTTGGGTTACAAAAATGCCTCGAAACCAAGACCTATCATAAAACGGCTTTGACGATTATCATGTTACATAGGGAGGATAACACACCAGAGGTCCACTAATCTCACCATACATTTAGAATACTCCTCACAGTTTGTTAAAATGTTGGAATTCCTCCCTTTCTCCTGCCCACCAGTTCAGATGGTGGGAACGATACCGGTCCTAATTAGGCCCCGGAGAGAAGCGTAGTAAAGCAGGGGGAGGAAGGGCCTCATGGTCCAATACAATGCCAGATATTACCCATAGGAAGAGGAAAACACTGGCACTTTATTGTAGGTCTGTTGTTGTTGTTTTAGACAGCATGGGCCATGGTCCTTATCTCCATCGCCTCCTGAACAGGTTTATATGAATCTGACGGGATCCTCAAATCAGGGGAAGAGGCCAAAGTGATTGAGACAGAGACCATGTTCTCATCATCCTGAGTATTTCAATGCAATTATCTTTCTTTTTTTTCTTTTATCCTTTCTCCCTTTCTTGCCCCTCCTGTGCTCCTACCGCCAACCGTCACTGCCAATGCTTGGATCAATCACAGTGTATCAATCACACTGTTATGGGAAACATGATCACATACTGTAGGGTGCTCTCCAGTTCGCAACAACAACATCTTATTTACCCAAACCGAGGTCATGGCCTGAAGCACTGGTCCACATCCTGTGCCAGACAGGAAGTCCCTGTTAGCTCTGAATCTCTATCTCCTCTTCCTTCTTGGGTCTAAACTCTCTCTTCCTTCCAGCTTATAAGACTTGTTGGGGCCCCACCTTCATATGATGGTTGTTGTATTCTCTCTGTTGTATTAGCTATTTATACCCATTATGAAAACAATGGATTGGGATTTTCCCTCTTGTGCACACGTTTACTCTAAATATTCATATTGCACAGTCCCTCTTTATTAAAACAACAACTGAGTGAAAGGAGGATGATTTATCTGAACAAGGTGGCCAGCATAGGGAAGTGTGACCCACAAACAGAGACCGGACACTGGTGCGTCAGCCAAGGTTTAGAGCACGTGTCAAACTCATTCCACGGAGGGCCGAGTACTTGATTGATGATTTAAGGTCACAAATTAGTAATTAGTAAGGAACTCCCCTCACCTGGTTGTCTATTCCACATGAACGTATTCACTACTTCCAAGTCACTGTAAAAAAATATGATGATATCTAAATGATATCTAGACTACACATTTCAAGAGCAGATTCCTCTGGAGTCAGATGTGTAATATAGCCTATTAAACACAAAACACATCTCTCAAGTGAGAATTAAAACGTCTGATACTGAAAAAGAAAGGACATTCTTGCATACTTCACCCATATTTATTTTATATTAGCAAATAAAGTAGAGTGTAGTTCCAGTAGTTTGCTACACCACTACATGGCAAAAAAACTACTGAAAACACGACCAAGATCTGAATTTACTTTAACTACCACCAAGCTACTGCTAAATGTAATTTAATTACAAGTTGAACTACATGTAGGGTGAATTCTGAAAGAGTGGAACATCATATAAACTGTGACAGCTTAATCCTGACGCGTTTATTTCTTGGTCTGACAAAGACAAAATGAAAACTATTGTTGCTAAGCCCTTGCAGAGAAACCACATGATCAAAATCACATCACTTCTTTGTTGTGACATCATAGAGGGAGGCAGAGCAAGTTTTAGATAGGGAGCTCACGGTAAGATCAGTGACATAGTTATTTTTCTTCTGCTTTGAAGTTAAGGCTATAAAGCTGTCATAAATAATGCACTGTGTCCAATGCTTGACTTGGACTGAAATAGATGCCGGTACATTTTGGGTGCCAATACCATTTATATTTAGGTGCAGGAGCTCTACAATACTTTAGAGCTAGTAGTCTATTAAATGAACAGGAGCTTAAACAGTAGAAAATGTGGGGTCTCGGTACTCAGCATCAGTGAGCTCCTGCCCAAGTCAAGCACTGACTGTGCCAAACTGTGATGTTAATGTGCATACTATGTACTGGTGCATTAAAATACATTTAAAAAATAGCTAATATTTTGTTTCAATGTTTTTATTGAGTTATTTTTAGTTATTGTCCTGCTTTACCAACCATTGCTAGCTAAAGTGTGACAGCATGGAGCAGCTAAAGTAGGACAGCATGGAGCAGCTAAAGTGTGACAGCATGGAGCAGCTAAAGTAGGACAGCATGGAGCAGCTAAAGTGGGACAGCATGGAGCAGCTAAAGTAGGACAGCATGGAGTAGCTAAAGTAGGACGGCATGGAGCAGCTAAAGTGGTACAGCATGGAGCAGCTAAAGTAGGACAACATGGAGCAGCTAAAGTGGGACAGCATGGAGTAGCTAAAGTAGGACGGCATGGAGCAGCTAAAGTGGGACAGCATGGAGCAGCTAAAGTGGGACCGCATGGAGCAGCTAAAGTGGGACAACATGGAGTAGCTAAAGTAGGACAGCATGGAGTAGCTAAAGTGGGGACAACATGGAGCAGCTAAAGTAGGACAACTTGGAGCAACTAAAGCAGGATAGTCTTATAGGCTATTTCAATGGAGGAAATAGATCCAGTTTACATTAGGGACCCCCTGTACTTAGGTTAGGCAGAGCTCTGGGTCTTGTAGCACTATGTCCTGTTTATTTGTTCTTGTAGAACTGATATTAGTACTGTTATTTGAATTAATTCAGAAAAAGTGGGACACTTTTAGCATCTCCATCTTCTGTAACCTCTTCAGACATCTATCCAACATCTTAGCCCAACAAATTCTAAATATCTGAAATCCTCAGATGTTTTGATATCACACAACATTGAATTGCATTGACATTTGGTTACAATTAGGACTATAATAATAGTGTTCAAGTTTATCTAACTTGCTGTCCCAGTCAACCTAATGCAAACTGAAAATGCGGTTTTGACTTACTGTACAGAAATGTGTGTCATGCATTCTGTGAATATGATAAGAACGTGTTTTTGAGATAAAAGGGGTCTGGGTAGCTTTGTCTGTACAACTGCGCACAAACATTTGATTCAGTTTAGGAGTGAACTTTATGCTATGATGTTGTGGTGTATTGTCAAATGCAAAAATGGCATATGCTTACAAAGTAACAGGTATGTGTAATGGTTTTCTTGATGTGAAGGAGAGGCGGACCAAAACGCAGCGTGGTTGTTATTCATTGTTCTTTAATAAAGAAACTATACATGAATAAACTAACAAAACAACAAACGTGAGAAAACCTAAAACAGTCCTATCTGGTGCAAACACAGAGACAGGAACAATCACCCACAAACACACAGTGAAACCCAGGCTACCTAAGTATGATTCTCAATCAGAGACAACTAATGACACCTGCCTCTGATTGAGAACCATAGTAGGCCGAAACATAGAAATACCCAAAACATAGAAAAACAAACATAGACTGCCCACCCCAACTCACGCCCTGGCCATACTAAATAATGACAAAACAAAGGAAATAAAGGTCAGAACGTGACAGTACCCCCCCCCCCCCCCCCCCCCAAAAGGTGCGGACTCCGGCTGCAAAACCTTAACCTATAGGGGAGGGTCTGGGTGGGCGTCTGTCCGCGGTGGCGGCTCTGGCGCGGGAATGACCCCACGGGACAGAGGGGCGAAAGCTCTGGACAGAGGGGCGGAAGCTCTGGACAGAGGGGCGGAAGCTCTGGGCTGAGGGGCGGAGGCTCTGGGCTGAGGGGCTCTGGCGGCTCTGGGCTGAGGGGCTCTGGCGGCTCTGGGCTGAGGGGCTCTGGCGGCTCTGGGCTGAGGGGCTCTGGCGGCTCTGGGCTGAGGGGCTCTGGCGGCTCTGGGCTGAGGGGCTCTGGCGGCTCTGGGCTGAGGGGCTCTGACGGCTCTGGGCTGAGGGGCTCTGACGGCTCTGGGCTGAGGGCTCTGGGCTGAGCTCTGGCGGCCCCTTGCAGACTGGCGGCACTGGCGGCCCCTTGCAGACAGGCGGCTCAGGCGGCGCTGGGCAGACGGGCGGCTCAGGCGGCGCTGGGCAGACGGGCGGCTCAGGCGGCGCTGGGCAGACGGGAAGCTCCGGCAACGCTGGGCAGACGGGAAGCTCCGGCAACGCTGGGCAGACGGGAAGCTCCGGAAACGCTGGAGAGGAAGGCTCTGGCAGCGCTGGACTAAGTAGCTATGGCGCCTCTGGACTGAGGGGCGGGAGCTCTGGTAGCGCCGAACAGGCGGGAGACTCCGGCTGCGCTGGAGAGGAGGAAGGCTCTGGCAGCGCTGGAGAGGCGGGAGACTCCGACAGCGCTGGAGAGGAGGAAGGCTCCGGCAGCGCTGGAGAGGCGGGAGCCTCTGTAAGGATGAGCCGGAGAGACAGCCTGGTGCGGGGGGCTGCCACTGGAGGGATGGTGCGTGGAGGTGGTGATGATAGACCGGACCGTGCAGGCGCACTGGAGCTCTTGAGCACCGAGCCTGCCCAACCTTACCCGGTTGAATGGTCCCGGTCGCCCTGCCAGTGCGGTGGAATAGCCCGCACTGGGCTATGCAGGTGAACCGGGGACACCGTGCGCAAGGCTGGTGCCATGTAAGCCGGCCCAAGGAGACGCACTGGAGACCAGATGCGTAGAGCCGGCTTCATGGCACTTGGCTCGATGCCCACTCTAGCCCGGCCAATACGCGGAGCTGGAATGTACCGCACCGGGCTATGCACCCGCACTGGGGACACCGTGCGCTTCACAGCATAACACAGTGCCTGCCCAGTCTCTCCAGCCCCCCGGTAAGCACAGGAGTTGGCGCAGGTCTCCTACCTGGCTTCACCACACTTCCTGTGTGCCTCCCCCCCAATAAATTTTTGGGGCTGACTCTCGGGCTTCCATCCACGCCGCCGTGCTGCCTCCTCATACCAGCGCCTCTCCGCCTTCGCCGCCTCCAGCTCTTCTTTGGGGCGGCGATATTCTCCAGGCTGTGCCCAGGGTCCTTTACCTTCCAATTCTTCCTCCCATGTCCATTCCTCCAAATAGTGCAGCCTCTCCCACTGCTGCTGCTGCTGCTCATGCTGCTGCTGCCTCTGTTGCTTCTCCTGCTGCTGCTTTTGCTGTTGCCTGTTACCACGCCGCTTGGTCCTGTTGTGGTGGGTGATTCTGTAACGGTTTTCTTGATGTGAAGGAGAGGCGGACCAAAACGCAGCGTGGTTGTTATTCATTGTTCTTTAATAAAGAAACTATACATGAATAAACTAACAAAACAACAAACGTGAGAAAACCTAAAACAGTCCTATCTGGTGCAAACACAGAGACAGGAACAATCACCCACAAACACACAGTGAAACCCAGGCTACCTAAGTAGGATTCTCAATCAGAGACAACTAATGACACCTGCCTCTGATTGAGAACCATACTAGGCCGAAACATAGAAATACCCAAAACATAGAAAAACAAACATAGACTGCCCAACCCAACTCACGCCCTGACCATACTAAATAATGACAAAACAAAGGAAATAAAGGTCAGAACGTGACAGTATGTTTGCGTTAACTTTCATGTAATTGTAACATACAAAATACACGGCTATGTCCTGTATATCTATATTTTTATGAGTGTCTTACTTATACAGTGGGGCAAAAAAGTATTTAGTCAGCCACCAATTGTGCAAGTTCTCCCAATTAAAAAGATGAGAGAGAGGCCTGTAATTTTCATCATAGGTACACTTCAACTATGACAGACAAAATGAGGAAATAAAATCCCGAAAATCACATTGTAGGATTTTTAATTAATTAAATAGCAAATTATGGTGGAAAATAAGTATTTGGTTACCTACAAACAAGCAAGATTTCTGGCTCTCACAGACCTGTAACTTCTTCTTTAAGAGGCTCCTCTGTCCTCCACTCGTTACCTGTATTAATGGCACCTGTTTGAACTTGTTATCAGTATAAAAGACACCTGTCCACAACCTCAAACAGTCACACCCCCAACTCCACTATGGCCAAGACCAAAAAGCTGTCAAAGGACACCAGAAACCAAATTGTAGACCTGCACCAGGCTGGGAAGACTGAATCTGCAATAGGTAAGCAGCTTGGTTTGAAGAAATCAACTGTGGGAGCAATTATTAGGAAATGGAAGACATACAAGACCACTGATAATCTCCCTCGATCTGGGGCTCGATCTGGGGCCCACGCAAGGGGTCAAAGTGATCACAAGAACGGTGAGCAAAAATCCCAGAACCACACGGGGGGACCTAGTGAATGACCTGCAGCGAGCTGGGACCAAAGTAACAAAGCCTACCATCAGTAACACACTACACCGCCAAGGACTCAAATCCTGCAGTGATAGACGTGTCCCCCTGCTTAAGCCAGTACATGTCCAGGCCTGTCTGAAGTTTGCTAGAGAGCATTTGGATGATCCAGAAGAAGATTGTGAGAATGTCATATGGTCAGATAAAACCAAAATATAACTTTTTGGTAAAAACTCAACTCGTCGTGTTTGGAGGACAAAGAATGCTGAGTTGCATCCAAAGAACACCATACCTACTGTGAAGTATGGGGGTGGAAACATCATGCTTTGGGGCTGTTTTTCTGCAAAGGGACCAGGACGACTGATCCGTGTAAAGGAAAGAATGAATGGGGCCATGTATCGTGAGATTCTGAGTGAAAACCTCCTTCCATCAACAAGGGCATTGAAGATGAAACGTGGCTGGGTCTTTCAGCATGACAATGATCCCAAACACACCGCCCGGGCAACGAAGGAGTGGCTTCGTAAGAAGCATTTCAAGGTCTTGGAGTGGCCTAGCCAGTCTCCAGATCTCAACCCCATAGAAAATCTTTGGAGGGAGTTGAAAGTCCGTGTTGCCCAGCAACAGCCCAAAAACATCACTGCTCTAGAGGAGATCTGCATGGAGGAATGGGCCAAAATACCAGCGACAGTGTGTGAAAACCTTGTGAAGACTTACAGAAAACGTTTGACCTCTGTTATATACCCTTTGTTGGCAATGACAAAGTATTGAGATAAACTTTTGTTATTGACCAAATACTTATTTTCCACCATAATTTGCAAATAAATTCATTCAAAATCCTACAATGGGATTTTCTGGATTTTTTTTCTCATATTGTCTGTCATAGTTGAAGTGTACTTATGATGAAAATTACAGGCCTTTCATCTTTTTAAGTGGGAGAACTTGCACAATTGGTGGCTGACTAAATACATTTTGCCCCACTGTACTTATTACATATATTTTCTCTAATTTCACTTAGGATCACTGAAAGTTCTTGGTTGAGCTGTCCCTTCCACTATCCCCTCTCTGTTCTCAAGCACACCATAAGAAAGCTTCAGTAGGAGACAAAAAAACAGTGCATTCATTGAGAGTGAACTTCCATTTCCACTAGCATGTCACTTTTGCAAATGGAATGTAGCAACGCACATACCCCGCCCACTTGAGGATCTGTCTTCTTCAGCCATCTATTTCCTGTGTTTGAGGGGTGCAAAATCCACGCCACTTAAATCTCACTGGATTGATTGCTTTAATTTTAGCCCTGCAACTCTAACTTTTGCCTGTCATTTTTTCCCGTTAATGTTATGACCGCAGAAATGTCAAACACACCTTGGTAATGGCTGAAATGGACTCAATGGAATACATCGTCTTTCCGTTGAATCTATAAGAACACTAACAGTAGCTTTTCACCAGAGGCGGAGCCTCCTCTTGACAATGCTTCGCTCCAAGGCTTCTCTTCGCTTAACATTTGCATAAAGTAGAGCAGAGCTCAACTTTTTTTACTGCTCCGCTAGAAGGGTTTTCGTCGGTCACCTTCCCACCACTGGAGGCTCCTCAGAGGAGGAAGGGGAAGACCAGCCACCTCAGTTAATTTCATAAAAATAAAAACAATGAAACATTAAAAAGTTATCCTTTTTAGAGAAAACTATACTAAATATATTCCCGTCACAAATAATTGATTGAAACACACAGTTTTGCTATTAAGGTCTACAGTAGCCTCAACAGCACTCTGTAGGGTAGCACCATGGTGTAGCCGGGGGACAGCTAGTTTCCGTCCTCCTCTGGGTACATTGACTTCAATACAAAACCTAGGAGGCTCATGGTTTTCACCCCCTTTCATAGAATTACACAGTAATTATGACAACTTTCAGAGGATGAACTTTCAGAGGATGTACTGACATGTTGTCCACCCAATCAATGGATCAGAGAATGAATCTAGTACTGAAAGCATAAGCTACAGCTAGCCAACACTGCAGTGCATAAAATGTGGTGAGTAGTTGACTCAAAGAGAGAGAAAGACAATAGTTGAACAATTTTGACCAAATTAATTTCTTTAAAAATGAAGGAGAAGCAAGAGAGAGAGAGAGAGGGAGAGCTAGCTATATTTTGTATTTTTTTCTCTCACTTTCACTAGCTAGTTTAGCCTATTCAAACACCTGACTCTGAGAGGGACTCTATGTTAGCTAGCTGGCTAAGGCTATCCAACACTGGAACTCTTCCAAGTCAAGGTAAGCTTTTGGTTGTATTAATGTATTGCCACCTGGGTTCTTTCGACTTGTGCACCTACGTTGTAAACTTTGATTCATAGGCTAGGTTGTAGCAACCTCATGATGGGTATAGGGACAACTTGAGTATCATGTAGTAGCCTAAACCTATCGATGATACATTGAGCTGGGTGAATGGAATATCAATGACAGTCATCCAATATGATGTAATAAAAATAAGGCCATGCTCATAAAATACATAATCTGTCATGTACTGTCATGTTGTGTCTTGTCTCTGTCCTTTCCCTTCACCCTGTCTCCCTCTGCTGGTCGTTGTTAGGTTACCTTTTCTCCCCCTCTTTCCCCCAGCTGTGCCTTGTCTCCTCCTAACCACCTCGTCACCCCTTTTCCCACCTGTTCCCTTTTTCCCTCTGATTAGGTCCCTATATCTCTCTCTGTTTCTGCTCCTGTCCTTGTCGGATTCTTGTTTGTTGTGTTTCATGCCTGAACCAGACTGTCGTCATGTTTGCTGTAACCTTGTCTTGTCCTGTCGGAATCTGCCGGTCCGTCTGAGCCTACCTATGTTTGGTAATTAAAGAAGCTCTGTTTAAGTTAATTCGCTTTTGGGTCCTCATTCACGCACCGTAACAGAAGAATCCGACCAAGAATGGACCCAGCGACTTCGGATCCTCTCCACTCAGCCGTCGAGATCCAGGGAGCGATGCTAGGCAGACACAAGCAGGAATTGTCTGCTGCTCGGCATGCCGTTGAGACCCTGGCCACCCAAGTCTCCAACCTCACAGAACAGGTTCACCATCTCCGCCTCGATCCACCGGCCACTTCCAGGGCTTTCGAATCTCCGGAGCCCAGGATCAATAACCCGCCGTGTTACTCTGGGGAGCCCACTGAATGCCGCTCGTTCCTCACCCAGTGTGATATTGTGTTTTCTCTCCAGCCCTACACTTTCTCCAGGAGCACTGCTCGTGTCGCCTACGTCATATCTCTCCTTATTGGACGGGCTCGTGAGTGGGGCACGGCAATCTGGGAGGCAAGGGCTGAGTGTACTAACCAGTATCAGGACTTTAAGGAGGAGATGATACGGGTTTTTGATCGATCTGTTTTTGGGGAGGAGGCTTCCAGGGCCCTGTCTTCCCTATGTCAAGGTAATCGATCCATAACAGACTACTCTATTGAGTTTCGCACTCTTGCTGCCTCCAGTGGCTGGAACGAGCCGGCTTTGCTCGCTCGTTTTCTGGAGGGTCTCCGCGCAGAGGTAAAGGATGAGATTCTCTCCCGGGAGGTTCCTTCCAGCGTGGATTCCTTGATTGAACTCGCTATTCGCATTGAGCGACGGGTTGATCTTCGTCACCGAGCTCGTGGAAAGGAGCTCGCGTTCTCCGTTGCCCCCCTCTCCGCATCACTACCATCTTCCTCTGCCGGCTCGGGTGCTGAGCCCATGCAGCTGGGAGGTATCCGCATCTCGACTAAGGAGAGGCAACGGAGAATCACCAACCGCCTCTGTCTCTATTGCGGTTCCGCTGGTCATTTTGTCACTTCATGTCCAGTAAAAGGCCAGAGCTCATCAGTAAGCGGAGGGCTACTGGTGAGCGCTACTACTCCTGTCTCTCCTTCAAGATCCTGCACTACCTTGTCGGTCCATCTACGCTGGACCGGTTCGTCAGCTTCCTGCAGTGCCTTAATAGACTCTGGGGCGGAGGGCTGTTTTATGGACGAGACCTGGGCTCGGGAACATGACATTCCTCTCAGACAGTTAAAGGAGCCCACGGCCTTGTTCGCCCTGGATGGTAGTCCTCTCC
This sequence comes from Oncorhynchus clarkii lewisi, assembly GCF_045791955.1. Classification (NCBI taxonomy): domain Eukaryota; kingdom Metazoa; phylum Chordata; class Actinopteri; order Salmoniformes; family Salmonidae; genus Oncorhynchus; species Oncorhynchus clarkii. The sequence goes on along the minus strand of NC_092151.1, from coordinate 35,750,378 downwards.
CCAGGATTCAGCGTGAGACGCTACCTTTAACCCTCACTGTTTCTGGTAATCATAGTGAAACCATTTCTTTTTTAATTTTTCGTTCACCTTTTACACCTGTTGTTTTGGGCCATCCCTGGCTAGTTTGTCATAATCCTTCCATTAATTGGTCTAGTAATTCTATCCTCTCCTGGAACGTCTCTTGTCATGTGAAATGTTTAATGTCTGCTATCCCTCCTGTTTCCTCTGTCTCTTCTTCACAGGAGGAGCCTGGTGATTTGACAGGGGTGCCGGAGGAATATCACGATCTGCGCACGGTGTTCAGTCGGTCCAGGGCCACCTCTCTTCCTCCACACCGGTCGTATGATTGTAGTATTGATCTCCTTCCGGGAACCACCCCCCCCCGGGGTAGACTATACTCTCTGTCGGCTCCCGAACGTAAGGCTCTCGAAGATTATTTGTCTGTAGCTCTTGACGCCGGTACCATAGTCCCCTCCTCCTCTCCCGCCGGAGCGGGGTTTTTTTTTGTCAAGAAGAAGGACGGGTCTCTGCGCCCCTGCATAGATTATCGAGGGCTGAATGACATAACAGTGAAGAATCGTTATCCGCTTCCTCTTATGTCTTCAGCCTTCGAGATCCTGCAGGGAGCCAGGTTTTTCACTAAGTTGGACCTTCGTAACGCTTACCATCTCGTGCGCATCAGGGAGGGGGACGAGTGGAAGACGGCGTTTAACACTCCGTTAGGGCACTTTGAATACCGGGTTCTTCCTTTCGGCCTCGCTAACGCTCCAGCTGTCTTTCAGGCATTAGTCAATGATGTCCTGAGAGACATGCTGAACATCTTTGTTTTCGTTTACCTTGACGATATCCTGATTTTTTCACCGTCACTCCAGATTCATGTTCAGCACGTTCGACGTGTCCTCCAGCGCCTTTTAGAGAATTGTCTTTTTGTGAAGGCTGAGAAGTGCACTTTTCATGCCTCCTCCGTCACATTTCTCGGTTCTGTTATTTCCGCTGAAGGCATTAAGATGGATCCCGCTAAGGTCCAAGCTGTCATTGATTGGCCCGTCCCTAAGTCACGCGTCGAGCTGCAGCGCTTTCTCGGCTTCGCGAACTTCTATCGTCGTTTCATCCGTAATTTCGGTCAGGTGGCAGCTCCTCTCACAGCCCTTACTTCTGTCAAGACGTGCTTTAAGTGGTCCGTTTCCGCCCAGGGAGCTTTTGATCTCCTCAAGAATCGTTTTACATCCGCTCCTATCCTTGTTACACCTGACGTCTCTAGACAGTTCGTTGTCGAGGTTGACGCGTCAGAGGTGGGCGTGGGAGCCATTCTTTCTCAGCGCTCCCTCTCTGACGACAAGGTCCACCCATGCGCGTATTTTTCTCATCGCCTGTCGCCGTCGGAACGTAACTATGATGTGGGTAACCGCGAACTGCTCGCCATCCGGTTAGCCCTAGGCGAATGGCGACAGTGGTTGGAGGGGGCGACCGTTCCTTTTGTCGTTTGGACTGACCATAGGAACCTTGAGTACATCCGTTCTGCCAAACGACTTAATGCGCGTCAGGCGCGTTGGGCGCTGTTTTTCGCTCGTTTCGAGTTCGTGATTTCTTATCGTCCGGGCTCTAAGAACACCAAGCCTGATGCTTTGTCTCGTCTCTTCAGTTCTTCAGTAGCCTCCACTGACCCCGAGGGGATTCTCCCTGAGGGGCGTGTTGTCGGGTTGACTGTCTGGGGAATTGAGAGGCAGGTAAAGCAAGCGCTCACTCACACTCCGTCGCCGCGCGCTTGTCCTAGGAACCTTCTTTTCGTTCCCGTTCCTACTCGTCTGGCCGTTCTTCAGTGGGCTCACTCTGCCAAGTTAGCCGGCCACCCTGGCGTTCGGGGTACGCTTGCTTCCATTCGCCAGCGTTTTTGGTGGCCCACCCGGGAGCATGACACGCGTCGTTTCGTGGCTGCTTGTTCGGTCTGCGCGCAGACTAAGTCCGGTAACTCTCCTCCTGCCGGCCGTCTCAGGCCGCTTCCTATTCCCTCTCGACCGTGGTCTCACATCGCCTTAGATTTTGTCACCGGACTGCCTTCGTCAGCGGGGAAGACTGTTATTCTTACGGTTGTCGATAGGTTCTCTAAGGCGGCTCATTTCATTCCCCTTGCTAAGCTTCCTTCTGCTAAAGAGACGGCACAGATCATCATCGAGAATGTTTTCAGAATTCATGGCCTTCCGTCAGACGTCGTTTCGGACAGAGGTCCGCAATTCACGTCTCAATTTTGGAGGGAGTTTTTCCGTTTGATTGGGGCTTCCGTCAGTCTCTCTTCCGGCTTTCACCCCCAGTCTAACGGTCAAGCAGAACGGGCCAATCAGACTATTGGTCGCATCTTACGCAGTCTTTCTTTTCGCAACCCTGCGTCTTGGTCAGAACAGCTCCCCTGGGCAGAATACGCCCACAACTCGCTTCCTTCGTCTGCGACCGGGCTATCTCCTTTTCAGAGTAGCCTCGGGTACCAGCCTCCGCTGTTCTCATCTCAGTTCGCCGAGTCCAGCGTCCCCTCCGCTCAGGCTTTTGTCCAACGTTGCGAGCGCACCTGGAAGAGGGTCAGGTCTGCACTTTGCCGTTATAGGACGCAGACTGTGAGGGCTGCTAATAAGCGTAGAACTAAGAGTCCTAGATATTGTCGCGGTCAGAGAGTTTGGCTCTCCACTCAGAACCTTCCCCTTAAGACGGCTTCTCGCAAGTTGACCCCGCGGTTCATTGGTCCGTTCCGTATTTCTCGGGTCATTAATCCTGTCGCAGTTCGACTTCTTCTTCCGCGATACCTTCGTCGCGTCCACCCGGTCTTCCATGTCTCCTGCATCAAGCCCGTCCTTCGCGCCCCCGCTCGTCTTCCCCCACCCCCCCCCATCCTTGTCGAGGGCGCACCCATCTACAGGGTCCGTAGAATTTTGGACATGCGTCCTCGGGGCCGTGGTCACCAGTACCTCGTAGATTGGGAGGGGTACGGTCCTGAGGAGAGGAGTTGGGTTCCCTCTCGGGACGTGCTGGACCGTGCGCTGATCGAGGATTTCCTCCGTTGCCGCCAGGTTTCCTCCTCGAGTGCGCCAGGAGGCGCTCGGTGAGTGGGGGGGTACTGTCATGTACTGTCATGTTGTGTCTTGTCTCTGTCCTTTCCCTTCACCCTGTCTCCCTCTGCTGGTCGTTGTTAGGTTACCTTTTCTCCCCCTCTTTCCCCCAGCTGTGCCTTGTCTCCTCCTAACCACCTCGTCACCCCTTTTCCCACCTGTTCCCTTTTTCCCTCTGATTAGGTCCCTATATCTCTCTCTGTTTCTGCTCCTGTCCTTGTCGGATTCTTGTTTGTTGTGTTTCATGCCTGAACCAGACTGTCGTCATGTTTGCTGTAACCTTGTCTTGTCCTGTCGGAATCTGCCGGTCCGTCTGAGCCTACCTATGTTTGGTAATTAAAGAAGCTCTGTTTAAGTTAATTCGCTTTTGGGTCCTCATTCACGCACCGTAACATAATCGTCCTCCCTTATCTTAAACGTCACCGAACGCCACTGCTTCCCCCAATCCCTTGCCCTCATTGAAAATGAATGTGGGCGGTTCTTCACCTGCCAAATTCATTGTTGGTGAAAACCTTCTGTAGAGGTTCGTCGGGATTTAACGCACCATCTTGACACTTAAATCACAAGAGACAGAAGAAAGATAACACATTTTTGTGGATTTGAAAAAAAGTTCTAATTTAATGTGCAGCGGTCTAAGGCACTGCATCTCAGTGCTTGAGGCGTCACTACAGACACCCTGGTTCGAATCCAGTCTGTATCACAACTGGCCGTGATTGGGAGTCCCATAGGGTGACACACAATTGGCCCAGCATCGTCCGGGTTTTTCCGGTGTAGGCCGTCATTGTAAATAGGAATTTGTTCTTTAACTGACTTGCCTAGTTAAATAAAGGTTAAATAAAAATAAAGATACAGTTGAAATGTTTACAATTTAGATTATCTGAAACGAAAGCAATTTAAGACTTGGATTAAAGTGATATTACGTCTGATCTTGCAAACAACATAAAGTATGTACAGATAGGTGTAATCTAGAGCCAAGTGTGTTGATTTTGAATCAAACTATTGACACACTTGTAGAATTATGCAACAGAACGGGGCAACAACAGTAATTTATGAGACAGTTTAGACAGCGCAGGTGAGTGCAGGTAGAGTTGACAGAGCAAGTGTTTGGTCATTGCAGCCCTGTTCCACCCCTTCATGTTATTGTATTCATATATGCAAATCCACCCAGTGTGTTTATGCAAAGTAGGCACATCTGTTTTCGTTATTTTAACATACAATAATTAAAATAATATATGATACAATAAGTAACAGTATATATGAGTGCATTCCATCCAGAAAAGTGCCATTTGACAATATATTGAATACCTGAATTCCCACCAGAATCCCTGAACTATAATTCAGTCAATATCTGATGAACTATAACAAATTTAAAAAGTTTAGAATATTTTCATCCATTATCCAACTGTTCTATTTATCTTAACAATGTCGATGTCCATTGCTAAAGGAATGCCACAAAACGCAAGGGAGGAAATCTTGTAGAAACGGCACATTTCTGTGAACAAAGGGACACACTCTGGGCCCCTTCTCTTTGTGTCCCAGGTCCTCTGATGGGGGCTGATAAGGGACATTTAAGTAAACAGAGCGCTGGTTGCATGCTGCCTCCACAGCAGGCGTGACCTCCCATATTTCACCTCATCTAATTGGCCAAGGGAAAGGCCCCAATCACGCAGATTTATAATCACCGGTACTCTGTCGTCAGGACGATGAAGACCGGAGGTCTGGATGCGTGTTGTCATCCGGCCACACGTCTGTGTTTGGGGTGTATAATGGATTGCAGTAAATGCACGGAAAGTCTTGCTGGAGAAAGCTGAAATGGAAATGCAGAAGAGATGCAGAGAAAGAAATTAGGAGACGAGCCTCAAAAAGCTCATTCAGGATTCTAAGTGCTTAGGTCACTGTGGGACAAAGCACAATTTAGGACAGAACATGCTTGTAGATTTCTGTCTAGCTTTCTGTCTGCACGAAGCAGTTAAGAAAATAAGGAAATGATGCACATTTAATTGTAACTATGCTCTTTGGCATTCATTAAAATGTTTAAAACCCTTCAAAGCTGCCTGGAGGTGAACTCAATAGAGAAGCCTGTTATGAGGTCAGTTATTCACAGCGCTTTGGATCCCCTCTCTCTGACTACTATCTTGTGGGTTCTTTCCTATTAAGTAGCACAAGACGTACAGGTTTTTGGATAGTTTGTCCAAGTGTTTCTCACAGGTAATCCATGTTCCTTCTAGACACGAAGGGCATGACATGGCATTACACTGCCTGGACTATTCATAAACGATCATCCCTCATCTATCTTTGGAGCATTCCCATGCGTTTGTGTTTTGTTGCGATTTGTGTGGTAGACCACATCCACAGTATTATGACATGTTCTCGCGTGAACATCCGGCGCTCGCCAACGGTATCAGGCAGTCTGAGCTCTCACAGAAACAGAGACATGTCCAGTCAACCACTTGCTGTAGGATTTTTAACATGTCCAGACAGACGGTCACACTGCCCATCATGTGGTCTTCCTCTCCCCATTAGTGGTCCATGTGAATGAGTAGGGTTGTTAGGGGTGAGGAGTGGGGGCTGGGCTGTAGGAGGTGTAACCTCGTCCATCTTGGTGGCTCCAGTGCTTAGCAGGCTGGTGTCAATCATCTCAACCCCCTGGTTGAAGGGAGGTGGAGAGGACAGTGGGATGGACCATAAAGTTGCCCAAATGTTCCCACTCTCCAACTGGGAAGGGTAGCTTGTTTTGGAGACTGTCCACACACCATATCTATCTTATTTGGACATTGATGGTGCTTCACTAGTGTGACTTCGATATTATTTTCCTCACTGTGTGTAATGTGTTTGTACACTCTCAATATAAAGTTATAAAACAGATATGTAATGTCACAGGCTGTAGTAGTGACTGACTGGCTCTGTGTTGGTCAGCTCGCAAATCAATCCCTGCAGAGCCAGCTGTCACAGTAAGTTACAGCGGACCAATGCATGTGGTCTCTGACAGCTTAACACACACACATCAAACAACTGTCTCTCCCTCTCTCTCTCACACACATCACACATCACACCGGCCGTATCACCTCCTGCTCATTTGGTGCAAAAGACACAACAGAACCCTGGCTCAGAAACAAACTTCAACACACAGGTCATATGACGATGAAAGATCAAAGGTGCTCTCAGCAGCCATGCAGACAGATGTCTATATGTGTAGCGTGTGTGTGTGTGTATGTTTTCGTATAATCTTGCATTTGAGCGTGAGTGTGTGCATGTGCTTGTGAGTGGTCTCCATTCGTATCAAATCAAATCAAATTGTATTTGTCACGCGCCGAATACAACAGGTGTAGTAGACCTTACAGTGAAATGTTTACTTACAAGCCCTTAACCAACCATGCAGTTTTAAGAAAAATACATAAAGAAAATAAATAAAAGTAACAAACAACTAAAGAGCAGCAGTAAAATAACAATAGTGATTCTATATACAGGGGGTACAGGTACAGAGTCAGTGTGCAGGGGCACCGGCAATGCAATGCATATAGTCTGGGCTGCCATTTGATTAGCTGTTCAGGAGTCTTATGGCTTATGGGTAGGAGCTGTTAAGAAGCCTTTTGCACCTAGACATGGTGCTCCGGTACAGCTTGCCGTGCGGTAGCAGAGAGAACAGTCTATGACTAGGGTGGCTGGAGTCTTTGACAATTTTTAGGGCCTTCCTCTGACACCGCCTGGTATAGAGGTCCTGGATGGCAGGAAACTTGGCTCCAGTGATGTACTGGGCCGTACGCACTCACCTCTGTAGTGCCTTGCGGTCGGAGGCCGAGCAGTTGCCATAGCAGGCAGTGATGCAACCCGCCAGGATGCTCTCAATGGTGCAGCTGTAAAACCTTTTGAGGATCTGAGGACCCATGCCAAATATTTTCAGTCTCCTGAGGGTGAATAGGTTTTGTCGTTATGCAATATCTCTCAATATTGTTTATTGTTTATTTTTTACTTGCTCTAAACCAATGGATAATGGATGAAGACCTTGGGTGTGAGAACAGGAGATGACAAGAGATGTGATGTGGTCAGCAGCAGGACATACTGTACATGTATAGGAAGATTTATGGTGTCTTACCTGTGTGTGGTTTACAACACAAGGCCACACATGAGAGGATGAGAGCAAAAATAAATAGCGCAATAGCAAAAACACCAATGGAATGTTGGAGAAACAGAACTATGCTCACACTGACTGACAAAATGAAAAGTTAAAATTCCTTTGGACTTGAAATTCCTTTGGAACATTGGAAGATGTCATTCATGTTAATCATCAGTATTAGCCAGCTGTTTCTTATCTCTGATCCCTGTCAAATTAGCCTGTCTGCTCATTAAAGGGTTGATCACTTATTTAGTCATTGATGGTGGGTGGGCGTGAATTGGATTAGGTGTAATTTTTGATTTCACTTTAGATTTCACTGCCTTGACCAGCATATCCTTCCAACGCCCTTACAATGCCGCACAAAACACAATCTCACATATAAATAGAATCCCATTAGAACAGGGGAAGCTTGCGTTGACTCAACTCACTCTGCTCCTTTCCTGCTCAGAGCTGCCAAATGTCCTGCAAAAGAGCTCAGGAGACAGCTCAGAGGGGGGGGGGGGGGGGGGGGGGAGACAGAGCAGAGGGAGAAACACAATTAAATTGGTTTAATCAACACAAACTACCAAAACAAGTAGCAAAAACAAACTGCTTAATATAAGGTAAGTGACGTTTGAAGACTAGTGCTGCCGAGAACCAGAGACTTCCACATAGCCTGGGTCTGGCTCATCATCAGAGGAAGAGAGAGATGGGTGGAGAGGGGTAGGGGGATGGAGAGAGAGAGAGAGCTGTGGGTGAGACAGGAATAGGGGGATGGAGGAGGAGGGGACCGGCTGAGCAGATTGTTGAGTGATGGTTGTGTCTGAGAAGGTCAGTGCCCTGGCGCCACTGCTGCTGCTACACTGCTGAGAGACAGAGGAGGGTGTAGAATGAGCCCTCCCACCTGGGTTCCTTCAGCATGGATACACAGGGACTAGATCAGACTCACTTTACATCAGTCAACTGATGATTCTCACCAACTAAACCATTTGGACAGATTCCTATTTCTGAGTGGATATGAGACAAACTACTGAGCACCTGTATTTAAATGGTAGAATATTAGGTCTACATATACCTGGTCTCAACTCACTACCTCTGTCTTGTCTCATCCCACGTCACACATGGACCCACAGGATACAGGACATGTCTAACTGTCCTTTAAGCACCAGATTAGTCAGGGAAAAAAAGGTTTAACTTTGTTATGATGACAAAGTCTGCAGTGATACAATTCTAACATCAAATCAAATCAAATTGTATTTGTCACATGCGCCGAATACAACAGGTGTAGTAGACCTTACAGTGAAATGCTTACTTACAAGCCCTTAACCAACAATGCAGTTCATGGAATAGAATGAAGACAATATTTACTAAAGAAATAACAGGCAGTGATTGTCAACAATAACAGTGTTCTGGATGTGGGAATACTGGAATGAACCCCGGCGGGCCAAGTCTCTTGGCTGCCTATCTTGGGTTGCTTTTTATTGGTCAATTATAATAAATTATATGTTCTTGTTCTTAAATAAGTAACATAAGGCAAACTGGGACATCTAATGGCCAGATAAGAAAACAGTAAGCTAAACAGGTAAATAATATATATATATGTAAAACATAGGCCAATAACGTTTTCTGTCCTATTTCATGCACCACAACAAATTCCCATTAGAAAGAGAATAGGATATTTATAATATAATATTTCATGGTCAAATTTTCTCTATCAATGTTCATTTGCTGGACCATGATATTTGATTATTTATCAAAATTAATTATGTTGGACACAACCAAATTATACTCACCCTATAGCACTGCAGTAATAACATAATGTTTTATTTGATACATTGCACACGACACACGCAACATGTTTGAACAAGCAGTGCTATGCAATTGTGCGATCATTGACATGGAAATGTATTATTCTAATTTGGGTGCTCAAGTGTACAATTGCCTACTTTGGCAGTGGTTCCCCCTTAAATGCTGCCACATTATCATTGTAATTGTCTACTTTTAGACTAGGTGCTTGCCCCGGCTTGCCTAGACAGGCAGGAAAACGAATATTTTTCAAATCAATTCCATATCAATTCAATTATACTTTGTAGGACTTCTGAAGGCTGTAAAACATGTAGATCAGATCTCACAATTCGCCTACAGTCTTTAACATGTATTAAACGTGTGCGTCATAAGAGTTATAATAATGTTCTTTCAATGCCCTATTTGTATTTTCATTACGTTTTCGCTTTTAAATTGAGGTCTGCTTACCGTTTATTGGAGAGTTCTCTTCACACTCGAACGTTATGGAGTCGCGGGGGGCGTGGGTAGGGAAAGGGAAAGGGGGGTGCTGGGATCGGCCTTGGAGGAGGTGACAGAGGGTTGTGTGAGGAACTGCCGGGGTTTAAAAAGGCAGCCTGCCCAGCGCTGTGACACCAGACCTGAAATCACCCTCGACTGGTCAGGACCTATGTTATGCGCTTTTTATGAACTTCTTGCACACGGATTTGAACCAAGTTTCTAATTGCTTCATACACGTTATTGATCCATTGATCAACATTATTTTACCTGATAAAATAATATACATTTTTAAAGAAGAAAAGGATACTCTAAGAAGAATGGAGAAGTGGACAACCCCTGAATACTATGACTATGATTATGAAGAGCAGGAGAACAGCACCATGTGTGACTACTCTGAGTGGAAGCCTTCCTACTCAGTCATCCCAGTCCTCTACATGCTCATCTTCATCCTGGGTCTCTCTGGCAACGGTGTGGTCATCTTCACTGTGTGGAGGGCTCAGGCCAAGCGCCGGTCAGCAGACATCTACATAGGCAACCTGGCCATGGCTGACCTGACCTTCGTGCTGACTCTGCCACTGTGGGCAGTGTACACTGCATTGGGCTACCACTGGCCCTTCGGTGTGGCCCTCTGCAAGATCAGCAGCTACGTGGTGCTGCTCAACATGTACGCCAGCGTCTTCTGCCTCACCGCCATGAGCTTTGACCGCTACCTGGCCATCGTGCACTCTCTGTCCAGCACCCAGCTGCGTACCCGTGGCCACATGCAGGCCTCCCTGACGGCCATCTGGCTCCTCTCCGGCCTACTGGCTGCCCCCACACTCATCTTCCGCACCATCAAGAATGACGAGAGCAGCGACCTCATCTCCTGTGGCATGGACTTCAGCCTGGTGTTGGGTGTGGGTAATCAAACAATCAGTCAATCAAATGAATTGAAGCAGAAGGAGTCCATGTGGATCGCAGGGCTCAGCATCTCCTCCTCTGCCCTGGGCTTCCTCCTACCCTTCCTGGCCATGATGGTGTGCTACTGCTTCATCGGCTGCACCGTGACACGCCACTTCAACAGCCTGCGTAAGGAGGACCAGAGGAAGAGGCGTCTGCTGAAGATCATCACCACCCTGGTGGTTGTGTTTGCTGCCTGCTGGATGCCCTTCCACGTACTGAAGAGCGCTGATGCCCTCTCCTACCTGAACCTGGCTCCAAACACCTGCGCCTTCCTCCGCTTCCTCCTGCTGGCCCACCCTTATGCTACCTGCCTGGCCTACGTCAACAGCTGCCTCAATCCCTTCCTGTATGCCTTCTTCGACCTGCGCTTCCGTTCCCAGTGCCTCTGTCTGCTCAACCTGAAGAAGGCCATGCACACCAGCCCCGGCAGCTCCATGTCCTCCCAGAAGACAGAGGCCCAGTCGCTGGCCACTAAGGTGTGACGTTTATGCTGGGGTCAGGGCATGGAAGAGGGATGCCAGCCAGAGGGAATAGGTCTCTAGCTGCCTTTTCCTGTCCTGCCTCCATCGTCACCTGAACACTACAGGTAAATGTAAGATTTCAGAGGTGCATGATATCATTACCTATCCAGCAAAATGATATCATTACCTATTCAGCCACATGCAAGTGGACTGCAGACTGAGTGCAAATGTACGTGTCCTCCAGACTGTGTGACTGAGGAAACTGATAGTCAGTCTTCTGGCTGTAATCATGACCACTGACATCCTCCAAGCTCACTCTCAGTGATTAGGAAGTTTGTACAAACCCCTTGAACTGCTTGATACAGGGGGCCAAGCTCCATGCCAGGGTGATGCAAACCAGAACCCAGACATTTTGGACAGAGTTGAATGTATTTCAAAGGGACAAAGCAGCTCATATTGTTCTCCTGGTGTTCCGTGTTGACTTAAGACAAGTTCTTAGGTGGGTTGTCCCATGGCTCTGGCTTTTAACACTGGAGGAGTGTATTATACATGCATTTGTACCATGCTGTTCTTGTTTTTTTTAAGCACTTGCTCATTGGAACGAGGTGAGACCTCTTCCTCTGCCCCAGTCATGACGTACGTGTGTGTGTGTGTAGGTCCAGGAAAGGTGTTGTAGCTTGATTAAAAAAGTTGTAAAGGGAGATAAGGGCACGGAGGGAGGGGGGTGGTCCCAGACGGACAGATGGCAGCTGACAAATGTTGTCGAGTGAGGAGAGCCAACTAATAGGTGGCTGCTCTGACAGATTAAACTCTTGTGTGTGTGTGTGTGTGTGTGTGTGTGTGTGTGTGTGTGTGTGTGTGTGTGTGTGTGTGTGTGTGTGTGTGTGTGTGTGGTGTGTGTGTGTGTGTGTGTGTGTGTGTGTGTGTGTGTGTGTATTGAATCAGGATTGGGGAAGGCATGAATTAACTTGTTTTATTTGACAAAGATGTGAATACATGCTGTACAATGCTTTCATGTGATGATTTGAAATAAAAAAGTTTTCTGATGAACTAAAGTCCTCTCGTGTCATTGTGTTACTTGTTACAATGTCATGCAAACACTATTCAGTAGACATGCGTTTGTCATGTTAGCACACCGAGTTGAAGGGTGACAGTCTCCCTCCCAATGTGTGCAGTTAGAACAGAATCAAAGCTGTGTCTACATGAAATACATATGAGTTTGATTTCCCACTCCAACGTTTGTTTCTTTGCTCCTTTACGACAGTGTTCCCCTTCAGACCATTAACAGACATTTGTTGACAATGTGTTGATAAAATGACGGAGGACAATGCATTCTTTCTCAGAGAACTGTGTTGATCATGTAAACCAGTGTAACCCTGCTACCACATCTCTCCCTCGCTCCCTTCAGCAACATGTAAGCTTGAGTAGCTTCTTTTAAAGCCAATATCTAAGATAGTCAGTCTGTGTAATGTCAAAATATTGTAGTGTACCGTTATCAACTCACTGTTCCATTGTTGGGATGCTTTGCACTGAGACCAGTTTAAGCCAATAAAGATAATTGAACTATTGTTTGAGTCATTTGCAGACAAGCACTGTGCGTACAGCAGTTCACTGACCTGTAAGAGACCATCCCCATGATTAACAGATTTGGTTGTAATGAGCTTTGTTCTGGACATAATTAGTAACAGCGGGTGGTAGGAGGAGTGGGCTAATAATTCTGGGCCACTTACAGACACCACACTCCTTCTGTGACACAATATTTGCCTTTGTTGACATGATACATTGGGCTTGAAGGAACCTGAATCTGATTCAACAGTGCTCTCCATCATTTCACCACCCTGTTGGAATTACTCATCATGGAATTCTCTGTGTGTTTGAGAAGCCCAATAATGCAAACATGTTTATTCTGCCTCTTCTCAGCTCCAGAGCCTCGTGCATTTAAACTCAAGCACTACTACACTACAAACTAATCTCATGCCTGATAGAGACTTTAGTCGAGAGAAGGAGGATATTGAGTGGTTAGTTAATTTATCTGACATGAGATTCCAAGTCCCCTTCCTCATCAGCAGCTGTCTTGACTAGGTCCACATCAGACACACCTGGCATCGCTCTGTGTAAAAACACAGCCCTATCCCCCCATCTGCCGACACCACTGTGCAGGGTCAGAGAAAAGTGTGAAAGACAATCTGAATAGATTATACTCCAAGGTTTTCCAGTTTTATGGAGGTCATTTGATCATATTATACAGATTTCACGGCTTGAACCTTGCATATGCTGGGCAACATAGCTTCTCTTTGAGCTAAAGAGGGCGTTTAGCCATAGCAACATGAGAGACATTTGTCCCTCTGGTCCCTGAACCCCACTGGGTTACAAGTTTGAGTGAGATGGCATGGGTGGTATGCCACAGAGTGCTTTTTAAAATAGATTACACAAGAGATTTCCAATCAACATTCCTATATAATAACAGTGTGTGGGTTTCAAGTGGGCCTATATTTATGACAGCAGTCTTACCATAGGGATTTCTCATTTAAAATCCTCTCATTTGATTCCCTTAATGGACTTCGCTTGGGATGACAAACAAGTTGACAAAACAGAGTTTGTCTTCTCAAAGGGAAATTAGCTCAAATGTTAGTCTCATAGGTCCTTTACATTTTAGCGGACACTGCAAGCATCATGCTCTACCAACATTGCAAGCATCATGCTCTACCAACATTGCAAGCATCATGCTCTACCAACACTGCAAGCATCATGCTCTACCAACACTGCAAGCATCATGCTCTACCAACATTGCAAGCATCATGCTCTACCAACTGAGCTACACCGGACTTGATCTACATAGCTTTGCTGAGCCAGTATGTATGAATGTAGTTTTTTTCTAACATGCGAGAAAAAGAACACTGTATGATGTATGTTGGAACTATTGATCAAGGAATAAAGACACCCCAGTTAGCACATTTGGTGCCTTGGAAATAGTGGGAATGTAAGTTTTTGGTTTCCCATTGGTTCTAGGATTGAAGCCATATGCTTCCTGACCGTTTAAAACGGAACATTTTTGTAACGTTCTGAGAACGGTTGTGAACATTTTATTATGGTTCCCTGATGGCTTGTACATACTTTATGACTTGTACATACTTTATTACTTGTACATACTTTATGGCTTGTACATACTTTATGGCTTGTACATACTTTATGGCTTGTACATACTTTATGACTTGTACATACTTTATACATTTCACAGACATTGTACATTTTAAAATAGTTTTATTTTTATTTAAAAATAATAATAATTAGTCCTACCCTTCAGCTCCCCTCAACCCCTCCTATCTATCTCTAAAAACCATCCAGTTTTGATTTCTACTTGCCATATATCTTTCAACTGTGCTGTGATGTTTCACAAATGTCACAGACCTTTCTATTCTCATAGTTTCTACTGATTTGAAATTAAAGATGAACATGACTACTAAGACTATTAATATATTATTGATCGAATGACTAGGGCTTTTCTAGTCACCCAGGAGTGCTATTTACAGACTTAATTTTAGGTAAATGTTGTGATTTTTCAGCCATTCCTGAACCTGTGACCAAAAACAAGCTACATATGGGCAGTACCAAAACAAGTGATCTAATGATTCTGTCTCTGCAAAAAAACAGCAGAGCTGGGATGGTTGTATACTGTATACTGTATGCCATATACTGTACATAACATTCTATTGGCTGAAATAATTTTGTTTATAATAATTTAAATGAAAAAACTACGTTTTGAATCCGGTGTTATTTTGTATATCAGTTCATAAACCCTGTTCCATGGAATCGGCACATCGGACATTTCTTCCCAACTATTTTGTCCTTAAATGGAACTGGTATACTTTTTTTATTTATAAATTTTATTTTAACTCATTTTGGTCTTGCAGGGCCAACAGACAAGTTCCTTAGCTTCTCCCCCTTCCAGAGTGCGCTCGGAGTGCGCTCGGAGAACGGTCAGAGTGAGCTCAGACTCACAGTGTGGTCAGAGTGTGCTCAGACTCAGAGTGTCCAACTTCCAGCGCCGACAGAGATGGCCGCCTCGCTTCGCGTTCCTAGGAAACTATGCAGTGTTTTGTTTTTTTACGTGTTATTTCTTACATTAGTACCCCAGGTCATCTTAGGTTTCATTACATACAGTCGAGAAGAACTACTGAATATAAGATCAGCGTCAACTCACCATCAGTGCGACCAAGAATATGTTTTTCGCGACGCGGATCCTGTGTTCTGCCTTTCACCCAGGACAATGGAATGGATCCCATGCAGCGACCCAAAAAAACGACTCCGAAAAAGAGGGAAACGAGGCGGTCTTCTGGTCAGACTCCGGAGACGGGCACATCGTGCACCACTCCCTAGCATCCTTCTCGCCAATGTCCAGTCTCTTGACAACAAGGTTGATGAAATCCGAGCAAGGGTAGCATTCCAGAGGGACAGCAGAGACTGTAACGTTCTTTGCTTCACGGAAACATGGCTCACTGAAGAGACGCTATCGGGGGCGGTGCAGCCAGCGGGTTTCTCCACGCATCGCGCCGACAGAAACAAACATCTTTCTGGTAAGAAGAGGGGCGGGGGCGTATGCCTTATGACTAACGAGACATGGTGTGATGAAAGAAACATACAGGAACTCAAATCCTTCTGTTCACCTGATTTAGAATTCCTCACAATCAAATGTAGACCGCATTATCTACCAAGAGAATTCTCTTCGATTATAATCACAGCCGTATATATCCCCCCCCCAAGCAGACGATGGCTCTGAACAAACTTTATTTGACTCTTTGCAAACTGGAATCCATTTATCCGGAGGCTGCATTCATTGTTGCTGGGGATTTTAACAAGGCTAATCTGAAAACAAGACTCCCAAAATGTTATCAGCATATCGATTGCGCAACCAGGGGTGGAAAAACCTTGGATCATTGTTACTCTAACTTCCGCGACGCATATAAGGCCCTGCCCTGCCCTCCTTTCGGAAAAGCTGACCACGACTCCATTTTGTTGATCCCTGCCTACAGACAGAAACTAAAACAAGAGGCTCCCACGCTGAGGTCTGTCCAACGCTGGTCCGACCAAGCTGACTCCACACTCCAAGACTGCTTCCATCACGTGGACTGGGACATGTTTCGTATTGCGTCAGATAACATTATTGACGAATATGCTGATTCGGTGTGCGAGTTCATTAGAACGTGCGTTGAAGATGTCGTTCCCATAGCAACGATTAAAACATTCCCTAACCAGACACCGTGGATTGATGGCAGCATTCGCGTGAAACTGAAAGCGCGAACCACTGCTTTTAATCAGGGCAAGGTGACTGGTAACATGACCGAATACAAACAGTGCAGCTATTCCCTCCGCAAGGCTATCAAACAAGCTAAGCGTCAGTACAGAGACAAAGTAGAATCTCAATTCAACGGCTCAGACACAAGAGGCATGTGGCAGGGTCTACAGTCAATCACGGACTACAAGAAGAAATCCAGCCCAGTCACGGACCAGGATGTCCTGCTCCCAGGCAGACTAAATAACTTTTTTGCCCGCTTTGAGGACAATACAGTGCCACTGACACGGCCTGCAACGAAAACATGCAGACTCTCCTTCACTGCAGCCGAGGTGAGTAAGACATTTAAACGTGTTAACCCTCGCAAGGCTGCAGGCCCAGACGGCATCCCCAGCCGCGCCCTCAGAGCATGCGCAGACCAGCTGACCGGTGTGTTTACGGACATATTCAATCAATCCCTATACCAGTCTGCTGTTCCCACATGCTTCAAGAGGGCCACCATTGTTCCTGTTCCCAAGAAAGCTAAGGTAACTGAGCTAAACGACTACCGCCCCGTAGCACTCACTTCCGTCATCATGAAGTGCTTTGAGAGACTAGTCAAGGACCATATCACCTCCACCCTACCCGACACCCTAGACCCACTCCAATTTGCTTACCGCCCAAATAGGTCCACAGACGATGCAATCTCAACCACACTGCACACTGCCCTAACCCATCTGGACAAGAGGAATACCTATGTGAGAATGCTGTTCATCGACTACAGCTCGGCATTCAACACCATAGTACCCTCCAAGCTCGTCATCAAGCTCGAGACCCTGGGTCTCGACCCCGCCCTGTGCAACTGGGTACTGAACTTCCTGACGGGCCGCCCCCAGGTGGTGAAGGTAGGCAACAACATCTCCACCCCGCTGATCCTCAACACTGGGACACCACAAGGGTGCGTTCTGAGCCCTCTCCTGTACTCCCTGTTCACCCACGACTGCGTGGCCACGCACGCCTCCAACTCAATCATCAAGTTTGCGGACGACACAACAGTGGTAGGCTTGATTACCAACAACGACGAGACGGCCTACAGGGAGGAGGTGAGGGCCCTCGGAGTGTGGTGTCAGGAAAATAACCTCACACTCAACGTCAACAAAACTAAGGAGATGATTGTGGACTTCAGGAAACAGCAGAGGGAACACCCCCCTATCCACATCGATGGAACAGTAGTGGAGAGGGTAGCAAGTTTTAAGTTCCTCGGCATACACATCACAGACAAACTGAATTGGTCCACTTACACAGACAGCATCGTGAAGAAGGCGCAGCAGCGCCTCTTCAACCTCAGGAGGCTGAAGAAATTTGGTTTGTCACCAAAAGCACTCACAAACTTCTACAGATGCACAATCGAGAGCATCCTGGCGGGCTGTATCACCGCCTGGTACGGCAACTGCTCCGCCCACAACCATAAGGCTCTCCAGAGGGTAGTGAGGTCTGCACAACGCATCACCGGGGGCAAACTACCTGCCCTCCAGGACACCTACACCACCCGATGTTACAGGAAGGCCATAAAGATCATCAAGGACATCAACCACCCGAGCCACTGCCTGTTCACCCCGCTTTCATCCAGAAGGCGAGGTCAGTACAGGTGCATCAAAGCTGGGACCGAGAGACTGAAAAACAGCTTCTATCTCAAGGCCATCAGACTGTTAAACAGCCACCACTAACATTGAGTGGCTGCTGCCAACACACTGACACTGACACTGACTCAACTCCAGCCACTTTAATAATGGGAATTGATGGGAAATGATGTAAATATATCACTAGCCACTTTAAACAATGCTACCTTATATAATGTTACTTACCCTACATTATTCATCTCATATGCATACGTATATACTGTACTCTATATCATCGACTGCATCCTTATGTAATACATGTATCACTAGCCACTTTAACTATGCCACTTTGTTTACATACTCACCTCATGTATATACTGTACTCGATACCATCTACTGTATCCTGCCTATGCTGCTCTGTACCATCACTCATTCATATATCCTTATGTACATATTCTTTATCCCCTTACACTGTGTATAAGACAGTAGTTTTGGAATTGTTAGTTAGATTACTTGTTGGTTATTACTGCATTGTCGGAACTAGAAGCACAAGCATTTCGCTACACTCGCATTAACATCTGCTAACCATGTGTATGTGACAAATAAAATTTGATTTGATTTGATTTGATTTGAGTGCGCTCATACTCAGAGTGTGGTCAGAGTGCGCTCAGACAGAGTGCGCTGGAGTCGGAGTTTGCTCAACTGGTGTTGCACGTTTGCAAATTCCTCAGTTATTCTGCGCACTGGCACACTCAGAGGATAGTGTTCTGAAATCGGAGTAGATAGCCAGAGTGAATTTACGAACTCATTAACAAAGATTAAACCGTTAAAAAAAACTTTAAACTGTTTTTTTTTTGTTTATCAATTAGTGAATTTGAGTTTAATCATAATATTTGTTCTGTCTTTTCCGGTCGATTAAACTGAAATTGCAAACAGCTTTGTATGGCTTGTTTAAAAAATATCTATATTTCGAAGATGATTTCATTTTCAAATAACCAAAAGTGAGAGATTGTAATCTGAATATAGGGGAAAAGGCTATTTTTGAACACGGGGTGAGCCATTCACACTAATCTGCTGGAGAACCAATTCAGATTTAAGTATAACTTTTTCATGACTGAAGCCTTTAGTGAGAGGTTCCTGGAGGTTTTATTAACAGTCTGAGAATGGAAATTATAGGTTATTTGAAGGTAATAAAATAACGTTCTGAGAACATGTTTCAATAAGACTTCTAATAACACTGCTAGCTTAGGTTAACTGTTTTGAACTCCAAATACAGATAGGACACATGGACATTCTTTCGCTTAGGCATTAATCATGCAAACACATCCCTTTTTTAATTGTGGCATGGCCTCAGTGAGATTCAAACTCATAGATCTTCTGTTCTTTATCCATGGAATTAGTCCACTGCGCCACCAGGATAGCATTAGAAAGCCATGTTTGTTCATTTTAGTCTATTCAAACAGACCCCATTTCAAAGGAAACAAGCCCTCATTAAGATCAAGTGTAGTCACTTAGTGGGCGCGGCCAACAGACCTGAACATACATAACAAGATAGAGGATAAAGAGAGTTTTGTTGATACTGAGAACGGAATGTATATGTTTTCAAATAACATTCTTAGAACGTTCTCGGAACGATACTAAAGTTTTCTTGTGGTTTTTATGGAGAATTTTCTTAACGTTCTCAGAACAATTTGAAAACGTGAGTTAAAATAGAACCATAAGGAAACCTGAATAAAACTTTATGCTAAAGTATTGAAATTCCCACAGAAGAACGTTGTTTCTTGATGTTCTCTGAACTATGTAAGAACATTGCCAATACCAAACGTTCCAAAATGTAAATGAAATGTAACCATGTTTGAACTTTTAGGTAATGTTCTGTTAAAGTAATGAAATACCAAGAAATGTTTTTTTGTCAAGTTCCTTAAAGAAAAATTCCACCCCAAAGCCATATTTTTGTATTTAGTTCATTAATCTATTGTTGATGTACTCCCAAAATGTTTTCTATGTCAGCAATCAAGTTTTGGATGTTTTTAAATAACATTCTTAGAACGTTCTCTGAAGCAAAACGCAGCATCACATAATGCAAAACGCAGCATCACATAATGCAAAACGCAGCATCATATAATGCAAAACGCAGCATCATGTAATGCAAAACGCAGCATCACATAATGCAAAACGCAGCATCACATAATGCAAAACGCAGCATCACATAATGCAAAACGCAGCATCACATAATGCAAAACGCAGCATCACATAATGCAAAACGCAGCATCACATAATGCAAAACGCAGCATCATATAATGCAAAACGCAGCATCACATAATGCAAAACGCAGCATCACATAATGCAAAACGCAGCATCACATAATGCAAAACGCAGCATCACATAATGCAAAACGCAGCATCATAAAATGCAAAACGCAGCATCACATAATGCAAAGCGCAGCATCACATAATGCAAAACGCAGCATCACATAATGCAAAACGCAGCATCACATAATGCAAAACGCAGCATCATATAATGCAAAACGCAGCATCACATAATGCAAAACGCAGCATCACATAATGCAAATCGCAGCATCACATAATGCAAAACGCAGCATCATATAATGCAAAACGCAGCATCACATAATGCAAAACGCAGCATCACATAATGCAAAACGCAGCATCATATAATGCAAAACGCAGCATCACATAATGCAAATCGCAGCATCACATAATGCAAAACGCAGCATCACATAATGCAAAACGCAGCATCATATAATGCAAAACGCAGCATCACATAATGCAAAACGCAGCATCACATAATGCAAATCGCAGCATCACATAATGCAAAACGCAGCATCATATAATGCAAAACGCAGCATCACATAATGCAAAACGCAGCATCACATAATGCAAAACGCAGCATCATATAATGCAAAACGCAGCATCACATAATGCAAATCGCAGCATCACATAATGCAAAACGCAGCATCATATAATGCAAAACGCAGCATCACATAATGCAAAACGCAGCATCACATAATGCAAAACGCAGCATCATATAATGCAAAACGCAGCATCATATAATGCAAAACGCAGCATCACATAATGCAAAACGCAGCATCACATAATGCAAAACGCAGCATCATATAATGCAAAACGCAGCATCACATAATGCAAAACGCAGCATCACATAATGCAAAACGCAGCATCACATAATGCAAAACGCAGCATCATATAATGCAAAACGCAGCATCACATAATGCAAAACGCAGCATCACATAATGCAAAACGCAGCATCACATAATGCAAAACGCAGCATCATATAATGCAAAACGCAGCTTCATATAATGCAAAACCTAGCATCACATAATGCAAAACGCAGCATCACATAATGCAAAACGCAGCATCACATAATGCAAAACGCAGCATCACATAATGCAAAACGCAGCATCATATAATGCAAAACGCAGCATCACATAATGCAAAACGCAGCATCACATAATGCAAAACGCAGCATCACATAATGCAAAACGCAGCATCATATAATGCAAAACGCAGCATCACATAATGCAAAACGCAGCATCACATAATGCAAAACGCAGCATCACATAATGCAAAACGCAGCATCACATAATGCAAAACGCAGCATCATATAATGCAAAACGCAGCATCACATAATGCAAAACGCAGCATCACATAATGCAAAACGCAGCATCATATAATGCAAAACACAGCATCACATAATGCAAAACGCAGCATCACATAATGCAAAACGCAGCATCATATAATGCAAAACGCAGCATCACATAATGCAAAACGCAGCATCATATAATGCAAAACGCAGCATCACATAATGCAAAACGCAGCATCACATAATGCAAAACGCAGCATCACATAATGCAAAACGCAGCATCATATAATGCAAAACGCAGCATCACATAATGCAAAACGCAGCATCACATAATGCAAAACGCAGCATCACATAATGCAAAACGCAGCATCACATAATGCAAAACGCAGCATCACATAATGCAAAACGCAGCATCATATAATGCAAAACGCAGCATCATATAATGCAAAACGCAGCATCACATAATGCAAAACGCAGCATCATATAATGCAAAACGCAGCATCACATAATGCAAAACGCAGCATCACATAATGCAAAACGCAGCATCACATAATGCAAAACGCAGCATCACATAATGCAAAACGCAGCATCATATAATGCAAAACGCAGCATCACATAATGAAAAACGCAGCATCACATAATGCAAAACGCAGCATCATATAATGCAAAACGCAGCATCATATAATGCAAAACGCAGCATCACATAATGCAAAACGCATCATACCGGCTTTATTTCTGTTTTTTGTAAGTTATATATCTTGAAAACTTGAATCCTTTAAATGTGCTGAGAATGTTCCAAAGCCAAGCAACTATCCTGCATCATTTCCAAAAAGTTGTGGGAAGGTTGTTTGCAAAATAACCATTGGACAACCAGGCTCTCACAAAGCTCTCAGAAACATATGGTTCTCAGAACATTATGTGCTAGCTGGGACAGCTCTGCAGTGGCACTGGTGTCTCTGCTCTTTCATCTTCTCCCTGTTAGCCACTTCTCCTGTTTCAAGACAAACACATCAACACCCCACTGAGCCATCTAGATGACCAATGTAGCCCCTACCTAGTTAAAGGCAAGCATCAATGGTACTTATAATACTTGAAAACATATATAATAGTCATTTCAGCAATAGAATATATGACAATCTTATCTTTTTTTTTAAGTCCTTACAGGTATTTCCAGTGCAATACACATTATGCAAAGACAACCTCACACTTAATAAACAACATAGACACATATCAAACAGCATAGAAATAATTTCACCTTTATAAAATAAGTGGCCAATTGATTATACCACAGAATGTCATTAGACTAGAGGAGAGAAGTCGAGATGCAGTGTGCGAGTTATTATATTCTTTGCCCTAATGGCTATCACCAGTGGACATGTCAAAACGCCCATGACACTGTATGGGAGGTGTTACCAGATCCAGGTAAACCACTATGAATATTTACCAACCCCAGAACATTGTGGGTCAAATAAGAGTTCCTTCTTTTGCTTACATTGATGTGTTGTTTGTTAGCAGGATTGTGTTTCAAAATCATTGTAGATAACGCTCTAACCCTAGATTAGGACCCGAGGTTAGGAGATGAGCCATTTCAGCCAAACACCTCTCCCTCCCAACAGACCTCCACAACTCCTCTACCTGTATTGAGTCACCCGAGTCAAAATCACAATGGGGTAATGCTATTAAAAAAGTCAGGCCTCTTGTCATACACACATCTCCAGCTGTCATAAATCAGAGCAGAAGAAACCAGGCCAGGCAAAAGCAAAAATAGATCCAGAGGAAGTGTGTGCACGTTTCTCCTCTATCTGAACAATGGGGAGAAGGTAGCCCAAGCCACAAACCGGACCTTGGACCAAGCCTGGTCGTGCTGTAGCGGGATGGGGAGATGACCCCTGGAGCGCCTTGGAGGACCCCTGCCTTCCTGCTGCCTGCCTTACCCTCCTCCCTCTCTGGAGGGTGATGGACCTCAGTGGACAGGATAGAGTCAGCAGGCCAGGCAGGAAAGACAAGCGGCAAGGTAGGGGTTCCTGTCCAGGGATATCCTGTCTTTCAGCAGCATCGCTCCGCTTCATCCCCCTGGCGCGAGAGACACACGCCTCACCTGACCCTATAGGAGTTCAGGGTGTTAGCAGGAGCAGTTACGTAACGCTGTGATAGGATCTGATCAAACTTGGCACACGACCCCACTCTGAGGCAACTGAGTAGTGGGATAGGAGGGATGGGTGGGGGGGTTGATCCACCTCACCCTGCTGAAATAGACATTCTGTGAGAAACCAAAGAACGCACCCTCACCCTGCCTATCTATCGCTTTTCAGCCCAGTCTCCACACAGACGTGAGCATGTGACCCAAACACCTGAGGTGACATAGTGGAGCCCTTTCACACAAGAAGAGTATCGTTAAGGGAGTCACGTAGTTTCCGACAGCCACGGGGGAAGAAGGGGTTCTGACTGGGGGACCACTCCGGAATTACGGGTGTGAGGAACTGAATTATCCTGAACGGATCCTCCTCTCTAGGGCACAAAGCACCCCTTCATCTCCTTCTCTATCCCCATTGTGAGGGAGCCCTCTGCACAGAGCTCTCTGCACAGAAGCCATCTCCCTCTCTCAGGCCCACCCGAGGACTAAATGAAGCCTCTGTCATCAGCCCCAGCACAGAGCCAGTTCAGCTGGACCCATTCAAGCCCTCTGAGCATAACATTACTCCATCTCAGGGACTGACAGCTACACAGACAGACAGACAGACAGACAGACCTGGAGACAGGTACAAATGTGTTAAGGTCAAGAGTTGCATTAGCTAATTCCATCTTCACTTGATCAAAGGGTAAGTTTGTAATGCAAATATGCGTTATTTTCTATGTATAGACATTTTCAGTATGATTAATACAAACTGAATACAAATTTGTTACAGAATCAGTGTATATAAAATTATCTCACACACACACACACACACACACACACACACACACACACACACACACACACACACACACACACACACACACACACACATACACACACATTATCAAATGCGCTCATGCATGCACACACACACACACACACACACATGCACACACACACACACACACACACAGACAAGCTCTTGTAAAAAACAATTCATTTTGCTGTTCCACATTTCAGCCATTTGGGTTCTATTATTGCAAGCGCCATTGGTTTTGGTGCCTGCAACAACAACTAGCTGCAACCCACCCACCAACCGACCAACCTAACCAACCAAACCCCGCACACACACCACACAAAAAAAAACACATACAACGCACGCACGCACACACACACAGATGCTCTCTTAGAGCCTACACTGTCTCCTCTTCCTGACAGGTGGCAAGCTGAATAAGGACTCCCAGAGCAGATTCATGGCAGAGAATCAACCCCAAAAGAGAGGAAAGGAGGAACTAGAGACGAGAAGCGATGATCAGACAAAAAAAATGAATATAAAGGGGGGGGGGGGCAACCCTTACAAAAAACTCCTACAGGAATCCTACAGGAATTTGCCCCTTTGTGCATGAATTGTGCAGGTGTCTGTAGTATTGACAAAATACTGAAGGTTAAAGCCCTGATGTTCCTGCAGGATTTTGGTCCTGCAGGGGTGGTGGCTAGCCTAGTGGTTAGAGTGTTGGGCCAGTAACTGAAAGGTTGTTGGATTAAATCCCCGAGCTGACAAGGTAAAAATATGTTGTTCTGCCCCTGAACATGTCACACCCTGATCTGTTTCACCTGTCTTTGTTATTGTCTCCACCCCCCTTCAGGTGTCACCCATCTTCCCCATTATCCCCTGTGTATTTATACCTGTGTTCTCCATTTGTCTGTTGCCAGTTCGTCTTGTTTGTCAAGCCAACCAGCGTTTTTGTGTCAGCTCCTGCTTTTCCCCAGTCCCCCTTTTCTCGTCCTCCTGGTTTTTGACCCTTGCCTGTCCTGACCCTGTACCCACCCGCCTGACCACTCTGCCTGCCCCTGACCATGAGCCTGCCTGCCTGCCGTCCTGTATCCTTGCACAACCTCTGCCTAACCTGACCCTGAGCTTGCCTGCTGTCCTGTACCTTTACCCCTGTTGCTGTAATAAACATTGTTACTTCGACACGGTCTGCATCTGGGTCTTACCTTGATACCTCTCTAGTACAAGGCATTTAACCAACTGTTCCCCCAGTAGGCCGTCATTTTAACTGACTTTCCTAGTTAAATAACGGTTCAATTAAAAAACTTAAAAAATATATATATTCCTGCAGGATTTGGTAATTCCTGGAGGACCAAGTACATTCCTGCAGGAATCCTGCAGGTCCAAAATCTACAGGATTTTGATATTCCTGGCTGCAGGATATGGCAATTTCAAGTTAACTACATGATTTGAGATATGTTGTGACAACAGAGAAAATATAATTTTGAAATATAGTGCAATATCAGACAACATTTCAACTCAGCAGATGTGAGAAAATGTATAAATGACAATGTCCACATGCAATAAATATAGTGTATGCTACTTTTATTTGATAGATACCAACACAATTAATAATGGTTTCAGTAGGTCCACAGTTCAGTCAATGTAATAATGTCAATGTAATAATGCATTTACAGTGCCTTGCGAAAGTATTCGGCCCCCTTGAACTTTGCGACCTTTTGCCACATTTCAGGCTTCAAACATAAAGATATAAAACTGTATTTTTTTGTGAAGAATCAACAACAAGTGGGACACAATCATGAAGTGGAACGACATTTATTGGATATTTCAAACTTTTTTAACAAATCAAAAACTGAAAAATTGGGCGTGCAAAATTATTCAGCCCCTTTACTTTCAGTGCAGCAAACTCTCTCCAGAAGTTCAGTGAGGATCTCTGAATGATCCAATATTGACCTAAATGACTAATGATGATAAATACAATCCACCTGTGTGTAATCAAGTCTCCGTATAAATGCACCTGCACTGTGATAGTCTCAGAGGTCCGTTAAAAGCGCAGAGAGCATCATGAAGAACAAGGAACACACCAGGCAGGTCCGAGATACTGTTGTGAAGAAGTTTAAAGCCGGATTTGGATACAAAAAGATTTCCCAAGCTTTAAACATCCCAAGGAGCACTGTGCAAGCGATAATATTGAAATGGAAGGAGTATCAGACCACTGCAAATCTACCAAGACCTGGCCGTCCCTCTAAACTTTCAGCTCATACAAGGAGAAGACTGATCAGAGATGCAGCCAAGAGGCCCATGATCACTCTGGATGAACTGCAGAGATCTACAGCTGAGGTGGGAGACTCTGTCCATAGGACAACAATCAGTCGTATATTGCACAAATCTGGCCTTTATGGAAGAGTGGCAAGAAGAAAGCCATTTCTTAAATATATCCATTAAAAGTGTTGTTTAAAGTTTGCCACAAGCCACCTGGGAGACACACCAAACATGTGGAAGAAGGTGCTCTGGTCAGATGAAACCAAAATTGAACTTTTTGGCAACAATGCAAAACGTTATGTTTGGCGTAAAAGCAACACAGCTCATCACCATGAACACACCATCCCCACTGTCAAACATGGTGGTGGCAGCATCATGGTTTGGGCCTGCTTTTCTTCAGCAGGGACAGGGAAGATGGTTAAAATTGATGGGAAGATGGATGGAGCCAAATACAGGACCATTCTGGAAGAAAACCTGATGGAGTCTGCAAAAGACCTGAGACTGGGACGGAGATTTGTCTTCCAACAAGACAATGATCCAAAACATAAAGCAAAATCTACAATGGAATGGTTCAAAAATAAACATATCCAGGTGTTAGAATGGCCACGTCAAAGTCCAGACCTGAATCCAATCGAGAATCTGTGGAAAGAACTGAAAACTGCTGTTCACAAATGCTCTCCATCCAACCTCACTGAGCTCGAGCTGTTTTGCAAGGAGGAATGGGAAAAAAATTCAGTCTCTCGATGTGCAAAACTAATAGAGACATACCCCAAGCGACTTACAGCTGTAATCGCAGCAAAAGGTGGCGCTACAAAGTATTAACTTAAGGGGGCTGAATAATTTTGCACGCCCAATTTTTCAGTTTTTGATTTGTTAAAAAAGTTTGAAATATCCAATAAATGTCGTTCCACTTCATGATTGTGTCCCACTTGTTGTTGATTCTTCACAAAAAAATACAGTTTTATATCTTTATGTTTGAAGCCTGAAATGTGGCAAAAGGTCGCAAAGTTCAAGGGGGCCGAATACTTTCGCAAGGCACTGTATATATCATGTTGCCAGTTATTTATATAGCCCTTCGAACATCAGCTGATATCTCAAAGTGCTGTACAGAAATCTAGCCTAAAACCCCAAACAGCAAGCAATGCAGGTGTTGAAGCACGTTGGCTAGGAAAAACTCCCTAGAAAGGCCAAAACCTAGGAAGAAACCTAGAGAGGAACCAGGCTATGAGGGGTGGCCAGTCCTCTTCTGGCTGTGCCGGGTGGAGATTATAACAGAACATAGCCAAGATGTTCAAATGTACATAAATGACCAGCATGGTCAGATAATAGGTATGGGACAGGTAGCACGTCCAGTGAACAGGTCAGGATTCCATAACCGCAGGCAGAACAGTTGAAACTGGAGCAGCAGCACGGCCAGGTGGACTGGGGACAGCAAGGAGTCATCATGCCAGGTAATCCTGAGGCCTGGTCCTAGGGCTCAGGTCCTCCGAGAGAGAGAAAGAAAGAGAGAAAGATAGAATTATAGAGAGCATACTTAAATTCACACAGGACACCGGATAAGACAGGAGAAGTACTCCAGATATAACAAACTGACCCTAGCCCCCCGACACATAAACTACTGCAGCATAAATACTGGAGGCTGAGACAGGAGGGGTCAGGAGACACTGTGGCCCCATCCGATGATACACCCGGACAGGGCCAAACAGGAAGGATATAACCCCACCCACTTTGCCAAAGCACAGCCCCCACACCACTAAAGGGATATCTTCAACCACCAACTTACCATCCTGAGACAATGCCGAGTATAGCCCACAACGATCTCCGCCACGGCACAACCCAAGGGGGGCGCCAACCCAGACAGGAAGATCACATCAGTGACTCAACCCACTCAAGTAACTCAACCCCCTCCTAGGGATGGCATGAAAGAGCACCAGTAAGCCAGAAACACCTTTATTCATACATACTCTGAATGTATAAATACAATGTAAAAAGTTGTATACATTTTTATAACAAATAAATAAATAGTTAAGTTTAGCGCTTCCACCCTTTCTCAGTCTACCTCCCACTTGTTGGGTTCCCTTGTACACCTTGGATGTCTTTCAGGTAAACACAGGTGGTACATATGTCTGTGCATTTGATTAATTTAACCTACTTTGAATTGCCAATCTCTTTAAGTATCCAAGAGGACTGTGCCTCCTGTCTCTTAGTCTCTTATTGTGCATCTTGTTGTCATCACTGGGTAGCCCACTTCACTCCCTACGTCAACAAAATACCTGACCATCCCCACTGACCCATGTTGGGTGACCACTACATGGTTTACTAGTTTCGATAAGGTACTTGCTGTTTTGGAATAAATGTGATTCCCATTAACGATCGCTCTATGATGAAATGTACATGTTTTTTTTGTAAGTAACGTCTGATTCTTCAAGGAGAAAAGCCTCCCTTGATGTAGGGTTCTGTGCAACAGGATACCCTAGTAAAAATACAATTATTTTTTTCACATTTGTTGGCGAGTTTGTAGCCCCTTAATATTTCTTCAATAAACCTTTTGCTAGCTTGGTTTGATTCTGTGGTGAATGTAATAGGGAGTAGTCTTGGGATGTGTTGGTAGAGACTGAACATTTCCACTATTTGGCCGGGTACCAAGTCTCACATTACTACTTTCAAAGATGAATGCACTTTGAGCCCACAAAGGTCCGCAGTTTCGGACAGATGTAGGTGCATGCAAAAGTATGGTGACATTGTAGCTGACTTGACATTTCCCATACAATTGTTCAAACCTAATAACATATTTTCAAAGGAACATCTCAGCCATATCAATGTCATGAGAGGTAACCGTGTCTTTCAGTAGACAATAGATACTGTACTGTACACTGCACCAGTAGCAGCAAATGTTGTAAGCACTGCCTGGGTAAAATACCATTTAAACAGGGGAGGCTATAGAGAAGCAAGAAGTGTCGGAACTCTGTGGCTTTCCAATATTTGAGTAAATGAATTCAGCGTGGTGGTCTTGTCTCATTTACAGGTGGTTTTATGGCAAGCAATATTTTGATTATGCGCTCTACTTCTCTTCCAATGTACCAGGACTCAGGGTGATATTTGGACTCAAACCACAGTGTTGTCATTTGATGACATATGCCGTGGAAGATGCCGTGCATGCAATCAAAAGCAAACCCTGCAATCCCGCTGTAAATGGTAAGGAACACTAAAGGAGATGGGCCCTTAACACCATGTATGATGTTCCCTGACTCTACCACCAAGGCAACCTCTCTGCACTGTTTGGTGTCTGTGCGTGGCTCTGGCTCATTCTAAACAGTAGGATACACTCTAGTGAACCCATTGACCTTTTCTACCCCTTCTCCTTTATGATAGCACCAGTTGCACCCATGTTCACTATTACATTGTTTGATATTCTTTGTCATGTTTTAACGTTGAACAGTGCTAAGATGTTAGTGTATGATTATGTTAACATTTATACAGCCAAGACCATCAGCAGAGGGGATGACCCCTTTGGGCATAAGTAATGCCACACTACAGGCCTGCAGTAGAGGTGGCACCTCCAGCACAGCCATGTGAAAGACCTGGCTGTGGCTGGGATTGGGAGGGAGGCGATTGCTTCTCATGGATTATCTGGAAAATTGGAAAATTGGAAATACCAATAAAGGGACTTCAGGAAACCCGGTCCTTGATGAGGGAAAGGTCAAACTGATAATTGGTGAGGGAAATTTCCACTAAAACCCCTTTAGTAACTCATAAAATGTTTTACTTTGATCAGATTTGGATTTGTAGAAACTGCACAAAACAAGTTTCCAAATATACAGTTGAAGTCGGATGTTTACATAGACCTTGGCCAAATACATTTAAACTCAGTTTTTCACAATTCCTGACATTTAATGGCAGTAAAAATTATCTTAACTTCTTGGTGACAGGGGGCAGTATTTTCACATCCGGATGAAATGCATGCCCAAATTCAACTGCCTGCTACTCATCCCCAGAAGATAAGATATGCATAGTATTAGTAGATTTGGATAGAAAACACTCTGAAGTTTCTAAAACTGTTTGAATCATGTCTGTGAGTATAACATAACTTATTTAGCAGGCGAAACCCCGAGGACAAACCATTCAGATTTTTTTGTTGTTGAGGTCACTCTCTTTTCAATGATTTTTTCATTGGGAATCCAGATTTCTAAGGGACCTTCTTGCAGTTCCTACCGCTTCCACTGGATGTCACCAGTCTTTTGAAATTGGTTGTGGTTTTTCCTTTGTGTAATGAAGAAGTACGGCCATCTTGAACGAGGGTAACTTGTAGTGTACTGTTAGATAGAGGCGCGTGACCAGAAAGCTGGCTAAGGTTTGTTTTCCACCTGTATTGAACACAGATCATCCTGTCTTCAATTGTATCGATTATTTACATAAAAAAATACCTAAAGTTGTATTACAAAAGTAGTTTGAAATGTTTTGGCAAAGTTTACAGGTAACTTTTGAGATATTTTGTAGTCAGTTGCGCAAGTTGGAACAGGTGTTTTTCTGGATGAAACGCGCCAAATAAATTGATTTTTTGGATATATATCGACAGAATTAATCGAACAAAAGGACCCTTTGTGATGTTTATGGGACACATTGGAGTGCCAACAAAAGAAGCTCGTCAAAGGTAAGGCATTAATTATATTTTTATTTCTGCGTTTTGTGTTGTGCCTGCAGGGTTGAAATATGCTTTTCTCTCTTTGTTTACGAAGGTGCTATCCTCAGATAATAGCATCGTTTGCTTTCGCTGAAAAGCCTTTTTGAAATCTGACATGTTGGCTGGATTCACAACAAGTGTAGCTTTAATTTTCTATCTTGAATGTGTGATTTAATGAAAGTTTGATTTCTGTAGTAATTTATTTGAATTTGGCGCTCTACATTTTCCCTGAGAGAGGTTTTAAGGTCAGTTAGGATCACCACATTATTTGAATAATGTGAAATGTCAGAATAATAGTAGAGAGAATGATTTATTTCAGCTTTTATTTCTTTCATCACATTCCCAGTGGGTCAGAAGTTGACATACAAGTGCAGTTGCAAACCGTAGTCTTGCTTTTTTATGGCTGTTTTGGAGCAGTGGCTTCTTCCTTGCTGAGCGACCTTTCAGGTTATGTCGATATAGGACTCATTTTACTGTGGATATAGATACTTTTGTACCTGTTTCCTCCAGCATCTTCACAAGGTCCTTTGCTGTTGTTCTGGGATTGATTTTCACTTTTCGCACCAAAGTACGTTCATCTCTAGGAGACAGAATGCGTCTCCTTGCTGAGCGGTATGACGGCTGCGTGGTCCCATGGTGTTTATACTTGCGTACTATTGTTTGTACAGATGAACATGGTACCTTCAGGCGTTTGGAAATTGCTCCCAAGGATGAACCAGACTTGTGGACGTATACAATTTTTTTTCTAAGGTGTTTGCTGATTTCTTTGGATTTTCCCATGATGTCAAGCAAAGAGGCAGTGAGTTTGACGGTAGGCCTTGAAATACATCCACAGGTACACCTCCAATTGACTCAAATCATGTCAATTAGTCTATCAGAAGCTTCTAAAGCTATGACATAATTTTCTGGAATTTTCCAAGCTGTTTAAAGGCACAGTCAACCTAGTGTATGTTAACTTCTGACCCACTGGAATTGTGATACAGTGAATTATAAGTGAAATAATCTGTAAACAATTGTTGGAAAAATTACTTGTGTCATGCACAAAGTAGATGTCCTAACCAACTTGCCAAAACTATAGTTTGTTCACATGAAATTTGTGGAGTGGTTGAAAATCGAGTTTTAATGATTCCAACCTAAGTGTATGTAAACTTCAACTGTATATACACTACTTGACCAAAAGTATGTGGACACCAGCTTGTCGAACATCTCATTCCAAAATCATAGGCATTAATATTGAGTGGGTCCTCCCTTTGCTGCAAAACAGCCTCCACTCTTCTGGGAAGGCTTTCCGCTAAAAGTTGGAACATCGGAACATCCAATTCATCCCAAAGGTGTTTGATGGACTTGAGGTCAGGGCTCTGTGCAGGCCAGTCAAGATCTTCAACACCGATCTCGAAATAACATTTCTGTATGGACCTCGCTTTGTGCACGGGGTCATTGTCATGCTGAAACCGGAAAGGGCCTTCCCCAAACTGTTGCTACAAAGTTGGAAGCACATAATTGTTTAGAATGTCATTGTATACTGTAGTGTTAAGATTTCCCTTCAATGGAACTATGGGGCCTAGACCATTATTCCCCCACCACCAAACTTTACAGTTGACACCATGCATTGGGGCAAGTTTCGTTCTCCTGGCATCCGTTAAACCCAGATTCGCTTGTCGGACTGCAAGATGGTGAAGCGTGTTTCATCACTCCAGAGAACGCGTTTCCACTGCTCCAAAATCCAATGCCAACGAGGTTTATACCACTCCAGCCAACACTTGACATTGTGCATGGCTGCTCGACCATGGAAACCCATTTCATGAAGCTCCAGATGAACAGTTATTGTGCTTTTTTTTTTGCGCTACGAGCTTCAGTACTCTGCGGTCCTGTTCTGTGATCTTCTGTGGTGTACCACTTCGTGGCTGAGCCGTTGTTTCTCCTAGACGTTTCCACTTCACAATAACAGCACATTTAGTTGACCGGGGAAGTTCTAGTAGGGCAGAAAATGACGAACTGAGTTGTTGAAAAGGTTGCATATGATAGTGACACGTTGAAAGTCACTGGGCTCTTCAGAAGGCCATTAAACAGCCAATGTTTATCTATGGAGATTGCACGGCTGTGTGCTCGATTTTATACACCTGTCAGCAACGGTTGTGACTGAAATAGTTGAATCCACTCATTTGAATGTGTGTCCACATACTTTTGTATATACGGTGTATATTGTATATTAAGCTACCGAGTGTTGCAGCGGTCTAAGGCACTGCATCTCAGTGCAAAAGGCATCACTACAGACCCTGGGTTGATTCCAGGCTGTATCACAACCTGCTGTGATTGGGAGTCACATAGGGTGGCACACAATTGGCCCAGCGTCGTCCGGGTTTGACCGGGTAGGCCGTCATTGTAAATAAGAATTTGTTCTTAACTGACTTCCCTAGTTAAATACAGGATTAAAAAAACATCTATATTTATACTCCGGACTCTGACATTGCTCATCCTAAGATTTCTATATTTCTTAATTCCTTTATTTTACTTTTCTGTATTGTTGTGTATTTTTAGATATCACTGCACTGTTGGTGCTAGGAACACATGCATTTCGCTATACCTGCAATAACATCTGATAAATATGTGTATGCGACCGACACGCTTGTATTTTATTTGGGCAGCACTGAGGGAAACGGTGAAAGATGAGCATAAACTTCACATTAGGTATAGGTTTACATAGTTTATTGTCAATGTATAGGTGTGTGGCGTGTTAATATACATTTTTCTTCTGTGTTTTTCAGACAAAAATGCTTCCGTTTCCCTAAATGACCCTTTCATTCAGTTATAATAACACACCTCCTTGCTTTGCTTCCTACTTTTCTCAGGGATCAGCTTTTTTACTTTTTCATCTGGAAAGGAAGAAGCCTTGTGTGGAAGGCTCCACAACACCTGAGCTTTGTAGTGTTGTCACTTCAATGATGCCATTTGCCTGGTTTGGACCAAAGAGTTGTGCTTTTTTTCTTTCAGCATAAGAGAGACAAGAGAATATCAATATTTAATAAAAGTAAAAAGGAAGTTATGTCTTTAGTGTTATTTTGTAACATGTTTAATAGTAGGCCTATTAAATTACATAGGCTAATCCTTACCTATGTGACTGAGTTGACAGTCTATTAGTAATATCGCCTATTTGGCCTTAATAACCATGTTTAATAACGATCAAATTTGTTTCTGTTCCAAGTACGACCCTTTTCATTGAGTACGATTTATGATAGTAAGTACGATTCTGGTAAGTATGACCTAACCGTTACTTGTTATTTCCTTTGTCACTGTTCCTCATGTAACACACACGCACACATACAGTTTCTGCCGTGTGAACGCCCATCTAATCTCTTTAATCTCCTCCCCAGTTAAGACCAAGCCTATGAACAACAGTGAGACTGACTAACACAGGCAGCAGCACTGGACAGCCATGCAGGTGATTCTCCAAGGAATCATCTTTTATGAAATGGACAATAAAACTCATCCTTTGTTGGGGCATTGAATAATAACATTGTCATGCAATCTGGTTTCCTGTGCTTTCTGTCCATTCTTTTGAAACTGTGTATTGTCCTACAGTAAAATCTCTATGAAGGATGAGGAAGGGATCCTGCAGGTTGTCCTACAGGAAAATGGCCCTGAAAATCTTGTGGGACTTTTTTGTAAGGGAACCTACAATTTAAAAGTAAAAAACACACGTTCTCAACAAACTTTACCTCCATAGCAACATATCCCATAGTAATATTGTTTTATGTAATTTTTAGATTAGATGTATAGTTCCTACAAATTATCAATCAATGTTTCTATGATTCACATTGCTAAACCAGCACCTCGAGTAGGGTCACCTACTCTACCCCCTGCTTCTCCTTATACTCTGTCTACCTAGAAAAGTATGATCACTTACGATAAAATCAGACATTAGCTTTATCATTATTTACTCGGTGAAAGAATGGTTTAAACTTTTAACACGAGAAATAAATGCAAGGGTTTAAGATTTAAATGAACTGCATTGCAAGTCAAAGCCATGTATACTA
This sequence comes from Oncorhynchus clarkii lewisi, assembly GCF_045791955.1. Lineage (NCBI taxonomy): Eukaryota > Metazoa > Chordata > Actinopteri > Salmoniformes > Salmonidae > Oncorhynchus > Oncorhynchus clarkii. Next base: position 35,715,112 of record NC_092151.1, on the reverse strand, counting down.
CAGCAGTATACTGCCACTTAGTGATTGAATTCGGAATTACAACCCAACCGGAACTAGAAGACTCCGAATAAATATACAGGGGAATTTAACGACAGGACAACATATTGACGTCGGTGTTACATTGTTATTTGTCCGTGTTTCCGCAAATTTGGTCGAGGTTACATCAGCTAATCGACAAGCTAGCTAACTAATGGGGTTTGCGAAACATTGAAATTGTCTTGATCAACTGACAAAAGCATTTTAGTATGCACCGAAGACGGGTGATAGGATTACGCCACCCGTTGTGCTATTTTATGACAACCTATAACGTTAGCTAACGTTATTGATTGTTGTTGGTTAACTAACTTTGGAAGCTGCTAGATATGTATTGTTACAGCTGTTAAATCTTTGTTGAAGTAAATTAGAATTAGAGTAAGTCTCCATACGGAGGGAGATCATGGCGACTCGTAAACAGAAAAAGATGATAAGATACGTGGAAGATGGCAGTTTAATGAAGCTGAAGTCCTACTTCCGGAAACACTCCGACCTCGACGTCAACTTCTCCCAGGGTAAAAAGCGCAGGACTCCCCTGCACCTGGCCTGCTCGCTCCGTGATGACGCCATCCTTCGGCTTTTGTTGAAGTATGGAGCCAACATCCTTCAGAAAGACAAGAAAGGGGACACGCCCCTACACATTGCTGCTAACAAGGCTCTGAAACATGGCAAAAGAGGTGAAGGTCTGCCAGTATTACTAACAACAAAAAGAAGCAGCTAGGATAATAACATGCCTTCTAACCTTATTTTAAAAAAAGATGTATTCTAACCTTATTTTTTATTATTATGTAGTTTATGATGACCTCGTCTTGCCCCTTCAAAAGAGTTGCCCAGATGCCATGGTTGCACCAAATAATGCAGGAATTACACCTCGGGACCTGCTGCAATGGATGAAATTTGAGAAGGTATGAATGTCTCTGCCGTATGCATGTGTAATATGTGTTTTAGGAGAGAGCTAGGACATGATTGTATGGTGTGTACATCCTTGAGAACTGTTTCTTTTCTCCCAAAGACTGCACCTAGGGAAAAGTCTTCAAAAGCGACAGACGCTGAGAAAGAGTGGCAAGAGAAGCTCTTTGGGGAATGCCAGGATGAGTTTTTTGAAACATTTGGACAATATGATGGTAATATTTCACTCTTGAATAATTTGATTTAAATAATTGTACATCGTCATATTTTTTTCTTTTTTTTTCTTCAGCAGATGATTTATTTGCGGAAGATACCGATGAGGAGGACTTTCAAGACTGGGCAGATAGAATTAGACAGGAGTATGTCACTAAACAGCATGCAGAGGCTCAAAGACTGGCATCCTCAGGTTTTCATGGGAAGAGGAAGAAAGAGGCGGATGAGGAGGATCGGGCTAACAGAGAGCTGCATGAGAGGCTACAGAGGGAGCATGAAGAGTACCTGGCGCGTGCCGCACGGAAAGAGGAGGAAACGCGCCAGGGGAAGAAGCGGCGCTACGAGGAGCGATGTGCAGATACCTTCAACACGGACACTGCAGCAGCGGCCACAACAAAACTGAGTTATCGGGACATCCCCTGGCCGGCACCAAAGGGCTCAGTGGAGGAGATGGTGGAGGTGATGCTGCATGGTGCAGATAGGAAAGACATGCCAGTGTTCCGTAAACTCCTCAGGCGCCAGCAGACCGTTTGGCACCCAGATAGGTTTGCCCAGCGCTGTGGGACCCGGCTGGAGGAGGGAGACAAGCAGAGGATCCTGGAAACTGTCACTGCTCTCTCACAGGAGCTCAATAGACTGGCTCAGAGCCTCAGGTGACAATGTCAGACTGGAAAGGACCTTATGAGATGTTGAACAGTCTGTCGTTTAGCCACTCACGGTCCTGTACATGCAGGGCAGGGGTTATGTTTGCAGTGGTGGTCAGTCATTTTGATCTGTCAAAACTAATTTCCACTTGAAGCACCTAATTTCTTGGATAAACTTGGCTATGCTTCTTATTCTTGTCACCATGCCAAAGTGTTGAGTGAATGCCATATTTCACAGTGTTGTGTTGTGTACTTCACTGATGTAAGAGATGATGTTGCTAGAGGGAATAGGTGTTTGCCTTGTTACATTTTTCAAATTAATTAAAAATAAATAACCTGTGATATCTTGATCGCATAAGTGTTGCTTGAATCAATACTTGGAGGAAGCACATTTGGCAGCAAACCGCCATGAATCTTTATGCACACCTCTTAGGGGTGCAACATTTATCCATTATTGGCAAAGGTTCTGCCAAGTTGGTTAGGGATCATTGATGGACACTGGACATCAATCTTCATGTTATGTTACTGATTTTTAAGCTGTCGGAACTGAGAATATTTGTATACACAAATGTTGAAACAAAGCCTGTGTATAGACAAAATGATTTATCAAATATGTAAGATAAAATCCAATACCAATATTTAGTGAACACTTACGCATTAAATTCTAATGGTTTACATTAGTAAGTGTTAGTAGCATCATTCATAATTTTGATAATGTCATGGTAACCCTGCATAAACAAGGAGAAAGGTCAAAAGAAAAGACACTTGTTATTATGATGTTGTCAGGAACCCGGCCTGCCTTATTCACACAAGTTCAGCATGTTACCTAACTGAAAAGAATCTGAAGCTATTTGGGTTAAGGATTGGGAAGGGGATCAAAAGGACCATGATGACACAAACTGCACAATACACTCGACTAAGTCAGAGTGCTGATGAGATCAAAGTGGGTAAGAAAATGTCAAAAGAAAAAAGATCACAGTAAGTAAACAGTTTGACACTTGACTTGATTTAAAAAGAGAAACGATTGGACAGCATTTATTAACCTACCACCACCTACAATCCTTATACAGGCCTACACACAAAGAAAGGGCAGATGGTTCACCCTAATTTGAATGATGGAACTGAATAAATAAAAGGATGCTCTAGTTGCCAGATTTGGTACAAATCCCCAAACTAAATAATAGCTGTAAGGCAATTCGCCCTCCATATAAATTAGGAGAAAAAATGCACATTCAAATATGATTTCACCTACAATTCTGTGTTTTTGGAAATGTTATAGGAACATACATTGACTGTACTACGGCCTAATGGCTGTGTGTTTATTTATATATTGCCACAAGGGCTCATAGCCTATAAGTCATAGGCTTTATTGAAAATAATGTGTTATTTTCTTATTGGTAATTTCGCTATCAAAGTGTATTATTATTTGAGTGTATAGACAGACGGTGGGTGTAGGCCATACCCTACCTTTATACACTTTTGATAATAGCGACGTATTCTCGGGTGTCAAAATTCAATTTGAGGACTAAAATATAAATATCTGGCAACCTGCAGGCACGCTCAGACTATATCGGCATCCAACATACTGCGATTAAAGAAAATTATTTTATTTATACTTACCCACATTTTAACTTGTACTTTTTACGTACAATTTTGCATATTGTCTGCTGGCATGACTTAAATATATTTTTCTTTTCTATTTTGCGTAATGAGCAATCTTACACATAGCATTGCGACGGGGATAGAGTTGACTCTTTGTGATAGCGACACAGGATGACGCGTATTATCTGACACGCTCGATAAAATATGTGCGAAGCGATAGAAGGGTGAGGGTGTATTGTTTGTTTTCTTACAATTTTGGGGACCTAATGATCTAGTGTAAGAGCTCGAGCGTTATTATCGATAACATAACTAACCCGTTAATAGGCAGAGTAATTTTGCCATATTGAGAGCTCATACTCGATACAATATATTAATTTTCGGAAACGGTATTGCGAAGCTTGGCATTATAGACACCGGCAGAGTTGTGATTTCGCGTTGGTATGATTTATTGGCCCAACTACTGCTACAGTTGTCGTAGAGTGAATTAATAGGCCGGAGGAGATTTCGTCAGCAAGGTGCCGGTGGCAGATAAGATGGGGTCGGTGTTCCGAAGTGAAGAGATGTGCTTGGCGCAGTTATTTCTTCAGTCCGGTTCAGCATACGATTGCATAAGTGAGCTTGGAGAAATGGGTCTGGTCGAGTTTCGAGATGTAAGTAGGCTATTCCACTTGTCTGTCGAGCCAATGTGGAGACTTGCAATGCAATAATAGAAGCATAGTGTATATCAGTTAGTTAGGCCTACCCAGTGTCTGTCAGTTGTCAATTATATGTCTGGACCAAAACTGTTCTTTGTGTGTGTGTGTGTGTGTGTGTGTCTGTCTGTCTGTCTGTCTGCATCGGACTACCAGTGCACCCAGGGTTATGCCTAAGTGTGTCTATCAGTCCAGTTAATGTGCTACTCGTGGATCAATTATTTGTAAAAAATATATAATATATAACGGATTAAGCAAATCAATAAAAGCCTTATCTGATCACATATCCCCCTATTCTGTGATTGTCTGGTAGTCATGATGGAGGTCTCTATGCAACTGCATATGGTCTGTTTGTCTATATAATTCTGGGGCTCCAAAAACCTGTTACCCAGGCACCTTGCTCACTGGGTTTGTTTCATTTTGTTGTTGTGACCTGACCTAGATTTCAAAAGCAAATGGATTTGGACCTTTCAAAATGAAATCTTGATATTTAAATGATACATTCTGCCCAAAAACATCTACTGGAAAGGAATCTATTTCATGAACTCCAGGATGTGAGCATTGGGCCACTGGCAAAGTCACTGACCACTGTGCTCCTCTGGTTTCAGATCAACCCCAGTGTCAACTTGTTCCAGCGACGCTTCGTCAGCGAAATCAAGAGATGTGAAGAGATGGAGAGAATTCTGGGTGAGGTCAATGAGATGGACTCTAGACCAAGACCACTACTCCCATACAAATGTAGAATCCTAATTTGAGCCAGTTTGGAAAATAATCCTGCATAATTTTTTAGTTGACCTTTATTTAACTAGGCAAGTCAGTTCTTATTTTCAATGGCAGTGGGTTATCTGTCTTGTTCAGGGGCAGAACAGCAGATTTTTACCTTGTCAGCTCTGGGATTTGAACTTGCAACCTTTTGGTTATTAGTCCAACGCTCTAACCACCAGGCTACCTGCTGCCCCATAATAATCCTGGGAATTATTATGTGTATTATAATGAATGTACATTTTTGTAGGGGTTGATACATTTTTTATTAGGGCAAATCAAGTCTGACATTTCAAAGTGGAAATTCCAATCTTTAGAAGTCTTTTTAAAGCTAAAATACACTACAAGTTTGCCTTCCCTGCAGTATAGGAAAATGCTCAACAATAAAAGAGGGATCAAATTAAGATCCTACATCTGTACCTTTGATTTACTGGTGGGGTTTGATGAAGCTCTGGTTACCTCTACAGAGAATTACATATTGCTTTTGGTAACAGCAAAGCAGTGGGATTGTATTACAAGACATTCCACTGTGAAAGACTGTCTTTGTGCTAGATATAGATCTCAGTTGTTCTTCTACAGATAATTTTAGCAAGACTTCTTTATGTTTTGATCAAACGTGTCTGGATTTTATAACTGTAAATACTCTGGATGTTTCAACAGATCCCCATGATGATTGTGTTTTTTTGTGCTCAGTCAGTATTTGTTTATCAGATTAAACAATAAATAAATAAATATATTCTTGTTTTCTTTGTACAGGGTACCTTTTGAGGGAGATTCAAAAGGCAAATATTGCTGTGCCAGAAGATGATGAAATCTGTCCAGTCGCACCTCCCCCCAAACATGTCCTTGAAATCATGGTAGGTCTGAGATTCTGTTTGTCATGTAACGAACGAGTGCTGTGGTTGATGTTCACTGTGGATGAATTGCTGAGTTGGTAAATGTTTGGTTTAGGGTATTGATTGTGTGTTATTAATGGTTATGGGGAACTAATTCCCATATGATTGCTGTGGTCAAGGGGTGTTGAACGTGTGTGGTCTGTCTGCTGTGGTTAAGGGGTGTTGACCGTGTGTGGCCTGTCTGCTGTGGTTAAGGGGTGTTGACCGTATGTGGTCTGTCTGCTGTGGTCCCCCAGGAGCAGCTCCAAAGGCTGGAGGTGGAGCTTAGCGAGGTGGCCAGGAACAAAGAGAAGCTGCAGCGGAATCTTCTGGAGCTGACCGAGTACACGCACATGCTGAGGATCACACACACCTTTGTACACAGCCGCTCCCGGGTTAGTGCCATCATGTCTATTTACGCAACTATGACTCCCACCATGCACATTACTATCACATAACCTCACCTCATAACTGCCTAATGCCATTTAAGTGACACATACACTTATCATACTCACCCTTTGCTCGATTGCCCTCCCAGACACAACTGTCAGTTGACTGTGACACCATATATTGGGTCTTTCTGTCCTCTCTTCATGCGTTGAATATCCTCATCACCACACATGAGTGTCACCTGACTTTCGCCCTCCAAGTTTTCTGAGAATTACATTTTTTTAATGTTGGTGGAATTTTCAATGTTGGACATAAAAGACTGTAAAAACACCAGGAAATCGTCTCCAAGTGATTTTCATTTTGTAAATCTGTTCCCAAGTATTCCGGCGCATAATAGACACGTGATTGTATACAAATGTAAGCAAGGTTCACAATTATTATGTTTTAGTCACATATTATATCTGTTCGGGCTTCTTGCGGTCAAATTGCAGTCTACAAATCATTTGTCATTATGTTCCGGTACCCCGACCATCCGCTGAACAAAGAATTGGCTCGCGGCTGAATCTAGTTGATGATCCCTGTAATAGGCTACACTTGACAATAGGTGTAGCAATGAATTTCAACCATTACGTAATATCTTTGCTATTACAGATTTACAAAAGGTCTATAAACTAATAATTCACAGTTTATAAACGACTTAAGTACAACTTTAAGACTTACCCTTTTTTTTCAAATCAAAGGGTACTGGTATTTGTGGGTTGATCATGCAAACCTGGCCTTTCCTTGTATGCAGCATGAGGCCCTTGGCCCCCAGTATGAAGAGTTCCAATCCATTGAGTCAGACTCTGGAGGCTGCACTGGTATGCAGAGACTGGGAGCCAAGCTGGGGTGAGTTTCACAGACAAACATGTATAATAGAAACATAATGTGTCACTGAGTGTCAGTTTGAGTAAGTGGTGAGTCCTGAGTGGTAAAGTCTTCCTCTTGGCTGTAGGTTTGTGTCAGGCCTAATCCACCGGGTGAAGGTGGAGGCATTTGAGCGCATGTTGTGGAGGGTGTGTAAGGGCTACACTATCCTCAGCTATGCAGAGCTGGGCGAGAGCCTTGCTGACCTGGACACGGTGAGTAGAAATAGAAAGCAATACGGATTTCAGAAATCTATGTCTACCGTCATGTCATTTTTTGGGGGGGAATAAGACACATATATATATACACATATAATATGTATTGTGTGTGTACCTTACAGGGTGAGATCAGCAAAAATGTTGTGTTCCTTATCTCATTCTGGGGAGACCAGATTGGACAGAAGGTCCAAAAGATCTGCGATTGGTATCTATGCTTTTGCCAGCACAAAACACAAAATCATCCATTGCATGCACACTTCTTAATCTCTAAGGCCTGTGTCTCTCATTGATATGTATCAGTGATATTTTTGTATCCTTTTCTTCCAGTTACCACTGTCACCTTTACCCCCACCCTGAGAATGACGAGGAGAGGGCAGATGTAATGGACAGCCTAAGGACACGCATCCTGGACTTGAACAATGTGCGGGCAATTGACAGGGCATTACCCATATGTCTGTCTGTCTGTCTGTCTGTCTGTCTGTCTGTCTGTCTGTCTGTCTGTCTGTCTGTCTGCCTGTATGTCTGTCTGTCTGTCTGTCTATTTGTATGTCATGTTATAAAGGCACGGCCCAAACAATGTATGATAGATGTTGGCTAGATAATACTTGGATGACATCTCTCCATGTTCCACATTTGCATATACACTAGTTATAAGACCTTATGCAAATACTTGAACATGTCAAATCTTTAACTGTCCCCTGGCACCACTAGGTGCTCCACCGCACTGAGGAGTACCTGAGGCAGGGGCTGCAGAAGGCCTCAGAGTCAGCCTTCACCTGGGTAGTGCAAGTGAAGAAGATGAAGGCCATCTACCACATCCTCAACCTGAGTAGCTTTGACGTCACCAACAAGTGTCTCATAGCTGAGGTGTGGTGCCCTGTCAATGACCTGACCAACCTGCGGGGTGCGTTGGAGGAAGGCTCGGTGAGTGAGGCTGTTGAGGATACCATAGTCCTACAGATACAGTAGTTTGTTTTGTCAAATCTGGCAGTAGTGTGTATAAATGTAATAAATGCTATTTTCCCTTTTCAGAGAAAAGGTGATGCCACTGTACCATCCTTTGTAAACCGAATCCCAAGCAACGACACACCACCTACGCTCTTGAGAACAAACAAGTTTACCTCCGGCTTTCAGAGTATTGTGGAGGCTTACGGGGTTGGAGACTACAGGGAGGCTAGTCCAGGTGAGTACAGATTCAATACACCAGTGGAGGCTGCTGAGGGAAGGATGGCTCATAGTAATGGCTGGAACGGAATCAATGGAATAGCATCAACCACCTGGAAACCATGTGTTTGATGTATTTGATACTATTCCACTGATTCCGCTCCACCCATTACCAGAAGCCCGTTCTCCACAATTAGGGTGCCACCAACCTCCTGTGCAGTCGACAGACAAACCTACAGGTAGGCTAGTTTGGAACACTTTAGACACAACATTTAGGCAAGCTCAGGTGAGCACTATTAGAGTGATTCCTCATGAAACCCAGACAAAAAAATACTGTACCGTGATTTTGGGATATTCACCTAATGTGTCCTTTGGAGGAAGCACTGTTGAAATATATTTGATATTTTTATCTATCTTATTTAATGAAGTTGGCATATTTATTCAGTGTTTCATCTGTAGGTGCTGCAAAGCAAACATTGGTGTCATATGAAGCTTTACCGCTTGCTCTGTAATATGAGTAGTATTTTGATTTCAAAACCTTTTTTTTTTTACATTAATTAATATTGAGAGATATAAACATGAACATTGAAAATATACCCATTTTGATTTGGAAAAGTATTCAATATATTGTTGAACATAATATACTCTACTGGCATATCAAAGTTCCAGAGTGGGATCATCATTCCTACTTTTAGCATTATGATCCAATTTGTACGCAGTACCAACAGAATGAATGTGAAAATAGTTTCAAAATGGCCGCCCTCAGCTGATGATTTGCAGAGTGTGCAATGATAAAGGTAAAAGGAGGGCTATGATTGGTTACATTGTCGTTTATGCCAATTTCTCTGTATAAAATGGGCCATAATTTAAAAACTAGCAGAGATCCCACTCTGGAACTTTGATATGCCAGTACAGGTAATTATGATCAACAATATATAAAAAAATGTGCCATTATTATATTTTTTATTTTTGCTATGTAGCATCTACAGATAAAACATTATGGTGTCTTAAAGGAGGCATGGGTAAAGCCAAAATCTCATAAATATACCAACCTTGAGTAAGTATTTCTCATTTAGGCTTTTAAATACAAATGTAAAATATATGTCAACAATCCTTTCTCCGAAGGACTATTGTATGGATAAAATTTCATGAAAATCCCCCAATCCCCCATCGTTTTTGTCTGCGTTTCCTGAGGACCAATACATGTAATGCAGACTAGTCAGGTTATAGGAATAAATGAAAGCTAGTTGTCCATGCTGATCATTTTTAGCATTGGGCCAGTAACTGAAAGGTTACAGGTTCGAATCCCCAATCCGACTAGGTGAAAAATCTGTCAATGTGCCCTTGATCAAGGCCCTTAACCCTAATTGCTCCTGTAAGTCCCTCAGGATAACAGTGTCTGCTTAATGACTAAAATGTTAAATGTATCTCTGCTTGGCAGTTCCCTACACCATCATTACATTCCCCTTCCTGTTTGCGGTCATGTTTGGGGACCTTGGTCATGGTGTGGTCATGGCATGCTTTGCCCTGTGGATGGTGTTGAAAGAGAAGAGCCACAAGCGCAAGCGCTCTGATAATGAGGTGAGAGCGTTTTAAGTGTAAATTCTATCAAATTCGACTGTGTTTTTGTAGTTGTCTTGATGTTGATGTACTGCCATGAATGTTGGTCTTGGTTTCTGTGTTGTCCTCAGATCTGGACAGTGTTCTTCGAGGGACGTTATATCATACTAATGATGGGCCTTTTCTCTGTGTACACGGGGCTGATCTACAATGACTGCTTCTCAAAGTCACTCAACATATTTGGCTCAGGCTGGAGTGTTAGGGCTATGTTCACAGATCAGCAGTGGACGTGAGTGATCAAAACGAACACACAAAAACATGCATATTACTACATTCCCAAGCACAGTATGCACAGAATAGATGGTCAGTGTACCTGTCGATGTGAACATATCGTTTTAATTTAGCTGTAGCTGACTGAGGTTATTGTACTCATATTCACCTCTTATTCCAGGAATGAAACTCTCCAAACGAATGCTTTGCTCACCCTTGATCCCAATGTCACTGGTGTCTTTAGTGGGCCATACCCCTTTGGCATCGATCCTGTGAGTATACATACACACGACACATGGACACAAAGCAATGCTTTCAGATGCTAAACACACAAACCCACAATCACGCACTCTCACATGTCCCTTCTCATGCCTTTCCAAATCCCAGAGATTGGCACTGTCTGATGTTATGTTCATGTTATGCTTTGTATCACACCCACAGATATGGAACATGGCAGTGAATCGCCTGTCCTTCCTGAACTCCTACAAGATGAAGATGTCTGTCATCATAGGGGTCGTGCACATGAGCTTTGGGGTTGTGCTCAGTGTCTTCAACCATCTGTGAGTGAGCAGTTGGTGGTTCTGACCAGTAGTCACACAAGTTGAAAAGTTCAGAAAGGGCTTCTCTAAATGTAAATCCGTCCTTTCCTTTCCTCCCCTTCCCTATTCTCTTCCATTTATCCAGGCACTTCAAACATAATTTCAACATCTACCTGCTGTTCCTCCCTGAGTTGCTGTTCCTGCTATGTCTCTTTGGCTACCTGGTTTTCATGATCCTCTACAAGTGGCTGGCGTTCGGTGCACGTGACTCCCGCCTGGCCCCCAGCATCCTCATCCACTTTATCAACATGTTCCTCATGCAGGGAGAGGACAACACCCCTCTCTACCCTGGACAGGTGGGTGTTGGGGATGGGGTCATGATTCTGAGTTTCCCCCCCGAGTCTGGGTTTCTCAGTATCTGTATCTAAATCTCTGAATGTCTCTTTTGACCATCTGTCCATGTGGCTCTGTGTTTGACTGTGTGTATTTTGATCCACAGACTGGGCTGCAGGTCTTCCTGGTGGTGGTGGCTCTGCTGTCTGTGCCTGTGCTGCTGTTAGGAAAACCAGTCTACCTCTACTGGCTGCACCGTGGAGGGAAGGGCCTGCGATTGCGCAGGGTGAGTATGGTGGAAAGAGTCATGTATGAGCTTGTTACCCATGTGTTCAGTAAATAATGTATGTGCACATTTTAATGTCTGTTTAATGTCTGTTAGGGATATGAGAGAGTTCGGCGTGTGAGTGAGGATGATATGTCCCAAGCACCAGCATACGATGATGATGAGGAAGAGGGATTGGATGACCTCATGACCAGCAGAGAGACCCAGCCTAAGGAGGTCGAAACCACAACTGTGCATCTCATATACACATTTGAGTACATCACTGTTGCGTTTCTGTCTAATCAATGTGTTTTTTATCTTTCAGTTTGACTTTGGGGATGTATTCCTGCACCAAGCCATCCACACCATAGAGTATTGCCTGGGCTGCATCTCCAACACAGCCTCTTACCTACGTCTCTGGGCCCTCAGTTTGGCCCATGCTCGTAAGTATCGGACTCACTACACCTTTAAAAGGCCACAAGGGGGCAATTACTATCAATACTGTCTCTATGTTCAGATATTGATCCAGACATCTTCCTCTTACTGTGTGTCCATCTATATGTTTGTCAGAGCTTTCGGAGGTACTGTGGGCCATGGTGATGCGTCTGGGCCTCAGGATGACCTCCAGACTGGGGGTGCTGTTTCTGGTACCAGTGTTCAGCCTTTTCGCTGTGCTCACTGTATCCATCCTGCTGGTCATGGAAGGGCTCTCAGCCTTCCTCCATGCCCTCCGGCTGCACTGGTGAGTCGGTCTTTATTCTAAACTACGTGATGCCTTACTGACTGACTCATTCAGCCAGCCAATCAATTACTCTCTGTTAATAATCCCTCATCTACTCTCACACGCTCTCTCATTCCCCAGCGGTCACCTACTCAGTATAATTCAGAATCTTTTAATCATTCACTTAGTAATTTGTTCACACATGCATTCATCCTGGTTGTTTACATACTGTATGTGAATGTTCTCCTTTCCTAGGGTGGAGTTCCAGAATAAGTTCTATCATGGGACAGGTATCAAGTTTTCCCCCTTCGACTTCTCCACCCTGCCCTCAGTCTTTGATCAGGACGGTTTACTGTGACCAGCGACAACCAGATTCACTGGATTTGAACAGGAAAACATGTACCAGGAAGGATGCTATGAGTTAGAGCAAGATGGCACACTGATGAAGAGGAGAAACTGCAGAGCAGTGCTGGGATGACTTGTAGCAAAGTTTTTCAGCATACGGCTTTTGACACTATTGGCTGCATTGACTGCCTTACATCATAAATATGTCCATATCAGCTAACCTCAATTCCTGAATTCAGTGGGATTCAAAACTGTCCATCTAGGTCTGTTGATATGCACTTTGTACTGTTCTGGAGTAAGTGATGCATCTCATGTAATGGCCACATTAAGCCAATTTTATTAGCTTTTTGTAGGAAAGATTGTTTTTGTATTGTTAATTTATTACTTAAAACTCATATTTATCCCTTAAAGTACAGAAAACATGTTATAGAAGCAACACATAAAGGACAGGAGGTCATGTCAAATATCCTGATTTCTAGTGCCATAACAATTTCTTACCGATAATGACAAATGTGAATACCACGGCTGCTAATTGCGCAGCTTTTCACAGTGCTTATCCATGTGAAGACAGCTTTGGACATATAGTACTGTATAATGAATTGTATACTTGTAGATGTTTCTCCTGTTATTATACACCATGTGGCATTCCTGGGAAGATAAAAGATGACAGCTCAATTATGTATTTTTGCAAACGACATTGCCACAGAGCACTTTTCAAATAACAATGCAGAAATGATTGTACAATAAAAGTCAGCATTTTCACTGATGACTAGTCTTACTGTTGTAATGCGAAATGTTAGGTGCTACTGCTGACAAGACCAATTTCACAGGATTTAAATATTTACAGTTGAAGTCAGAAGTTTACATGCACTTAGGTTGGAGTCATTAAAACTCGTTTTTCAACCACTCCACACATTTCTTGTTAGCAAACTATAGTTTTGGCAAGTCGGTTAGGACATCTACTTTGTGTAGTAATTTTTCCAACAGTTGTTTACAGACAGATTATTTCACTTATAATTCAATGTATTCCAGTGGGTCAGAGGTTTACATACACTAAGTTGACTGTGCCTTTAAACAGCTTGGAAAATTCCAGAAAATGATGTCATGACTTTTAAAGCTTCTGATAGGCTAATTGACATAATTTGAGTAAATTGTAGTTGTACCTGTGGATGTATTTCAAGGTCTACCTTCAAATTCAGTGCCTCTGCTTGACATCATGGGAAAATCAAAAGAAATCAGCCAAGACCTCAGAAAAAAGATTGTAGACCTCCACAAGTCTGGTTCATCCTTGGGAGCAATTTCAAAACGCCTGATGGTACCGCGTTCATCTGTACAAACAACATATAAACAAGTACAAGTATAAACACCATGGGGCCACACAGCTGCCATACCGCTCAGGAAGGAGACGCATTCTGTCTCCTAGAGCTGAACGTACTTTGGTGCGAAAAGTGCAAATCAATCCCAGAACAACAGCAAAGGACCTTGTGAAGATGCTGGAGGAAACAGGTACAAAAGTATCTATATCCACAGTAAAACAAGTCCTATATCGACATAACCTGAAAGGCCGCTCAGCAAGGAAGAAGCCACTGTTCCAAAACCGCCATAAAAAAGCCAGACTACGGTTTGCAACTGCACATGGGGACAAAGATCGTATGTTTAGTAGAAATGTCCTCTGGTCTGATGAAACAAAAATAGAACTGTTTGGCCATAATGACCATTGTTATGTTTGGAGGAAAGAGGGGGAGGTTTTTAAGCCGAAGAACACCATTCCAGCTGTGAAGCACGGGGTAGCAGCATCATGTTGTGGGGATGCTTTGCTGCAGGAGGGACTGGTGCACTTCACAAAATAGATGAAATCATGAGGTAGGAAAATTATCTCAAGACATCAGTCAGGAAGTTAAAGCTTGGTCGGAAATGGGTCTTCCAAATGGACAATGACCCCAAGCATACTTCCAAAATTTTGGCAAAATGGCTTAAGGACAACAAAGTCAAGGTATTGAAGTGGCCATCACAAAGCCCTGACCTCAATCCCATAGAAAATGTGTGGGCAGAACTGAAAACAGCGTGTGCGAGCAAGGAGGCCTACTAACCTGACTCAGTTACACCAGCTCTGTCAGGAGGAATGGGCCGAAATTCACCCAACTTATTGTGTGAAGCTTGTGGAAGGCTACCCGAAACGTTTGACCCAAGTGAAACAGTTTAAAGGCAATGCTAACAAATACTAATTGAGTGTATGTAAACTTCTGACCCACTGGGAATGAAATGAAATAAATAAAAGCTGAAATAAATCATTCTCTCTACTATTATTCTGACATTTCACATTCTTAAAATAAAGTGGTGATCCTAACTGACCCAAGACAGAGAATTTTACTAGGATTAAATGTCAGGAATTGTGAAAAACTGAGTTTAAATGTATTTGGCTAAGGTGTATGTAAACTTCCGACTTCAACTGTATGAACATTTGAACATCTTGGCCATGTTCTGTTATCTCCACCCGGCACAGCCAGAAGAGGACTGGCCGCCCCACATAGCCTGGTTCCTCTCTAGGTTTCTTCCTAGGTTCCGGCCTTTCTAGGGAGTTTTTCCTAGCCAACGTGCTTCTACACCTGCATTGCTTGCTGTTTGGGGTTTTAGGCTGGGTTTCTGTACAGCACTTTGTAACATCAGTTGATGTAAGAAGTGCTTTATAAATACATTTTGATTGACTGTATGGCTAAAGGTAAGAAGGTACCCACAAGCTAAAGACCATCGGCAAACATTTCTAATTTGGCACCTTAGACACACTCAACTGAACTGTCAGTGAAATACCAGTTTGACTACCCAGAGAGATGTAGAACGTTTTTTTTTTGCCTGTAGAAGTTTGTTTTAAAAAGGAGCCAAAGTCAGTTGGGATAATAAACAGTGAGGTCATGGAACCAGAGATTTTGTTTATTTTGGGAGGTTCAGGTAGTCTATGGGTTCCCTGGTTAATTTTTTAAATTCTGGAAATAATTGCTATAGGGTTCCTGCATAAACCCTGGCTACATTTTAAAGGTATTTCGTTTGTGTTCCAACTTTGGCACTACCCCTTTAAGTAGGTAATACAATACTAAAGTTGTGTGTGTGTGTGTGTGATTTTTATTAGGATCCCCATTTAGCTAACGCTGTAATGCTAGCTAATCTTCCTGGGGTCCAACACCAATTAACAAGACATTTCAAACAACCACAATCAAGACTTCACAAACATTCAAGAAGTAGACAATACAGATAAATACAGTGTGTGAGCCGTACATCCACTTCGGCAACGTATAGCTCCAATCCTGCAAACGTACAGTAACAATTATTTAGCCATGTTAGGTCTTAATATTAGTAGTTGGGTATATCAATAAAACATTTATAGAGTGAAATGGTCTAAAGCCATAAATCGTTGTGAAGAGCTTTTCAGATTTGGGAGGTTATTTTTTTTTCATTTTTTTTCATTTTTTAAAGAAGGTGAATGCATTGCTTTGTCACTTCAAGGCCATGTATAAATGTATGGATTCTACCAGTGCGGTTATTGTACTGGTCAAAGAAGAAGCACAACTTTAACTTTTAAAATAATTGGTTTAATTACCCAAGTATCCACAAGTGCATTGCATTCACTTTTCTTACTCACAGGTAATAAACAAATAAGTGTGCAATGGTAACTTAATGTATTGCTAAAGTGCACTTTTAACATGCTTTGTCACATTTCTATGCTACAGGTAACAAAGTGAGAGCCGTGTAAACACACCAATACTTTTACAGTACCACTTCTCAGTTCTGAGTCTGGGCCGGCAGCCTTTTGAAAAGGGGACATAATCGGTGGTGTCAAATGTCTGTCAATGTCATCGAGAGGACAAAAACACTGTTTTTGAACAAATGTAATTTGATAAATTATTGGTAGTGAGAAAAAAAAACTTGAATCAAATGATCTCCTTGTGTAAAACAATGTGATAATTGGCTACATGAAATGGCTGCGTGTATCATACAAGTTCTTTGTAACAACTGTCTCAGGTACAGGTCTGAATAGTAAAGGCCTCAGCAGAACACTGACATACATGTTATGGCATTTTGTGGGGAAAGGGGAGCGTGAATTTTACTTTGTATATTGACCTTGTCCTCTAAGCCGGAGAAGTTTGTATTTAACTTGAGCTGCATCTGAAACAATTCCAATATTTCCTGTTCTGTAAAAGTCAGGAGTTTTCTACTCCAGAGGTAATAAAGATTGAAGCCACCCCGTTATACGAAACATTGATACTCCTATAAAGTTATGCTAGTTTTGCGTTCAGAAATAATATTATATTCAGCAAGGGAACCCATAGACCACAAACATTGTATAGACCCCTACCCATTTTTAAGATTCTTTAGTTCCTTTTAAGTTTCAAAGTGGCTTTAGAGCGAAGTTAGTCTGTTTTGGGAGTTTTAAATGAGAGCTACTCAGAACTGTGCCCAGTGTCCCCCTATGTGGTACAAAAGTGTCTGTTAAAGGGAAATTGTCTCCATATCTACGCTTATTCCCCCAGCATCGCTGGGAACAGAGGTGGCTTCAGTAAGCCTGGTGGTTTAATGAGTTTAATGGGAATTACAATACCATACTACACTAGACCACCTTATAGGTTTAGATAGTTTTCTCTACTTGTCGTTAAATATTTTCTAGTCAATGGGGGAAAACAAAGCAGATATGACATTGACAGTTCATTTGGGTGTTTCACACACGATGCTTTGACGGTATTTTCAATCTTTCAGTGTCTGGCGTCCACTCAATGACTTCCAAGTTGTGCAGTGTTCCCACTGATATGTTCATGGTATACAACCCCAAGCCATTAGACTTTTCTAAATATTTCCTTGCTTAGTAATGTGGTCTTTTGATCGACAACTTTCAAATTAGGTTTTTTCAGCCTTTGGTGTTTTGTGTGTTCAGGGGTTTTGGAACCACTTTTTTTATTCATGATACATTGTGTTTCAGGAATATAATCATAAGCAAAAGGGAACGCTCAGAGGAGCATGTGCACCTGGGTAAAGTCAAACTGCTGCATGCATGGGGTAGATGATCAGGCAAATGTGCATACTAATGTTGGATCTCTTGTCTTCTCTCCTCTTTGTGGATGGGCAACAAAACCAGATCCAGACATGGGTAAGTTCAGCATGCCATGTAACAAACCCAGCAACATATTTGTGTGCATCAATGTGAAAATAAAATGCTTAACAGCCCTAACTCTGTCCACGGGACGCACAGAGGAGCAGGATGACTGAGAACAGCACCATTTACATCACTGGCCTGACAGAGAACGCAACGCTGTCTTTTTCAAGCACAGTGGAATAATCAGGGTTGGTACTTGACTTTGATACAGTTTGGAGAGCTTTCTTAAATGTTATCACAGACTTTTGAAAAGTAAGGGATGGATGAATTGGGTGATTAACTGGTTTCTGTCTTTCACATCAACAAGCGCACAGGTTTGCCTGCTATCAACATCTACACAGACAAAGATTCGGGGAAACCAAAGGGCGGTTGCACACTGCTATGAGGAGCCCCCATGCGCTAAAGCGGCAGTGGAGTGGTTTGATGGTGAGTGTCGTTTTGCTATTTTACTTTGGGTAGTAATGGAGGCCCTCTGATAGCCCCTTGATAAGAATCAATAGGGCTTCATGCATAGTCTTGGAAATGTTCTTTCTATGAATGTTTATTGAATATGCACCTCTTCCCATTTTCCTACCAAGGCAAAGACTTTCAGGGAAAGAAGCTAAAGGTGTCGAAGGCTCGCCATAAGCCCATTACGTGATGATGCGAGGAGGCATACCCATGAGGGGTGACAAGGGAGGCATGACGAATCTGCCAATCCTGTTCCATGCATCTGAAATGGACATATCCAACCTACTCTAACAGTTTCAGCATTTTAGAATATCTTGGTACATAAATACATTTGAGACATATACTTGGCAATTAGTAGATGGTGGTTAAAGTTAATAGAGCTCTAACTTAGTGTAACATTCTAAACACTGTCCTCCCCCGGTCACACACAGGGCCAGGAATGATGGGCCGTGGTCGAGATGGGGAGCGCGGATGCTTTATCCTCAGGGGTTGTCCTCGTGGCATGGGCAGTGGTGGGCCCTCAGGGGCCAACGTGCACCAGAGAGCAGGAGACTGGGAATGCCCTAATGCGTAAATACTAACAACAGGGAAAAAAGGGAAAAAATCATTCATAGTTGAGTCATTGACTGCCTTTCTCTGTGGTTTGGGGGTAGTCCTGACTGAGGCTTATGATCGCAGGGGCTGTGGTAATGAGAACTTTTCCTGGAGAATGGAGTGTAAATCACCCAAACCAGAAGGCTTTGGACCACCACGTTTCCCCCCTCCAGGTAAATGCTTTGTTAACAATTCCTACTTCATCGAGGATAAAGTACTCTCCAGTAGGTTAAAGATATTCTCTAGTATTTTTGTATACTTTTTAGCCAGTAGTTCTGAAAGTAGCACCCATGAGCCAAAGGTGATAACCAAAAATGGCATACTCTGTCACAAATGTGCAGATATGTGTGCCACGTCATTGCTCTCTCTCAAATCAAATAAAATTGTATTTGTCACATGCTTCGTAAACGACAGGTGTAAACTAATAGTGAAATGTGGGCCCTTCCCAAAAAAGCAGAGGAAGAATAGAAAAGTAAAACACGTAATAATAGATACACAATGAGTAACGATAACTTGAGTATATACAAGGGATACCAGTACAGTGTGGATGTGCAGGGGTACGAGGTAGTTGTGGTAGATATGTACATGTAACTAGGAATAAAATGACAGATGGTCAACAGTAGCAGCAGCGTATGTGATGAGTCATAGTTAATACAAAAAGGTTCAGTGCAGATAATCTGGATAGCTATTTGGTTAACTATTTAAAGCAGTCTTGTGGCTTGGCGTTAGAAACTGTTCAGGTTCCTGTTGATTCCAGACTTGATGCATCGTTACCGGTTGCCATGCGGTAGCAGAGAGAACAGTCTATGACTTGGGTGGCTGGAGTCTGACAATTTTTAGGGCCGTTCTCTGACACCGCCTAGCATAGAGGTCCACCACCTAGCATAGAGTACGCACTGCCCTTAGTCCTGTACTGACGCTTTGTCTGTGATGGTTCATCGGAGGGCGTCGAGGGATTTCTTATAAGCATCTGGGTTAGTGACCCACTCCTTGAAATCAGCAGCTCTAGCCTTTAGCTCAGTTGCAATAATAAGCGATGATGCAGCCAGTCAAGATGCTCTCAATGGTGCATCTGTAGAACTTTTTGAAGATCTGAGAGCCCCGTCAAATCTTTTCAGCCTCCTGAGGGGGAAGAGGCATTGTCATGCCCTCATCACAACTGTGTTGGTGTGTTTGGACCATGATGGCTCCTTGGTGATATGGATACCGATGAACTTGAAATTCTTGACCCGCTCCGCTACAGCCCTGTCGATGTGAATGGGGGCGTGCTGAGCCCTCCGTTTCCTGTTGTATACGATCAACTCCTTTGTCTTTCTGACATTGATGGAGAGGTTGTTGTCCTGGCACAACACTGCCAGGTCTCTGGCCTCCTCCCTACAGACTGTCTCATCATTGTCAGTGATCAGGCCTAACACTGTTGTCGTCAGCAAACTTAATAATGGTGTTGGAGTCATGCTCGGCCACATAGTCATGGGTGAATAGGGAGTACAGGAGGGGACTAAGCACACGCAGGGGCTTGAGGGGCCCCTTGGCAGATATGGGTCAGCGTGGCAGATGTGTTGCTTACCCTCACCACCTGGGAGCATCCAGTCAGGATGTCGAGGATCAAGTTGCAGAGGAAGATGTTCAGTCCGAGTCATTAGCTTTGTGGTAAGCTTGGAGGGCACTTTGGTGTTGAACGCTGAGTTGTAGTCAATGAACAGCATTCTAATGTAGGTGTTCTTTTGTACACGTGGGAAAGGGCATTGTGGACTGCAATAGCGATTGCGTCATCTGTGAATCTGAGGGGGTATGTAAATTGGAGTGGGTCTGGGATGATGGTGTTGACTTGAGCCATGACCAGCTTTCAAAGAATTTCATGACTACAGATGTGAGTGCAATGGGGCAATGGTCATTTAGACAGGTTACCTTGGTGTTCTTGGGCACAGGGACTATGGTGATCTGCTTGAAACATAGGTATTAGACTGGATGAGGGAAAGGTTGAAAATGTCAGTGAATACACTTGCCAGCTGGTCAGCGAATGCTCTGAGTACGTGTCCTGGTAATCCGTCTGGCGCTGCTGCCTTGTGAATGTTAACTTTTATTAAAGGTCATATTCACATCGTCTACGGAGAGCGTGATCACACAGTCGTCTGGAACAGCGGGTGCTTTCATGCATTGTTCAGTGTTGCTGGCATTTAGCTTGTCTGGTAGACTTGCGTCACTGGGCAGCTTGTGACTGGGTTTCCCTTTGTAATCTGTGATAGTTTGCAAGCCCTGCCACATCTGACGAGCGTCAGAGACTGTGTAGTAGGATTCGATCTTAGTCCTGTACTGACGCTTTGTCTGTGATGGTTCATCGGAGGGCGTCGAGGGATTTCTTATAAGCATCCGGGTTAGTGACCCACTCCTTGAAATCAGCAGCTCTAGCCTTTAGCTCAGTGCGGATGTTGCCTGTATCCATGGCTTCTGGTTAGGATATGTACGTATGGTCACTGTGGGGATAATGCCGTCGGTGCACTTATTAATGAAGCTAGTGACTGACTCTCTTGCTCTACTGTGTGTTTAATGTTATCACAATACCAGGTTTAGTATCCCAATACTCAATACCTTCACGGTAACACAGCAAAGAAAGAAGACTTATTAGCCAGTCACAGAATGACAGTTTCCAGACAAACTCAGCTACTGCTCTGTTTAATCGTTGGGCATGTTGAGTTCAACATTAAAATGTGTATATTTTTTTAAAGAATTTTCTGAGACAGCCATGTATGCGTTAATGAATCAATTATACAATCATGCAATCCATTTGACTTTGTTAAAAACAATCTAACTACATAACAATGTAATGGTAATTTATTTGAATGGTATATCGCTATTGATTAACTGGGTAAATCAAGATGTAGTCTAGGCCTATCCACATTACAGGTGAATGCATATTTAATAGGAAGGTGCAATAATTGAGTTATCAAGCTTGTTTTGGCTGTTTTTCACGGGACTACAGATGACAATTGGTTTTCCTTCCATTTGCAACCTATTTTATTGTACTGATCAACATTTATTTAACAAGTGTAACGTTCGTCGTTGGGAGAAAGAGCTCATAGCTTTTAATGACGTACTAGAACACTGAACAAAACAATAAATAACAAACTAACAGTAAGGTGAAAGACAAAAACACTAAACAGGAAATAATCACCCACAACTCAAAAGTGAAAACAGGCATGACGAATGACAGCTGCCTCTGATTGAGAACCATACCAGGCCAAACACAGAAATCCCAAATCATAGAAAAAGGAACATAGACAACCCACCTAACTCACGCCCTGACCATACTAAAACAAAGACATAACAACAGAACGTGACAACAAGGGAAGTCAGTTAAGAACAAATTCGTATTTACAATGACAGCCTACACTGGCCAAACCTGGACGCTGAGCCAATTGTGCGCTGCCCTATAGGACTCCCAATCATGGCTGGTTGTGATACAGCCTGGATTTGAACCAGGGTGTCTGTAGTGTCACCTCTAGCACTAAGATACACTGCCTTAGACCACTGTGCCACTCAGGAGCCCCTTAGAAGTAGCTTCTTTAAAAATATATGCATTCTCTTTACCGAGTAATAACGTTATTCACGTGTACGTTATTCACGTGGCCGGTTTTCCAGCTTGTAGTCCTAAAAAACTAAAAATGAGTTACCTCTGGTTCATTCAACCACACCTATGGTGAAAATTAATGGAGAAAGAATAGGTTTTGGGATTAACGCTGAAAATAAGGTCTGATGTTAACACAGGATTAGGAGATCTTATACACTACATGACCAAAAGTATGTGGACACCTGCTTGTCGAACATCTCATTCCAAAATCATGGACTTTAATATGGAGTTGGTCCACCCTTTGCTGCTACAACAGCCTCCACTCTTCTGGGAAGGCTTTCCACTAGATGTTGGAACATTGCTGCGGGGACTTGCTTCAATTCAGCCACGAGCATTAGTGAGGTCGGGCACTGATGTTGGCCGATTTAGGTCTGGCTTGCAGTCGGCTTTCCAATTCATCCCAAAGGTGTTCGATGGGGTTGAGGTTCAGGGCTCTGTGCAGGCCAGTCAAGTTCTTCCACACCGATCTCGACAAACCATTTCTGTATGGACCTCACTTTGCGCACGGGGGCATTGTCATGCTGAAACAGGAAAGGGCCTTACCCCAAACCGTTGCCTCAAAGTTGGAAGCACAGAATCGTCTAGAACACATATGTCAGAGTCAAGGCCCGCGGGCCACATCCGGCCCGCAAGAAGGTTTTTTACGGCCCCTGGGATGATCTTGATTTATTATTAGAACCGGCCCGCAGCAAGCCGGCAGCCCGCAGATCTTTTACACGCACCAATACTACATTTCCCACAATGCAAAGGTGACGCACCGAGCAGTAGGCTGCTTCATTTCAATATTTATTGGCACAGCAGTCGTCAGCATCACAGTAAAATTAACTTTCAGATACCCATCAAAAATGGCAAAACGGAAGGTGGATACTGAGAACCGGGGGTTTCAAACAAGGTGGGAGTCGGAGTATATGTTCACGAAGGTAGCTGGAAAACCTGTGTGTCTTCTGTGTGGAGAAAGTGTGGCGGTACTGAAAGAGTATAATCTGAGACGACATTATGAAACGAAACACGCGGACAAAAACAAGAATATGGACATGGAACAAAGGCTACAAAAGGCAGAGGAATTAAAACGAGGCCTCAAATCTCGACAGGCTCTGTTCAAAAAAGCCAAATCACAAGGCCAGGCTGCTGTCAAGGCCAGTTTTATTTTGGCAGAAGAGATCGCTAAATCAGCCCGGCCATTTACGGAGGGGGATTTCATCAAAAACTGCATGATTAAAGTTTGTGACGAAGTTTGCCCAGAAAAAAGGCAACTCTTTTTAAATGTGAGTCTGAGCAGAAACACCATTGCCGAGAGAGTAGACCAGTTGTCCATCAATCTAAAAGAGCAGCTTGTGAAAAAGGGAAAAGATTTTATTGCATATTCCTTGGCTGTGGATGAGAGCACCGACATTTCTGACATTGCCCAGTTGTCAATTTTCATCCGCGGAGTGGACTCCAACCTAAGCGTGACAGAGGAGTTTTTGGCTTTACGTCCTATGCATGGCACAACTACGGGGCATGATTTGTATGAAGAGGTGTCAAGATGTGTAAATGAGATGGAGCTGCCTTGGGAAAAACTCGTGGGTTTGACAACCGACGGAGCACCTGCGATGTGTGGACACAGGAGCGGACTGGTGGCGAAGATACGGGAAAAGATGCAAGAGGAAAACGCGACAGGTGAGCTGACAGCTTATCATTGTATCATACACCAGGAAGCGTTGTGCGGTAAAGCCTTGAAAATGGAGCATGTAATGAGCATCATCACGCGCACAGTTAACTTTATCAGAGCCAAAGGTTTGAATCACCGCCAGTTCAAGGCATTTCTGACGGAGTTAGAAACGGAGCATGGTGATTTGCCTTATCACACAGAGGTGCGATGGCTAAGCCAGGGAAAGGTGCTTCAAAGATGTTTCGAGCTTCGTGAGGAGATTTGTCTGTTCTTGGACAGCAAAGGGAAAGACACAACACAACTCCGAGACGAAATGTTTCTGTGTGAAATGGCTTTTCTGTGTGACATTACGAGTCATCTGAATGCAATAAACTTGCAGCTGCAGGGTCGGGATCGTGTCATCTCTGATATGTACAGTACAGTGAAGGCATTTAAAACCAAACTGACTCTGTGGGAGACGCAGATGCGGAAAGAAAATTTGAGCCACTTTCCCAGCTGCCAGACCATGAAAGAGAAGCTCTCTACCAGTGCGTTCCCGAGCACACAGTTGGCTGATAAAATAGGTATGCTTGCCGCTGACTTTCGACGCCGATTTGCTGACTTTGAAGCACAAAAAAGCAGGTTGGAACTGCTCGGTAACCCATTTGCTGTTGACGTGGAAAGCTCACCACCAAACCTCCAAATGGAGTTGATTGACCTCCAATGCAATGATGCACTGAGGGCAAAATATGCGGCAGTGGGTGCTGCGGAGTTCGCCCGTTTCCTCCCCGGCACAATGCCCCAGCTGCGCATCCAGGCTGCTCAAACGTTGTCTATGTTTGGCAGCACATACCTGTGTGAACAACTGTTTTCTTTGATGAACCTGAACAAAACATCACACAGAAGTCGACTTACTGCTGAACACCTCCACTCAATTCTGAGGATTTCTTCAGCTCAGAGCCTTACCCCGAACATTGATGAACTTGTGGAAAAGATGGGACACCACCAAGTATCACCCTCAACCTCAAACAAGTGAACATTACTGTGCAATCACATATTTAGAGTTTTTACTCAGTTCAAGTTTAAAAGTTAAAATGTAATATTTGTTTTCACTGCATGTTACTTCTCCTTAAACAAAGTGTTGTTTTTGATTAATAGATTTTTGCACTTTATTTTTTTGTATTTCAATCCAATTATATTTTAAAAATATTTCAGTTGAGTGGATGATAGAAAATTGCTATTATTGTTTTTTCTTTGAAGTAAATTTAGCCCACTTTTGCTAAAATAGAAAATATAGTCTACTGATGGTGCCTTGAATACCGGTTTCTTTCATTTAATGTTCATGTTATGGGGATATTTATATAAAGGAAATTTGTCTTTTGTGTCTGTTGAAAATTAAAGATTACTGACAGAGCCATAAGAAAATATTGCTTTATTTATCTGATCATATTGTAATATATTTGTTAGGTTTTCAGTAGGTTCAATTAGGTTCACTAGACTATATGCGTCATTTAAAAATTTTTCAATGAACATTCGAACAGTCCGGCCCTCGTCTTGTAGCTGATTTTTTTATTTGGCCCTCCGTCCATTTGACTTTGACACCCCTGGTCTAGAATGTCATTGTACGCTGTAGCATTAAGATTTCCCTTCACTGGAACTAAGGGGCCTAGCCCGAACCATGAAAAACAGCCCAAGGCCATTATTCCTCCTCCACCAAACTTTACAGTTGGCACTATGTATTCCGGCAGATAGCATTCTCCCGGCATCTGTCAAACCCAGATTCGTCCGTCGGACTGCCAGATGGTGAAGCGTGATTCATCACTTCAGAGAACACGTTTTCACTGCTCCAGAGTCCAATGTGGGTTACGTTACACTTACCGCATTGGCGACGCACTTGTATCAAAATGCATTACTCCAAAATGTATCTGTCTTCTGCAGGTTGTTGTCTAACCAATGACGCATTTAAAAACATATAGAGTTTCAACAGCGTATACAACCTAATTTTCCCCCCTTAATCGATTTCAGTGATTTATTGCCACTTGTCAAACAAGGGTTTTTGGTGTGTAGATAAGGTGTTTGTTTAAAAAAACATAAACATATAAGTAATATGATTACTATTGTTGCACATGCATGTGTAGATGGTACATTTTATGTTTAGATTTCAATATATCACAAACTGTTTCTGCATATTGGTTGAGTTGGACAAGTTAACTGTGTTTTAGCATTGAGCTATTCGTCAAAATGTCTTGTCAACACAAAGAAGCCACAGCATTTAGGAATATAAATTTAGCTTTCAACATTAATTTCCATTGGTATTGAACTTAATCAGGTAAAAACAGCTGAATGAGTCCAACAATGTGCTGCAGTTGATTTTATTTTGATGATATCAAAAATCAACAAAACTGGTTTGCCCTGCCCAATAAGGGTCCGGCTGAGCTGATAGGCTTAAACTGTGAGACACATTTGACAGAAGTACCAAACTATTTTTTTATGTTCTAGTGTCAAAAAAGTACAGAGGTTTCGGTATACCGTGCAACACTGTGTGTGCGTCTTGCTAGCTGTCGCTCAAATGACAACAGGTTGAAGTTCATTGGCTGCAACTCAAATTGCTAGGAAGCTGGCCCACGTGGGGGTAAATGTATGGAAAATCGCGATGCACAGCATCTAGAAAACAGTTGCTTTCAAACTAGGGATTTCAGCTCTAATTGAGGTAAGACAGTCATTCTGCTCATAGATGATACATGTATGAACTACAGTCGAGGCCAAAAGTTTTCAGAATGACACAAATATTAATTTTCACAAAGCCAGCCTTAGTTTATATGACGTGAATTTGCATATACTCCAGAATGTTATGAAGAGTGATCAGATGAATTGCAATTAATTGCAAAGTCCCTCTTTGCCATGCATATGGACTGAATCCCCAAAAAACATTTCCACTGCATCTCAGCCCTGCCACAAAAGGACCAGCTGACATCATGTCAGTGATTCTCTCTTTAACTCAGGTGTGAGTGTTGACAAGGACAAGGCTGGAGATCACTCTGTCATGCTGATTGAGTTCGAATAACAGACTGGAAGCTTCAAAAGGAGGGTGGTGCTTGGAATCATTGTTCTTCCTCTGTCAGCCATGGTTACCTGCAAGGAAACATGTGCTGTCATTATTGCTTTGCACAAAAAGGGCTTCACAGGCAAGGACATTTATCAGATCATCAAGAACTTCAAAGAGAGCGGTTCAATTGTTGTGAAAAAGGCTTCAGGGCGCCCAAGAAAGTCCAGCAAGGGCCAGGACCGTCTCCTAAAGTTGATTCAGCTGTGGGATCGGGGCACCACCAGTACAAATCTTGATCAGGAATGGCAGCAGGCAGGTGTGCGTGCATCTGCACGCACAGTGAGGCGAAGACTTTTGGAGGATGGCCTGGTGTTAAGAAGGGCAGCAAAGAAGCCCCTTCTCCCCGGGAAAAACATCAGGGACAGACTGATATTCTGCAAAAGGTACAGGGATTGGACTGATGAGGACTGGGGTAAAGTCATTTTCTCTGATGAATACCCTTTCCGATTGTTTGGGGCATCCGGAAAAAAGCTTGTCCGGAGAAGACAAGGTGAGCGCTACCATCAGTCCTGTGTCATGCTAACAGTAAAGCATCCTGAGACCATTCATGTTTGCTTCTCAGCCAAGGGAGTGGGCTCACTCACAATTTTGCCTATGAACACAGCCATGAATAAAGAATGGTACCAACACATCCTCCGAGAGCAACTTCTCCCAACCATCCAGGAACAGTTTGGTGACGAACAATGCCTTTTCCAGCATGATGGAGCACCTTGCCATAAGGAAAAAGTGAAAGCTAAGTAGCTCGGGGAACAAAACATTGATATTTTGGGTCCATGGCCAGGAAACTCCCCAGAACCTGTGGCCAATCCTCAAGAGGCGGGTGGACAAACAAAAACCCACAAATTCTGACCAACTCCAAGCATTGATTATGAAAGAATGGGCTGCCATCAGTCAGGATGTGGCCCAGAAGTTAATTGACAGCATGCCAGGGCGGATTGCAGAGGTCTTGAAAAAGAAGGGTCAACACTGCAAATATTGACTTTTTGCATCAACTTCATGTAATTGTCAATAAAAGCCTTTGACACTTATGAAATGCTTGTAATTATACTTCAGTATTCCATAGTAACATCTGACAAAAATATCTAGACACTGAAGCAGCAAACTTTGTGGAAATTAATATTTGTGTCATTCTCAAAACTTTTGGCCACAACTGTACACAGTGACACCTCCATCCAAAAGTGGGAGGTTACAAAAGTTCTTACTTGTCGCCAAAGTACCGGAGCATGTCTTCAAAGGCTGTAAATTGTCTTCCATCCAACCAACGCATTCTCTTTGTCATGTCCCTAGGTGGTGACCATGTTAGGGGTGGCCCAGGCATGCGTGGGCGTGGAGGAATGGACCATGGAGGCAGGGGTGGTGATCGTGGGGGTGGCTTCAGAGGACGTGGTGGCATGGAAAGAGGAGGCTTCGGAGGCAGGGGCCATGGTGGCCCTCCCATGGATGACATGGGCGGCCGAGGCAGGGTGGGTATGGGACCCCCCGGCAAGTTGATGGAAATTAAGTGAGTGAAGAATTATCCACATCCTCAGCTAGCTCCCATCAAACAAGCCAGCTTCTAATGGACACTTGGTCTTCTCACATGTAACCCCCCCATAGAGTTTTGAATGTTTTGTATGGCATTGATAGCACTGTAAGCAGCCCTGACTCGATTGCACAGTTGTGAACAAAAAGGAAAATACAAAATCAGAAAGATGTAGGTTAATAAATCGGACAAATGTGTTAACAGAAATGTTTATTCCCTCTCCAGGGGAGACCATTGCCAGGACAGCAGAGACCATCCCTACTGAAGGATGCAACGCTTGCATAAATTCTCATGTCATACAGGTTACATTTTTTATTTACCTTTTCACCTTGTAACTCAATATTTATAAATGGTTAATGGTGAGAATTTGATGGCTCGGTAGTGAAACATCAGCAACCTTTTTATTTTATACCAGTAGTGTTCTTTTAACATTTGGGGGATCTGGTTGAACATTTTGTGAACTGGTGGCAAAGACATGCAGTCTCATGTACAGATAAATTGTGGGAGATTTGTTTTTGTGAAACCTTGTGATAAGCAAATGTTTTTTTAAACCTTTTATGCCCTCCCTTCTCTGACAATGTTGAATAAAAAAAAGTAAAATGTAGTCACTGGTTTTATCTCTTATCGGAAAAGAGTTGGTCGGTATTACTGGTTTAGTAATGGAATTATAGAATTATATTATATTTTTTCACTGAAGATTTAATGGAATATTGTGGATTATCTGGTTATGAGCTCTCTATGGACTGAATGTGTGATAGTTATGCAGAATTTATGCAGAACCTTGTCTCAGAGCATTTAGTTTTATTATGTTTTAAATTCGGGCCACTCCATTTAGTATGATATGTTGCATTTGGTACACTTAAATAAGACTGATGGTTAATGGGTGGGCGTATAACGTGAACATCTAGCAACACAAAGCTTGTGAGTTTGAACCTCATCACGGACAACTTTAGCATTTGTGCTAATTAGCCACTTTTCAACTACTTTCGAGCTACTTTGGCACTACTTAGCATGTTAGCTAACCTTAACCTTTTTAGCTATCCCGAACCTTAACCATTTAACCTAACTCCTAAACTTAACCCTAACCCGTAGCAACCTAGCTAGAAATCGGAACATATTGTACATTTTGCAAATTCATAAAATATTGTATGTTTTGCATTTTCGTAACACATAATACAAATTTTAATTCGGAACATATCATACGGAATGAGTGATGAACATCCACAAATTAATACATACCACACAAAACTTAACATATCATACTAAACGGAAGACACATTTCAGTTGAATGCATTCAGTTGTACAACTGACTAGGTACCCCCTTTCCCTTTTCCTTTGAAGTGGAGTGTCCCTGATTTTACGTAACAAATAATATGAAATGCTCTGAGAACAGGTTGGGATCCTAGGCATATGCTTACTCAAATGAGTTGTAGGCTACATATATTGATTCCTCTTATCCTATGGCGACATCATGCTTCATACACTGGAAATGCAATGAAGCATTCTTGTCATGGTTGATTTTCTTCATTTGAAGCAATGAATGCAGTATCCTTAATTTTGCCGAAATGTGACTGGAATTGAGTTGTTTATCACACAGCTTAATTTAGGTTGGAATTTTTATTATACCAGTGTTCGACATACAACTCCAAGATTTTTGCAGTCGACTCCGACTCCTGTGACTGGAGTCGAAAGGAGTCTACTTGTCACGTTCTGACCTTAGTTCTTTTATTATGTCTTTGTTTTAGTACGGTCAGGGCGTGAGTTGGGTGGGTTGTCTATGTTCCTTTTTCTATGTTTTGGGATTTCTGTGTTTGGCCTGGTATGGTTCTCAATCAGAGGCAGCTGTTTATCATTGTCCCTGATTGAGAAACATATTTAGGTAGCCTGGTTTCACTTTTGAGTTGTGGGTGATTATTTTCTGTTCTGTGTTTGTATTTCACCTTACAGGTCTGTTTCTTTCACTCTCTTTGTTGTTTTGTTATTCAGTGTTCAGTTGATTTATTAAATATTAACATGGACACATACCACGCTGCATTTTGGTCCGATCTTGACTACTCTTCCTCAGATGACGAGGAGAACCGTTACACTACTCTTGCCTGACTCCCAAAACACACCGAAAAGGATACATACACACGAAATCAAATTATTTGTCACATGCGCCAAATACAACAACCTTACCACGAAATGCTTACTTACAAGCCCAAAACCAAAAAGGAGGTTCAAGAAATAGAGTTAAGAAAATATTTACTAAATAAACTAAAGTAATAAAAATGAAAAGCAACACAAAATTAAATAACGAGGCTGTATGGAGTCAATGTGCGGGGGCACAGGTTAGTCGAGGCAATTTGTACATGAAGGTAGGGGTAAAGTGACGATGCATAGATAATAAACAGCAAGTAGCAGCAGTGTAAAAAATAAAGGGGGGGATCAATGTAAATAGTCTGGGTTGCGATTTGGTTAATTGTTCAGCAGTCTTATAGCTTGGGGGGGTAGAAGATGTTAAGGAGCCTTTTGGACCTCGACTTGGCGCTCCGGTACCACTTGCCGTGCGGTAGTCTATGAATTGGGTGACTAGAGTCTTTGACATTTTTTGGGCCTTCCTCTGACACGTCTAGTATATCGGTCCTGGATGGAAGGAAGCTTGGCCCCAGTGATGTATTGGGCCGTACGCACTACACTCTGTAGCACCTTATGATTGGATGCCAAGTAGTCAGGATGCTCTCGATGGTGCAGCTGTAGAACTTTTTGAGGATCTGGGGACCCATGCCAAATCTTTTTAGTCTCCTAAGGGGGAAAAGCTGTTATTGTGCCCTCTTCACGGCTGTCTTAGTGTGTTTGGACCATGATAGTTTGTTGGTGATGTGGACACCAAGGAACTTAAAACTCTCGACCCTCTCCACTACAGCCCTGTTGATGTTAATGGAGGCCGTGTTCGGCCCTCCTTTTCCTGTAGTCCACGATCATCTCCTTTGTCTTGCTCACGTTGAGGGAGAGGTTGTTGTCCTGGAACCACACTGCCAGGTCTGTGACCTCCCTATAGGCTGTCTCATCGTTGTCTGTGATCACTGTTGTGTCGTCAGCAAACTTAATGATGGTGTTGGAGTCGTGCTTGGCCACGCAGTTGTGGGTGAACATGGAGTACGGGAGGTGACTAAGCACGCACCCCTGAGAGGCCCCAGTGTTGAGGATAAGCATGGCAGATGTGGTGTTACCTATCCTTACCACCTGGGGGTGGCCCGTCAGGAAGTCCATGATCCAGTAGCAGAGGGAGGTGTTTAGTCCCATGGTCCTTAGCTTAGTGATGAGCATTGTGGGCACTATGGTGTTGAACGCTGAGCTGTAGTCCATGAACAGCATTCTCAGGTAGGTGTTCCGTTTGTCCAGGACAGTGTGGAGTGCAATTGAGTGATAACTTCAGCAGTGATAAATTCATGAACTTCTTTAAGGAAAAGATAATGATTATTAGAAAGCAAATTACAGACTCCTCTTTAAATCTGCATATTCCTCCAAAGCTCAGTTGTCCTGAGTCTGCACAACTTTGCTGGGACCTAGTATCAAGGGAGACACTCAAGTTTTTTAATACTATATCTCTTGACACATTGATGAAAATAATCATGGCCTCTAAACCTTCAAGCTGCATACTGGACCCTATTCCAACTAAACTACTGAAAGAGCTGCTTCCTGTGCTTGGCCCTCCTATGTTGAACATAATAGACAGCTCTCTATCCACCGGATGTGTACCAAACTCACTAAAAGTGGCAGTAATAAAGCCTCTCTTGAAAAAGCCAAACCTTGACCCAATAAATATAAAAACTATCGGCCTGTATCGAATCTCCCATTCCTCTCAAATTTTGGGAAAAAGCTGTTGCTGACAAACAATGTATACGAAATGCTTCAGTCTGGTTTTAGACCCCATCATAGCACTGAGACTGCACATGCGAAGGTGGTAAATTACCTTTTAATGGCGTCAGACCGAGGCTCTGCATCTGTTCTCATGCTACTAGACCTTAGTGCTGCTTTTGATACCATCGATCACCACATTCTTTTGGAGAGATTGGAAACCCAAATTGGTCTACATGGACAAGTTCTGGCCTGGTTTAGATCTTATCTGTCGGAAACATATCAGTTTGTCTCTGTGGATGGTTTGTCCTCTGACAAATCAACTGTAAATTCCGGTGTTCCTCAAGGCTCCGTTTTAGGACCACTATTGTTTTTACTATATATTTTACCTCTTGGTGATGTCATTCGGAAACATAATGTTAACTTTTACTGCTATGCGGACGACACATTTCGATGAAACATGGTTTAGCCCCAAAATTGCCCTCCCTGGAAGCCTGTGTTTCAGACATAAGGAAGTGGATGGCGGCAAATGTTCTACTTTTAAACTCGGACAAAACAGAGATGCTAGTTCTAGGTCCCAAGAAACAAAGAGATCTTCTGTTGAATCTGACAATTAATCTTGATGTCGTCTCGAATAAAACTGTGAAGGACCTCGGCGTTACTCTGGACCCTGATCTCTCTTTGAACGAACATATCAAGACTGTTTCAAGGACAGCTTTTTTCCATCTACGTTACATTGCAAAAATCAGAAACTTTCTGTCCAAAAACTATGCAGGAAAATTAATCCATGCTTTTGTCACTTCTAGGTTAGACTACTGCAATGCTCTACTTTCCGGCTACCCGGATAAAGCAATAAATAAACTTCAGTTAGTGCTAAACACGGCTACTTTGACTAAAACCAAAAAATGTGATCATACTACTCCAGTGCTAGCCTCTCTACACTGGCTTCCTGTTAAGGCAAGGGCTAATTTCAAGGTTTTACTGCAAACCTACAAAGCATTACATGGGCTTGCTCCTACCTATTTATCCGATTTGGTCCTGCCGTACATACCTACATATACGCTCCGGTCACAAGACGCAGGCCCCCTTACTGTCCCTAGAATTTCTAAGCAAACAGCTGGAGGCAGGGCTTTCTCCTATAGAGCTCAATTTTTATGGAATTGTCTGCCTATCCATGTGAGAGGCGCAGACTCGGTCTTAACCTTTAAGTCTTTATTGAAGACTCATCTCTTCAGTAGGTCCTATGATTGAGTGTCTGGCCCAGGAGTGTGAAGGTGAACGGAAAGGCACTGGAGCAACGAACCGCCCTTGCTGTCTCTGCCTGGCCGGTTCCCCTCTCTCCACTGGGATTCTCTGCATCAAACCCTATTACTGGCTTACTGGTGCTCCTAGGAGGGGTGCGTCCTTAGGAGGGGTGCGTCACTTGAATGGGTTGAGTCACTGACTTGATCTTCCTGTCTGGGTTGGCTACCTGGCCAGATGACTCCTTGCTGTCCGCAGTCCACCTGGTCGTGCTGCTGCTCCAGTTTCAACTGTTCTGCCTGCGGCCTGTCCCAGACCTGCTGTTTTCAACTCTCTAGAGACAGCAGGAGTGGTAGATATACTCTGAATGATCGGCTATGAAAAGCCAACTGACATTTACTCCTGAGGTGCTGACCTGTTGCACCCTCTACAACCACTGTGATTATTATTATTTGACCCTGCTGGTCATCTATGAACATTTGAACATCTTGGCCATGTTCTGTCATAATCTCCACCCGGCACAGCCAGAAGAGGACTGGCCACCCTTCATAGCCTGGTTCCTCTCTAGGTTTCTTCCTAGGTTCCGGCCTTTCTAGTGAGTTTTTCCTAGCCACCGTGCTTCTACACCTGCATTGCTTGCTGTTTGGGGTTTTAGGCTGGGTTTCTGTACAGCACTTTGTGACATCAACTGATGTAAGAAGGGCTTCATAAATCAATTTGATTGATAACCATCTCATTATTACAGAGTCCTATTAGGAAGACATTTGCATTCTAGAGGACTGACATGAGCATGATTTTTAACCTTTATCTTGCTAGGCAAGTCAGCTAAGAACACATTCTTATTTACAATGACGCCTACCCCGGCCAAACCCTAATCCAGACGACGCTGGGCCAATTGTGCACCGCCATATGGGACTTCCAATCACTGCCGGTTGTGATAGAGCCTGGAATTGAACTAGGGTCTTTAGTGATGCCTCGGGAGCCCAAATGGTGCTGCCTATAAAAGGTATATTTTGTTTTGATTAAGAAGGTGATGTGTAGGAACTAGAATATTTCAGTGGTATTTCTGCTGTATGCAGCCTTGACAGATCCCATGGGATGATGCGGCACACTCTAGGCTGTTAAACCCCCCCCCCCCACACACCCATGTCATAGCCCTATTCGGACGGTATTACCAGAGATGTTGGTTTTGTATTTATTATCCAAGTATGTACATATTTCAGAGGATGTTTCAAACAGGATTCGTTTTCCCTACTGCCCCTGTCATTCTTACTTTTTAAAAAATTGACCCTTATGATGGAAGCCTGGATGTTTTTATTGTAGGCGTGAATATATTTCAACGTCATGTCTAGACGATAATAGGCTACACTGACCAACTCTTGCTTGGCTGCTAAATGTATAGGTCTCCCCATAATATTTAAATTGATGAAGTGTGATTATATTAATTGTTTTAGAGATCCCTCCATAGTAAACGTCATTCCTTATAACAATGCACCACATCCTGTTGATTTGAGCTGCTGAACCGTATTTGCACCTGGCTGTGTTTATGGATGAGAAAGTGAACTTGTCATTTCCAAAAAGGTTTAGAGGGGGTTTCATTAAATAAGATATAGACAATGATTTTTATTGCACATTTAGGCATAATTAAACGGATGCATTTGGAGATGTTCAACTTCAATTCACTGGCACTATGAAGGATAGCTTAGCAATACTCATCGATAGACGAATATATACTTTAATATACTTTTGGTAAAATTACGAAGCATTGCTAGATACAGATTACCAAGATATAGACTATGCGCACAGTTCTGGCTGTCTCCCAGCCAGCCCCGAACCTCTCTCTCCCTCGGGTTCTGGCTGTCTCCCGTCCTGCCCCGATCCTCTCTCTCCTTCGCCTGCTCCACTTCATCTTCGCTATAAAAAAAACGAGTGTGTGTTTGGTCTTCGCTCTTGTGCTCTTGTGCGTAGAATAGCTCAGCTGACATTCATGGCTGTGCCCCTCCCCTTTCGCTCTCTCCATCACTAGCTCGCTTTTTCTTTGCTGTGAAAGATGCTAGAGTTTGTGTTCTCGAAGTAGACTACGGTAAATAGTTTCATTCGTTGCAAAAATAATGAATGTTAGGAGTTGAGGAGTCGATTCCTAGCGCAATCGAAGTTTGATACCCATAAATGAAAGTCGACAACGGGAATCGACGGTTAAGGAGTCGGGGAATCGATTATTTTTGAGTCGACTCCCCATCCACTATTTGCGTCACACGCTCCCCTTCCTCTCATCAGGACCCGTGCTGAAGGCTCAACTAGGTTAGAGGGAGAAGGTTAAACACACTCTCCATCCCCGTGGCAACCTCCCCATCTAGCTGAACGAGTAATAGCTATTACAGCGGGTTACCTCATCGGCGTTAACGTTACATGATGGGTAAAACAGGTGCGGTGTTGGTCTTTCGTACTATGAATCATAGGCAAGCTAGCTAGCTGTATCGTCCCTCCACACAGAGCTACCTACAGCTGTGTTGATTCCTTTGCTCTGACTCCATCTACCGCTGACAGTGGGGCAAATGAGTGAACCGGTGAAGAGTTTGCCTTCCCCTACTTCTTCAGGGGGGCAACCTGCGGGGTCTGATACCTACAAAGGCTGGCTGTATAAATGGACAAACTACTTGAAGGGCTACCAACGCCGGTGGTTCGTCCTTAGCAACGGCCTTCTGTCATATTACAGGTAATATTTGCTAGCAGCTAGCTACGCGCTAGCTATCTACTGTAGATGTCAAGTCAGGCTAGCTAGCACTGCATGAATCCTGGCAAAATCAAGTGCTGTTTCAAACCAATCCCACAGTGACTGTTATCTTAGATTACACGTGTAGTTGACAGTCTATAGAATGTGCTTGACGTTCATAATTTACATAAATGCCGTGGCTTTTTAACTAACATAGCTAGCTAGCTAGTTAGGCCAATATTACTCATCAAAACAAGTATCTTAATATGTTTAGCTAACGTTATGTGGCAATTAAGAACTGCATGCCATGAGCTTCATCCATCCCATTCCCACAGGAAGGCAATTCTCTAGTCACAGTCAATGACATGGCATAAATGCAGAATGAGCTAGCTGGACACAATTAGCACAACCCCCCAAAATATCTAGTTTGCTAGAAACGTATCAGACTCCAAATGAGTGAATATATATTTTCGCCGATATGATGTAGTCATTGATATTTTTTGGCCAATGTCATGTAGAGAATTGTTATAGATGAACCTGTGAATAATATTTTAGATAATATTTTGGAACATATACTTTATTTATTTAGGCCTAGATATGTTCTATTCCAGGAACGACTGTCATTGTATATGTACGTTAACAAGTAGGGGACCTATATAGGTCCTAACATTTCATTATGATGATGATAATGTAGGACATGATTTACCTGATGCATCATGATGCTTTAAAAATGTGTGAACGTGTGGTCCGCTGATTCATTAATGGCCAGTTGTTAGGCACATTTCCCTAAAACCAGTGAATAGTGAGTGATGTCAGTCAGTGTTATGCACTTTAATTGTGAGGCATTAGTCAGAGGCGTGTGTGTGTGTGTGTGTGTGTGTGTGTGTGTGTGTGTGTGTGTGTGTGTGTGTGTGTGTGTGTGTGTGTGTGTGTGTGTGTGTGTGTGTAGGCTGCCCTACAGGCTGCCCTACAGTCTCGGGTGGGAATGCACAGCTCTGCTGTTACGTCATTCACAACAAAGAGAGATGGACACAGATAGAGAAACTGAAAAGCATAGAGGCAAGGACTGGTGGTGAATGCAAAAACGTCCATTCAGTCATTCAGTACCACAGACATACTCCAGCAGCTGTAGCCTCCCCAAGGCTGTGGGGCGCATACCGTTTGAACACATTAGACTTAGAGCCTAATGTAGGAGCTGTCGTGTTCACTGTGTTTTTATAGAGCCTAATGGAGGAGCTGTTTTGTTCACTGTGTTTTTATAGAGCCTAATGGGTTTTATGCACTGCTCCTTTGTAGATTCAACTCTACTTTCCCTCTCTTTCCACTGTCCTCTGTGGCATGTGTGTTTATGTAACTGTACTCTCGAGTACTACCACTGTATAACGAGTTTATGCCCTGACCAACGCATGCACATTGCACCGACACGCACACACAAACACACTTCCAAGCACTCACATCAGCTATGCTCAAGTGAGATACTTCTATGAAATATTAAACAATTGCATGCGTGTGGATTTGTATGTGTGCAAGAGTATGCATGCCCTGTTATGTATCATTTCTGTCTTTGTAGAACTAGATTTAGTCAGCAGCCTCTTCTCCCCTGTCTCTGTGTGTGTACGTGTGTCTGTGTGTGAATGTGTCTCTGTGCATTAGGACTCAGGCAGAGATGGCCCACACTTGCCGTGGCACCATCACCCTGGCGACGGCACACATTGAGGTGGGTGACACCTGCCACCTGGTGCTGACCAGCGGAGGGCGGAACTACCACCTGAAGGCCACTTCCGATGGGGAGAGTCAGCGCTGGGTCTCGGCTCTCCAACAGGCTAAGGCCAACACCACTCACATGATGCACCAATCAGGTGCGAGCAAGAGGAAAATCATATTTGGGTGGATTGGGAGGTTTTAAATGGGAGAGTGGATAAAGAATTCTTAGCTTCGTATATATTTAGAAATAACGTAAGTAGGACAAAACTGTAGGAATTGTGGCCGTACTACTGTACAGAACACAGTGATGTGTGACCCTGTTGAAAGGAATTGGACTATAAATGATGAAAAAGTAATATCAAACCAATATGAAACTCACTGGGATATTTGACCTTTGGGCTTTCTTCTCATTCAAGGTGAGAATGTATATTGCGACGTTGACTAACCTTTAGAGCATCCACTACTTTTCTGAAAATTATAAGGTTAAGGACCCGAGGTAAACAAATCTTAGTGTAGTATTCAATGTCAAGGTTACCAGTGTCATTCATGAATCAACCACAAGGTGGTGCACGTGCTAAACAAATGGAACAAGTAACCATGTTTTCTCTATATACGTTCAATGCAACATTTAAATATAATTTTACTTTGGCGGTTTGTTGTCTGTTCTCTTAAAATCTTCCAGTGCTATCATGTGGCCTTTCTGCACATTGCATTGCTAAGTGGGCACACTACTCTAGGGTCCTTTAAAATAAATTGGCTTGAATGAACAGTCTAATTCTGAGCTATGTCTCCACCAATTGCTGGTCTCAGTCCAGGTCTCTGATTTGCACTTCGTGGGCATGTGGAAATGAGGGTGACTTCCAAGGATGGTGCAAGGGTACAGTTTGTAATGGCGGCACAGTCTCTCTCTCTCTCTCTCTTACTCACTCTTTCACATCTCATTTCCATCTTCCCTCACATACTTGCTCTCTATTTTCCTCTCTACCCCTCTCTCTCCCTCCTCCTCCCTTTTTTCTGAATATGACGACAGCCAGAGCTGAATGAAGTGATCCTCCAGCATTTTAACTCCTCCTCCCACTCTGCTATGGAGAGTGAGAGGGAAAGAGAGGAGGAAGATAAGAGAAGGTAAAGGAGAGAGAGGCAGGGGAGTAAGAGGGAGGGTTGCTTCATATTTTCATTGAGAGAATTTTCTTTCCGTCTGCACTGTAAGGAGAAGAGAAAGAGATTGAATGCAGCCTCTGTAATGAATTTTCCTCTGTAAGTATTGATTACCTGCTATAATTATATTGAGGACAGAAATGTCAAGTAAGCAATAGTGGAGGGGTGTGTGTGTGTGTGTGTGTGTGTGTGTGTGTGTGTGTGTGTGTGTGTGTGTGTGTGTGTGTGTGTGTGTGTGTGTGTGTGTGTGTGTGTGTGTGTGTGTGTGTGTGTGTGTGTGTGTGTGTGTGTGTGTGAATTTCCTGTGTTGTAATGTAAGGTGTTTTTCTTTTGTTCTCATACTAATTCACTTTGACAGTAAGTGGGGTAGGCTTATTTCTGGATGGGACTTTACTAGTGTGTGTTTATGAACTATGACATATTTCCCAGTAGTGTTTCCCAGTAGTGATGAGCTGAACACCAATCAACCTCATTGGGCCTCTTATTTAATTTTTCAGCTGCACAATGGGACAAGTGTGATTTACCTGCTACTTTGTTATTTGGCATCTTTTCTATGTTCGCTTTTCTTGGCGGAAATGCTGAGTCGAATCTCTCTCTTTTTCCTCCTTATTGATTTGAACTGACCTAAATATGACAGATGTTGGTAATATGTCTATTAAATGTAAAGTATGTTTTTCTACAGATAGGGTTTATGACAGATTTTCTCAGGCTCTGCATTCATAGGAGAGGGGTGGGCCTCTGCCTCTGTCCCCAGTAGTCTTACCCTCTGGAAGGTTTGTTTGTCTGTGTATGCTTGTGTGTTTATGAACATGGGTTCAAACTTTAAAGTCCTTTGTTTCTTTATTCAACCTTTATTTATTTTATTTTATTTATTTAACCATTTAACCATTTATTATTTAAGTCAACAGGATTTGAAGGGTCTGAGCCCATTTAGATGGTTTTACATTTGCCCATGGCTCAAAGTGCTTACAGTACAGTGGACACTGATGGTGCAATAATGGTTATGTCAGTAAACATACAGTTATGACTATAACTACTGTTCCCTGAAGGAGGGAAACGAGGAGATAAACCCGAGGCATGGACTCCTTCAATTCGGTATCGCTCTTCAATGAGCCCAAAACTAGGCGGTGCGGGGTCAAACAGATGTTGTACCTTGTTTCCCTTCTTTAGGGAAGAATAGTCATAGTCATAACTGTACCTTCCCTTTCAGTCTGTCAACTTGGTACAACATAGCTATGGGGACGTGAAATCTATCCCTAAGCCGACCCCAGGGGACATCAAATTAAATGGCCTACTGCAGACCTCCCAGAGCCCGACAGGAAAACCTGCAGTACCTGGGTATTGTTCAATCTGCACGCTACTTGATGACCCTCTTTTGCCCCAGCCGTAAGCATACTGTGGGCTACACTGGGGGCAGTGACATCCAGCAATAAAACCTCACAAAAGTGTGTGGTGACGCCCAACTCGCCGCAGCACAAATATCTCCTACAGGCAACCCTTTAAACAACGCCCAAGACGCTGCCAGACCCCAGGTGGAGTGGGTGTGTACACCGTTAGGTAATCCCTGCCTTTTGCTATCCTATGCCAGAGAAATGGCCTCCACAATCCAGTGGGAGAGATGCTGCTTAGAAAGCACTCTACCATGAGTCAGATTAGCAAAACAGACAAAAAGTTAGTCACAGAACACCCCAGACCAGTAAATGTACATGCGTAGCGCTTGTACCAGACACAGGGCATGTAACCTCCACTGGTCCTCAGAAGCATACTGAGGAAGCGAAAAGCTCAATAGCTAGAGACCTGTAGGACATAATCATGACCTTAGGGGCGAAGGACGCATTAGGACACAACTTCACCTTCAAGTTGCCATGGGCGAACTTCATACAGGAGGGGTGAATGGATAATGCTTGGAGATCTCCAAAGCGTTTTGTCGAGGATAAAGCCATGAGCAGGAGGGTCTTGTAGGAGTGGATCTTCAGATACAGACTCCATCAGTTGAAAGTGGGCTCACCCAGCACATCCCAAACCAAAGCCAAATCCCATGTGGGCACAATAGGTTTACAAACCGGCCTTAGACAGCTCACACCTTTTTTAAAAACTGCATCGCAAGGGGATGAGCCCCTAGAGTGGCTCCATCGATTCTCACATGATATGCTGAAATAGCTGCCATATATACCTTCAGGGTGGAGAATGAACTGCCCTGCTCGAAAATCCCCTGTAGAAACATAAACATGACCACTAGAGAGCTCTGAAAAGGAACAATTCCTTTATTTTGTTACCAAAACTCAAACACGTATACCCATACAACCCTCTTGTGGAGGGTGCCCTTGCGGTCTGTATGTGCTAACTTTCAAAGGTAATCCCTTTGCCATCAGATTGGACCTTTTAAGGGACCAAGCCCCCAGACTCCAAATCTCTGGTGCCAGACCTGCCAAATGTCCTGGAACAACAGGTCCCTGCGCAATGGGAGTTGCCACCGGTCCCCTTCTAAAAGGCAAATGATCTCCGCGAACCACGGCCATTTGGGCCAATGTGGAGCCACAAGGATCAATGACAAGCCCTCCAGACTCACCTTCTCCAGCGTGGGCTGAATCAGGTCAACTTGGGGAAACGTGCCACTGGCCACTGGTGCGCGAGAGCATTTGTTCCCAGCAGAACACTCAGGTCCCTTATTGAGAAAAACAGCCGACAATACGCAAAGGTCTATATCGACCCTGCCAAACATTTCCCATATCTGGGAGACCCCGAGAACTGGACCCCCCTCCACCCAACTTAGATATCAGATTCGCACCCGCGTTGATGCGTCGCCAGGAGCGAGGGAAAGTGTGCACTGTTCCACAGCAGTAGGGAAATTAAGCTTCCCTCACACAGCGCACCCCACCCTCGAGGGGATGCGTCTGTCATGATCACCTTGAGGGATATAACTCAAACCACGGGGGTCCCCAGTGACAACAGCCTTGGGTCCCTCCACCGAGCCTGTAGGCATGATGGGTTGAGCGGTTTAGATGGCGCAATACGTCCAAGAGAGTGTCTATCACCTACTGCTGGAAGGGTCGCAACAGCCCATAGTGAACCACTGCTATCATAGATGCCATCATCCCTAATAGATGTAGGCACTGGTGAAAATGCACTAGGTGACCTAGCCAAAATTGGACCAAGCATAGCCGGAAACCGAGGGCACGATTCTCGACTGAGTCTAACTCGAGACCCAGAGACGGAATGCGCTGAGATGGAGTCAAACAGCTCTTCTCTTGATTCACTATGAAACCCTGAGACTGAACATGGGAAACCAGCAATGATGCATGTAACACCACATGCTCCCTTGACTCCACTACCACCAGCTATTTGATCAGGTAGTCCAATATGTTGAGCCGCAGACTCTGCATAGGTGCCAAACCCGCCTCCACAACTTTATTGAAAGTGTGAGGCGAGAGGGAAATCCCAAAAGGGAGGACAGAACTCGTAGGCTACAGCCTCGAAATGGAACCTCGGGAACTTTCCTGTGAGGGGGATACATGGCCACGTGACAGTACTCGTCCTTCAGGACGATGGAGATGAACCAACCGCTGACGAGAACAACCGGTTGTTTGTGAGCATTCTGAATTTGTAGACCCTGAAGTGGGTTTATCACCTGTGGAACCCGGAGCATCCGGTGAGGTACGGTGTTCATTGGCCTTTTCAGACATGATTCTAATGTTCTTCAGTAGAGGGCGCTAGTGCGCAAACTCCCCATAGCTGTGCTGTACCGAATTGACCAACACCAAGTTGACCGACTGAAAGAGAACTAACTAAATTACACTACCAAAGCTGTGTTATACCGAGTTGACCGACTGAAAGGTAACTAACTAAATTACACTACCAAAGCTGTGTTATACCGAGTTGACCGACTGAAAGGTAACTAACTAAATTACACTACCAAAGCTGTGTTATACCGAGTTGACCGACTGAAAGGTAACTAACTAAATTACACTACCAAAGCTGTGTTATACGA
The DNA here is from genome assembly GCF_045791955.1 of Oncorhynchus clarkii lewisi. Classification (NCBI taxonomy): domain Eukaryota; kingdom Metazoa; phylum Chordata; class Actinopteri; order Salmoniformes; family Salmonidae; genus Oncorhynchus; species Oncorhynchus clarkii. Next base: position 35,671,956 of record NC_092151.1, on the reverse strand, counting down.
AGTTGACCGACTGAAAGGTAACTAACTAAATTACACTACCAAAGCTGTGTTATACCGAGTTGACCGACTGAAAGGTAACTAACTAAATTACACTACCAAAGCTGTGTTATACGAAGTTGACCGACTGAAAGGTAACTAACTAAATTACACTACCAAAGCTGTGTTATACGAAGTTGACCGACTGAAAGGTAACTAACTAAATTACACTACCAAAGCTGTGTTATACCGAGTTGACCGACTGAAAGGTAACTAACTAAATTACACTACCAAAGCTGTGTTATACCGAGTTGACCGACTGAAAGGTAACTAACTACATTACTCTACCAAAGCTGTGTTATACCGAGTTGACCGACTGAAAGGTAACTAACTACATTACTCTACCAAAGCTGTGTTATACCGAGTTGACCTACTGAAAGAGAACTAACTACATTACTCTACCAAAGCTGTGTTATACGAAGTTGACCGACTGAAAGGTAACTAACTACATTACTCTACCAAAGCTGTGTTATACCAGGTTGACCGACTGAAAGGTAACTAACTACATTACTCTACCAAAGCTGTGGATTTTAATTCAGTATCAGTCTTATGGTTTCTGCTCTAATTCCCTAGTCAATGAGGTTGGGCACCAGTAAAAGAGCTGCCGCCATATTAAGGAGTTGTACATCCTAACAGTGACTGATATTGTTCTAGTATTGTTTTGTCCCATCAGAAGTTCACCAGATTGGGGTTTACTGAAGTCATTTGTGTGTGCGTGTACGAGCGTACTTGCGAGCGAGAGATTGTATGGGCTATGTGTGTGTCTGCGTGTGATCGGCTTTTGGGTGATTGATTATTATAACTACAGAGGTCTTCAGTAATGACATCATAGGTGACAATAGATTGGCACGCCAGTTGTTTTAACTGGATGGTAGCTCTGCTGCGATCTCCATCATCTTGTCAGGGTCTTATTGTATTCTAGTAACAGTAGCTGTCTCTCCTCTTCCTGGCATCTTTTCTGTCTCCGTCCCTATTGTGGGTTCCCTCTCCATCAGCTGTAGGGGTGGTTCATAGAGAAATGTCTCAGAATCAGCGCCAACAAGGGCCATCTCGAACAATTATCTGCTGACGTGTTTTCCTCTGACACCCACACATGACAGTGATGATGGGT